>NC_060130.1:887074183-888274183 GCF_021461395.2 Schistocerca americana | reverse complement strand
CGAGAGCCACTTTACTTTTTTCGTGTATCGTGGAAACAAGAGAAACCTCTCTCCCGGAGCGTCTTGCTAGTCAGGAATTGAGCGTCCGTTAAGTTATGTCTCATTGTCTGTCACGATTCTTTCTAGCTGAGGCTTCCCTCCTACAGTCATGGAGCTCCGACACCAGTCCGTTACTGAAAGTGTGAAACATTGTGCTAGCGTAGCTCTCACCGCTACGCGCTCTGCAGAAGAAGTGTCATAACTCTACGCTCCTACTTGACTTCCTTTCATATAAATAATGAATTTATTAACTGTAGTAGATATGTGAAACATGACCGGACAGTCATGTTTCGAGTCAAATACATTTATGTAGAGAAGATTCATTCACAGGAATGCCGAGACCAACCAGCATCGTCACCATTTTTTCTTACTGTTCTTTTTTTATTCGCGTCGCCTCTGGAAAAGTACAATGGCTTCACCTGACCCTGCGTCCTCTCCGCGGTTGTAAACGTCGATGATATTGACGATAAAAGCCAGACAAAGATACTGCTGCTTTGTGCTCACGCTTTCAGTTTAACGACCTGTCTGCATCACTGTCAATGCGTATGCCTCACCACAAATCAGCCACATACAACAGGATAGAGAGACGGCGTAATTTGCCCAGGAAGAAATATGGAAATTTGTGGTAAGGTCTTATGGGACCAAACTGCTGAGGTTATCGGTCCCTAAGCTTACACACTATTTAATCTAACTTAAACTATCTTACGCTAAGGACGACACACACACACACACACACACACACACACACACACACATGTCCAAGGGAGGACTCGAACCTCCGATGGGGAGAGGGGGGGGGGGGGGGGGAGCCGCGGGGACCGTGGTAAGACGCCGTAGACTGGCCCAGTAAGAGTTTATTATGCCATTCTGTGTTCTTTTTGTGACAGAATCTGTGAAATTTTCCAGCATTTTTGTCGGAGAACAGAACAAAAGCATTGTCGAGGGTGGATGGGCTGCTACACACTTCGTGCAAACCACATATTTGAAATGTCTCATTTTGTCTCCTAAAGTAAAAGAAAAGTAGTGCGTCAATACTGCGCTGAAGTTGTAGGTGTAGTCCTATTCTCAGATCAAGCCACTTTTTCTTTCTTTTTTTTTTTTTAACATCGCTCTTATAGCGAAGTCATTAGAAGCGATTCAGACTCAGACAAAGTCTGGTGAACGTGTCCACAGATGCCTTGCCTTGTTCATGGAACTGGGGTTGTCTGTCAACATAAGACGTAATTTAGCAAGAACATTTCAAAACGAAGTTAGGATTTCACACACTTGGATGTACTATTAATTATCAAATTTTCAACTGCCTTTACTTTGGTCAAACTACAGACATTTTACTACTAAAGTTCAAAACTATTGTTGGTTTCGTTTAAAACAATAACAGGAAATCCACCGTCGCTCATATTTTTTTCTGAATCACATCACACCATTAATTATGCCAAGTCTAATTTAGAAATCACACAAATCAAAAGGAATCGAATTTGAAGTACATGAATTATACCTAAAATACGCACAATAATAACTTTCATTTATTTGTATGTGAAGCACTACATCTGCTTCGAATAATGAGATCGTCTCCTTCTTCTTTATCGTTATTTACCACTAAAATGGATCGCACCTTTCTTATTACTGTTAACGCTATACTCTCCGCTAATTGTTCTACTCCTTTCAAATCCCACAAATACCTTTACTAGGATCAGTATTCATTCATTTAAAAGAGAGAAATCATCAGTTAGCTAACAAATAATTGCTTTAGATTCATTGCCAACTGTTTTGAAAACGGCTGAATCAAACAATTACCCATAACGTAATGTACTTGAGGAGTTTGCCACAGAGAATAATATTATCTCTCTTGTTCTTTTACATTGCATTTCATAATGTTGTGATTCAACGTTCTGCAGTTAGCTGAGTGAAGTACAGAATTTAAAACCTCTTCATATGCTTGTTTTCAGATTTTGTCTTCCATTTGCTTCTCGAAATATTAGTGCGAGTTATCGTAGGGTACAATGGAACAGCCGTTCACCGCAGCACGAGAAACGCGAGATGAATCGCTGCCAGCGAACGATAAGCGAGGAACTGTTTCGAATACGATTCACGTCCGAACTGCTGACGCGGCCGCACTAAATGCTCTCCCCGGTACCGTTAAAAATTGTGAGCTTTCTTTATCTGCTCTCGCGAAAGTAATTTCCGCATTTTTATTTCGGTTTTTCACATTAGAACTTATCATACATCACGGTTACGGCAAGTCGCGAGGATAATTTATTCTGATACGTGAACTGCTTGGCTGAAGAAACAGTACGTGCGAAGATAACGTAATTCACTGTAACGCCGAGAAGAGGAAGAGGAAAAAAAACGAATTACGAGCGCAAAATTTTGGCAAGGTGAAGGTTTAAGATAGTTATCTCACTTGTAAACGGTCCAGGTATCAACGACCTACTCGCGATTCGCACGTGGACAAGCAATACTGCGCATTCGATTCAAAAACTGAAAAACAAAATGTTTACAATTTTTTGATCTTGTGTGTAACTTAAGAAGCTCACTTTTATTCAGCAGCATTTACTAGCAAGGCACGTTTCGGCAGCATACCGCTATCAGGTGCTTAACAGGTACACGTACATTATTTTTTGATTAAAGATTCCTTTGACGTATGAAGAAGTCTCTGTGCTTGGTGTGCTAGTGAGCTTATGTACCGAAATTACTCCCCATACAGAATGATTTATTTTAGTGTGGACGAGTAAATATTTGTAAATACATGTGACTGAAGCTGAAAAAAATTAAATTTTTTTATAAATACAGTGCTATTACAAATGATTGAAGCGATTTCATAAATTCACTGTAGCTCCATTCATTGACATATGGTCACGACACACTACAGATACGTAGAAAAACTCATAAAGTTTTGTTCGGCTGAAGCCGCACTTCAGGTTTCTGCCGCCAGAGCGCTCGAGAGCGCAGTGAGAAAATGGCGACAGGAGCCAAGAAAGCGTATGTCGCGCTTGAAATGCACTCACATCAGTCAGTCATAACAGTGCAACGACACTTGAGGACGAAGACGAAGTTCAACAAAGATCCACCAACTGCTAATTCCATTCGGCGATTGTATGCGCAGTTTAAAGCTTCTGGATGCCTCTGTAAGGGGAAATCAACGGGTCGGCCTGCAGTGAGCGAAGAAACGGTTGAACGCAAGTTTCACGCGTAGCCCGCGGAAGTCGACGAATAAAGCAAGCAGGGAGCTAAACGTACCACAGCCGGCGGCTTGGAAAATCTTACGGAAAAGGCTAAAGCAGAAGCCTTACCGTTTACAATTGCTACAAGCCCTGACGCCCGATGACAAAGTCAAACGCTTTGAATTTTCGGCGCGGTTGCAACAGCTCATGGAAGAGGATGCGTTCAGTGCGAAACTTGTTTTCAGTGATGAAGCAACATTTTTTCTTAGTGGTGAAGTGAACAGACACAATGTGCAAATCTGGGCGGTAGAGAATCCGCACGCATTCGTGCAGCAAATTCGCAATTCACCAAAAGTTAACGTGTTTTGTGCAATCTCACGGTTTAAAGTTTACGGCCCCTTTTTCTTCTGCGAAAAAAACGTTACAGGACACGTGTATCTGGACATGCTGGAAAATTGGCTCATGCCACAACTGGAGACCGACAGCGCCGACTTCATCTTTCAACAGGATGGTGCTCCACCGCACTTCCATCATGATGTTCGGCATTTCTTAAACAGGAGATTGGAAAACCGATGGATCGGTCGTGGTGGAGATCATGATCAGCAATTCATGTCACGGCCTCCACGCTCTCCCGCCTTAACCCCATGCGATTTCTTTCTGTGGGGTTATGTGAAAGATTCAGTGTTTAAACCTCCTCTACCAAGAAACGTGCCAGAACTGCGAGCTCGCATCAACGATGATTTCGAACTCATTGATGGGGACATGCTGCGCCGAGTGTGGGAGGAACTTGATTATCGGCTTGATGTCTGCCGAATCACTAAAGGGGCACATATCGAACATTTGTGAATGCCTAAAAAAACTTTTTGAGTTTTTGTATGTGTGTGCAAAGCATTGTGAAAATATCTCAAATAATAAAGTTATTGTAGAGCTGTGAAATCGCTTAAATCATTTGTAATAACCCTGTATTGTAGTCTCAGACCTGAACAAATTTCATATAAATATAAGTTTAACTACAGAAAGGCTTCGTCCAGTTCAGAATGTATCATGTCAATCGGTATTTAACATTTGAGCGTGTATTTAAGTGCCACAATGTTTTTTACTTGACAATTAGAGGAAGTTACGGGTAGTGGAATAAATCTGATGAATATGGTGATTATTCCAATACTTCGTACTGTGAATCCCTCAGTTTCCCCAGTGCAAAAATTTCCTCTGAAATCTGCATCACTTCTCCTGCATTTTTCCATTCAGTTGAACCAGGGTCTTTGCACAAATTTTTGCCGATTATCATTTCACACTTAACAGCGCAATCAGTACGATGAATCCGCTTTAACCTCCCAGAACGCGATGACCGTAAGCTTTGCGGAATATGGAACAGCCTTCACTTCGTCTGATGCAGGCCGACTGACTTCACTGGTTTTATTGATGTTTCCTTCTTGGACCAACATCCCATGCGTAGTAACAAATTGGTGCAGAAAGTAATAGCATTCTTTTATTTTAAAAAAAATCCGCACTTTCGTTTCCAGATTCGATTTTGGTCAGCGTGCATCAAAAGGGACTGATCTTACATAAAGCTTTCTCGCAATTAATTCTTATCTAACATGGACAGTACAGTTTCTTCTGATGTACCTATGACGACGACTATATCATACACCTTTAATCTGCAACCGACACACATCATATTTCTCACCTTTTCGCCGGCCGCGATGGTCTAGCGGTTCTAGGCGCGCAGTCCGGAACCGCGCGACTGCTACGGTCGCGGGTTCGAATCCTGCCTCGGGCATGGATGTGTGTGATGTCCTTAGGTTAGTTAGGTTTAAGTAGTTCTAAGTTCTAGGGGACTGATGACCACAGATGTTAAGTCCCATAGTGCTCAGAGCCATTTGAACCATCTCACCTTTTCGGTATATTCGTTGCACTATGGGGTTACATTTGTGGCTCATCCTTCGTATGGGTCGTCGTCAAGAGAAGTGCAGCATGCGTTTGGATAAAGTAACACATTTCTTGACATAAATCTTGTCAGTTTTGGAGGAATTCCTCCATTAACAATTACTCGTCCAACACAAACAAACATTATGATGGTTTATCTGTTAGAGCAAAAAATAAAAAGTAATAAATGAAGATAATGTCCGATAGGGACTCGAATCGTTGCTTTTTACGTATAGAAGTCCAACGCCTTAGCGCAGAATCACGTAATTAGTTGGATGATTTATGAGTAGAACAGTGTCAAAAAATTGTGTCTTTCTTTAGCCTGGATACAGGGCGATTTTGATGCTGAGCACAGATGATTACGAATATGCATTGCCTAACCAGGACTACATGGGACAATTGCTGTCAGAAAATGGAGGTATTTGTAAAATATTTTAACCTCAGGTTGATACCAAGATAAAATCCATCGACTGTGGTTCCCGTTTTCTTTCTGTTACTTTCCCGAAGAGGGCTCTAATTCCTAAGTTTTTCTGAATTTTAAAAAATATTTCTAATAATTAATATTATGTCCCTATAATGGCTAGTAAGTTTCTGTGGACGAATAGGAATCTGTACATTAATTTATTGGAGAAACTTAAGCCGGCCTGGGTGGCCGAGCGGTTCTAGGCGCTATAGTCTGGAACTGCGCGACCGCTGCGGTCGCAGGTTCGAATCCTGCCTCGGGCATGGGTGTGTGTGATGTCCCTAGGTTAGTAACGTTTAAGTAGTTCTAAGTTCTAGGGGACTAATGACCACAGATGTTAAGTCCCATAGTGTTCAGAGCCATTTGAACCGTTTGAGAAATTAATTTATACACCAGTGTGCAATGGGGAAAAGTTGTTATAGACGGCATTTATTGTTGTCTTATTTCTTGTTGCTCAAGGGGTGTGCAATGCTGTTTCACGTTACACTATTTCGGCGGCTTCACAAATGCCTCAAATGTTACATTCTTTAGGATACGTGCATGTAACGCTAGTGTAATGTCGTAGTTGTTTTGTTGGTGATACGGAAAATAGAAGATGAAACGCGGTGCCACACCTTTCCAATAACCCGCTGATATTGACGTAAACAACCGACAGTTGCAGACTCTACAACCTGGAGTTGGAGGAAACTTGTAAGAAATGACACCAGCACACGCCAAGAGCGCCATAACAATACAAATGAGACCGGTCTGTGACAATCGATTCGCAACCCTTCAGACTGGTGGTGTAGCGCGAAATCGTTTTGACTAAGAAGCAAATTGCTACATATTTCCGCAAATTCCGAAGCAAACTTGAGGCAGGGAACAAGACGAGATAAACCGATTAAGTGCTTTTAATAAACGGAAATAATCGTTTAATCTGGTGTTTGTGATCGCCAGAAACTGAATTCGACTGCTGTCTCTCAGAGCGTCTCGCATATTCCAGCGGCGGGCGTAGCGGCGCGCCTAACTAAATTTCTTAAATTCGTAAACTGGCGCAAGTTGGCGCGTCGGGAAAGTTTGGGGCGGAGCGTCCCACCGTTCCGGTAATTGTGAGAGGAAATTCGCGTCACGGCACTGAGTGCCGGTCGCAGGGCCACGGGAGACGGGGGAGCGACGGGCGCAGCTTCTATTAAATGATGGAAGACGTCACCAGCTGAGAGGGGGGAGGGGAGGGGAGTAGGTGGCGTCGTGGTGGGGGGCGGCGCCGGCTGGGGTTGCCTGGCGCGGCGCGTGTTAAAACTGCCACTACGCCTTCACGAAGCTGCACAAATTTTTAATCACTCCGCGGGGACAGGTTTTCATGTGGAGTGGCTGGGGCGGCCGCCATGTGTGGATGCCCTTTCTCTCGTGAATGGGATCTGATTCAAAGCGCCATTGTTGACTCACGCTCAGCCGTGGGGCTCAAGTTGCTGCTGGTTATTACTGGGAGTGCGCGCGCCTCGCGCGGCGTCTGCGCGCGTCGGCATCGCGACGGCCGGCGCTGCGGCGCCGCGCGTCAAATCTAATTTGGCGGATAGGAAACGGCCCGCACGTTTTCTCTGCCCGTCCCCGCCGCGGCGGAAGTAATTAGTGTCGCCAGACATCGATCAGTTATTCAGCCTCGGCGGCTCGCCGTGGAAGTCATTAGCGCCGCGAACGTCTCGAGCTGAAAAAGAAAAGAGTCCGCGCTTTATGAAGGTAGCGGCCTTGCCCTTTTGTATATGGTCAAGTTCACGGATTTGACCCCACAAGGAAAGCAGGATCTTCGGCCGTAAGCTCATCTATGATGTACTGGCCACTTCGCTGACGAGAGGCGGGAGGTGGAGGGAATCACTGCCGACAGTTTGGTTATAAATGGAGGACATGCTCCTTATTACGGCATTCTTTTAATTAATTACACTTCTTGGTAATTCTCAGATACTCTTCGTGCTTCACACGCCACTTACCGGATTCGTTTATGGGTAATTACACCAACTGAAACTCTCAGACGTAGACGGTACTGAACGACTTCCTTTGGAGTTCGCTATGGCACGCATTCGTGAACTTCATTTGGGACGTAGTTTTCTCTTTAAGAGAAGAGATTCTAGAAGAATCAGTCAATTTTAAGATGGGACTGTGTGTGTGTGTGTGTGTGTGTGTGTGTGTGTGTGTGTGTGTGTGCGCGCGCGCGCGCCAATAATCTGTGACACTTTTTTGCTGCCCCCAAATCTGTCATTGTTGCGCCGGCCGGGGTGGCCGAGCGGTTCTAGGCGCTGCAGTCTGGAATCGCGCGACCGCTACGGTCACAGGTTCGAATCCTGCCTCGGGCATAGATGTGTATGATGTCCTTAGGTTAGTTAGGTTTAGGTAGTTCTAAGTTCTAGGGGAATAATGACCTCAGCAGTTAAGTCCCATAGCGCTCAAAGCCATTTGAACCATTTTGTCATTATTGCGTTATCCTGGTACTACGTACGTTAAAATCTAGAATAGTGCGGCTCGAGGAGAGCGAATCCGTGAGTGTCCTGAAGGGCTAGTATTAACACGATTGGGCGTTAAGTTAGTTACACCGTAATTTTATACTTTTCATGACTTGTAACTTTCTCTCCCTGTCGTCGTTCATGTTTGGAACCATTAACCTTCAAGTTATTTCCATCTCAGAAATTGTAGCGGAACGGCATACAAACGGCGCATTTTATAGATTCTATCGATAGTCGATTTTTCACTTGAATTGAGGACACCTTGTATTTGCTTCTAGGCACCTGGAAAACGTTGTTAAGATTCATTGTGAAAGACAACGGCCAATACCATCGCCACACCTAGGCTATGTGAGCTGTTGACACATTCTCTTGCACAGACGTATTGGAGAACTTGTGCTAATATAGTGTAAGGTGTTAATATTCATCAGATATGCAAACAAAAGACTACCTAGATTTTGATGAAATGATAATCACAAACTTTCTTCTCTCGATTGTATGTAATCAGTTTTTCATGTTGAAAATTATTTTCGCTCGACCTATATAACGTGTTGAACCACATCCTAACACAGATGAACAACTCGTAACAAATGGTTCAAATGGCTCTAAGCACTATGGGACTTAACATCTGAAGTCATCAGTTCCCTAGACTTACAATTACTCAAAACTAACTAACCTAAGGACATCACACACATCCATGCCCGAGGCAGGATTCGAACCTGCGACCGTAGCAGTAGCGCGATTCCAAACTGAATCGCCTAGAACCGCTCGGCCACAGCGGTCGGCAACTCGTAACATTTGGGAGCTATTTGTCGTGGTGTGGTAGCTGGAGGTCGTGTTTCTACATTGAAAAGTTTCTTCGTCCTGTGACTAGTTTCAGCGAAGTCGATCCGCGTAGCAGCTGTGGACGAGCAGTTTGCTACAAACGTGTTCCAGCGCTCGCTCGAGGGCGGAAGTGGGGTAACTCCTACACAGCCTACCGGTAAGTGAAATGCAGAAAAGTACTGAGAAGAGGCACGAACTAATGCTTACGTTTGTGGATCCAAACATCAATAAAGAATTTACTGAAGCTCGCATGATACATTTTTCCGGTGGAGCATAAGAATGCATCTGTAGTAAACCGCCAATAAATTGCCACTATGTACATCGATTTAAGTGAAATTTGTCACAGCGTAAGAACTCAGTGGTCGAAAAACAGTCTCACGTTAACACGCCGCGACAAGTATTTCCTGAGGAGTGCGACCAGTCTTGTTCGTAATGTGTCAAGCTAATAAACCAGATTAACGCTACGTTTACGTTTAGGTCATTATAGGAGGGCCAGTAGCTCAGCAGGATGGGAAGTAATATACCAAATCCACGAGAAAATTAAATATGGTATTGATATCTCCTTAGGGTATAAATTCCGTTTCTGCTGTATGTTTATTAGTTTGCCCATCGCGTTTCTCTTCTTTTGTTTTCCAAGCTCGTGCAGTAGTCTATAATACATACTTTGTTTCTTACTGTATTTTTATATTACATATGTGATGGAATAATTCTGTGCTTAGTGAAGCCTGACATTGTCAGGGAGGAGATGGCGGTCTTAATGTAGTTTATTAAATAAAAAATTTTTAAAGTAAAAGCTTTTAATGCCTAGCGGCAATTTTGCCATTACAATTAGATGGTTCAAATGGCCCTGGGCACTATGGGACTTAACATCTGAGGTCATCAGTCCCCTGGAATTTAGAACTACTTAAACCTAACTAACCTAAGGACACCACTACATCCATGCCCGAGACAGAATTCGAACCTGCGACCGTAGCGGTCGCAAGGTTCCAGACTGAAGCGCCTAGAACCGCTCGGCCACTTCGGCCGCACGCAGGATTCGAACATACAACCGTAGCAGCAGCGCGGTTCCGGACTGGAGCGTTTAGAACCGCACGGCCAACGCGGCCAGCTATTACAATTAAAGTACGAACTTTAGTTGTAATAGGAAAATAGCGGTCTAGGCATTAAAAGTTCTTTACCTTAAAAACTTTTGTTTAATAAAATTCTGAGTTTGTTTCTATATTAGTTTTTTAACTATTTTTAGGCTAAAAACTACTTCTTGGCGTACACGTTATTTAGGTTTTTAGCAGATTTTATGTGGTTCTGTTCACGTATGTGACGCAATGCAAATGTGTTTGATTTTTCTATACAGTCCAGGTTGTCCTTTTATTGGCATGTGCGTACATATTTCGCGATTTTCATACTGTTTGTTGTTTGTAGTGTTCAACTTCCGAGGTTCATGTCGTATTATATTTGTTCTGTGGTGCTGTACGCAGATTAGTTTTCCGTTGCTTCTTTTTACGGTAACAACATCACACACACACACACACACACACACACACACACACACACGTGCGTGCGCACAAACACGACGCACACAGAGAAGGAGTTTATATTCTGAAAAGGTACAACGATTTCATTTCGCGACTAAGGGCTGACAGAACACATAAAATGTTGAAATCCAATTTTAACGGCCTGATGGCAGTTACAACCACGCTCCTTCCGAATGGTAGTGAAGTGTACGTTGTGCTACATCGCTCGAAGTTTTCAGCGATTCCACTACTTCTGGCAAACATACATACGCCAAAATATATTTTTAGTGCTCCTACAAACGCGTCAGGTGTCTAAATACTGAGAAACCGTACACATTATATGTGTAATGAAAGGTAATTGTTATGGTTAAGCGATTGTAAGCATGCGGCAAAGATGATAAGCACGAGGCCGTCCGCTGCTCGTCGCGGGACAGTCTCCCTGAATCCTGTTTCCACTCATAATCGGGAAGAAGATCCTTTCCCGGTGACGGCATTCCTATGTGATTACGACGTATCCTGGCCGTCGGCTCGAAAATCGGAGGCTCCAGGTAGAATGTAATCAAAATCCGTGAGAAAGGAAGGTGACCACAATGGAGCGAGTAACGGTGCTGGCTGCAGGCCGCTCGGACGACGCGCGTTTCCCCTACCTGCCGACAAGCGGTAAACTGCTTTGGCCGAAATGGACGAAAATTGCTCCTCCCGCGAGAGCGACAGGTTTCTCTCAAAAATCAGCATCGTGTGAAACACGTCCCACGCTCAAGGCACAGCTTGGAATGCAGATTCCGTCTCCTTACATATTCTTCGCGGCTGTGGTACAACAATCCCAAGAATGAAGAACGCCCAAGAATGAATTCTTAGGTGATATGGTAAAGAGCCTCATACTTTTGCAAATTGTCGGTTGGACAGACTATTTAAAGACAAATAAATTTGTCAAAGTATTGTTAAATCAGCAGCAAAAATCTTGTAAAGTTTGTAACTGCTTAATGTACTCCTGTTTTTATGAATTACCAAATTTCGTATACAGAAGTGAAATACAGAATGCAGCAAGGCAGAAAAATAATAGGGTGTACGAATTATGTTCGCTGGGACAAAAACATTACTAACAACAATAAAAAAAGTTGGTAGGCTAATAGTTGAATCTTTCCTATGCTATGGATGAGAAAAACGGGTTTTTTAAATGTTGATATCAAAGGACGACTAATAACTATGAAAATGCGTTATTTACGAAGGAGCGCCAGAAAATCAAGAATCGAGAAAAATACTAAAAATGAAGCAAGAGCTACAATGGAGGCAAATGAAACAGTGATAGAACTGAAAGAAAATCATTAAAGTGTTATTGACATTTGTTGATAATGCCAGATCATCAAGGACCAAAAAATGGTTCAAATGGCTCTGAGCACTATGGGACTTAACATCTGACACTGGACTCGCATTCGGGAGGACGACGGTTCACTCCCGTCTCCGGCCATCCTGATTTAGGTTTTCCGTGATTTCCCTACATCGTTTCAGGCAAATGCCGGGATGGTTCCTTTGAAAGGGCACGGCCGATTTCCTTCCTAATCCTTCCCTAACCCGAGCTTGGGCTCCGTCTCTAATGACCTCGTTGTCGACGGGACGTTAAACACTAACCACCACCACCACCACTTAACATCTGAGGTCATCAGTCCCCTAGAACTTAGAACTACTTAAACCTAACTAACCTAAGGACAACACACACATCCATGCCCGAGGCAGGATTCGAGCCTGCGACCGTGGCAGTCTCGCGGTCCCGGACTGAAGCGCCTAGAACCGTTCGGCCACCGCGGCCGACCATCAAGGACCAAAAAGAAAAAAAAATTTAATGTAAACAGCCACGGACCACAGTGTTCTAAAGAGACATCATCAGCGAAATGATGGAGCATCGCGCTGTATGCAAGGCGAATGCCCTGAAGAGACAGGCTTGACAGAAGATAACGGGGTTATAGCAAAATGTTGTCATTAATTGATCTTTGTATTAATTAATCGCTTAATATAGTTCAATCAAAATTCGTTATAAAAGTAAATCGCTCATGTCTACATGAAACGAAAACGTAAATCATTCCAGATACTTTTCTCTTTGCTGTCTGACACTTCTCTGAAGCCTTATTTCGATCGATATCTCTGCAGTAATGAAGATGTTGGACGTTAACATCCTGAGTACTTCAATATTTAAAAAAAAAAAAAGAATTTGACATTGTTTAAAGTCGTTGAGTAAAACTTAGTAATTTGAATATGAGTAACTATTGCATCGTTCTCTGCCGTACTTATAGCCGACATGTTGTCCACGGAAGAACGTTTTGAAGTTTCTCGCGCTTAAATACAGACATACAAATTGACGAATTTGGTTGGAGGGACATATTGTTGCCACTCCCAGTTAGTTGCTGGAATGCGAAAATTGTTCCGCTGGTTTGGCGAGTCACTGTTTCAAGTGTAATATGAAACAATGTTTCAATGGTTCAAATGGCTCCAAGCACTATGGGACTTGACATCTGAGGTCATCAGTCCCCTAGACTTAGAACTACTTAAACCTAACTAACCTAAGGACATCGCCCACAGCCATACCCGAGGCAGGATCCTACCTGCGACCGTAGCGGTCGCGCAGTTCCAGACTGAAGCGCCTAGAACCGCTCGGCCACTCTGGCCGGCGCCTCTTGAAACACCACACACTTTTCCCAATCTTTGAATTCACGTAACTCTGAGTCACATGAAATACACTACTGGCCATTAAAAAGCCATACCACAAAGATGACGTGCTACAGACGCGAAATTTAACCGACAGGAAGAAGATGCTGTGATATGCAAATGATTAGCTTTTCAGAGCATTCGCACAAGGTTGGCTCCGGTGGCGACACCTACAACGTGCTGACATGAGGAAAGTTTCCAACCGATTTCTCATACACAAACAGCAGTTGACCGACGTTGCCTGGTGAAACGTTGTTGTGATGCGTCGTGTAAGGAGGAGAAATGCGTACCATCATGTTTCCGACTTTCATAAATGTCGGATTGTAGCCTATCGCGATTGCGGTTTATTGTATCGCGACATTGCTGCTCGCGTTGGTCGAGATCCACTGACTGTTAGCAGAATATGGAATCGGTGGGTTCAGGAGGGTAGTACGGAACGCCGTGCTGGATCCCAACGGCCTCGTATTACTAGCAGTCGAGATAACAGGCATCTTTTCCGCATGGCTGTAACGGATCGTGCAGCCACGTCTCGATCCCTGAGTCAACAGATGGGGACGTTTGCAAGACAACAACCATCTGCACGAACAGTTCGACGACGTTTGCAGCAGCATGGACTATCAGCTCGGAGACCGTGGCTGCGGTTACCCTTGGCGCTGCATCACAGACAGGAGTGCGTGCGATTGTGTACTCAACGACGAACCTGGGTGCACAAATGGCAAAACGTCATTTTTTCGGATGAATCCAGGTTCTGTTTACAGCATCATGATGGTCGCATCCGTGTTTGGCGACATCGCTGTGAACGCACGTTGGAAGCGTGTATTCGTCATCGCCATACTGGCGTATCACCCGGCGTGATGGTATGGGGTGCCATTGGTTACACGTCTCGGTCACCTCTTGTTCGCATTGACGGCACTTCGAACAGTGGACGTTACATTTCAGATGTGTTACGACCCGTGGCCCTACCCTTCATTCGATCCCTGCGAAACCCTACATTTCAGCAGGATAATGCACGACTGCTGGATACAGAAAATATTCGACTGCTGCCCTGGCCAGCACATTCTCCAGATCTCTCACCAATTGAAAACGTGTGGTCAGTGGTGGCCGAGCAACTGGCTCGTCACAATACGCCAGTCACTACTCTTGATGAACTGTGGTATCGTGTTGAAGCTGCATGGGCAGCTGTACCTGTACACGCCATCCAAGCTGTGTTTCACTCAATGCCCAGGCGTTTCAAGGTCGCTATTACGGCCAGAGGCGGTTCTTCTGGGTACTGATTTCTCAGTATCTATGCACCCAAATTGCGTGAAAATGTATTCACATGTCAGTTCTAGTATAATATATTTGTCCAATGAATACCCGTTTATCATCTGCATTTCTTCTTGGTGTAGCAATTTTAATGTCCAGTAAGTATGTGATGAGCAATACTTGTCTGGTTTGACTCCACCTACACGCTGCAAAAACAAAATTTCAAATACCTGCCGAAACACCAGGGACAATGCGACTGCCGGAGAGACACTCTGTGTAGGCACATACCGTTTTCTCTACCGCCCCATGCGAGAATGAGGGGTATCAATAGTGGTGCGAAGCAGGCTGGGCTTTGTAAAGAGCAGTGGCTGGCGGACAGTATGTGTAGCTGTGTGGCTTGGCAAATGGCGGGGACTGCGAGATTTCGGCGTCTTTTGTGGCTCAGGGAGCAGCCGGAAAGCCACCTCCTGAGCGGTAACTACTCGTCCCCCTGCCCCCTGGCCGGGCACTTCGCTATCAGCTGCCCGCTTTCTGCCGCCGACGCTTTCAGTTCCCCTACTCCGCGAAATTTCGAGCCCGCTCGCTTAGAATTTCGTCCCGCCGTAAAATTGGCTGTGAACAGGAATGACAAGAACTCTGAAAGCGAATTTTTACAGCCTCTCCAGACAGTTAGACGTGAGAAAGAGACGCCTTTTGACGGAATTTTTCCTTATTAGTCGCGCACGGGCGTCGCTTTTAAGGAGACGGATGTCGGGCTACATATTCTAGCACCGAATATTTTCAGACGGCAGCGGGAGAAGTTCAGCAATCGCTGGAAACTCGTAATGTTGAGTATTGTTGTACGAGTGGTCATCAGTCCGAAGACTGTTCTGATGGAGTTCTCCACGCTAGTCTATCTTTTCGAGCCTTTTCGTATCTGCGTAACTACTGCACCGTATATCCAATTGAGTCTGCCTTGGTCTCCCTCTGCAGTTTTTACCTCTGCAGCTACCACCATTACAATTCCTTAGTGCCTCAGGATGAGCCCTATCAAGCCATGCTATCTTATTGTGCTATGAACCTCATTTCTCTCTAATTAGATTCCGTACCCTATTCGGTAGTTATCCGGTCCAGATATATTAATTTTCAACATTCTTCTGCATTACCAAATTTCATAAATTGCTGAAGTTGATCTCAGTGACGATCCAGGCCAAAAAATTTCGTGAAATGTCGGAAAAATTGAAACAAGCAGAGAATATGGCAAAAGTAGAGGGTTACCCAAAAGTCCATTTGAAAATCCAATACTTCACGGTATAACGTAAGATGAGAGGCAAAAATTGACACACATTCTTGTAATGACATGGGGTTTCATTGAAACCAAAAAAGTATATAAAATGACCAACAGGTTTCGCTTCATATGATACAAAAGCAATAATTAGCGTAACAGTTGATTTTTTAGTCGAGATGACGTTCTTTATAACAAATGCTCAACATGTCGGCCGTCATTCGTCGACAATAACTGTAGTCGAGGGACAGTACTGTGAACAGCACTGTACAGCCTGTCTGTGGTTATGGTGAGAAATTGCCGTCGATTGTTTTCTTTTAGCACCCCTAATGAGGACGGACGATCGCGGTAACCTTGCGACTCCAGATGACCTCACAACCAATAATCACACGGATTGAGGTGTTGAGACCTGTGGAGCCAAGCATGGTGGTCGTGGCGGCTCAACACGGGATCCTTACCAAACGATGTCCGCAAGAGATCTTCCACAGGTGTAGCAATATTGGATGGAGCGCCATCCTACACAAAAGTCGTACCTTCCAGCAGGTGTTTATCACACAGGCTACGGATGATCGGACTCCCTTTCTCTATACGGCTCATTTTATACACGATTCTCATGCGGCATTGACGGGCTGATGTCGAACGCCATCTGTTCTTCAGTTTTTTTCACTCGTTTCTGGTTTCAATAAAACTGCATTTTATTTCACGCATGGCTGTCAATTTTTCCCTCTCCGCCTTCATTATTTCCTGAAATAGAACAAGCCGGCCGCTGTGGCCGAGTGGTTCTAGGCGCTTCAGTCTGGAACCGCGCGATCGCTACGGTCGCAGGTTCGAATCCTGCCTCGGACATGGATGTGTGTGATGTCCTTAGGTTAGTTAGGTTTAAGTAGTTCTAAGATCTAGGGGACTGATGACCATAGATGTTAAGTCCCATAGTGCTTAGAGCCATTTGAACTATTTGAAATAGAGCATATTCACATGTTACGGACTTTCGGCTCACCCTGTACTTAACATAATTTTAATAATACTGATGTTACCGAATACCGTATACCATAGATTGCGCACGTACTCTGCATATTGTAATGTTAAGATACTAAGAATATTTTGTTTTTCGTATGACATGAAAGCGCTGATCTTGCGAAGTGAAATAAATGGTCAGATAAATAAAGAGTGTGTGGGTGAAACTTATGTGACTGAATGTCAATGCTACGCCATTCTCATTTACAGTGCAGCGCAGATGAATCGTGAAACAAAGTACCATTATCCCTTGCCGGCGCTGTATCTGCGGGTGGCTGAGTTCGAACGTGACAACGATCGATGTGCAGGAAATGGCTTTTGCTTACTGTTAACGTTGTGGTTGGTACAGGACAGGCTGCCTCGACCGTAGAAGTACGGCCGTAATGGCCCGTGCAGCTCTGTGAGGGTGTTCGATGGATGCTGGAGAACTGCAGCGTGTGTGGAACTCGCGTCGTCGGATCGACTCCGTCTGCTGTCGTCTATATGCTCCACAACAGTGGGAATCTGAATGCACCGCTGACATCTTGACTGGCACAAAGTAGCATTTTCGAACGACTCCTATTTCAGACTATTTCACCGTGATGAAAGCATGCGGGTTGGACGCATTTTGATGGTAATCCGGCAGCCGACACTGATCAGTGTCGTACCAAAAAACACCAAGGGTTTGGTTTGCTATTATACAGGGTGGTCCATTGATAGTGACCGGGCCAAATATCTCACGAAATAAGCATCAAACGAAAAAACTACAAAGAACGAAAATCGTCTAGCTTGAAAGCGAAAATCAGATGGCACTATAGTTGGCCCGCTAGATGGCGCTGCCATAGGTCAAACGATATCAACTGCGTTTTTTAAAATAGAAACCCCCATTTTATTAGATATGCGTGTAGTACGTAAAGCGAAAAATGCGGTCCAACTAAAACATTCATATTTCTTTACGTACTACACGAATATGTAATAAAATGGGGGTTCCTATTTAAAAAAAACACTGTTGATATCCGTTTGACCTATGGCAGCACCATTTAGCGGGCCAACCATAGCGCCATCTGGCTTCCCCCTTCAAGCTGGACGAGTTTCGTTCTTTGTAGTTGTTTCGTTTGACGCTTATTTCGTGAGATATTTGGCCCGGTCACTATCAATGGACCACCCTGTATACAACATGCCATCCCGACTCATATTTGTTGAGGGTAGTGTTTTTAGAGCCGTAATACTGCCTCTCCTTTAGTCATATTTCGGTAGGGTAACGCTCTGCCTCGTGTGGCAAGGTATTCAAGGAATTTGTAAGAGTTGTCGAACAACAACGGTGGAGCACCATTACTGTCTTGAAGTGCGAGCGCTATGCTTGGTCAGCAACTTGTTACTTAACACTTTGTAAACTCGAATGTAAACTGTGTGAGATTTCTCAGATACATAACCACGCCTTCTTTTATTTCCTGCCCAGACGTTTAGAGACTCGGTTTACAACACGTGATGGATTCACACGATACTGAATTCAGAGATGGTTCTCTGTCATGAAATCTTGATCATATACAGAGTGGTCAGAAACAGTCTAAATAACTTCTAAGGGTGTTGCAGGGTGGTTGGGCTGTGAAAGAATGTTAAGTAAAAAATTTGATATGCTGCGCCTTTTCCGAATCAATTAGCACAGAAGTTAGCTAATCAGGCCGTTGCGCGCACAAATTCAAACTGCTCCCCAGATACATTTTGTATCAGTTGTTTACATAGCGTAGATGATAGTACACGAGGCTGGTCAGTCTTTGGCTCGGGTTCGATCGTTACTGATGTCCCATGTCCAATTTTTGTATCGGTCTGTAATTCGGTTGCAGGAAACCGAACGAAGAACGTGACACCGATTCTGCGGGCCGCTTTAATTGGCGTACGTAACGGCGCAACGTATCAATTTTTTCTTAACAATTATTTCTTAGCAAAAACTACCCTGAGACACCCGTACAAGCTTTTCAGATTGTTTCTGAGCACCCTGTATGTATTGCCATGTCCCTAAAAAAAAAAAAAAAAAAAAAAAAACAACGAGCGAGGTGGTGCAGTTGTTAGCACACTGGACTCACATTCGGGGGGACGACTGTTCAATCCCGCGTCCGGCCATTCCGATTTAGGTTTTCCGTGGTTTCCCTAAATCGCTCCAGGCAAATGCTGGGATGGTTCCTTTGAAAGGGCACGGCCGGCTTCCTTCCCTAATCCGATGAGACCGATGACCTCACTGTTTGGTCTCTTCCCCAAACAACCCAACCCAACCTAAAAAAGGCTGCAAGTTAAGGTTCAACATCCCTTCGACGACGATATGCAGAACAAGCTCGTATTGGGGAAGGGTGGCATAGAAAATCAGCAGAGTCATTTTTTTCAAAGGAACCAACCCCACATTACCCTTCAGCAATTTACGAAAACTCCAGAAAACCTTGATCTGGATGGCGGAACAGGCTTTTGAACCTCTGTCCTCCCTAATGCAAGTTCAGCCTAGTCCTTAATGTGTGGTACGAAGCTCATTTTACAAAGGCTATTCGGAATGGAAGGTCCGATCGGTCGTGAAGTGGAAACCACTGTAAAAATCCAATGAGGCTTTGCACAGATGTCTTGGGCAGTGTGAAGTCGAAACCACTGTAAAAATCCAATGAGGCTTTGCACAGATGTCTTGGGCAGTGTCTCTAGTATGCCCGTCGATCGCGTCACGTCGCTATTTTCTACTCTGAGCGCGCAGTGAGAACGTAAAGATGCCTAGAACAATAGTGTCTCCTGCCAAGTACGGAGGCCCGGTGAGAGATTTCACCTGAAGCTCTGCATCCCACATTATACTGTCATGTGTTTCCTTCTTCAAGACAATTCTCAGCCGCATTCTGCAGGGGCAATGAAGATGCTCCTGCAACGTTCTCGATGGGAAGCTTTGATCGCCCACAATATAGCCAGTGAATGGCTCCCTGTGGGTTTCATCTGTGCTCACATGAACCGCTGGCTGTGAAGACGTTTGGCACAGAGAGTGATCTATAGACTTGCTTAGAGAAAGCACTGGCGGCTGCCTTCTAAGACGAGGGTATTGGAAAGTTGGTACAACGCTACGACAAATGTCTAAGTCAGGTCGGCGACTATGTAGATAAGCAGCTGAAGGCTGTAGCTAACTGTTGCAAATAAAATATTTTTCATTTTCACAGTGGTCTCAATTTCGCGCCTAATCGGACCTTACTTTCCGAATACCCCTCGTAGTTACGTGTTTCCGTCTTGGTACTACAGCTTCCCGCACATTATACTAGGGCTGTTCGGAAAGCAAAGTCCGATCGGTAGCGAAATACAAACCACAGAGAAAATCAGAATAAACTGTCTCTAGTATGCCCGTTGAACGCGTTATGTCGCTCTTTTCAGTTCTGAGCGCGCGGTGAGCACGTAAAGATGCCTAAATAATAGTGCCTCGCTCCAAATATGAGTGCCTGTGAGAGATTTCGCCTGATTTCATGCAAACCCACACAACATAACTAGCATGCATTTCCTGCTTCATGACAACTTTTGGCTTCACACTGCAGGGGCAATGGGGACGCATCTGCTGCACTTTCGATGGGAAGTGTTTGATCACCCACAATGCAGCCCAGACTTGCGTCCCTCTGATTTTCATCTCTGCTCATGCGAATCGCTGGCTATGGAGAAAACATTTTGGCACAGAGAACAAGCTGCAGATCAGCGTAGAGAATTGGCAGAAAGCACTGGCGGCTTCCTTCCATGACGAGGATATTGGAAAGTTAGCACAATGCTTCCGCAGATGTCCCAGTCGGAGCTGCGACTATGTAAAGAAGTAGCCGGGAGGTGTAGCTAACAGTTGTAAATAAAATATTTCTGATTTTCACTGTGGTTTCCAATTCGCGACCGATCTCACCTTACTTCGCATTCTACGTTCCCTTTCTTGTGGCTGGAGTACAAGACTTTTCAACCTCCTGCCTCCCACAATATCTCGTTACGTATATATTTATCTGCATGTTCCATGTTTAGCGCCCTGTAAAGATCAGAATCGTCATAAGTAATCTACATAATATATTGCAGCTTTTTTTAGAAGAAGCTCAAGAAAAAATGAGCGTTAAATTTCTAATGCTCCGTCGACGTCATGTCGTTAGCTCGAATTACATAAACAATAAAGATGAGCAGCCTCATACTTGTTAAAAGAACAATTTTGACATTCGCGTTCTGTGCTTCAGAAAATACACGGAATAGTTTTATTAGGATGTCAGGAGGTACGTGTGTGTTCTTCGTTTTCCAAAAGGTCCGGTCTGTCGCGAAACGGAAACCATAGATAAAATAAGAAATGTTTCATTTGCAACATTTAGCTACTCCTTCCCGCTATTTCTGTACATTGTCGCCACTCGTACTATGACACTATACCCTCGTTTTAGAAGGCAAACGCATATGCTTTCAGTCTATTCTCTACGCTCGTCTGCAGCTCGCTGTCTGTGCCAAAATGCTGTCATCATAGCGAAGAGATGAAAATCAGAGGGAGCCAAGTCCGGGCTGTATGTTGAGCGATCAAACGCTTTCCTTCGAAAATGCTGCAGGATCGTTTTTGTTGCAGCTGCAATGTGCGGCCGAGCATTATCACAAAGAAGGACTATGCCTGATGACAAAATTACTCTTCGCGTTTTCTGAATTGCCCTTCGTTACATGATTTTCTCGATCATCGGTACGTCCTGCTTCAAAGTTCCTGCACCGTTGCTGCACTTCCTTGTCACTCAGGCGGAACCCTTTAACGTGAAGAAATCGAATGACTGCACGCACTTCACACTTTGCTGCAGACACTATTGTTCTAGGCATATCTACATGCTCAATGTGCACTCAGAACTGATAAGTGTGACGTGACGCGATCGACTGGCATACAAGAGACGCTGTGCAACACGTTTGTGCAAAGCTTCATTGAATTTTCAATGTGGTTTTTATTTCGCGACCGATCGGGTTTTAGAAAAAAAAAAAATTGCCCGTGTATATGTAAAACCAACCCTTCCGGAAAAAAAGTTAAATGTCCCAGCCACTGCTACAACTCGCTAAGTTTGCTGGCCCAAAACGTTGTGCAA
This sequence comes from Schistocerca americana, assembly GCF_021461395.2. Lineage (NCBI taxonomy): Eukaryota > Metazoa > Arthropoda > Insecta > Orthoptera > Acrididae > Schistocerca > Schistocerca americana. The sequence goes on along the minus strand of NC_060130.1, from coordinate 888,252,510 downwards.
CCCTATGTCAGTGAAAACTCTGATGAACTGATAGTAAAGTATGTGACGATATGTCGTTTCATCAACAAGATATCGGCTTTGTCGTGTTTGATCTAGTTTGGAGCTCATCGTCAACAGAAGGTGACCAAACGTTGTTTGAGGATGTCGCTGTTACCCAATAATAACAGAATATTTTATCAGTGAAATTTGCCGAGAAATCGCTCGTTCACAAGTAGTACCCTATGTAATTACGGCTTTGGGAAAGCTCTGTTGCACATGGAAAACCGAACATTGCCCAGCTTAGAAGCATTTTATCAGTTCCTAAAACCGATTAAATCCACATCTCAAAATATCAGACAGGACGTATGTATAGGTAAGCGGCCATGATTGTGCACGAACACAAAATTTTTCTATCTTGACCACACTTTACTGTTTCTTATTTTGATTACGCACTTAGGGTAATTGCCATCTTCCATCGGATCAGATACTTTAAAACGTCAATACAATGTATATCGTCAAATAGTACCGTGTGGTTATTATTAATGTGCAGCTACTAAAGGATGTGTGCGCTGTAATTATCGTACGACAAGGAAACTAGAGCAGATATAATAATGCATTAATGCGGAACGATTTACGCTGGAAAAAAATTAGTTCCAATTTTGACCACCATATCTGGCGGTGTACAGTATCCTGTCGACTTCCCCTCTGGTTATATTGAATAATTTATTTATTCGGCGGTTGATAATAAAATCTTTCTCACTTTTTTTATCTCTTCTGCCCACATCCAGTTTCTACTCCATTACATATGGAAACATTTCTATATGTCTTTCACGCATTCACAGCGCCAGATTTGCACCTGGTGGCCAAAATTGAGACTAATTTTGTTCCGGCATAAATCATTCCCCCATTAACGCACCATATTTCGCTGCCATACGATAATTACCGCCCAAACTGGACCTCTGTGAGTAGCTGCTCTTTAATTACAGCCACCCGCTACATAGCCGTACGCGATGTAGATGTAGATGCGGGTGTTGATGTAGGTGAGTATGCACCTACGCCTTATACGAGTGTATACTGTTTGACTTTATACACTGTACTGATGTTTTAAAGTATTAAATCCATATCTCCTGAACCCGGGAACAAAGTCTCATGTTGTTTGTAGATTATCGAATTTATGCATTGTTTTGGTTACATCGGTCACCTGGGCATGCCCTCTGTCAGTGTTCACGCTCGGTTTGGATTCGATGGTAGGCAGTAAAGCCTCCGAGATTCATTAAACTCGCAGATTTGAATTAAAAAGTGGTTATATCGAAGTGTAGGCGACGGAATGTATCTGAGAATATTTGTGCGCCAGTGCGACGAGCAGGGAGGGCTGCACGAGCGGCTGTGGGCAGACCCGCCAACCTCCCTCGACACAAAGAGGAAGCATTCGGCTCAGCTGCCTGCAGCTTTTACCTGCGGCTTTGTCCTCTCCGAGTGTCGCCGCCAAACCTCTCAGCCGTCTCGGGGGTATACATTGGCTCTTCTCGCGTGCCACCACTGCGGGCTACTCCGCTGCTTTCTGGCATTAGTGAATCGTGGAAACGTGGCGTGCGCAGAGCCTCCGTCGCACGTGAAACGAACGAAAGCGCGTTCATTTCCTCACGGACACACGAGAATTTCGTCAGTTGCTTTATTTTCGTAAGTGAAACAAGTTGAAAGGCAACACGCCTGCAGTTTTTAGGTTAACTGCATTCAGCAACACAGGAAAGGAACAACTACACAGTATAACACCCAGGAACTGCCACTAATCAATTTAAGAGACTGCCTACAGTACATCTGTCCGTCCTATGTCAGAGTATTGCTGTGCGGTCTGTGATCCTTACCTAGGGGTGCCCGGTCCAAAAATAGAAAAAGTCGGACTCGGAGTTAAATTTAGCCGAACATTTTGCCCTGAAAGCGGGAATAGATATTTTAAATAGAAATCGTCAGTTGACTATTTTCAATCGTTTATTAGTAATCAATTACAGTCTTTTTTGCGACATACACGTTAAAAGTGCGTCAGCTAAAAAAACAATCAGTAACCAACCTTATAATTCTGCAGTTATGATAGCATATAAGTGCTCAGTCGTCTTAATTGCTCTGTTTTCTTGCTAAGATAATCGTATGTCAGAATAAACAAAATAAACAAGTATCTGTTATTCTGGGACGAAAAGCGAAAAGATATTCAGTAACTTTAGTAGTCATTCCAATTAGATTTACAAAGAAACAATAATCGGTAGTCGACTATTAATATTTCTCATTTGAACCCACTTTATTAACAACATTATTTTTCATGGAGATAATTTCGTAGAAGATTTTAAATTACACAACAACAACAATATCGCCTTTTTGACTGAGTCGGTATGCAGTTTATTTCGTTCCTTTGTCGATTAAGAGTTTATGAAAGAGAACACCCTTTCGCCGTTGACATTATGGGGTGAAATTGAAAAGTAATATTTTGCCAATTTCAGTAATTCCGAATACAATTCTTGATTATGACGTGATTTGAAGTAAGATACCCACTTTTTATCAGTCAAAAGCTTTTTAAAGACAGAGTCGTCGGTTTCTGTTTCATTACATTCTTGAAATTTTGTCACTGAAAGAATGTACTGTCGTCCAGCTTTGCGTTTTTCGTAGAATATCACAGGTTAGTATATATCTGTGAGGACGTGCTGAAACGTAATACGACCGAATTTTGCGTGTGAAAACTCTTAAAGCTTTTTAAAATAAAACAAGCGTTATTAACATTGTACATCTTTATTCTACATGACTACAGATTTACAGCACTCTGGCGCGAGAGGGCCTCGAATTGCAGCGTGTAACATGGATATGTGTAACGTAACTACGTCGGTGTGTGAAAAATTGTGCTGTAATCGAGTTTCGAATTCGAAAAGTTCGTCCACACATGTAACACCTTCGCCTTCAGCCTTACAATGCCAGAACACACACAAGCTCTGCGACATCTGTGAGAATCCGACGCCTTAGGTTCACTATTATCGACCTTTCACCATGCAGTCTCCACTTGGACCCATCCGGTTTCATTCTTTTTCCAAAACTGAAAATGACATGTGTGAGAACTTCACTTTGACAGTGGTGAGGCGGTGCAAGCGGAAGTGAGGTTGTGGCTCCGACAACAACGTCAAACATTCTACAGTGACGGTATCAACAAACTGGTCTGTGGTTGAGTGAAATGTAATCCTCACTAGGGTGATTATGTTGAGAAGGAAATATGTACACATAAAGAATAGAGATGCAGAATGTTAATAACGTTTGTTCTACATAAATAGTTTTAAGACTTTTCACATAAAGAATATGAAGGCATTATTTTTTAGCACGCCCTAGTATATATTCTTATGGTATATATTCGTATGGTATATCTCCTTATTCTTCCATATAGCATACTTATTCCTCACGCTGGTGTTGTTACCTTGGTACGGACCTTGATTGTATATTCCCTAATTCATCGCTAAAACGCGTAGCAAAAGCTGGACTATCCGGACCGTACATATTTGTCCGTGTACGATTGTAATAATCTAGACACCTACCAACCCTATCCTCATCAGATAATATTGACGGAGAACAGCGATAAAGTTCAGAGAAGGGCAGCGTGTTTTGTATTAGCGTGAAATAAGCGAGAGCGCTTCACGGTTATGATACGCGAGTTGAGGTGGCAATAATTTTAAACAAAGACGTATTTCGTTGTGAGGAGATGTTTTCACTAAATTAAAATCACCAATTTCGCCTTCGAATCGAAAAACATTTTATTGTCTCCCCTGTGCATAGGAACAAATGACAATTATGATGAAGTAGGACAAGTCAGAGCTCACACGGAAGGGGTGTTTATTTTTCCCACCAGCTATTCGAGAGTGGAACGGGTGCGAAATAGTCTGAAACTGACTCTATTATAGTTCTGGTACGGGCTAAAGTGTGAATCGCAGAGTAATAATCTAGACGTAGAGATGACAAATTCCGATAACTGTCTTAAAAATTCCATGTTTGCTAATTAATCCCCAGTGCGTATTTACCCATATTTTGAATGGGTATATTTACATGTTTTGTCGTAAAATTCATCTTTACCCTACACATTAAGTTGAGATGACTACGCTGTTCCCAAACCAGTAACCTGAGGCCCCGCACCCTTAAGCTGTGTTGCAAAAGGTACACCGGCGATAAACAAGTATAACTCAGTTTTTAAAACAGCCGGCGGAATTTGTAATTTAATATCACGAGAGAAATAGTATTTCATTGTGGTGCAGCATGTACAAGTGAGTTTATTCCAAAAATGGGAACGCGTAACTTGTTTCAGTAGGGCCAAGAGTTCTTGCACCGATGCCATTTTTGCCTTTGAAGTTATTTAGATGAGCGCGATGCGGAAGTTGAGTGAGTAGGGCCGGCCGCCAGATAAGGCGGGCAGAAATCTTGAGTGTCAGCGGGGAGCACCTCTGTGAGCTCCGCCTGACGACAGATGTTCCTCTTCAAAGTGGCCGAACCGGAAACTGCGCTCCGCTTCCTGGAAAGACCTTTGCTGTCTCTCACCGGCGGCGGGAACGCCATGCACCAACCCAACCCCGCCGTGCCACTGAGCTGGCCACGCGAGCGGAAGTCTTTGTTCCGGCCTGCAATTCAACTGCAGTATATTTCATTTTGTAGAATCACATCGACGCTAACTAAAGAAAATATGTTCACATGACACGAGAAATTCCTGGCTCTGTATATTTGTGAACTGGGAATAATTCCAGTCATGCTGGCGTGCTCTTCTCGCCACGTCACACTTTCCTTAAATACCCACTCACTCCTGTCCCAGCGTAATTTCAAACGCCTTCTCCTCCAAATCATAATATTGCATACGGGATCTATCCGCCCTGTCGATTATAATCTGCTAAACGCCTTCCATTCCAGACGGTGGCTTCAACCCATACATTCCTGTGTAGCTGCAATTAGGGTTGCCAGGTCCAAAAATAAAAAAGCTATAGTCGGTGTTATTTTTAGCCTGACATTTTACCCTAAAAGCTGGGCAACTATTTTGGACCGAAATAGATTCTTCTGGGACGGGAAACGGAAATATCCTCATTAGATTTGGCCGTCTCAGTTCGACTTACTTAATGTAGGATACAGACAGAAGAACAACGATATATATATATATATATATATATATATATATATATATATATATATATATATATATATATAGGGTGATTCATAAAGAATAGCACAACTTTAGGAATTTAAAACTCTGCAACGACAAAAGGCAGAGCTAAGCACTATCTGTCGGCGAATTAAGGGAGCTATAAAGTTTCATTTAGTTGTACATTTGTTTGCTTGAGGCGCTGTTGACTAGGCGTCAGTGTCACCTTTCTTCGAAGGTGCTACTGGTTCAAATGGCTCTGAGCACTATGGGACTTAACATCTATGGTCATCAGTCCCCTAGAACTTAGAACTACTTAAACCTAACTAACCTAAGGACAGCACACAACACCCAGCCATCACGAGGCAGAGAAAATCCCTGACCCCGCCGGGAATCGAACCCGGGAACCCGGGCGTGGGAAGCGAGAACGCTACCGCACGACCACGAGATGCGGGCGAAGGTGCTACTGTAACTGGACTACAGTATCTGGAGATGTTAGAGATTTGGCTGTTCCCTCAGCTCGAACAAGAAGCACAACAATTCATATTTCAGCAGGATGGAGCGCCACCACATTGGCACTTATCTGTCCGTAACTACCTGAACGTCAACTACCCGAGGCGATGGATCGGCCGCCAGACAGCCCGTGACAGAGCACTTCATCACTGGCCTCCAAGAAACCCTGATCTTACCCCCTGCGATTTTTTCTTATGGGGGTATGTTAAGGATATGGTGTTTCGGCCACCTCTCCCAGCCACCATTGATGATTTGAAACGAGAAATAACAGCAGCTATCCAAACTGTTACGCCTGATATGCTACAGAGAGTGTGGAACGAGTTGGAATATCGGGTTGATATTGCTCGAGTGTCTGGAGGGGGCCATATTGAACATCTCTGAACTTGTTTTTGAGTGAAAAAAAACCTTTTTAAATACTCTTTGTAATGATGTATAACAGAAGGTTATATTATGTTTCTTTCATTAAATACACATTTTTAAAGTTGTGGTATTCTTTTTGAATCACCCTGTATATATATATATATATATATATATATATATATATATATATATATATATATATATATCCTCCTTATCGTATTTCTCCTTACACTTAATCCTCGCACTTACGTCATTAGCTTGGAACGGGCATTAGTTTGTTATCTCTACTTCATCGCTAAAAAGCTGTAATATCTCTTTGTATTCTACTAATTATCCCTGCACAATTCTATGAGTGAATTACGTTTCCTACTTGACCATCTATATACTCGCAGAATCGATGCGCAAAGTAGTGCAGTACTGTTACTATTCCATGAGCGCACAATTACTCTTTGTAATATCCTCTCTGGTGTGTGTTAGGAGGACTTCTAGGATCTTCTCCGTGCCGAATAGCCGCATTGAATAATTGTAATTTTGCTATCAAGATTACTGGAAGAAAGAGATTGAAAATATATTGTACGCTAATCAAGAAATATACACTGAGCATTTACATCAAAGGCCTGTAAGGAATTTCATTATATATGTATTCTCTAATTGGAAATTTGCACGGAGGTGTCGTTTCGTTGGTAATCAGAAGGGAACTTCCGATGAATTGGAAACGAACCTGCAGTTATTAGATCCAAGAACTCCATTATTTCATGGGATAACTAAACTCATCAAAGCAAAGTTTCCCCTTGATCTGAGGTTTCGCGACTGACTACGCAACGCAAGAAAACCAAGACATTTTATTTACACAGGATTGCAGATCGCTGCGGACAAGGAGAGTCATCGTCCGATTCTGATTAAGCAAGTAAAGCTTAATTATAACTTTCTTGAGCGACTGTGATGACTGTGATATGGCTGTTTATGAATGAGATCATTTAAAAAATACTAATAACTAACTTTTCTCCTCACCAGCAACCAGTATAAACACAATATTAATTAAAATTATAAAGCCTTAGGCCGGACTTGTACATAATTATTTGGTAGGCCACGACCGTAAAAAGCGGCCAGTACAGGCTAAGCCAGACGACGGTGTGGAACATTCTCCATGACAATTGTTACTACCCTTATCAATTACAGCGTGTGCAGGGACAGCGACAGACTTTCCACATCGGGAACAGTTTTGTCATTGGTTTCTTCACAAGGTAACCAAAATTCTGGGGTGAGTGTCGTCCATCCTATTGAAAGATGAGGCCACCTTTACGCGGAGTGGTATCTTCAACTTTCACAACAGTTATCTGTGACATAGTATGTGGAGTCCACACGGTACGGTGACAGCGAATCATCAGCATCGGTGCAACCAGAACGTGTGGGCCGGAATAATTGGTGATGGTGTTTTAAGACGAGTCTTCCTTCCGCGTCGCCTAACAGATCGGAACTATCGGCGTTTCTTGTGGGTGATTTTGCCTCCCCTTCTGGAAGAAGTGCTATTGATTATTCGAAGGATTATGTGGCTGCTACATGATGGTGCTCCAGTCCACTTCGCCGTTAACGTCCGCACGCATCTCAATCGTGTCTTCCCTGGTCGATGGATCGGACGAGGTAGGTCCAGTTGCATGGCCTGCTCGTTCACCGGATCTCAACCCGTGCGATTTCTGGTTATGGGGCCATTTCAAAAGTATCGTGTATGCAGATCCCATTCCAGATGTGGAGACACTGGGGCATCGTATTCACGCTGCCTTTGACACTGTTCGGATGCAGCCTGGCCGACCTGAACGTGTGAGACAGAACATGCTACGGCGCGTACACGCATGCGTTGAGGCACATGGAAACTATTTTCAACACGTACTGTAAATGTGGCTGCATGGTACGGCGCGTATTAGACCGCAGTCTGTGTAAAAATGTATTATTGTATTGACCCAAATGGTCTCTAGCATTGAACCATGCATTTCCGAACATAGTTCATTAGACCTTTTTTGTCCCGTTTCCTCTCATGGATCAATCCCTTGAGTTTGTACACGGTGAAAAAATCACACGCCCCCTTCGTACTGGGCGAATGTTGGTGATGAAAATTGACTTCTTTTAAAGACTTCCAATCATCAGTGTCATCTGAAATAATTTTCTGGGGCAACTGCGTATTAGGCACAAAATATTCGTTGCATCTAAACGTGTTGTAAGAATAACCTGTGGTGTCCCACCATCGAATGTCACGCAATTGTCGAAAAAAATTAAACATGTTGACAACAGATTCAGTATAAATTTACTCTCGTATGAAGTCTGTTGTACATGCCCTGTCACAATTTCAAAAGAATACTAGAATTCGAAAAAATAATATTGGAATCAAAACTGTCCTCCACGGTACATTACATCAAAAATTAACTTCCACTACTCACTACTTAACCAAATTCTTGTGTAGAAGGAAGCAAAGTATGCAGTCACATACATGAATGACCACTGCCTTATGAACTTTGTTGTAAAAATCCAGTTGTGTAAACCATGCTCATCTAGTCACATTTAGACAGGGAAATTGTATAATACTTGTGAATCTGTTGGCGCGTGCAAATATGATTCACGAAACATGTAAAGTAACTGAACTGACAGATCTAGAATCTTCCGCGCACACAAAAGTGAGACGGGGTCAGATGGAAAAACAAAATACTGTAACCAGCCACATATTTCACACGACACGTTTCGAAGTATTATACCTTCATCATCAGGTGGATTTAAGACAATTAATACTTATGTACGACTTTGTATAACCTGTGGCACTGTCTTTCAGTGTTCACAGCCTACTTTGCCAGTAGTATTTTCACCGTATGCACTTTCTACAAACTGAATTATGCAAAGATGTTGCTTAAAATTCAGTGTGTAGAAAGTGTTTATGCTGAAAAAAGACTTGAGAAACAGCCACTAAAAGATAGCGTCACAGGTTACCCAAAGTGAGTGCCTATCACGTTTTTTTCCTTGTCTTGTCTACACTAGTACTTTTAAGTTCGGAGGGGAACTTCCGTGGATGTTGGACACTTTCCCTACACTGTCACTGGTGGTTTGTTTCCTTTTCCCCGGTCAGCTTGCTTCACATCTAATGAGCTAGACGTCGAAGAGGCGTAAAACTCCCACACCAACTGCACGACCGGTTCCCGGACCGTAGCAGATCACCTGGAAACAAACTGATTACGGATTAATGGACTCCTCGCCGGCAGACATGGAACGGCGGGAAGTTCGGGCCGGGTTTACGCGTTAAGCGAAGCCGACAGTAGTGTCATGTAGACAAAGTCACGCGGGCATAAAATTGTCAGAATTTAGCGCCTGGGAATTAGGACCGAAGCGGGTGCGCGCGGGCTTGTGTTGGAGGCTATAAACCCGCAAGGATCGAACAAGCTGTTATACGACGCCAAAAAATCTTTCGAGGACGAATTTCCGGTAGCAGATCCTGGACGAAGAATCAATAGCCATTAGCGGAGACCGCGTTCGCAGCAATTGACACTTGACTACGGAGCGTCTAAATGGAAAAGTTCGCTCCCAGGGTACTCTTTTTACCACAGCACATTACGAACCTGTATCAGGTGGCGAGATCGGGCATCTGGGAGAAAAGTTTGATGAAAATATTTGAGAAATAGGTAACCACCTCCTCTTTTCCCAGCATAGCCTCCCATTTTGCTCGTCGCACATATGCGTTCGTTGATTGTAGTAGGTACTGTTCAGCAGCTAGACGTTCTGCAGTTACTGCCAGACATCAGCGGTCTCGAATAAACGCCCAGGACCAGCGGCCAAACGACATGTATCCTAGCCTCTACTCTGAGCCGTCGTCAAATGGACGTAAAGAGAGGCACGTGATTAACACACTACTCTCCAGAAGACAAAAATAACCGTTCGAAGAGACCAAAAGTAAAATGACTACGTAAAACTAGCCGTAGGACAAGAGGATTCTAGGCTGAGATTCGTTGCAAGAATCCTAAGGAAATATACAGGGGTGGACAAAAATTTGGAAACACCAGAAACACAACTTATTGCCTTGCCTGATAAGGTATAGGAAAAACCTTGGCATTCAAAACAGCTTCCAGCCTCCCCGGAATGAGTAAATACAGCTCCTGTTTAGTTTTCGAGGGGATCTTATATACCAGAATTTTTGCAAAATATTGGCAAGCTCAGGTTACTATGCCGGCCGCTGTGGCCGAGTAGTTCTAGGAGCTTCAGGCCGGAACCGCGCTGCTGCTACGGTTTCAGGTTCGAATCCTGCCTTGGGCATGGATGTGTGCTGATGACCTCAGATGTTAAGTCCCATAGTGCTTAGAACCATTTGAACCAGGTTACTATGATGGAGGTGGATTGCAATCACGCACCCTTCCCTTCAAAGAAGGCTCCAAAGGCTCAGTATTAGTGAGATCTGGTGACCGTGCAGCTCACATAACCAGCCCTGGACGACGCGAGCTCTGTGAAAAGTGGCCCCGTCCTCTTGGAACTCAGCGCCACCTTTGGGGAACAAATATTGTGCCATGGGATGGACCTGATCAGCCAGAATGGTCATGTAATCCTTAGGAGTAATGGGACGGTGCAGAGTAATTATGGAGCCCATGAAATACGACGATTAGGCTGCCCAAATCATCACCGAACCCCCGCCATGCTTCACTCTCTGGGACGTAATCTCGGCCAGAAGTTGGCAACAGTGTGAAACAAGACTCATCCGAACAAATTATTTCTACCATTGGTTTTTATAGCTTCGGCATCACATTTGCCTGTTATGGTCAATTGCGTCACTGATGTATGGTTTTGGACTTCCAGCTTGCCCTGCAAATCCCTCTTCTGGAGCGCCCTCCGTGTTGTTGTATTGCTGGCAGGGTTCGCGAGTGCGATAGGCAGTTCTGCAGTGATCAGTGATTTTTGCGGCAGTCGTCCTCTTATATTTCGCAACAATGCTCTTTTTTCTGCTTTGCTTGGTTTAAATCTTTGAAACGATGCCTCCTGAAACACCACACTTTTTTCCAAATCTTCAAATTCAAGTAACTCCGACATAATGCACTTACAGCCACACAGAACACCGTTCTGACCATGACTGACACTTGCACCATAGTGAGGTCATTGCACAGGTGCCGTTTGTGGTCAAATACAACGGTGCCACTTGCAGACTTCGCTAGCATCTGCGTTGATGTTCAGGCATGCGTTTCTCGCTTTGTTTGCATATTTTTGTCCAAACCCAATACTCCATCTTCGAAAGAAGTGGAGTACAAAGCACTCGTTCGACCTGTTCTTGACTATTGCTCACCAGCATTGATAGAACAGATAGAGAAGATACAAAGCAGAGCGGGTCGTTTCCTCACGTGTTCATTTTCTGAACACGAGAGCATTTACGGAAACGCTTCACAACCTCCAGCCAAAGACGCAGCTGAGGCGTTGGGTACGACGGTGAACTTTGCTGTTAATGTAGTAGAGTCTTGTACCAGGGAAGCAAGGGTGAGGATGTTATTACGGGTTTTAACTTTTAATAGAGTCCATGTGTTGTGGTACAAGCTCTCCATAATAATCCTCTTGCAGACATTATCGGTAATCTTGCTGTTACAAACTTTAGTCTTGCTGCTAATCTCGATCTGGTCGCTAAGCACTATCGTAGCCTGAGTGAGTCAGTGACAGTGAGTTCGTGAGGCCTCCGATCAGCGGCGACGGCCTAAATACTGGATGTCGAGAGGGCATTGGCGGCTTGCTTGCGAGTGTGTCTGTGGCCTCTCTCGTAATAGGCGCGGTCGATCCAGCGTCTACTATCGATCTTCGCGCAACATCTTTGCCGACCGGTATGCTGGCGACATCTTACGCCAGCACAGTTAAAATTTTAAGAACACAGCGTAGCAAGGAGAGTCGGCAACATTTCACTCCCTCCCTCATATCTCGAGGAATGGCAACGGCGAGAAAATCAGAGAGTTCGTGTGACAGTCTTTCATACCACACAGCATTCGCGAATGGCAGAGGGAGGGGGCGAAGCAATAATGGTACCAAAAGTACCTTCACCACATCCATAAACTGGTTTGCAGAGTATACATATCGATGTACAAAATAAGAATTATGGTACTGACGACGACCAGCCGATTGCAGGCACACAAACTGAGATTGGGGAAGGATGCGAAAGAAAATCGGTCTTTCTGTTGTCAAACGAACCATTCCCGGTTTTGCCCAAGGGATTTAAGTAACCCACGGAAAACCTAAAACAGGTTGACCACCCTCTCAAATACAACTCCAGCGTGTTTATTACCACTGCACAGCACTACCCGGCCCATTATGTTCCCTTTCCAAACTGGAGCCTCTGTTTGTCTTTCAGTTGTCCTTGCGAGTCTAAGCTCCAGTATTACCACCGACCAATACTTCTTGGAAATATCGCGTATTAGATGTGGCTTCTCAGTGTTCAGATTAACTGACTGACCGCAACTACGAAGTTAAATCTTGCGATGTCAAGGACTGTTCACAAATTTCGCAGCTTTGTTGTCGGTTGGACATCACATGTACATGGTGAGGTTATTATTTAGCCGGTCGCTGTGGCCGAGCGGTTCTAGGTGCTTCAGTCCGGAACAGCGCTGCTGCTACGCTCACAGGTTCGAATCCTGCCTCAGGCATGGATGTGTGTGATGTCCTTAGGTTAGTTAGGTTTAAGTAGTTCTAAGTCTAGGGGACTCAGATGTTCCGTCCCATAGTGCTTAGAGCAATTTGAACCATTTTTGATATTATTTTCTTTGTTGTAGATACAATCAAGAGAGGTGTCTTAGAGGTATTACAGCAATATGTATGACGTATCTGTAAGAAGTTTAAGATTGCATCACATGTTGGTCTACGGTAATTGAAGACATATTAAACGTTTTTTGTTTATTGTAACGAAAAAGCAGCGCAGAGTTCAGGAGCAGTTCCGGTTAGAACCTATTCGTACTCTTGGATCTAGGTTTCTATCGTTATCAATAACATGGTTTCTGCAGTTACCTAACGGCTGTGCCCTCTCTAGTTTACATTTAAGTGTCTGTCAAAGTGAATGCAATTTTCACGGTACAGTGTGTGCCAAGTACTTTTGTTATTGATCATTGACGTAAACCTATTTAATAGCTATTGACAAAGCGACAGCGTCTTTTTTGTCTGTCTCTGGCATTGTTCGTGAATATCGCGCCTAAAAAATACAAGCTAGATGCTCACTGAAGAAACATTCCTCTTTTATAATAACCGCTACCAGTCACAGTTTGTCGCTACCTTGGTTAAATTGGTATTAATAACAACCAGAGCTAAATATTAACAAACTGTGATTGGTAGCCGTTAGTATAAAATCGTAGCTTAGTTGCCCTCCAAACAGATTATGTGGTTATAGTAAATATATTTATGAACTAGCAACCCACACCGGCTTCGCACGGGCAGCATTAAGTATCTATGGCCGCACGCCTTGTTTACAATTTGTAGTGAGGAGCCAGAAAATGCATGACTCTCTCGATCAGTGTTACCAAGTGCCTCGCTTTCGGAAGGAGTTTTCAAAGAGGGAGTTAAAGTCTGATATTCTCAGTTTTTTAGCCATCCTCGTGTATTGAGGACCCAACTCTTCTCTAGGCATTTTTTATTCGTAAACAAAACGAAATCAAAATATAATAAGTAAGCACCAAAATAACTAAAGTAACTCAATACATTCGTTTTTCCTAGCCAAAAAGTCAATTATAAATAAAACCTATCAAAAGAAGCAAAGCAATTTCGTTAATATTTAATAAGAAAAGCGAAATAAATAAATCTGCATATCCTAGCCAAATAAATTCAGTGTGAATATATTCGTAAAGATGAAATGACAGTTTCAGAGACTTTACTGGTCTCGTGCAGATAAGATTTTATTTATATAGACTGACGCGGCGAGTGAAAATTTGTACCGAGGCCGGGAATTAAACCAGGGTCCCTTGCTTACTGGGCAGGCGCGTAAGCCACTAAGCCACGTTGGCACAGCAGTTCAGACAGCTGCACGGATTACCCTGGTACGCCTCCCTCCTCCGTCCAAGTTGCCCCTTACACACGAACAGAATTACTGAGGCTCTCCATGCTCTGGAATAGCACCTCAGCATCGAACTGAAATGGGTAATACTGCCTGAAACTCAGGACCAAGTAGTGATACAAATGAAATGACACAGCTTCAGAGATTTTACTGGTCTCGTACAGATATGATTTTATGTATATAGACTGAAGCGGCGAGTGGAAATTTGTAGCAAGGCCGGGAATCCAAGCCGGGTCCCACCTTCGCACAGCAGTTGACAGAACTGCACAGATTACCCTCCCTCCTGGATCCTGTTCGTGTGTAAGGGGGAATTTAAAGTGGACTGGGGCCGCAGTGAGAATTTGAATCGAGAAGGGAGGCGTGGCAGCGTAATCGGTGCACTGCTTTGCCGAGGTGGCTTAGTGGATAACGCACCTGCTTGTCAGCAGGAGACCAGGGTTCGATTCTCGCCCTTGCTACAAATTTTCACTCGCCGCTTCAGTCCATATCCATAACATCTGAACTAATAAGCTGGAAGACACTTTAAATTATAGTTTTTCATGATCCGATTCTGATGAAATAAAGAGTATCCTTTGCACCAAGGTAAGCTAAAGTTATCTGTGAAAACTCCATGGAAATTCGTCTAGTGGTTTTGGAGATCAGGGTGTTCAAACAAACAAACATACCAAGTTTTTTTTTTAGAAAATGTCTTATTGTATTCTGTTACACTATCTACATCACCCACAATCAGTTTTTGGCAAGTATTTTCAGTGTACAGACACGACGGTTTTGCAGTTTGATTATTGATATATAAGATACAGATTAATTAATTATAAGGAAGTCATAGCAGGAAAAAAAACAGCCACTATTGTTATAGATTTCTTCTCAGCTGGGGTTAGTACAACAGATTTCAAATCCACGTGATTGATATCGGATGAATATTCTTCTTCCATGTTGTACTTCGTGTGTTGTACTGCATTCTCCTAAGCAACTGTAACTGATGTTCATTTTTCTGTGCTTTCTTGTATTGACTGCATAAATACGCAGCAGAACGGAACCTGTTGTTCCAACCAGATAGTCAACTTGCAGTCCTATTCGTGCAACGGGAAACGTATCCATTTGTTTATTTACGAGATAAATTTGAGCCTAGGGGGCGATAAAGGTAGATATGAAGTGTCTCTCGGCCGTGCGCCGTTGCACATTTGGCAGCTGTATGATGTATCACAAAAAGTCCCTGTATACGAGGTCAGCGCGCCAGTCGTGGGATTTAGTGAGCGTTAATACGGAGGGAAACACTGCACCGGCGAGCGTGAGGATCTATTCCGACGATTTCCCAGTGCCCCACCTAAGCAAATGCACGTCTTCTCTGCTTCATGATACGAATAACACGATTAACTTCTCAGCAAAGCTTATACCTTTCTCCAATAGATAATGCAACCATTACTTTTCACACCTGATTGTGTTTTCTTCCTATTAAGACCGTATTGCTTGTTGATGACCATGTAATAGTAAGTGACAATAAGGCTGCCTGCTGTAAGTCCCATATGGATTTAAGCAGATAGTTACAATGCACAAGCTGGAAATCTCCGTTATCATAATTAAATCTCCGGCTTCAGAGTGTTGTTCTCCTGTCAGGCGCATATTAATAGTAAATGAGTATGCCGTCTAATATACGTTCCTCGGATGTGTCTTCCCGAGCGAGACCGCACTGGGTAACCGGGCGGTGTGAGGCGCATTGCCACGGATCGTGAGCGGCTCCCCGCGTCGGAGGTTCGAGTCCTCCCTCGGGCATGGGTGTGTGTGTTGTCCTTGGCGTAAGTTAGTTTAAATTAGATTAAGTAGTATGTAAGCCTAGCGACCGATGATCTCAGTAGTTTGGTCCCATAGGAACTTACCACCAGCCCTCTTCCTGGGCGAGGTGACGCTGTAGTGAAAACAATGAATCCCTGTTCGGAAGAACGGGGTTCAAAGCTACTCTAGCCATCAGTTTAAGCTTTCCGTTGTTTCCCCACATCATCGTATGCAAATTTACGTCATGTGTCGTTCACATTCTAAATATCGCCCAAACAAAGAACCAAACAAACAGGAATAGGTACTGAAGGATTGGAAAATAGATTTAGAGCAATAATAAGGGTACAGAAGACAAGAGGCATAAGCTATAGCGTTGTGATTTCCTGCGTAGTACTGGGTACTGATACTGGACGCAATGATTCACTAATGCGTGCATGCGTTAGCAGGCAGTTTCTATTACAGTGGAGCCAAGCAAACAGTAGGATCTTGTGCTTCAACCACGGAGGCAGCGGGATTCGCATCCCACTATAGTCAACGCAGTTGAAGGTTTCGTTGTTTCCTTGAATCGGTTAGGGCGAATACCGGGATGGCTTCTTCGAAAAGGCCACGTCCGATATCCTCTCCGTCCTTGACGTATTCCAGCTTATGTTCTGTCTCTAATGTCAACGACGTCGACGGCATGTTCAACCTCGATCCTTGCCTTCCTCCCTTTCTTCAAATAGTAACAGTGAAGGAAGGAAGACAAGTTAAAGTGAATATACACTGAAGAGCCAAAGAAACTGGGACACCTGCCTAATATCGCTTGGGGCCCCCGCAAACACGCAGAAGTGCTACAGCACGACGTGGCATGCACTCGACTAATGTGTGAAGTAGTGCTAGAGGGAACTGACGATGAATCTTGAAGGCCTTTCCATAAATGCGTAAGAGTAAGAGGGGGTGTTGATCTCGTCTGAACAGCACGTTGCAAGGCATCCAAGGTATGCTCAATAATGTTCATGTCTGGGGAGCTTTCGGCCAGCGGAACTGTTTAAACACAGTGTTCCTGGAGCCACTGTGCAGCAATTCTGGGCGTGTGGCGTGTCGCATTGTCCTGCTGGAATTGCTCACGTCCGTCGGAATGCACAATAGACGTGGATGGATGTAGATGATCAGACATGATGCCTGTCAGAGTCGTATCTGGACGTATGATGTGTCCCATATCACTTCAGTTACACGCGCCCCGCACCATTACAGGTCCTCCACCAGCTTGAACAATCCCCTGCTGACATACAGGGTCCATGGATTCATGATGTTGTCTGCATACCGTACACGTCTATCCGCTCGATAAAATTTGAAACGAGACTCGTCCGACCAGGCAACATGTTTCCAGTCACCAACAGTCGACTGTCATTGTTGACCGGCCCAGGCCAGGCGTAAAGCTTTATGTCGTGCAGTCATCGAGGGTACGCGAGTGGGCCTTCGGCTCCGAAAGCCCATATCGACGATATTTCGTTGAATGGTTCGCACGTTGGCACTTGTTAATGGCCCAACATTGAAATCTGCAGCCAGTTTGCAGAAGGATTGCACTTCTGTTGCGTTGAACGATTCCCTTCAATTGTCGTTGGTCCCGTTCTTGGAGTATCTTTCTCCGGCCACAGCGATGTCGGAGATTTGATATTTTACCGGATTCCTGACGACGGTTCAATCCCGCGTCCGGCCATCCTGATTTAGGTTTTCCGTGATTTCCCTAAATCGTTCCAGGCAAATGCCGGGATGGTTCCTTTGAAAGGGCACGGCTGACTTCCTTCCCCGTCCTTCCCTAATCCAATGAGTCCGATGACCTCGCTGTCTGGTCTCCTTCCCCAAACAACCCAACCCCCAACCCCGGATTCCTGATATTCACGATACACACGTGAAATGGTCGAACGGGAAAATCCCCACTTTATCGCTACCTCGGAGATGCTGTGTCCCATCGCTCGTGCGCCGACTATAACACCACGTTCAAACCCACTTAAATCGTGATAACCTGCCATTGTAGCCTCAGTAATCGATCGAACAACTGCTCCAGACACTTGCTGTATTACATAGGCGTTGCCGACCGCAACGCCATATTCTACCTGTTTACATATCTCTGAATACGCATTTCTTTGGTGCTTCAGTGTATGTATACTCAAGAAAGATCTTGTATATTTATTGGAATCAAAGTTTTCGACATTTGTTACAGGCTATCATCAAATACAATATTTAGTAAGAAAGAGAAAGCTATAAGAGAGTACGAAGTTGATGTGACTAAAACACTCAGTGCCAGTATACTTATGCTAAGAACAACACGCACACACACACACACACACACACACACACACACACACACACACACACACACACATACGCCCGAGGGAGGACTCGAACCTCCGACGGGAGGGCAGGTTAACTTCAAAAAAATGGTTCAAATGGCTCTGAGCACTATGGGACTCAACTGCTGAGGTCATTAGTCCCCTAGGACTTAGAACTAGTTAAACCTAACTAACCTAAGGACATCACAAACATCCATGCCCGAGGCAGGATTCGAACCTGCGACCGTAACGGTCTTGCGGTTCCAGACTGCAGCGCCTTTAACCGCACGGCCACTTCGGACGGCGGTTAACTTCAAATACAATATTTAGTCAGAAAGAGAAAGGTATAACAGAGTACGAAGTTGATCTTGATGTGACTAAAACACTCAGTGCCAGTGTACGAGTAAAATATAAAATGTCGTAAGCAATTCGTACTTAATCACTGGGGAGGAGGAGGAGGATATTAGTGTTTAACGTCCCGTCGACAACGAGGTCATTAGAGACGGAGCGCAAGCTCGGGTGAGGGAAGGATGGGGAAGGAAATCGGCCGTGCCCTTTCAAAGGAACCATCCCGGCATTTGCCTGAAGCGATTTTAGGGAAATCACGGAAAACCTAAATCAGGATGGCCGGAGACGGGATTGTACCGTCGTCCTCCCGAATGCGAGTCCAGTGTGCTAACCACTGCGCCACCTCGCTCGGTTTAATCACTGGGAATCTGAGTTCGTCAGGAGGGAAATGATTCAGTTAAAACTACGGATGTTGTGCAAATTGAATTATAACGAAAGTTATGCACATTGCATTGTGGCTGACATCCCCCAGTGTCCTCTTCTTTATGTTAAAATCGCACACGGCCTGCTCACGTCATATCTTCAGATATGAAGCGTTGTGTATTCTATCTCACCGTGTTCCTTGTACCTCCTATGATCTCTAATAAGAGTTCGTAAAAAACAAATTCTATTACATAAATAGCTTCCGTCGACTGGCATAGCGGTCTGTAGAAGTGATAGTGTCGCTGGTGAGAGCCATACGAGTTTAGTTGAACGTGTGTCCAGACTGTGGAACGGCGGCTGAGAGCCTTGCAGGGGTGCAGCTGCCGCTTCGCCCGTGGGGAGGGCAGCCCACCCCGTCTGCAGGTGGCTCCACTCCAAGTATCGAGGACCTGAAATCCCCAACACGAGAGGGGCGCGGGCCCAGTCTGCCAAAAGGTCTACTCTTCATTATCGAGTGTTCGCGTAAAAGAATCACCCGAAAGCAAGATCAGTGAACCAAAAAATAAATTAATTTTCAACTACTTTTAGTAGAATTGTTTTTAAGCTTGTATTTCTTAAGAATATAATTAATCGAGGTATGCACTGTCCGTCAGAAAAGTTCCGAGACTCATTTTATTCCTGGGATACATGCGACGTCAGCGCAGTAACTACAGTGCCAGCTTGAACAAACAACTGTAAACAACAGATGTGCATTCGACCAGTCGACTGTGACCAGGCAGTGTTAAGCCATCGACGCACGAGTTAGCTAACGTTAACGTGGCGCTCTGTGAGTTTTGTGACGTCACTTCCTGCTACTCCACGATGAGGAGCCATTTCGTCGCATGAAACTGAAAATAAGTTCTGCGATATTTCGGCAACGTCCCACATAAAGTAGAACCAATAGGAAGCAAGAACGCTCCCTACGTCATAAGCAGAAATGAAGACGCCGTACTGTATTTGTAGTGTTCGGTAGACACCCATATTCGGTGTATTTTTAAAGTTCGTTAGACCCTATGAATATATGCTGTTTTTAAGAACCAGCACATTGACTGTCTCGAGAACGAATCGTTGTTTGTACGATTTGTTGTAATAAAATGAAGGGAAACGTCATATTTGTGGTTGAAGAATTTTCGTATTTATTTTTGCGTGTTACTAGAGTAAGCCATTTTAAGGCTGAAATGGCTCTGAGTACTATGGGACTTAACATCTGAGGTCATCAGTGCCCTACAACATAGAATTACTTAAACCCTTAAACTAACCTGAGGATATCACACACATCCATGCCCGAGGCAGGATTCGAACCTGCGACCGTAACGGGCCCGCGGTTCCAGACTGAAGCGCCTAGAAAGGCTCGGCCACAGCTGCCGGCCCATTTTAAGGCAACGGCGCATTGAAGACTCATGAAAACGTGTCTTTTTTGTTGGAATTTGTTATAATTAAATGTCAATCAATAACATTTCGCCGATTCTGGTCTTTAGGACACTGTAATATAAAATACGGAGTTCTTAGTAGCAAAGTTTCAGCATAGCGTGGTTGCCTGAGACTCCACGTTGCGGAACTCAGAGTAAATCACTAAAGGATTTGTGTTCTGCTGAATGCAAATCTTTTTTTTTTTTTTTCACCTTTGCGTTTTCTAAAAAATTGTAGGACCTACCTACGAAATTCTGTAATGTTTGATGTTATGTAAATATAAGTGCGAGCTCTGTCAAAAGTGTTAGATTTGATGAAATTTTATGAGCTGTTGTCTTTACAGAGTGGACGTATTCCACCTTCACGGATATCGAAGTTTTATTTGAGTACGCCACAGTGAGAACAAATGGTTCAAATGGCTCTGAGCACTATTGGACTTAACATCTGTGGTCATCCGTCCCCTAGAACTTAGAACTTCTTAAACCTAACTAACCTAAGGGCATCACACACATCCATGCCCGAGGCAGGATTCGAACCTGCGACCGTAGCAGTCGCGCGGTTCCGGACTGAGCGCCTAGAACCGCTAGACCACCGCGGCCGGCACAGTGAGAACATGACTAGCATATGGGCAAAAGAGGAAATGTGCGTTTTAATAGAGCTAACACAGGAATTCTGCGCGCATTCATTTTTGTGAACAAACTGTGTGGTTTGCGAACCAAATAAAGCCACCTGCCGCTGGAGAGTGCAGAGAGCGCAAAATCACATTAACCAGCTGGCGCCGTGTGATGTCGGCGCTGTCTCTCGTGACGTTGGATATGTCGTCTGCGTGCACCGCAACCTTCGCTGCATCGTCCCGTATGCCGATGGCTTGCCAATGTAATGGGTCAGCGTTGTGGTGTCGCAGATCTTAACAGAGCAGCATCTCTAACTCAAGTGTTCGAGAAATTCTCCGGAATGTTTTAAAGAAGTGAAAAGTTTGTGATTCCGTGCGCCTTGGCTCCTGAACGAATCAACGACGTGTGGAACGCCTGCCGCGACTTGATTGAAATGCAAAACGCAGACAATTCTTATCTGGAAATAGTCATCACAGGCTTCGAGACTAGTTGTTATCAATACTAACTTACCACAAAATGACTAAGCACAGAAATTCACACGATGGGTCAACGCTTTGACGACATAACCACCAACATTCGAGCCAATGTGATGCGGGAGTTGAAGAGCACAAAGGACTGCTCTGATAGTTTCACACGATTCTCTGCGTTGTATTCAATTGGGGGAAGGTTATGTAGAACAGCTGATATTAAAACCGCCATCTTAACCTTTCTCTATGTGTTACTAATCCAGTTTCGAAACTTTTATGGGCTAGCGCGGTATGATGTTGCTTTTAAAGCGATCAGCGGAACTGTACTTTTGAAGGAAACGACGGTTAAGTATGCGCCACTGTCGTCCCCAATGTGACATCTCGCACTGATAATTTATGCTGTTTCTCTGCTGCGGAATTAATTTGCTTTTATAGTCTGTCGACAAACTCAATAGCGGCAGCACAAATTTCCCCTCTCCTTACCTAGCTACGTCACAATGAGTGTGAATTGGCTGCTTCGCATTTTTTTTCCCTTAATTTTGCGTTTGATATTTAATACACCACACCATAATTCCCGTTTATAGCCCATCAGTAAACAAAATCAGCACACAATACAATAATCACCTTGGAGGGAAGAAAACCTGATAATTAGGTCAGAGCTGGGTAGAGACCATCGAATCCAGCAAACGTTTTCCAAATAACCACTGGTTGTTCACAGTACAGATTCTGAACAGATAAGATGCGTGAGAGCTGCTTTGACTGAATCAGTTATTGTTAGACTTGTGACAAGACATCCGCTGTACGTCTGATAATCTCCTGATCGTTAACATTCTCAAGCTGCTTTTCACAATTAGTTCACGATCACACAGTTGATTGAGTATATTTCGGAGGATTCCTGTGGTTCAAATATCGTATTCCTGTGGTTGGAACATCGTTTGCCAAATAGTTAACAAGCACATTAAAAAAGTTATTCCCGTATAAGTTTATATCCACAAAAGTTAGATGTTATTCCTCTACAATTATTTCCAGTGTCTCATGACGATGTGTTTATAGATGTGTAAATTTCTATAAAGTTTGGAGCTCCGTCTTGGATTCAGTCCATCACTTGATGATTCCAATTGCGAGTGTCTTGTAGTTTGAAGTAGGACCACTTCTCTGTTTAATTTGTATCTGCATAGCGCCCCGAAAACAGTTCATACTGCGAAGTTCTTAAATCATGGCGACGCAGTTTTCGGAGAAAGAAAGACGTCTGTGGAGTATATTTATATTTCAGTAAATGCGTTAATAGTTTACCCACGTTTCATAGAAAAAGAAAAACCTTTTTGCCTTACTGTTTTTATTTTGTAATTCATCTGAACTTTTTGCAGAGTCAGTCAATACATGAATCTTCCTCGTTTTTCGCGTAGTGTCGTGTGCAGAGCATATTTCTACCACGGAAAATTAGTCCTTATTGCATAACATGGCCGGCCGCGGTGGTCTCGCGGTTCTAGGCGCGCAGTCCGGAACCGTGCGACTGCTACGGTCGCAGGTTGGAATCCTGCCTCGGGCATGGCTGTGTGTGATGTCCTTAGGTTAGTTAGGTTTAAGTAGTTCTAAGTTCTAGGGGACTGATGACCACAGCAGTTGAGTCCCATAGTGCTCAGAGCCATTTTTTTGCATAACGTGAAGTAGTTTACGTGATGTTGACTTCTGATTTGTCGGAACTATATTCAACGGTTTCGCTCCGAAGAGTTTTCTGTGCTACTTGTGGTACGGGATAATTTTTATAGCATGTCTGTGCGGCAGTTTTAATGGTCTGCCGATTATGCTCTCTTACCGCAGGAAGAGTGCTTTCATTTGCAGAATACGGATATCGATTGCTTATAGCTGTTGTAAAAAAGAATTTTCAACATCTTGTTGAAAAGTATCGTTTCATGTCGCTGAAATGAATGATACTTCGCCCAATATACCCTCCAGTACTGATATCCTTCTGGCAGGTCAGAATAATTTGCTCGCTATACCTTCAAACATGCACATCGTGATACCAGCTTGTGCCGTTGTTGCTGGCCAGCTGTTGTGTGACGTAGGTTGCTGATGATTAAAGATTCTACTCCGTGTCTTCGTTTACGTCGTCGCTCTTGGCGAGTGGGAGAGCCTCTTTCTGGCACCGAGTCACACGGAAACCGTTAGCCTCTCACGGAGGTGTGGGACTCCAGATGGCCGGAATGACGGCAGGCCTATGCGAGGCGGCGGCTTCCAACTGGTGCAGATTTGTGGTGTTGGCACGCCTGACTGACGTTTCTCCAAGCCGTCTACGCCAGATGTGCGGAGTGCTAGCTGGCACAGCTTTGCCACGCTGCCAAGCACAAAACATTGGTACAAGGTTAATGTCCTCCATTCACGTCGTTATTGCAACAGGCAAGTGCGACACGTGTGACAACTTTGCTTCGGTGGTATACTTGTTACAGTATGTCAGACTACCAGGTGATTTGTTTTAGTGTATCGCCAAATGGGCACTTTCGGAACGGTTTTAGACACCAATGTTGGAATTTCGTCACCAAAAATTGTTTCTCTCGGCGGAATTTGTTATTATTTCGGCGAATTTGATGTACAATTACGTTAAAAGTAGAAACACCTATGAATTTTCTGCTCTGCCTCCTAGAAAGGCGTGTATGTTGCAAACATAGAGTTCTCTATCGAGAGACACTGTCCCATAACAGGAGAACGAAACGAAAGAGATCTGTTTCGTCTAAAGTTCGACACAATTTGCAAATTTTTACTTTAGTGAATATTTAAGGTGTGTTGTCAGACAAGCTGACAAGATAGATAGAGCTCGTTTTACGTTTCTCCGTTTCTTGAAATTCAGACCCTGTGAAATGAAATTCCATAGTGAGCAGCATATACTTTTTTTCATTTAATTACTAGTTTCACCACGCACTTCTCATCCTGTTCTTATGCTCGTGGACTCCCTCTTATTTCGAAAGTATGTGCTACATATTTTAATCAAACCCTAGAGTTGCAATGCATGTGTCGCTACCTGGTACCTAGGACGCAACCTTAACAGATATATGCAATAAAATGCGAAATTGCTCTACTGTTCAAATGGTTCAAATGGCTCTGAGCACTATGCGACTTAACTTCTGAGGTCATCAGTCGCCTAGAACTTAGAACTAATTAAACCCAACTAACCTAAGGACATCACACACATCCATGCCCGAGGCAGGATTCGAACCTGCGACCGTAGCGGTCACGCGGTTCCAGACTGAAGCGCCTTTAACCGCACGGCCACACCGGCCGGCTGCTCTACTGTACCGATAAACATTCATCCAAAAAGTTTCCGGGGAAGTGTTCGTTAGGAGTGTACCAGTGAACTTGCTAACTAGCACACAAGACCAGAAGAAAATCGATAAACAGCATTCACTGTAACCAAAGTACCTCACAACCAGAAGGAATAGTACGAAACATGTCCTGCTGTATTTAATCTCACCATTTCCGTTTTTCAAAACAAAACGGACGTTGATTGGCAGCTGAAAAACTGGATGTATTGAACACTACATCGATACTGGAAGGAAGTCTGTAGCTATTGCAGCACAGAGTTCAATGAACTAAATTAGTGGTAGAGAAGAAGGAGGAAAAAAGCTGTTTGACGTGACTGGTCGCCCGAAAGATTGGAAGGAAACGCTGGGCGCATAAGTGTCACGCAATGCCGTCTCAGTGGTGCGTCACCAAGGATACCCAACGTGTTTCGTATCGTAGATGATTTCGTTGCGTGTCAGCTAATGTGTATGGGCTCGAGACGCACTATCATCTTACTCATTCCGGAAGTATTGGCCTCAAATTCTGTAGCACCCTTTCTACATTGTGTCGTCAAGCGTTTCGAAGAGTGCGGTGTTCCATCATACAGTATCAACTATGATGAAGCTCGACAGTGGAGACATTGCGGAGTATTTATTAACGACAGGGAAATCAGAATTTTGCAGCTGACATTCGCATGTAAATTCGTATAATGTTTTTACGTTCGGCACCTCCGGGAACTAATTTAGAGTCAGTATAAAGTATTTCGGGACTCGTCCGCAGCTCGTGGTCGTGCGGTAGCGTTCTCGCTTCCCACGCCCGGGTTCCCGGGTTCGATTCCCGGCGGGGTCAGGGATTTTCTCTGCCTCGTGATGGCTGGGTGTTGTGTGCTGTCCTTAGGTTAGTTAGGTTTAAGTAGTTCTAAGTTCTAGGGGACTGATGACCATAGATGTTAAGTCCCATAGTGCTCAGAGCCATTTCGGGACTTCTCACCTTTGAGTATGCAGTTTGTCCTGTCTAGAACTGTTCTTTAGCGGTATTCATCGGAGCTACAATTTTCGCTCTTCTGGTCCTACGTTGCCTCTCACAGTGTCAGACTTGGGTACTACTACTGACGAATATAACGTATGGGAGACACCGAAATTCAATCCAGCTGATTAAATCATCGTACACTGAGAATAACTCGAATTGTATGATCGCGGATAGATACGACAACTGATCAGAGATTCTTTTAAGATTTATGATATCGGTTTGTAGGAAAGTAATGAATGAAATACCTCATATGAAAATCATGGTAGAAAACGGAAGTTAGCACGAATCTTTTTTTCATTTTTGCAGTAAATTAATGTTACTGTCTTTAAAGCGGTTTGTGTAACATAAATGAAAACAGCTTTTACTTTGCCATATACATGGTGAAACCTTGCTTCTACAGCTTACATTTAGTGTTTCAGCTAAGAAATGTGTTTGTGTTGTGTGCGATTATTCGGATACGTCATCCAAATGTTTAATTGCAGTTTAGATCGAACCTGATGGTGCGATTTTCGACAGTGGTTACGTACATTTTTCCTTCCATATCATGTGGTCGATATTACACGGTAGGTAACATGCTGGACAGAAAGAATAGCGTTCTCAGACATTTGTACCCTTTGAGTCGGTCAGTTTGTATCACCATTTACAGCCCTGAACGGTAAGTTCGACGGTGCGAAATGCCACCATTCTGTAATCGAATGTAAATTGCATAACGTTAACTTCCTCTATCCGGTGTGACTGTGAGGGGGATAACCGGTGAACAAATTTTGCTAGAGCGGGTGGCGCGAAATGACCTCTGGCTATTCGTTAATTTGATTTAATCCTATTCGCTAGCGGATATTAACGTCGCAGTTTTATTTCGGTGGAGAAGCTGGAGGGTCAGAAACACAATCAAGGTGGCGGTGGTCACGGAGAGAGGCAAACTAATATCTGTGGCGAAACGTCCTGCGTGCCAACGGTCGCTGTACGCTCAAACAACAGCGCCATATTTATAATTCCGAGGAGTCCCCGCTGTTAATGGCAGGGCTTTCGACAAGTGATTTATCCATTTGTTTATGAATGCTGTTGCCGTTAGAGGCGCGTGTTGCTTTTGGCCTGTTGTCCAGCTCCGCTCCATATCCGCCTGTCGAGCAGTCCCGGTTCCTACTTGTGTACGGGCATCTTTCAGATTTATTAATAACTTAGCGCTTACAACTTTCGTGGGCTGGCCCGCACTCTTTCTCTCAGGCCATTCCCACTCTACATCTTCCTCGACATTTACATCTGGACTCTTGCGCTCACGTTGAACTTAACGATGAGTACAAGCCTCAAGACTTTATTTCCTTCTGCTCTCTCGCTTTTTTGCCCAGTTTTGCTCATTTTTGTGAAGTAGCCTGACCTTTGAGATCGTGGTAGCTTTACCGTTGATAAAAGGACTGTCTGTCTTTTCCGTGCTACAGCATCTGCAAGTCAAGATCATTCGACCATCGTGGATTGGCAATGGGTTTTTGAGACCAGATTCCATTTCTCACATACTTCTGACGCTGATTTAGTGTTTAAGGAGACCAAACAGTGGAGATCATCGGTCTCGTATTCACCTCCTGGACAGAAGCGGTGTACTGTGTCTGTCTGCGTGTAGAGTAAATTCTGTGTGCATGTATGAGAAAGCGTTCTATATGTTTACGTAGCGTGTATCTGACGCGGAATATACCAGGCCGTTCACACCTAGTGGGATGTGGGAAATTGCCTAAAAACCACATCCGAGATGCCAGACACACCGACCCCTCATCGTTAATCCGACAGGCGAATTTGGTCCGAGGACAGCACACCTCCCCGTCCCGGAAAAAATGGAAATGTCTTGTGGCTAGAGCCTCCCGTCGGGTAGACCGTTCGCCTGGTGCAAGTCTTTCGAGTTGACGCCACGTCGGCGACTTGCGTGTCGATGGGGATGAAATGATGATGATGAAAGACACAC
Organism: Schistocerca americana; assembly: GCF_021461395.2. Taxonomy (NCBI): domain Eukaryota; kingdom Metazoa; phylum Arthropoda; class Insecta; order Orthoptera; family Acrididae; genus Schistocerca; species Schistocerca americana. Next base: position 888,224,901 of record NC_060130.1, on the reverse strand, counting down.
AACACCCAGTCATCACGAGGCAGAGAAAATCCCTGGCCCTGCCGGGAATCGAACCCGGGACCCCGTGGACGAGAAGCGAGAACGCTACCGCAAGACCACGAGCTGCGGACCACGTTCCGGAAGAGGTCGTGTTTATAAATACGGCAACCAGTGCGAGTGACATTTGTTTCTCTTCACAAGTTCACCTTAGATGGAGAGAAATTTATAGGCGCTATCGGACTGCGTGTACTCTGTTTTATGCGTTTTCGTACAGTGAGCGATTTACGTGCCGTGTAAATCAGGCGCAAACGAGGAAACAATGCAGCATTTGGCTAAACGACTGTGGAAAACCGTGCTTCTTCCCAAGGTTTCTATATCCGTGAAACTTTAGTGCAACTTCGTCAAGGTTTGATTTCTTCTCTGGTATTAGAATAAGGCAAGAGAATTTATACACACGTGATCATTTACACTCTGCCAGTCACTGTTGTATCTTCGTTTATTGGAAGGCACACCGGATAGAAAGGTCAACTCTAGACAGGTACAAATCCCATGTGTGAAACTAACAGCTATGGCGCAGTTTGTTAACTGTTGCACCAGAAATTCTCTGGTTTTAGTGTTCTTATTTGTTTGTTTGTCTTTTGTTGAAGTTTTGTAGGTAACTGTCTGTGATATCTTCTGAGGATAAATTGTACAGCCGGCCAGGGTGGCCGAGCGGTTCTAGGCGCTACAGTCTGGAACCGCGTGACCGCTACGGTCGGAGGTTCGAACCCTGCCTCGGGCATGGATGTTTGTGATGTCCTTAGGTTAGTTAGGTTTAAGTGGTTCTAAGTTCTAGGGGACTGATGACCTCAGAAGTTAAGACCCATAGTGCTCAGAGCCATTTGAACCAAATTATACTGTTTCAAATAGGGCCGCGAAAAGCACGTCTGAACTACCTGAACTGAATATAAAAACTTTCCTCTTTGTCATCCTTTCCGAAACCAGATTTACATCTTTTGTCTTAAGCTTTGGAGAAATACCGGCTCCCGTGAGATCATCGAAGTTAAGCGCTGTTGGGCGTGGCCGGCACTTAGATGGGTGACCATCCAGCCGCCATGCGCTGTTGCTATTTTTCGGGGTGCACTGAGCCTCGTGATGCCAATTGAGGAGCTACTCGACCGAATAGTAGCGGCTCCGGTCAAAGAAAACCATCATAACGATTGGGAGAGCGGTGTGCTGACCACATGTCCCTCCTATCTGCATCCTCAACTGAGGATGACACGGCGGTCGGATGGTCCCGATGGGCCACGTGTGACCTGAAGACGGAGTGCTTGCTTAGTGCTTGTTTGGAGAAATAAACCCCAGATTGCATTCTGCAAAGTAGTACCAGTAGTTATGCTGGAAGAATTAAGCAAAGCTATAACAGAGTTTTGGATGGTTTCTTCAGTCATTTACTTTGTAGACTCATTTTTTAGTAATATTTCTTAACATTAAAAGACGAGTGCTAGTAGATCTACGTCAGCAGGAATTGTCGTAAAGTTCATTGTTGATAAAAGTATGGAGTACTATTTTTCTGACTACTCTCAGTATTTTTGTTATTGTTTACGTGCAGGTTACTTGCACTCCTCATTACTTAATTGTAATCTTCATTTAAACATTTCGACTTTACTTTGACTTTCGCTGAGATCGTGTTCCCAGCTGCCTCACACGCGGTACAAGTGTGCGCCATTGCTGAATAGTTCACTGAAGCAGAGCCGTGTTATAACCAGTGAAGCCTACACAAAAGGACATTCGGCGTCCACGAGCACCGCTGATTAATTAATCGAATGGCCGCATGTGACCTGTCATCTGGCTTGAAAGCCACCTTGTTCTGCATCCATTGTAGCGCCAATGCGTGTGATTGTCTTAGCGAGTACGGAGTGAAGAATGCTGATGGGACAGTCATTCCTTACATGAAGAATGTGGCCTGTCTTGCGGGCCAGCGTCATTACAGCTTTGGTTCTGGATGACGAGACATATTTCCTCTTTAAGCACGCAGTGCGCATTTTAGGCGCACGCCTCGAACAGTCAGATCCGTGGCTTGTACTAAGTACATAACTAATGTACGATATTAACTCTGTCGTCCAGTAAATTCCCTGATTAAGTTCAGAAAAGGAAGACAGAAAAAAAAAATGATGGGAATATGTAGAGACGTGGAAAAGTTAGAGAGAATTCAGCGAATTGGCTTACGCTTGAAAGATGACAGCATCTGAAACCACGAAATGTAGCCCTTTAGAATATTCAGCATTGACTTGAAAATTTTCTAAAGTGATATGAGAGGTAGCAGTCGTTTTGAATTTTTGCTGTTTCTCACAAGATACAGTAGGGTCACTTGTGACTTAGGGGAATGAGGATGTGAAATGTACCGCCCAGCGAAGTAAAATGGAAGATGACAGCGGAGTTTAGTAAAATTATGAACACAATGCTGATGAGCCGGATAGTTTATAGAATTCTTAGTTTACATCGCCGAACGCGCTGTATATCTCTCTCTTACAATCACCTCCTCTCCTCTGTAAACTAATAAATCCTCTGCGCTCTGTACCTCCGTTTTCTCTTTCACCTGTAGTGCATTGCCTACTATTCCCATAATTTTACGTTATCAATATCCAACTCATATAGCCGTGTGATGATTCAAGCCGCTGCTTCCATAACCTCTGTGCGTGGTATTTGCTCAGTGCTTCGACTGCAATGCCGAATTTTTTATTATTCTGTTCACTTTAACTCGTAAGTATTTTTTTTCGATTTCCTCACAAAGTTCATACATTACCGAACAGAAGAGAATATTCAGTTGATACTGTTACCATACATATATTCTCAGTTACTCATTTTCATTGTAGCCTCAATGAATTATGATTTAGATATCCTACAGCCTTTTCCCTCCTGTTAACTCAATGTTTTCGAACAGTGTTCTATCTGTGCATTCGCTATCAGAGACAAATTCGAATACAGTACTCAAATTTCTCTTACGTTATTTAATCTTTTCCGATCGCTTTCGAATATATCTACATGTACGATGAGATATTCCGGTTTCAAAATATAATCTCTGGAGCCTGATTTCAACCCTCTTATCCAATCTCTAACGTAATGTGATGAGATTTTCTAGTAAAGTTTATAGATTACATAACTTACAAATCGTTACAAATCTTCTGGGAATGGGGCAGGAAGCAAGCTGCATCTCCTAGCGACTTCTCGGAGCCATCATTTCGCTTTCTTCCGAATTTTTGAGATTTTTTCAGGAGTTTCTTTACTTTATTATATGTATCTCCTATAATTTTCTAGTTTTTGATGTTTAGTAACCACGTTCGTGAATTTTATCCACTGCATGCTGCCATTATCTTTTTTTTTTTTTGATTGCTGGTTCTTGGAACCCATTGACTGTAATATTCTGAGAGTGAGATACTGGAGCGAGACACGTTAGTGCAATAATTTCCGCTTTCCTTTTTATCTTTGTAACTCGTTTGTGTATCGTTCTCACCATTCAAGTGATCGGTTTTGCGTCTGCAGTCATCAGTCGGCCCGTTGGTTTGCACATAGCAGTGCTTTACTAGGCGTGGCCCTGTTGGAGGTTGTATGTGCTTTCCTTCCTCTGACACCCAGCGAATTATACTCTGCGGGGACTCACAGTTTAATGTGAGCTCTGAATCACTGAGCAACACAATCATTCACAGAAATGTAGGAAGCACCAAGTGGCAAATATCCGAGGAACGACTTTACTCTTTGTGACTCGGTAGCTCAGTAGTTAAATGTCAATGCCTGACGTGTCAGATTCTATTCCTGGATAGGAGAGGAAAATTATACATCATTTTCCCCAAAAATAGTCTTTTACTTATAATATTCTTAATAACTAAGGTCAAGTATGGGTTACTTTTTTAACGTGTTAAGGAACAAGAATTGTTATGCTTTTTATCCATCCTACAGCTGGCTCGATCCTTGCTTTTTTATTACGTAATTTTGTTACTGATGGGCGAAATTATTAACGTTTATTTGTGTTTTGTATTCATATACGTTATTAGTCCAATTTCCACGGCCGGGATTGTTCCGAATTTTATTTGACAATAGCTAATCGCCACCAGTACATATGTCAATACGTTTCTTCCATTGGGTTATGAATTCAAGCTCTGCCGCCAGATCACTGAAATCTTAGAAAAAGAGTAAGGCGGGCAGTGTAGAAATGATCAGGACTAACGGATATGATGAAGTTTTTTTTCTTAGTATCCTATGAATCTCACTGAAGACGACAGATAGTTATAGTATAAAATCGTAGACTAGTAAAAATCCTACTTATTTTATAATCTGAAAAATATGGCGAAACCATCATTGCTTACAAACGTGTTCCAGTAAGAAACGATTCTTAGTATGAGGCAGAGACATAGCAGGCTGAACATGAACGCAGCTGGAGGTTGCAGGAGTAATAAAAATCCTATTTATTTTAGAATCTGAAAAATATGAGGGAGCATGTTCTGAGTGAGGGCTACAGATAATAGCTACAGTCTTATGTTGTTCGCTTAGCAATCACAGACCCAAAACTCAACCTGTCAGAAGCCTTGGTAATCAACAAACATCTGGCCCACCGTCCAGATTTAATAGTGAAAGACCAGACACAGCTTAATACTTGCCCTCTTCTAAACTTCTTTTAATCCTCTCAGTTCTCCATTACTTTCCACACTCTGTTCCTTTCTATTCCTCCGTTTTGCTGTACTTATTTACCTTTATTTTAATGTGATTACTAATGTGCTCTATGCATTCTGCTGTTATAATTTTCATTTCCATCTTTTACTCTGGTCCTCTATCATTTTCCATATGTGACACCACTTCAAGTTATTCATTAGTAATTTGTCAAGCACTAATTTATTTTATCGAGATTGTTGATGTAATGTAAATTGTTATACAGGCGCTGTTTTTCGACTTTCCAGGGTTGCTCCCTATATATTTATTTATTGTTCAAATTTCTGCCTTTTTAATTGCATTACCACCTCATTGTCAAAGATGATGTTTACTGCGTGTTCGTGCCTCTACCTAGATTTGTTAACATATTTTCCAATGTTGTCTACAAATATTGCGACTATCGTGACAAAAATAGTCAGTCAAGGCCTAATGATAACCTTGTAAGCCGAAAACCGGTTAACTAAATCAATTAATTGATCCCGTAGACCATATATATATAATATTGTACTTTTAATTTATTCTTATGTCGTTCTATAAAGAAGTGACGGAAGACTTAGTTAACATGTTGATTTCACAACATGGATTTAAAAAGCAATGTGGTAATGCCACCACCAAGCCACCATCTGTGTTGCCCCACGTCGCTTGACCGACACGGCCGTTGAGACTGCGAAGAGAGAAAAGATTGCTTCGCGAAATTTCGTTGCTTACCCCAGGTGAGAAGATCTCCATTAGCATGTGTGACGCACCTATGCCGCAGGAACCTCTACAGGCATGCGTCAGCATCCGTCAGGGAAATCCTTATACTTTTTCTTGTCGTTCGCTTCTTTTTACCTGCCAGCTCAGAACAAGCTAAATTGCAGCCGGCATACTTGTTTCACGTTTAAGAACGGCCATTGTATCCCTAAGTTTCAGGTGTTGTATTTTTAAGGTTTGCTCCAGTATCAAGAGGTTGCAATATATGTTTTTGTTTTTTAGCTCGTGCCTTGCCATCATTTCGACACTAAAGTTTCGTGGGAAGAAGGAAGGAAATGTCGCGTCACTTTGTTATAAAGCGAACGCTCTGGAGCGTTGCGCCCGAAGTGTAATAAGAGAATTGAGAGCACATACAGGATGTGCTAGAGGTGATTGTTGGTGGTGCCGTTGGTAGGTGCCCGTTGCTATACGATACCTGGTGATTTGCAGTCTGCGGACATAGATGCAAAATATACATAACCACCTCCTATTTTACCAAGCGAAAGTTTGGCAGATGATGAAATGAGGGACATTACAGTTCACAGTACCGTGTTTATCCTCTCACATTTCTCGCGGGATTAAAGAGAGTAATGGAAGGAAACGGCTCTGGAGCCGCTACAAGGCAGATGCTGCTGTGGATGCGCGGATACCGACGCCTACGGAGACGTTTCCTTCTCGGTAGGCTCACGATAGCTGCTTTTACTTAAGATGTCACTTCTAGGAATGTAAAACATAACAATTGTTTAATTTTTTGTTTGTTTATTTCCAGATAGTGCATATTTCAGACGTATTTGAATGTAACGCAAGTAAATCGAAGCAGTGCCTCTACGTTATAATCATAATCAGCTATTTGACGCTGCTAAACATTCTATTCGCATTCATGTTGTTCCTGCATGTTTTGTAGTGTAATCTACCCACCTTCCATTAGATTGTCGTTTCAGTCTTCCTTATGTCGTGGAATCCAGCAAAGAATTTCGTTACTCCATCCCCCATCAATTCCCCTAGATACATGTCTACTCATATCCATTTCATTTTCACGACAGTTATAATTAAATCTTCCGCTCCAGTCTGTACCTAGATCCAGTTATTTTGTTTTTCCGTCATTTCCAGTAATGCAACAGCGTATCCAGTATCTGAGCGGGGAGGCTGCCTTTATTAGTTTCGCTGTGGAAGAAGAAACGGTTTTTAAATTTCACGACACGGTTCTGGATACACTTACTAGCCGCCAGTATCCATTACATGTTCCGCCCTTTTTGACACTGAAGCTGAACAGATACTTTAATCTGTGCCGGCCGTTGTGGCCGAGCGGTTCTAGGCGCTTCAGTCTAGAACCGCGCGAAAACTACGGTCGCAGGTTCGAATCTTGCCTCGGGCATGGATGTGTGTGATGTCCTTAGGTTAATTAGGTTCAAGTACTTCTAGGGGACTGATGACCTCAGGTGTTAAGTCCCATAGTGCTCAGAGTCATTTGAACCACTTTAGTCTGTGTGCCAGGCAGGATACGTCTTTGGTGTGAAAATAATGTTTTTCTAAGGGAAGTGGGGGCAGATCAGATGTCTCTGCACCCCCTCCCACCCTCCCCATCCCACCCCTAACCCTACTAGGACATCTGTGACAACATGTATTCATTGAGTGCTCGCTGACCGTCTCTCAGGCTTTGAATGACAGTAAAAACTGCACAGGAATTTTCCAATGAATGACACGTAGGGTTACCATATTTCCAAATGAAAAAAACCGGGGGGCTATTACAAACTATCTTTATGTGAACCACAGTGGTTTAGCTTTTTTTTTTTTCCTGCAAATGTATGTTTCTCTCTTCGTCGAACTTTCTCTGTAGTTATAACTGACAACCAACAAATTCTTTACACATTGTACAGAAAGTATATTTCTTTCATCAGTCCAATTTTTAACCTATTTAATAAGGAAAATATTATTTACACAGCTGCATTGCGTGCATGGATTGTAAAAAAAAAAAAAGTATTGCACAACTTTCAAAAGCTGTGAATATTCATCCCCAGAACGATTGTTCATGAAATCACACCATCTAACACATACAATTTTCTCTAAAAATGTCGATCTGGTTTCCAATCTGAGCTGTTCACTTAGAAACATTTTTAGGCGATATATAATTTGCGTGCGCATCAAGCTTTCTGCCTTATGTACGTTTCTCCCTTCTAGTAGAAATGGAAATTAATTCATGTAATTTTCCCTTAATTTGCATTTACAATTATCGTTAGGCGTATTCGAAACGTTGTCTTCAGTCACGATAGCTAATCTCAATGACGAAGCCGCTGACTCGGTGCGCCGTACTCTAGTCTAGAGGAGCGAAGCTGAATATCAAGTCGCCGTGCCACGACAGTCGACGATCGTCTGAAGTGTTGCCAACCTGCTTTACTTTCTCCCAGTTTACGTCCAGCTTCAGTTTTAGTCCGCCAGGTGACACTCGACATCACAGAACAATAGAGAGCCTGTATACAGAGAGAGTGGCCATAGGTGAAGTTGCCCGTGATTGGTTGATTAGCTTTGGCGCCATTTTTCTGCCAAACGTCTCTCGCGCTTTTTATGTTCGCCGTGCTTTTGAGTTGAAGTTCAGAGGACTTTGGGAAACGATTAAAAGGTATTTGAATTATTGAGAGACTTGTTATGCGTTGTGCATGCATGTTCGATTTAGTTGTATATCTTTTTAGTACGTAATTAGCGTTTGCATGCATAGTGGTAGCATCACGAGCTTTTCTGAAGCCAATATCTGACAGTCCTTGCTGGAAACGGAAAGTTCCTGTAATTGTTGTGCCATGCTCATTCGAGTTTATAGCGTCAAACTTTATTTCGTTCCGAATCAGAACACTAGGCATTATTTTGTTTCAGTATTATTGCCTGACTGCTGACGCAGTCAAGTTGTAAGCACGTTTTTCCCAGTAGTCGTGGTTGCAGAAACATTATTCGTAGTAAATAATTGTAGGTACTCTTGAAGATACGGTAGTTTTCTTATTATATTTGGTCTTTATTACAGTAGCCTACATTTAACATTACCTGATTTTTGTAATCTTTTTCGTTTGTTAGCTACGAGAGGTATTCAGTATATATATATATATATATATATATATATATATATATATATATATATATATATATATATGAAAGAAAGTCGTAAGCAGTTGTTTACTTGTGACATGCAAAACGTTTGAAGAAGTGACTAGAAATACTAATACGTCTCACACTTTTTGCATGTCACAAGTAAACCACTGCTTACGACTTTCATTCATTTGGCGTAATACAGGTACGTTAAATCTTTAGCGTTATGCACTTCCGATACAAAACAAATGCTATACACTATATATTTTTTATTTACGTTACTTTCATTGCAATATGTCTAGTAAACGAACTTTAAAGGAGAGAAATGCAAGTCACGACTAATTTTTACAGCCACTGTATCAAATTTCCTGTGCTGTACGTAGTAGGCTACTATGAGTATATTATAGCTGTAAAGAAAGGCATTTAACGAATGATTCCGCCATATTGTCTTGTGCTTTTGATTCGGCGAGTGTGTACTCCACTGCTCCACTACTGGCCATTCAAAAGTCCCGCCCGCAGTTTGGCAGAAAAATGGCCACCGTATCGGCCGGTTGGCCACTCTCTCCCTGTAAAGGCTCTCTACAGAACAACCTGACATGGAAGTACAAAACTCGATTTTTTTTTTACTGTTTTATAAATTTGCAACCGAGAGTTGAAATAGAGCATTAAAAACCTAATTGAATCCGGATTGCTAACCCTAATGACACACCACGGGCACACAATGTAAGCTACGTGGTCGGCCAACTGAAGCGCGATTATTGCATCACTAACACGCCGTTTGGAAACCAAGTCCGAATGTACAGCAGTCGACTGTATTTAACATTTTGGACTCAGTTGTTAAGAAATACGAAACGAGAGTCCCGTTCTCGGCGGCTGCCACGTCGAGTAATTTCGTCTGAGGGCGAGAATAGGTCGTGGTATTTGCTGGGAGAACTATCCCGCCGTTGGGTGCAGAAAGCGAGGGAAAAGCTGAACCGGAATGGCTAGGCAGAGCGGCGGCTCATCACGGTAGGAGCCATTGTCTTAGACCGCGGCACCTCGCTTTGTGCCTCCCAACAAAGAAGTGCAGCCCGCTGCTCAAAGCCAGACAGCCCGCTGCATTCCGCAGATACCGCCCCGGGACCTCTCCTCTTATTTTACTTCATTTCCTGCATGCTTTATTCGCCGCAGATTCAACTTACGCTCCCATCTGTGATTGTCTGCAATGACTCCTCGCGTCGCATCGAGGAATGCTGTACAGCGATTGTTCATTTACACAACTTTTTGTGTGCCGCGCTTGTTACCTGAACTCTCCGTGCCTCAGCAAAACACAGCTCGTAGCGGCTGGATCGTTTCATTGGGAGATAAATGAAAGATGATTTAATTGAGAGTTGATTTAACTTGTTTACTGCGAAGGGTGGTGATCAGACGAGGACTTTTGTAGGAACCATCCCGGTATACGCCTCAAGTGATGAAGAAAAAATACGAAACGCCAAATGATGATCGGTCGAGGCTGGCTAACACCGCTGGTCTGGAATGCGAATCTAGCGCGACAGCGATGGAAATACTATCGACGACAGTGCTGCAAAAGCAGAGTTACTAAAAACAGCCTTCCGAAATTCGTTTACCAAAGAAGACGAAGTAAATATTTCAGAATTCGAATCAAGAACAGCTGCCAAAATGAGTAACGTAGAAGTAGAGATCCTCGGAGTAGTGAAGCAATTTAAATCACTTAACAAAGCTAGTCTTCCGGTCCAGAATGTATGCCAGATAGGTTCCTTTCAGAAATGCTGATATCCAGGGGTGATCAAAAAGTCAGTATAAATTTGAAAACTGAATAAATCACGGAATATTGTAGATGGAGAGGTACAAATTGACACACATGCTTGGAATAACATGGGGTTTTATTAGAACCAAAAAAAATCAAAGGTTCAAAAAATGTACGACAGATGGCGCTTCATCTGATCAGAATAGCAATAAATAGCATAACAGAGTAAGACAAAGCACAGATGATGTTCTTTACAGGAAATGCTCAATATGTCCACCATCATTCCTCAAAAATAGCTGAAGTCGAGGAATCATGTTGTGAACAGCACTGTAAAGCATGTCCGGAGTTGTGGTGAGGCATTGGCGTCGGATGTTGTCTTTCAGCACCCCTAGAGATGTCGGTCGATCACGATACACTTGCGACTTCATGTAACACCAAAACCAATAATCGCACGGACTGAGGTCTGGGGACCTGGGAGGCCAAGCATGACGAAAGTGGCGGCTGAGCTTACGATCATCACCAAACGACGCGCGCAAGAGATCTTTCATGCGTCTAGCAAGACTTTTTTTTTGTTCTAATAAAACCCCATGTCATTCCAAGCATGTGTGTCAATTTTTACACCTCTATCTACATTATTCCGTGGTTTATTTTCAAATTTATACCGACTTTTTTGATCACCCGGTATATAAAAGATATTAACAGCTCGATCACATACAACTGTTCGCTCAACGAAAGATCCATACCCACAGACTGGAAAGTTGCACAGGTCACACCAATATCCAAGAAAGGTAGTAGGAGTAATCCACTAAATTACAGGTCCATATAGTTAACGTCGATATGCAGCAGATTCTGGAACATATTTTGTGTTCGAACATTAGGAATTAACTCGAAGAAAATGGGCTACTGACACACAGTCAACACGGATTTAGAAAACATGGTTGTCGTGCAACAGAAATTGCTCTTTACTCACACGAAGTGTTGAGAGCTGTTGACAAGAGATTTCAAATTGATTCCGTATTTGTAGATTTCCAGAAGGCTTTTGACACTGTACTACACAAGCGGCTTGTAGTGAAATTGCGGCTTATGGAATATCGTCTCAGTTATGTGACTGGATTCGTGATTTCCTATCAGAGAGGCCACAGGTAGTAGTAATTCACGGATAGTCATCGAGTAAAACAGAAGTGATTTCTGGCATTCCCCAAGATAGTGTATAGGCCCTTTGCTGTTCCTCATCTATATAAACGATTTGGGAGAAAATCTGAGCAGCCGTCTCAGGTTGTTTTCAGATGACGCTGTCGTTTATCGACTAGTAAAGTCATCAGAAGATCGAAGCGAATTGCAAAACGGTTGCCGGCCGCGGTAGCCAAGCGGTTCTAGGCGCTTCAGTCGGGAACCGCGCGACTGCTACGGTCGCAGGTTCGAATCCTGCCTCGGGCATGGATGTGTGTGATGTCCTTAGGTTAGTTAGGTTTAAGTAGTTCTAAGTTCTAGGGGACTGATGACCTCAGATGTTAAGCCCCATAGTGCTCAGAGCCATTTGAACCATTTATTTGCAAAACGATTTAGAAAAGATACCTGAATGGTGCGAAAATTGGCAATTGACCCTAAATAACGAAAAGTGTGAGGTCATCCACATGAGTGCTAAAATATATCCGTTAAACTTCTGTTACACGAGAAATCGGTCAAATCTAAGGGCCGTAAATTCAACTAAATACTTTGGAATTACAATTAGGAATAACTTAAATTGGAAGGAACACGTAGAAAATGTTGTGGGGAAGGCAAACCAAAGACTCCGTTTTATTGACAGGACGCTTATAAAATGTAACAGATCTACTAAAGAGACTGCCTACACCACGCTTGTACACCCATTTTTAGAATACTACTGCGCGGTGTGGGATCCTCTCCAGACAGGATTGACGAAGTACATCGAGAAATTTCAAAGAATGGCAGCATGGTTTGTATTATCGCGAAATAGGGGAGAGAGTGTCACTGAAATGATACAGGATTTGGGGTGAACATAATTAAAACAAAGGCGTTTTTCGTTGCTGCGAAATCTCCTCACGAAGTTTGTCACCAACTTTCTCCTACGAGTGCGAAAATATTTTGTTGACGCCGGCCTACATAGGGAGAAATGACCACCATAATAAAATAAGGGAAATCAGAGCTTGCACCGAAAGGTATACGTGTTTGTTTTTTCAGCGTGCTGTACGAGATTGGAACAGTAGAGAATTATTGTGAAGATGGTTCAATGAATCCTCTGCCATGCACTTAAATGTGATCTGCAGAGTATCCATGTAGATGTAGATGCGGTGTTTTAGGTAGTACGCCACCTCGCTACGTCAGAATGCAGACGACGTATAATTTCAGAAAAATTAACGATAGGATTTTTCCCCACACGATACTATGCGTGTTAGCACAACTTCCCGTCTCCCTGCCTACCGGCATGCGTCAGGCGATGAGGTTGTACAGCGTGCTGAGTATACTAATCCTAGAACATTCCAATACCCGCAGAGAAAAGGTCTTTCAGTAAGTTGAGCAGGTTACTTCGAAATGGATAGCGCCTTTACAGGGATGACGCTGTTGGAGATTATCTCGTTCTGACCAGCCAGCGAAGTCCGCCTGATGTAGAAGCACATGCAGCACAATGTGAAATTCGCGCCACGCGGTAGGTTGGCATTTCTCTCTGGCACAAAACATTGAGAAAAGGTCAAAGTGATCTCGAGAGCCAAAGAAATTATCAGGACCGGCCAGGGATCGAACGCCGAACTTCTGTATTTTAGTCTGCACTTGCTGCCGGATTATTTTTACCACAGCTGGTTGAAAATGGACAGTTTCTTTAAGTGGGTAACAAATTACGAGAAAGAGGAAAAAGATTACAGGATAAATACCTTAAGGCGATGAAACCCTGCTTGGAAACGAAACGTGTTGTTTTATATTACAAAGACAACACAAACTGTGAAGATGACACCAATGAAACTTACAGATCACATGTTGATTTATGTGTTGGCTTATTCTATAAGTCTTAGATGAATAAATGCTTACTAGTACTTAGACACAATATATGTACGATATCAAAACACGGAGGCTATTATCACAGAACATCTGCAGCATCTGTTCAACAGGCATCGATTATGAGAACGAAGTCTTCCACGACGGCACTTATATGTAAAACATTCTCGGTTTTCCCTGCCACGTCAATTCGGGATAAAATTGTCTACCAATCAGAAGCTGTCCGCGGGTTATATAAAGCCACTGCAGCAGCAGTGAAGACAGTCAGTTGCTCCTGACGATGACGATGGAGGCTATTGTCGGAAGCTTGAGATTTTATACCGAATTGACGCGGCAAGAAAACCGAGTGTGTTTTACATATAAGCAGCGTTTACTTAGAAATTCTGTCACTGGTGGTGAAATCAGAGCACACTCACGAAAGCTCTCGTCTAGCTACTTCTTAAGTTTGCAGCGCTTGATCGTTTATTAAAATTTTATTTGATTTCTGTCTTTGTCAGATGCTAGCGAAATCACTGTACTTTTCGTGATCGAAAACTGACATGTCTGAGTTTCACTTTTATTGTTCCAAACTATTCCCCTGAACATACCAGCAACAAGTTACTGTAGTCACATTTTATTTCTGCGCTCATCACGTAAGTCGAGTGCCATGGCATCGGTATTAGGTAGTGGGGGTGATGGTGGTGGTGGTGGTGGTGGTGGTGGTGATACGATCGTCAGAATACGTAAGGAAAGAAAATATTGACGCAGAAAACTGTTCTTAAGTTCTGCATTACTGATCTGATGCAGCCCTTGACAAATACCGGTACCTGTTAGCTATTGTATTGTATTTAAAGGACTGATGTGTTGTTTTTGACACAGAAGAACCTTGACAATTCTGAAATTCTTCAAGAAAGTAGAGAAAAGATTGCCAGATGAAAACTCTGAAGACACCTGTCAGCTGCGTATCAGTGCACAAGAAACAGAAACGTTAAGCTCACGTGATTTCCCACACGATACCCTACAGATCTAACGAAACGCTGTTACATTTATTTTCCTTTAAGTATTGTTTACCATGCAATCCATCATAAGCAAGCAATATCTACTGTTGAAGATGCCATAATGGGAAATGAACTACTTATTTGATTTATGTAATGTATTGCTTGCTATCTTATCTGGTATCCATGTCGTCGTGGCAGGATAAACTGTCTGCTGTAACCTTACAGGGAACTGTTAATTCTCATCCTGCAGCAGGTCCCGTTTGTATTTGTGGAAGAGCCAAGCTCAAACACATCTCTAACTCTGGTCAGCTTTTTCAAATTTTTCCACTGCCAGTTCCTTCTGCCTTCAGCCAACTGAGCTGATTCTTTGCCCCGAATGACTTTATTGTCCAAAGAACGTTTAACAGCATCAACGAGAACTTCATGTAGAATGTCTGTAAATTGTTTTCGGTTGTTCTGATAGGTTCTCGGGCACAGTATTTCAACAAGGCTGTTGCTTTTAATTGTCAGATTCGAAGGATGACGTGCATTTAAATATTATTTAGTTTCCACGATAGCTCATTTGACCCTACTACGTCCAAGAACCTTCGAACTAGTTATTACGTCGGCAAAGCCTCAAATGGCGATGATTGTTTACACCGAACCACTAATTGCACTGCAGTAAATGTTTTCGTAAGCAGTGTTTGTTAAGGTTCACATCTAACCTTGAATCGGTTAATTGGTACTTACAATCTCGTCCAATAACTTTCCAATGGCATGATGCATAATCCTTTTCTGAAAGGACCACTTGGGGTGAATGTTTATTTTGACCCGCCATTTAGTTTCCTAAACTGAGCAGCAGTATGTCAAATTTGCCTACAATAACTACCCACAGTTCATTGTTAGCAGTCAGACTTGTTGTAGTGGATTCTATAGCTTCTTAAATAAAGCTGGACTAAATACATCTAGAAGAACAACAAGCGAAGATTTGTAGGCCACTGGCCTATGAAATGAAATAAATTATCGCTATAGGATAAGAAAATAAAGAAAATGTAACAAGCACCAAAACGGAGCATTGTTCTTTTCCTTTTAGGTGGGAGCGATTTCCTTCTTAGCCGAGCTGACATAATTAACTTCCATCCGCAGAGTCGCCAGAATTTATTGCTTTATCTTTCCCAACATCGCACGGCCTCTCCGGCGGAAATTATTCAGTCTCGTAAAGCAGAGACTGTTTTATGTTATTCTTTTGGCACGTTCGCGTGTTTGAGGTCACTCAGCGGGGAAGCAGCACGTATGTGACTGGAGAGACGATATCGTCTACGGGTCGGCCGTTTCGGAGGTAAAATGTGTGAGCCGGTGGGAAGCTGGCGCGTCCCACGCCACGAATCGAACCGGCTGCCCCTGGGCTGCGCGTTAGTTCCCTGTTCGATGTAAGTACGTGTCCAGGAGTTGTCATTTTTGTTGGGCCTGTAGCAGGTGTAGCCGTGAGATTCGTCCGGCGCGCTACTCGGGCAGGTGAGAAGTAGTTTTTTGTCAAGCGTGGCAGCTGGCCACTCCTCGAAGTCACGCCGCGCAGGGGTGTCCGGAGCCGGCGCCGGCGCGCCGGTGTGGCGTTTGCGAGTCGGCCGCCACAAAAAAAAGACAACGCAGCCGCCTCGCCGGGGCTCCATACAGTGTCCAGAACAGCCCGCCCCGTTTTTATCTGAGCCCGGCGCGATAAATTTCTCCCTTAACGAATGTAAGCGCTACAGAAACCCACTGCAGCAGCTATCGAAGTCACCCTAACGTCCACTGTAATACGAATAAAAAACGTGCGGGGGAAATATTCGGAACACCCACAACAGATCACAAAATTTCCACCTTAAAGGATCAGGTGCCAAGAATATAGCTGTAGTCGGCAGAATAACGCACACTTAAGTGGAAGTAGCCCATTTCCGTGTGTACTGAGGAATATTTTCCCATAATCATTTCACCGCAAATGTCGTTTCACATATAAGTCTGCCACTAATGAAGAAATTCCACAAATACAGTATACAAGATTAAATATGCTTCGAGATGTATGCAGTTACATTTGTTGGCTGATTAGCTGAGGTGAACGAACACCTCTGACTGAAATAATGTCTTGGTTATGTGTGACGTCTTTTCTAGCTGCAACAAGTTTTTATTTCGACATTTACTTCGACAAAGTGCGTTCCGTTTTATAGCGTTCTGTGGCTGCGATAAGACCACAAAAACAAACTCGTTTAGGACGAAAATGCTTGCGTATTTCTACATTTTTCACATAGCTTCCTGGTGCTGACGCCACCCTAAAAGCGGGGGCTTCTCTTCTCAGACGGCACACTCCTTTCCAGGTGCACCCAATCTGAGTTGGGCTGCCCTCTTTTTTGTTT
This sequence comes from Schistocerca americana, assembly GCF_021461395.2. Lineage (NCBI taxonomy): Eukaryota > Metazoa > Arthropoda > Insecta > Orthoptera > Acrididae > Schistocerca > Schistocerca americana. The sequence continues at coordinate 888,208,333 of NC_060130.1, read as the reverse complement.
AGCGTTCCGTCAACAGCGATGTCTTTACAGAGATCATTACAGGAGGGGAAGTCTTCTGTGGTTCCTTCAAACCACTCCCAAAGCTCGCCGGCACGGTTTGTTAAACAAGGTAAACATCGATTCCTTCCCGAGTTCTTGACAAATCCGTGTATCGGTGCCTTGCCTCCAATGACATCGGCGCCGGTCTGAAATTAAGTGAGCAAACACACACACACACACACACACACACAAACACACACACACACACACACCATATGTAAACACCAAAAGCGGGTTAGTAGGACAAAATATGACGCACAAAACCCCCTTGAGATACTTGAATGAAGGATGTTTGATCTTACCCTATATGATTTTTGTCTGTTTCGTAGATTTTTAAAAATACGCGACTCACACCGAAGCTCAAACTAGGAAAATAGTACAAAATTTTATAAATAAATAGAGCACAGGCACGAAAGTAAGTGACAGCACTAATAAAGAAAGACGAAAGTGCCCCTTTGACTTTCAGATTCGAAAGCAAAGTTGTTCTTTTCTGGGACCAAAGAGTCAAGGAGAGGAAAGGAAAAGATAAGTCTGGGAAAACCGAAAGAAAGAAAGCAGCAAGTTGCAGAACATCCCATACGAAAAATTAGGGACTGATGGCCATATAGTTTCGTCCGTTTCTCCCCAAACCAAGCAACCAACCTACGAAAAATGACAGAACACAGTTTCATCGACCTCGAACTCATCTTTCAGCACCTCTAGACGTTTTCAGTAATAAGTTCTTCTTTGATTTGTCGTTTATGGTTTTCTATACTGTTCTCATTCACTCTTCTTTCTCTTTTCCTATAGAAAACGGAACTCTTTTAAGTTCAAGCTCCTGTAAAGATTCTCGCGTTAACGCTATGAAAAGTTTTTGTTAAGCAGCTAACTTACGCATCCAGTTACACGCATATGAACTTCCAGTCCCGCCAATTCCGAAATTTCAGGTGCGATTGAAATGACACGAAGAAAGTGATTGCGTACATGGAAGCAGATGATCACATCAGAGCCAGAAATGACTTCCGTGATTTAGTACCCAATCTGCCGATATGTCTTGTACAAGACGTAGTGTGAGTGTCAGCAGCGATATTAGTCTCCCCCTGCCCATGGTTGGTAGCAAGCCCGCCATGGAAAATATCGTGATATTGCTGTAACGAACACCAAAGCACATTCAAAAGACGCGCTACGTAAAATAGGCACTAAACATCGAAACATGTACAGAGTGGTGAGTCGCTGGGACTCTCGCTCTCAGAGAACCGACGAAGGAATCGTGGAAAGAACAATTTTGTTAAACCGATATAGGGAAACGTAGGTCGTCCACGCAGACTGTGGATTATTTTATTTGCCATTTTCCATCGATGCCCCACAACGCCCAATGCCAAGTTTAACATTCTGCTCAACATACAAAGCGTTCGTCAGGCGCAGTCTGTGCGTTCATATCACACTGGTGGCTAATGGGTTGCATATCGGAAAGGCTACCAAAGGAACTCTGAAGAGGTTTCGGCACAACCGTTCTTCCAGAGTAACGAATCTGTGTATTTCAGAACTGGGACTCCCTCTTGCAAAATGACCAGACTGCAGTCGTGCACGACATATATATATATATATATATATATATATATATATATGTATATATATATATATATATTGGCAAAAATAGTGAAGCACCCAGAAGGAGGAAACCAAGTGAAACTTTTTGGGTTGACAAGGCATGTGTTGTTATTATATATATATATATATATATATATATATATATATATATATATATATATATTGGCAAAAATAGTGAAGCACCCAGAAGGAGGAAACCAAGTGAAACTTTTTGGGTTGACAAGGCATGTGTTGTTATTACAGAGATTACAAAATCGAATCAAATTTACAAAAAACTTTCCGGTATGAAACCACGTATCAGTTTGACGTTGCATCCCCTCTGGCTTGGTTGTATGCAATCATTCGGAACGTTGTCATAAAGTCGTTGTATGCTCTCCTGAGACAAGATGGCCCACAGCTGTTGTACCTTATGCTTGATATCTTGGCCATTGCTACTGGGACGGTGTACTTCGTCATCACGCAGACAGGCCACAAAGACGCGTGTCGTGTGTGCACGAGCATTGTCCTGTTGAAAAATGACACCACGAGACTGTCGTGTGGGAGGGGTAACATATGAGGACGCAGGAAGACTGCGACCTACCGTTGTACCGTCAGTGTTCCCTCAATCATTACTAGCCGTGACCTGAAGTCATACCCGATGGCTCCCCGTACCAGGACACCGGAAGTAGCACGGCTGTGCCTTTCCAAAACATTGGAAGAACAGGGCCCTTGCCCAGGTTGCCAGCACGCTCGCCGATGGTGGTCACCAGGGGTAATGCGGAACCACGAGTTATTGCTGAGCTCAGTGCGACGCCATTGATGAGGAGTCCATGCTTCCCGGTCACGGTAGCGCTTCAAAAGCAGCGGTTTTTATTGTGGTGGTACCGCCAGACTACGCACGGGATTTGTGGTTCCCCAGTCCGGTTGCCTATAGTCTCCGACCAAAGACGCGTGATTTCAGAGAATGTTGCAGAGAGTCCATTATTTGTTCTCGGATGGCAAGCACAGATGTGAAGGGGTTATGATGTGCTTGGTGCACGATATGCCTATCCTCCCTTGTGGTAGTCAAACGTGGTCGACTGTAACCCGGACGAGGAGAGCGCCTACGTTCCCATAGCGAATGCCCCACAAACCTGAATATTGCACGATCCGACCAGCTGACCAAATGGAGACCCACAATAAGGCCCATTTCAAAGTGTTTAATGCGTTGATAATGTTTAATGTTACACGTGTACACGGGATCCTTCACAGTGATCACTCAACGTGGTAATAACATCAAACACGAACAACACTCTTGCACTCTGGTGGGCATTCTTCTTGTCACAGAGAATTACATCTCTTAATCATTTACATACCCCCAATGGTGTGTACGTGTTTGAGGTTACATTGACGTTCGGCCACTTGTGAGTGTTTCGCTTCTTTTGACAGGCAGTATACTGTTTGCCTTCTGTTACCTTCACCGTTTCATCTGTCATTTTTTACCTCTTTCACTTCTGGCAATATTTTTTAATGTGAATAATATTGTGTTGCACAGTAATTTGGAGCTATTTTTAAGCTGTGGGCGCCCCTGTTACTAGTTAGGTAAGTCAGTTCAAAGGTCGAAGGATTACAACGGTATACCACCTCCGTTAGACGAATGCCTAGTAAAGTACTGTGGTTTTCAAACTAGGCTTTGCGTTGCGTCGGTAGTTGTAAAAACTGCGCACTGTTTGTACAGGGCAGCCGTTCGTCATCTTCAGGTGCAACTATGGGTGGCTGTTGTCACTGCACCTGCAGCTAGCTGCATTGTAGAAAAGTTGTGCAGATCGCACAGCACCATCCGATGCAATGTCCGAAAACCTTTCAGACAGTTATTACGTTGGGGAATGTTCCAGCATAACCACAAACGACGGCACGAAGGTGAAAACGCAAGAGCAGAGAAGGCTGTGAGACGACGAGAGCCAATAGCCCGCTGACAAGGACCGCACCACGGCAGAAGCGGCCTCTGTACGAAGAGAATATAAGCGCCGCTCCTGCCAACAACGGTCGGACAGTAGGCGACGGCCGGCCTAGAAGACAGCACTACGATAGCCGTTATTAGTGATCATATGGACTGTGTGACAAACTTGCATTGACATTGTATATAGTGAAGGACATTGACTGTTTGCCTGTCGCCAATCGCTTGCGACACGTTCTTGTAAACCAAAGTTAAGTATTGTCAATCGACTTTATTGTAATAAAAACCTTTACAATTAAATGAATACCTTTAGCTGCATACAGGCGTTGATGTAAGTCAACGGGGACAGTTGAAAATGTGTGCCTCGACCGGGACTCGAAGCCGGGATCTCCTGCTTACATGGCAGACGCTCTGTCCATCTGAGCCAAAGAGGACATAGAGGATAGTGCGACTGCAGGGATTTATCTCTGGCACGTCTCCCGTAAGACCCACATTCCCAACTTATTGTCCCGCACTATATTCATTGTGCCCCTGCCCATTGTACTCATTACTCGCGGCTTTTTATATATATAAAAACCATTAATGTGATTTGCTTGAATTGTTGTTGTTGTGTACATACTTCCGCGTAGTCAGCGCGTACACAACTTTCCCATTAGAGTGCGCCCCGCTAAGCACAACAGCGCAGGCGCAATGCTCGTCCGTCTCCGCACTACGAGATGGCGCTGCCATAGGGACGGAACAAATTCTGCTTCCGCCGATCCGCGTATTAATATGTAACGCAGCCAATGAGATTGCTGCTAACGTAGAACCTTCTCTCCTCGCGGATCACACTCGCGCAGTGATACATAAACGCGCGAGGTATTATAACGAGTGCACAGACCTCCTATTAGTTAGTCTGCATTTGTCTGTAACAGTCTGTACGAGTTCTACATTTGTCTGTACTAGTCTATAGTCAAGTTTCAGTCTGCGCCCGATAAGATTACCATAGTCCTGTACGTAGCCATGAAGATAAATGTATAGACACTTTTCTCAAGTATCAGAGATATATGTGAGAATAAGATTAGCGTACCAAACCAAAGGAACCTCAGATTGTCAATTTTGGTCACCGTCAATCTGCTACTCTAAGCGTGCAAGTGGCATTTCTATCGTCTGACCCAACGACAGAAGATAAACACTCCAGAATAAGACCACGAGACAGATTGTTGACACTCGCCTATTTCGTTAGAGCGACAAGTCAAACAATCTGATGGTGTGTGTGCTGAAGGTCTTACAGTACGCACACTACAGTTGTATAGGTATCCGAGAAGGCAGCCTCCTTTAGGCACTCTTGTAAGAGACGAGTGGGCAGGAGCCCACAGGGAATGTCTCAAACAGCGCAACCTTTGGCTTGATAACACCTTTGCCTTTTTACCTTCGCTGTATCCTCTGGGCATCCTCTGTTTCCCTTTCCCTGTTTAACTTTGGGAGAAGTAACTTCACGAAACGTAATTTGGATGGCCCAAGTCACCAGACTGCCGTCTTTAGTGAAGGTTCGTAAGACATTTTGTATGTTGGGGGGAAAAAGCGAAGATAGCAGGATGTGGAGGTGTTGGAAAAATAGTGGAATCGAGAAGATTTTTTTTTTCCCCGTACGAATGGATTCACACGAAATTGTTTGTGCCGAAAAGTGTGTCCAGCGCGATGGTGAGTCAGCTGGGCGGCAGAGGGAGGGCGAACAAAGGGAGGCGAGTGAAGGAAAGCAGGGCCTGGAATTTCCTGCGCGGCGACAGGAAACACGATGAGCCGGAACGTGTCGTAGCTCATTCACGCCCGCCGTCGCACACGCGCTTATGTTTATTCATCACGCGCAGGTTCGCACACGTGTACCGCTCCTCTGCCCGGCCACTCGCTCACCGACTAATTGGTAATTATGCGCTTTATCCGACCTAATGCATCGAGAAATAACAATCTGTGTAGCTTAACTATCTTTATTAAATGGCTGTTTGTACTTATCTTGTAATTACATGGCTCGTTCCTAGTCTGTGTCATGTCGGCGTCGCCGCTGCCAACAGAATAGGTCCATGAAACTGCAAGTACCCATCGGAACACGGAATATCAGATATCTATAACCAGACATATTATTTTGTGGATGGGTGTTTCGGAGAATTTTACAAGGCTACTGGACATGTCGTGATATTACAAGTTAAGGACAACAGAATAACGTAATTCATATATACTCGCATACTACACACGTACAAGTCTAGGTAGTCAGCCGTTGACTTAAAGTAGGAAGCATCCAGGCATTTGCGTGAAGTAATTTAGGGAAATCACAGAAAACCTAAAGGAGGATAGCGGGATGCAGACTGTAGCCGGAATACAAGGACAGTCTGTTTAAGATGGTGCTACCTCATACGGTTTGTCCCCAGTCAATAGTACAGTTTTGCAAAGAAATTACTTAATAATGTAAAAGGGTAGTGCTACACTGTTCATTCATTTATCACTCCCAGACACTGCACACACTATACATACTTTTAGCTGACACCAGGACTATAGTGACGATGTTTTGTTTCCATTGTGTGTGCCCCAAATTCCTATTGCCTAGTCTGAAAAACAGAGCCAGCATCTCCCAGTAACGAGTGAGATGCCGAGCTCAGATAGAGGATAATGTGTTTATATACATTGCATTTCTGGGAGAGTAAGTTTTCCAGAAAAGAAAAAAGGAAGAAAACCGTACTGTGGAAGTCTTATTATGTACTTGTGTTATATATTCTACCAAATCCCTTCTATGTGTTATATAAGTAATTCGTCATTGTATAGAATGTATTGTGTAACAAGTGTTTTTTAAGTGCCTTATTACATAAGTTCGTTCAAGTAATCTCTTGAATCTCCTCGCACAATTTATTTTACAGTTTATTCCTAGGTTTAAAATGTTGTTTTGATTTTTATGGTTCAAATGTGTCCGGCAATCCTGATTTTAAAGGCAAAGGTCCCGAGTTCGAGTCTCGGTCGGGCACACAGTTTTAATCTGCCAGGAAGTTTCATATCAGCGCACACTCCGCTGCAGAGTGAAAATCTCATTCTGGAATCCTGATTTTAGTTTTCCATGATTTCTCTAAATCGCTACAGGCAAATGCTGGGATGGTTCCTTTCAAATGGCACGGCCGATTTCCTTCCCGAATCCGAGCCTGTGCTCCGTCTCTAAGCACCTCTATGCCGACGGGAGGTTAAACGCAAATTTCATCCTCGTCCTCCTCCTCCGAGTAAGGTAGCTCTGTGGTAGAATTTTATTCATAATGACTGAAAAACTCTGCAGTTATCTAGAATGACAACAAGGGAAAACGTTGTAACCAGACACAGTTTCCTCGAATCAACATTTCATTTAGTCGTAACTAATTCCGGACGCCAAACTGATTTTCATTAGCTCTCTTTTGTAAAATAATTGTGAGTACAGAATAGATTCTGAACAACTCTTCTACAAGCAAGAGAAGCTAAGGGAAATATTGTGGGAGTATTGTATGCTGCAATCTGAAGACGGGCGTAGAGCCGGACTAGCTTCGGATAACTAAATAGTTCATTCGGCAAAATTTTTAGCGGTTGCAGCAATAGTTCGAAAGCGGGCACGGCCGCTCTTGGTTTTGATATTCACGACTATATAAACTCTCAGGTGCTGTAACACTGTAGAGCGATACCTGTTTGATCTTCTGCTCAAGATATTCAGGACAACTGTATTGGACAGGCGTATGATCAGTACACTGTTCTCGTGGTTTTGTCACTTCTCTCCGTATTCGTGTTCCTGTGGAAGATGCCTGAATCCCTTTGTTCTGTCACCACCAGAACTCGTACCAGACGTCCACTATGGAATAGTTGGGGTACTCCACCGATAGTACTTGCTGATTATATTCCAAATTTGAGATCTCCAACGCTAAGATGAATCCGAAGAAATAAAACTGTAGGACACTCAGCTCCCATTGTATAGGCGTTTATATCAAATCTAGGGCAATTGCCAATGGCTTCATCTTAGATAGTGCCACTAAAACATTCAAACGCCAGGGTGGTTCCTTCAAGAAATCCGTAACTGACTCCTTTCCGTTTTGTACAGCTGAGCGAGCGCTCCTCATTTAAATTAATTCGACGTCGTCGGAGAGTTAAGTCCCATGTCGAAGAAAGCAGAAAGAACGTGATGAAATGAGAAAATTCTCGAAAACTACATCCCGTTCCATAAATTTCTTTTACTCTATGACCATTTTCTTATGCAGGTCCAACATTATACAACGCTTTCATTCATGGAATTTTTGACAGCGTAAGAGGTTACAGCGCGGTATTTTGACAGCTGCTAATGTTTTTTAAAAGGTGGTTGTGACTCGTTGCTGTTTGTAACATTACCGTAGGAAAAAAAATCGTAGGGTTAACAACTATCCTCGATACATTGATTTTATGACCGTAATGGACGAATACAGACAATGGCGGAGGACTTCAGATAGAAACAATCGCAGGAGCTGACATCTACATCTACGTCGTTACTCTGCAATTCACACTTAAAGTGCCTGGCAGAGGGTTCATCGAACCATTTTCATACTACTTCTCTACCACTCCACTCTCGAATGGCGCGTGGGAAGAAGGAATACCTAAATCTTTCCGTTCGAACTCTAATTTCTCTTATTTTAGTATGATGATCATTTCTCCCTACGTAGGTGGGAGTCAACAAAATATTTTCGCACTCGGAAGAGAAAGTTGGTGATTGAAATTTCGTAAATAGATCTCGCCGCAAAGAAAACCGTCGCGTATCATATCAGTGACACTCTCACCCCTATTGCGCGATAACACGAAACGAGCTGCCCTTGTTTGCACTTTTTCGATGTCCTCCGTCAATCCTACCTGATAAGGATCCCACATCACGCAGCAATATTCCAGCAGAGGACGGATAAGTGTAATGTAGCCTGTGTCTTTAGTGGGTTTGTCGCATCTTCTAAGTGTTCTGCCAACAAAGCGCAGTCTTTGTTTCGTCTTCCCCACAATATTATCTATGTGGTCTTTACAATTTAAGTTGCTCGTAATTGTAATTCCTAGGTATTTAGTCGAATTGACAGCCCTTAGATTTGTGCGATTTATAGTATACCCAAAATTTATCGGATTTCTTTTAGTACCCATGTGGATGACCTCGTACTTTTCATTGTTTAGTGCCAATTGCCACTTTTCGCACCATACAGAAATTCTCTCTAGATCATTTTTTAATTGGAGTTGATTGTCTGATAATTTTTAAGATTCTGGGTTCGTATGCTAGAGGAGCCCCAATCTGGCCACAATGATTCAGGTTTTCAGTGGTTTTTCTAAAGTGCTTAAAGTGATTACCGTGAGGCACCATTTTACATCGCCAGAGTCAATACTTCCTAATATATTTGTTCATTTTAGGTTTGTGCCACATTTATAATGCCACGCCGTCGATGGGACATTGTACTCTAACTCACTTCCTTTTCTTGCACCTGGATGATCCGTTGCTTATTGAGTTTTTAACAGTTTTTGGTACTTCCACAACATCTTTCTTGTAGTACTATATAACAGACGGAAATCATTGGATTGCGTACGTCATTCTTAACAACTAGCTTTAAAACATGGATGTTCGGAAGAACTCCACTTATGGCTTCTAAAATTGTTGTTTATTAAAAGAAACCGGTTTCACCGCTTAAAGCCGCACCATCAGGTGCAACAACGTTAAAAGATCCTATGCATACCCATCGCGCCTAGTCGAAATTTACTATTCAGAGAATAACATCAGTACTTTGGAGAGCAAATGGTAAAGAAGACGTGCTCCATTCTTTAACCATCAATGTGACAGCAGGGCAAGGAAAAGGCGGCCCGCACTTACGACAAAGAAACGCTTTTGCTTTGCTGTGCACCGAGCTGCCCCGCTGTCGCACAGATGCAGGCAAATTTTAAAGAATGAAGCACGTCTTCTTTATCTTTGGCTCGCCACAGTATTGACGATATTCTCTGAATAGTAAGTTTTGACTAGGAGCAATTGGTATGCCTGCGATATTTTAAGGCTGTTGCACCCAGTAATGCGGCTTTAAGCCGCGAAATCGGTTGTGTTTTAATAAACAACAATTTCACTAGCTGTAAGGACAGTTCTTCTTTACATCATGCCTTTCAACAGCTGGGGTTTGTAAGGGGTCCGTAGGCCCTTACTATAACTTTGCACTCGGCAAAGGTCGATAGGGTGAAGAATCGATTGTGACGTGTTGCGAGAGCGAGTGTCGAGATGCGCCAGAGTGGTTGGCGGGAATGGTATGTATGTGTGTGTGTGTGTGTGTGTGTGTGTGTGTGTGTGTGTGTGGAGGCCATTATTGGAATACAGGGTTTTTAACCGAGAAGGGTGTCACCATCGCCGTGGTTAGACCCCTAAATAATAAATAAATACTGAGAAAGTGATGAAGTATCTTTATAAAAGTGATCAGTGACGTTACTAGTGCCGATATTTAGTTTCGCGTCTACCGCGCCGGCCTAACCTTGGATTGCAGTGTTGGATGCAGTGATGGATTAGCGTGTGACGATAATGGCAAATGAAGAAAGCCTGTGCTGAGATTAGCCGTAATTAGATATGTATGACGAAAGCAGTGGCTGTCTCCTTTTTGTGTTTTGAGAAGAATATAAGTTCGTAATTAATAAAACTGTGTTGGTGTTCCTTATTACCATACATTCAGTATTATAGTATTGAACAGGACGAACTGGAAAGTAACAACTTCCGTAGGAGTCAATTCCGATTACCAGCCCCATCAGGTTCACGGTCATGTTAATAATAAATATTGGGCTGCTATTCGATCAGATCAGGTCGGGATAAAAACGGAGGTGTTACAGGTTGCCCGGAATAGTTTGGCTTTAAAAATATCAAAAACGTTACTGTCTGCTTCTAAGGCTGTAGCTACTACAGAACAGTTGAAAATAATTGTGTTGCTTACGTCATTTTTAAAAACTGGCTTTAAAAATACCAAAAACATTACTGGCTACTTCCAAGGCATTAGCTGCTGGGGAAAAATGACTCTTACTTATTACTTTTAGCGAATACACAAATAGACAGATGAAAGCCTTCGTGTTAATTCGCGGCTTATTTGTCAAATGCAAGCGCTTCGATCACGGCGCAAACGTTGCTTGCGTAACACAATTTTTCTGGTATAAATTGCTTTTTCCGGCAAAGTAACAGATTTTTTTTTTCGTCGGCGCTCTCTTCGATTAGGGTGGCAGTTGCCCATCAGTCTTCTTTTGAGGATCTCATTAATCTTTCTACAGGAAAAGCAAACGGTAGAGTGAGCCGCTACCATATTGACAATGGACGGCGCGTGTTGACCGTAACAATCAATTCGAAAATGAGCTTCGGCCCGTGGTTTTTCTGTGTAGGAATAAAATATCTCGTTTGGAGCGAGTGCGTGCGTGAGCTCGCGACGGTCTCGTCCGCGGCCATAAACAGAGCGGGCTGACTCAGCGCGGTATTAAGTTGGCTCCGGCCGTGATTTGGGGTTTCCTTACCGTAAATTCTCGCCCGTCGTGACAACGGCTTACCGGTCGCTCCTCGCCCTCTGTAGCTGCTAATTGGTAAGAATCCTTTTTGATTACACGGCTAAGAACGCCCGTGCAAGGCTCTTCAGCCAAATTCTATGAATTTGGGACCTTTTTTCCTGCCTGTTTACATGCAGTGACGGCACCTTTTTAAGATTAGGGGCATTACCATTCCGTCTCGTCGCCTGCGTGGCGTTGCTCCGCGGCTAACGCATTTTATTCCTGTTTTACAGAGGCCGTCCTCCCGCTTTCGTTTTTTCTTCCGGTGTGGTTTTTGCCTTTTGAGCACGACAGCGGCGCGGGGTTCGCGTTTAGTGAGACACATTCGTGACTGTTCTGATGTGGTTGGTTTCGTTCCTCCCCGGCCAGATCGACATGCCGAGCGAGGTACCGCAGTGCTGAGACACTGCGCTCGTATTCCGGAGGACGCTGCTCCAATTTCACGTCTCCCCGTCCAGGATTAGGTTTTCCGTGGTTTCTCTAACCAGTTAGGAGAAATTTTAGGATGCATCTTCCTTCGAGCGCTGAAAGACCTAAGTCGAAACAAGGCCCCGGGAGTAGACAACATTCCATTAGAACTACTGATAGCCTTGGGAGAGCCTGCCCTGACAAAACTCTACCATCTGGTGAGCAAGATGTATGAGACAGGCGAAATACCCTCAGACTTCAAGAAGAATATAATAATTCAAATCCCAAAGAAAGCAGGTGTTGACAGATGTGAAAAGTACCGAACTATCAGTTTAATAAGCCACGGCTGCAAAATACTAACACGAATTCTTTACAGACGAATGGAAAAACTCGTAGAAGCCGACCTCAGGAAAGATCAGTTTGGATTGCGTAGAAATTTTGGAACACGTGAGGCGATACTGACCCTATGACTTATCTTAGAAAATAGGTCAAGGAAAGGCAAACCTACGTTTCTAGCATTTGTAGACTTAGAGAAAGATTTTGACAATGTTGACTGGACTACTCTCTTTCAAATTCTGAAGGTGGCAGGGGTAAAATACAGGGAGCGAAAGGCTATTTACAATTTGTACAGAAAACAGATGGCAGTTATGAGAGTCGAGGGGCATGAAAGGGAAGCAGTGGTTGGGAAGGGAGTGAGACAGGGTTGTAGCTTATCCCCAATGTTATTCAGTCTGTATATTGAGCAAGTAGTAAAGGAAACAAAAGAAAAATTCGGAGTAGGAATTAAAATCCATGGAGAAGTAATAAAAACTTTGAGGTTCGCCGATGACATTGTAATTCTCTGAGAGACAGCAAAGGACCTGAAGAGCAGCTGAACGGAATGGACAGTGTCTTGAAAGGAGGATATAAGATGAACACCAACAAAAGCAAAACGAGGATAATGGAATGTAGTCGAATTAAATCAGGTGATGTTGCGGGACTTAGATTGGGAAATGAGACGCTTAAAGTAGTAAGCGAGTTTTGCTATTTGGGGCACAAAATAACTGATGATGGTCGAAGTAGAGAAGATTTAAAATGTAGACTGGCAGTGGCAAGGAAAGCGTTTCTGAAGAAGAGAAATTTGTTAACATCGAGTATAGATTTAAGTGTTTCCGGTTTCCATAGTCCAATGTCGGTGTTGACGGTCCCAGGCAAGGCGTAAAGCTTTATGTCGGGCAGTCATCAAGGATACACGAGTGGGCCTTCGGCTCCGAAAGGTCATATCGCACGCCGGCACTTGTTGATGGCCCAGCATTGTAATCTGCAGCAATTTGCGGAAGGATTGCACTTCTGTCACGTTGAACGATTATGTCCAGTCGTCGTCGGTCCTGTTCTTGCAGGATCTTTTTCCGGCCGCAGCGATGTCGGAGACCTGATGTTTTACAAGTTACCTGATATTGACGGTACACTGGTGAAATGGTTATATGGGAAAATCCCCACTTCATCGCTACCTCGGAGAGGCTGTGTACCGTCGCTCGTGCGCCGACTGTAACACCAAGTTCCAACTCATTTAAATCTTGATAACCTGCCATTGTAACAGCAGTAACCGATCTAACAACTGCGCCAAACACTTGCTGTCTTATACAGGCGTTGCCACCCTCAGAGCCGTATTCTGCCTGTTTACATATCTTTGTATTTGGATGGGCATGCATATACCAATTTCTTTGGCGCTTCAGTGTGAATATAGGTAAAACATCAACACTGCAACGAGCCAGTGGATAACACGGGTATCGTGTACCAAATGCTGAGAACAACTTCCGAAATTTTGTCGAAGTAGTTCCACTTCAACCTCTACTACTTCAGCGTATCTCACGCAGGAGATGGCCGTTGGTTGTGCGTCCTGTCCTAAAGATTTCCTGACAGCGTCCCTGAAACACGACTCGCGAGCATTCCCTACGTACGGAGCTTACTGCCCCTTCTCCAGCCTGTTGGCTATCGAGTGGATGTAAAGTACGGAACTCCACGGCGTCGACACCACGATTGGTCAGTCATAATCTGGTGTGATACACGACAGCTGAAAAGCGCTCAGTCGTTACATGCTCCCGGATGCTTAATGCAAGAGACCGATACGTTACGGCGTAGCTGCCCTTGTAGCCAATTGAGCAGCACGCCGTGGACACGATGGCCGTGACTCGGCTGTCTGGTCCGCGAAGAACCGCTGCCTCCGGTGCCCGTCTCGGGCCAGTACAAATGTCTCTAGCAGCCGGTTATCAGCCTTTCATTGGAAACCGACGCATCTTCTGTGCGCGCCTCATCTTCTCTCGGGCTGACGAATGTGCGATTTCACTTCCCGACTCTTCCGTCTTAATTCGTCTTCGACACAATCCGCAAAGCGCTGCAAATGAACTCTATGGTGCTCTATTGAGATCACGACGTTCCCTTCCCAGAATCTTTTTTTCTCCTATCCGAGCAGACATGCGCCGTCTCTAATGATCTCCTTGCCAACAGGACAGGTGAAGTCGACTTTTATAGCGTTACTATACACTCAATAGGTGAACTTCCCATCTTCTTATCTCCCCTTCCTCTTTGTATGCGATCTGATACCGGTTGGTGTATTGCCAGTCCCGCTCTCAAGAGAATGTGCGCAATGTAAATAACTTTCGTTACATTTTGTTGTCTTTTGACCTCCTCGTGCAGAATAACGCGCTAGCTTGCGAAACAGGTGTGATTATTAGGTGTTTCTTCACGCTCGTATATGCAAACGCTGGGGTGGTAACCAATATACGCTCCAGAAAATTCGGTACACAGGAACACTTAAAATACGTTAACAGAAAAAACAAAGTTTCCACGTTTCGCAGACAAATGACACACGACTTCTCTTGCGTAATACATCTGTCAAATCGTGAAAAACAGCAGACCGTGTACGACAGGATAAACACTAGGAGAGAAAGAGATAGTTTCATCGTAATTTATTTTGTACATGTCGTACTTTACCTGGAAGTATGTGGTGGTGAAGAAACTATGCAGATACACTGATAAGAAAATTCCGGATAACCACTATTTAGTTCGTCAGTTGTGGAATGGCCTTTACTTGCTCTTCGAGAACCACATAAGGAAAAAGCTCCGTCCGGAGAGGCCTCGGAAGACCTAGTGGTAGCCGGCCGGAGTGGCCAAGTGGTTCTAGGCGCTTCAGTCTGGAGCTGCGCGACCGCTACGATCGCAGGTTCGAATCCTGCCTCGGGCGTGGATGTGTGTGTCGTCCTTAGGTTAGTTAGGTTTAAGTAGTTCTAAGTTCTAGGGGACTGATGACCTCAGGTGTTAAGTCCCATAGTGCTCAGAGCCATTTGAACCATTTTTGAACCCAGTGGTACCAACCAACCGCCGTGTTATCCCCAAAGGCGTCATCGGATGAGGTGATGGAGGGGCGCAAAACGCCACGAGAGGTAGCGACTAATGCGTTTGTAAGAATTACATGTTGTTCAGATGTGTATAGTGGAGAATGTTGGTCAGATGTGTGGAATCAATTTCAACAAAACGGGAAAAGGCAACAATCGTATGCGTAAGACAACAGAGATAGTCATAGACTTATTTTATGTATGTAATCACGGCAAAGAAAAAAATTCAAATAACCGTAATAGTAAACCTGTCAATGAAGATGTTTATTATTTCTCAAAAATCAACTTTCGAAATTTCAAGAACCGGTTTTCAATAAGAATTTATGAAATATCCTGCTGCCTTCTGTATCCCGCTTCTATGGGCATCGCCGAGCGGTTATAGGCGCTTCAGTCTGGAACCGCGCGGCCGCTACGGTTGCAGGTTCGAATCCTGCCTCGGGCATGGATGTGTGTGTCGTCCTTAGGTTGGTTAGGTTTAAGTAGTTCTAAGTTCTAGGGGACTGATGACCTCAGATGTTGAGTCCCATAGTGCTCAGAGCCATTTTTCTATGGGCATCGTAAAAATGCTCTTGGG
Source organism: Schistocerca americana (assembly GCF_021461395.2). Classification (NCBI taxonomy): domain Eukaryota; kingdom Metazoa; phylum Arthropoda; class Insecta; order Orthoptera; family Acrididae; genus Schistocerca; species Schistocerca americana. The sequence continues at coordinate 888,192,906 of NC_060130.1, read as the reverse complement.
TTAATTATAATTCTCACAAAGGCATACAAACAATTTTTCTTTCCGTATTGCGTCCATAAATGAAAAAAACATTGATTATTTTGTGTGTGTGTGTGACTTAACCTAAATTATCCTAAGGACAAACACGCACACCCATGTCCCAGGGAGAACTCGAACCTCCGCGGGGACCAGCCACACAGTCCATGACTGTAGCGCCTTAAACCGCTCGGCTAATCCCGCGCGGCTGATTATTTTAGAATGAAGAATACCAAACAATAAAAATACAAAAACAACAGAAGCGCACAAGCGATTTGCTGTGTGAGCCTTTAGTATACAGTCTCACAGATCCAAACCCACCTAACGCCTGACAAATTCACGAGATAGAATATTAGAAATGGGACACCTCGAAGCGACCAGTGTTCGACATCCCAGTATTATTCCTACCCTGTGGACTCTTTAACTGAACACGTTAAAGTATACCATAACCCTATCTAAAAATAGTGAAGGGAGATGGTACTAGTTTTCTGCCTCTTGCTGTTTTCCAGGCGCTTGGTTCTTTCATTATTCTCGTAGACAGCGACAGTAAATTAAGTCTCAGAACGATGTCGCTCCATTAACTGCTACTTTGCGCATTTTTACAAATGAGCTGCAGTTTCTAGAGCAGGTGATAGAAACGCAAGTAGGCTTTTTGTCTGCACTACGTCATTATTTTTATAACTGATTACCAGCTAATTATGTTCCACTTTTGCCCTACGTTAACGCCGGAAGTGAAGCAGTTAACCCGTTTTGACGTTGATGACCAAATGATTCATCCGCAGAATTTCGTCATGGATGGTACAGGAAAGGTACGGAAAAAATTAATGGTGTCTGGGATTTAGAAACTCAGTCCTTCCGATTTCAAGCCCACTGCTTCCATCTGGTACAAATATAGATTATCCAAACTGTTGAGACGTTGCTCCGTACTGCCTATAGGTCACTTACATGAATCCTTCAGTAATGTTCCCAGACATCTATCTGTATGATAGTTGTAGCACCGATCCGTCATTCCACCAGAGAGCACAGGAAGATTTGGAGAGCACGTCTAAAACTTATAACAATAATAAAAAATCTACGAGATTTTCGTGTTCGTGGCAGGTTTGGAAAAAAACCCGAGTGCATTACAGCTTGCAGTTCCAGACATAAACATCAAACCTGCCGGAAAATATATCAGTCTGCGGCTTGTTCACATAGCTGTTTAATGAAATCCGTACTCACTGCGTATTTTTTATTAGTGTAAGAGGCATAGATAGATTTCTTGGTCTCGATTGTTTTTTATTATTTTTGGTGATTAACGCTGACACGACTCATTCATATGAGGGATGAAGATACTCGTCTCTTTTTCCTCCGTGCAGTTTTAATGAAAAATGTTCATGTCTCCCTTTACAATGGCTTCAATTTATGCCTTGTCATTCATTAATATCTTGTCTAAAGGGTTTAATTTTTTGTGTTGTAATCTCAGATTATGTAATTTTCTTTTTTCTCCTCCCTGACGCGAGAGCCTACAACTGTGCAGAAACGCTGTGTCATATTTTGCATTACACTTTACAATATGTTGTCACTCTGCGTAAATCACAGATTCATAGATTTTTACGCCTTCATGTCTCACAGTATGCTGAATATATGGATCCTTTTTCAAAGGTGTGGGCAGCTTTGGGGAATACATTTTGTTAGTGAGAACGAATAGCATATGTAGCAGTCAGTCATATGGTTATTAAAATTATGCACCTTAAGTCGGTACATTGTAAAGGAGGTGAAACGTAACATCAAGTGAGACGTTCCTTGATCTAATAATAGTAATTTCGTGTCTCTCAGCGGCCAAGTGCAAGTCTTCCAATTGGATGCCAATTCGGCGACTTTTGTGTCTCTAACTTAACCCAGTAATCCTACTGGGGAAAGAGGACGTACAGTGTTACGTGTAACCCGAACCACGTATCGCTCATAGTGAATCTTACCATTGCTGAGAAGTGAAGGCTAGGTTAAAGGCTGACTGAAAAATTTCCGTGGCTCGACCGAGATTCGATCCCGAGCCTCTCAGTTTCCACTCACATTTTTCTCCGATCCTTTTTATTGTCGTCTAACATTTTCGTCGCATGAAATCTTTCAAATTCTAACGATGAAAACTTTACTCGGTTATTTAATACGGAGGGTTGCCAAGTCCCTGAACGGACGCGCTGAGTTGCAGCGGCGGCACCGCAAGATAACCATACCCGACTGTTTATCTTGTAGACTGCTGCGACTGTCCCATCGATTCCGTACTAAGCGATGTGGTTCGCTACTGTTGTATCACCTTAATGTATTGGCACTGCTCTAGCAGAAACTTGTCAGACAATAATACGGACCTAGAAATATTCTACGAGACTGAAAAGTAATACATCCATGTTTTAAAAGTGAAAAGTGCTTTTTAAACAAAACAAAAACGTTATTAAAATTCTACATCTTTATTCTTCACGTTTACATATTCATTTCTCAATATAGTCACCCTGTCGCCGATCAAATTTCTCCCAACGAGAGACCAGTTTGTTGATATCGTCATCGCAGAATGTTTGACTTTATGGAAGGAGCTACAAACTTACCTCTGCTTCACAGCTTCATGGCTATCAAAGTGAAGTCCTCGAACGTATTCTTTAAGTTTTGGAGACGGATGAAAATCGGATGGGGCCAAGTCGGGAGTTCATGGAGGATAGTCGATGACGGTAAACCCAAGGCGTCGGATTGTTGCAGATGTCGCAGCGAACGTGTGTGGTCTGGCATTTCCATGCTGAAGGAAAGGGTACGCCATGTGTGGACGGACTCTTCGAATTCGAAACTCGAATGAAGAAAGCTTAAAGAAGGGCAGCTCGTTTTGTATTATCGCGAAATAAGAGAGATAGTGCCACAGACATGATACGTGAATTAGAGTGGCAATCATTAAAACTAAGGCGTTTTTCGTTGCGACGGGTTCTTCTCATGAAATTTCATTCACCAATTTTCGCCTCCGATTACGAAAACATTTTTGGCACCCACCTACATAGGGAGAAATGATCATCATGATAAAATAAGAGAAATCACGGCTCGCACAGAAAAATTACAGTGCTCGTTTTTCGCGCACCGTTCGAGAATGGAACGGTAGAGAGACAGCTTGAAGGTGGTTCATTGAACCCTGTGCCAGGCACTTTATTGTGAACACCAGAGTAATCACATAGATGTAGATGTTTCTCTCGCAGCGACATAGTTACAATTTGGAGCCCTCTAGCGGCGGAGGACTGCAAATTTGTAGACGTGAAGATTTAAGATGTAGACTGTCAATAACGTTTGTTTTACTTAAAAAGGTTTAAGAGTTTTCACATAAAAAATCCGGAGACATCACTTTTCAGCACGCCCTCGTATAGGGTTGTATTACTGTATAATCGCAACATTTACAATTTACTGCAGTCTGTCGATGCGCAAAGATTTTTCTTCTGACTGTTGCATCTTACTGATTTTAATAATTGTCGAAGTATGCGCTAGTTGTAAAATTAGTAATCGCAGGTGCCAGCACTTTTGATCAACAAATCCTGTCACATTCGAGTGCAATCTGTAGAAATATACAAATGGCGAAATAATAAGACCGCGCCCGTACAGGATCAGCGCAGAAAAAGAAGAAAATAAAACTTAAAGCATCGTACGCTAGTTCGTGTTTTAACTGTCTGTTTATTACTATTTATTATTATTTACTATAAGCTAATTATAAACAAAAGAGTAAGCAATCAGTTTGTTTTCACTGATGTCGGCAATTTCAGCTCAAAGAACATAGAGAAAAAGGTCATATCTGTAACGTGGAATAGCTTTGGTTACTTTCCTCAGTTTTAGCCGGACTGTTGCTATTAAGAGCTCGTGATCTCATCGGCAGTCAACTCCAGGTCTTATTGTAGTTGACTGAATAGCAGTCTTACTCCTCTGTTTTCAAAATATATAGTCACTTTTATTCCTGTATTTTCCAGCCAAGTCAAGTTATAGAAGAGTTGTTTGGGTGGCTGGAACATTGGATTAGAAACAACCAACGAATTGACTTGGCAGAATTCTAGGATTTGCTTTACCTTCAATGATATACAGCGCATTTTACTGGCAGTGTGAGAAGTAGTAATAGTATCTCATCAAACCTGACGCAGGGAATTTATGAAGAAAACTTAAAAGCAACTGGTCGCTGATTTCCAAATGAATTGACGACTTTTAGTGTCTAATTGTCACTTACACTACTCTTTCTTTGTACTTTACAGATTTTTACTGTGTCCATTTCCTGAAATCCGAACACTTGTTAACATTCGTGAGATCTTTCGCAGGGGAGAAATTTATGACAGTGGTACAGAAACTGGTAGACGTGGAGGAAATTTTAGAAATCTTATATTTTAGAAGCGGAATTTGTCCGAGGTGTTGGATAACGATGGTGATGGTTTCAGGGCTACCAACGGTGTTGTTACCAGAGCCCTTGTTGATTATGAATCAACACATTTAATGAGATGAATAAAATCTTTCCTCACAAGCAATCATCTTGAGACAGTTGGCCCTTGTGACGCATATTAGAGATTTGAAAGACTGTTTGGCAGTGACAACATACATAACAGTTCTTATCAGTACACCATGCAAGTTCTTGCACCGTTCCGCACACCTTAATAAAACTAAAATATAGCAATGACGTAAAATACGAAGTAAGACGAGAATTTCCTGAAAGTTTTGCCCCAAGCACTTGTAGCTGACTGAACACTAATGTTTAAAAATGTGGGAAAGAGCCAGCCGCTCTCAGAACAAGTAAAAGTAGTTTAACATGGACGTTAAAATTGCTCAAATAAAAACCTGACTCGCCTAGTACTTGATATCCTCCCCACTGACTTGATGCTACAGTTTCAGAGTTTTTGTGTGGTCCACAAACAAATCCTTAGTTGCAACAAGATGATGTTGCAGTAGCTGCTAAAACGCATTGATTATAACAAAGTTTGCAGATCTTAGTTTGAGATGCCAGTAAATTTTCTCTTCACTGTACCTTTCCAATAAACTTTCGCGTACATATATTGCATGGTTTATAGTATAGACATTTCCAACATTTCCTTTGTTGTCTTCATGTAAGGAGGCATTTCAGTCAGGATATTTCACTCATTTCTTTGCATAATCCAGCATAAAAAGCCGTTATTATAGGTTTCTATTCCAACAGTGCTGTCGGAGACTTTTCGTTCGGTGGTCTCCGCTGCAAGAGTTAAACTCTTAACTTCTTTCTTGTGTCTTTCATTCCTTGCTAGACAGCTTCACATTCACGTGTAGCATACACATTCTCGGCGGTAACCATGTTCTCCCATAGGAAATAATCGTATTCCTTTGTTCGCCTGCTGCGTTGTATGTATGCAATAGCCTCCGTACGTCGTCTCTTCTGCCTGTATTTTACTGCCACAAATGTTACTGCTTCGCCGTAAGCGCTACACAAGACCGTAGCTGCGACACTGCAGCGAACATAACGCGGAGACAAGAGTTTTGCATCTGCCGAGTAGAGTCGATTGCTTCCCACCGAGCCATTATGCGTGAGAAAACAATGAGGCGCACGCAGCCAATGGTAGACGAGCCTGCCATGAAAGTGGGCGGGTCCACTTCACACTAGCACCGCCTGCCGGTACATGCGGGAGTTAAGAGGTAGAGAGAGGGTCAAGGCTGGCGCGGTGCCGGTCCGCAGCCTTCTAACACCTCGGCCACAGCCTTCTAGCACCTCTGCCGCTGCAACCACACGCGTTTCTCGTAGCAGTCGCCGCAGATTCGCTAGCTTCGAGCGCGTAAGCGAATACTTACGGTGCAACAACGTTCTGTCTCGGGAACATCCCTGAACGTACCACTAAGTAGTTAAAAGGAGATATATATTTGTTTTCACATGAAGTAAAGTGCTTCGTTCGAGTCAAAGATCTTCCATATGTGTATTTCCATTTGTAATTCTCGGGCTCCTTTGCGTACGTAGTTATATCGCGCTAATTCCTTAGCGTGAATTCAGTGTCATCAGTATTGAAGTCCTAGCAGTTACCTCTTGTATGTGAATTCCAATGGAAACACTGACAGCCATGTGTACGATGTCCACATACATTTTCCCACTTTTGTCTTTTCTTTTTTCTCCTGTTGATGGCTATAATAAACGCCTTAGTGAAAACATTGGTTACGACTCAAGCAGTAACGAAAATGTACATTCAGAATGACGAGAAAGAAAAAAATGACAACCGCCAAACGGACACAAACTAGAATAGTTTGTGGTAAGTCAAACTGTTACTATGTCTAACGAGCATTATATTTTGGATGACACGGAACATGGCGTCTGTTCATTCTCTTAACAAACACTTTTTTTACTGTCGCACAAAATATAGGAGAGAAATTTAAGTGTCTGATTAAGGTCAATAATTTACATCTTCACTCAATTGAACTGCAGAGCATGCAGCATTCAGTTTCTTAGATTGGCTGTGTTAATTAGAAAGATTTAAAATCGGCCGACCGGAGTGGCTGAGCGTTGCTAGGCGCTTCAGTCTGGGACCGCGCGACCGCTACCGTCCCAGGTTCGAATCCTGCCCCGGGCATGGATGTGTGTGATGGCCTTAGGTTAGTTAGGCTTGAGTAGTTCTAAGTTCTAGGGGACTGATGACCTCCGATGTTGACTCCCATAGTGCTCAGAGCCATTTGAACTACTTAAAATCGGCTAATAAACATACAATGATTTGCATGCTGACGTTATTCCAACCACTAATGTGAGTGTGTTTCTCAGTTAATATTATAATTAGTCAATTCGTAGGCAATAAAGCTGATGAAGAGCAGTGCTGAATCACTTGTTTAACCGTTTCCCAGAAAGAGCGTACCATTGTCCATTTTCAAATTAAATGTAATAAACCAAAATCCTAGTAGACACGCTTATTTGTGCTACTCAATGTATTCTTTACGAAAGACATTCACATTCAATTCGGGCATTTCGTTGCATTGTATTGTTCGTCCACATATACTGTCCCGAACATCTTGTTTCACGAGTTTGTTTTTGATCAGCCTGCTGTGAACAATGTGTTTTGAGGTATTTTCCATGGCCGAGCAGCTTGGGCTAAATGGCCTATAAGATTTTCATTCCTTTTGGATACCTGTTAAGGTAATAGCATGAATACTTATACTTAGATACATAATCTGCTCTGCTATTTCATTCTCTAAATTACTGATACCTGGCAACACTTTGACGCTCCACTACATATGGCATTATTTAAAATATTTCTTACACATCTATCTGTAGCACAGAGATTCTCAGACTGAGGTCAACGTTCACAGTTTCCTGTCTCTCGTATTAGAAATCCAACTCATTTACGCAGAATTAAATCACGGTTTACTGTTTCAGTGGTGTCAGTATCTAAGCTGTCTAGTAGCATTTTGCTCAAATGGCAGATATCTTATTAAAACAGCAACAGATTTGTCATAAAACCTCCATTTCCACACCTGAGAAACGCAAAATCCAACCAGTTGTAATTCAAAGAAGAGATGAAGTACATATTTTAAAAAGATAGATGTTCGACCAGGATTGAAGTAACACAAAGAAATCATGAAGAACATAAATTCAGATGGCTGTCTGGGATTTGAAGTGTATTTTTCCTTTCTTGCATGCAGTACATGTATGGATTTTTGTGCACTTGTGCGGAAGTAAATTTCTGCTTGTCCGCCCGGAACGACGCTCTGCAAACTTTACACAGTTACACATGTCACAAACGATGCGCAAGGGGCAGGAGAGCAACGGTGGTTAGCTTTCGTTGAAATTCAGTCCAGGCTGAGACAGCGACTTTATTAGCGATTCAGGAAAAGAAGCCGACTGTTGTCTTGAGTGAAAATATCGACCTTATGGAGCTGCAGTGGCTCGATGAAAGCGTTAGTAAAATCAAGCAAGCTGACATGGCTAGGTTTCGAAACACTGATCTCCTTAATATACGCCTGCGATTGGTCTTGCTGACCATCTAGAAAGTAAAACTAACGGCAAACGCCAGCAGTGGCTGCAAGACCCGCAGGCATTGGCCACGCGGCCCACTGTGACGTTTTTGTCGCATAATAGCTTACTTCTTTATCATTGTGTCTCGTCTGACTTAGTGTCCTGTCGACATTGTTGTGTTAGAGGCAGAGGACCAGCTCAGGTAACAATGGAAACGAAACAGCGTGACATTCATCTGGGGTAATGCAGGGAAAGCGCGGAGGTGTAAATGAAGGTGGACGGTCCAACATTGAAAAGTCCCTCCTTCCAAGGCGAAACTGGTTTGAAACTTCCTGGCAGATTACGAGGTGCATTCAATTTCTAAGGCCTCCGACTTTTTTTCTAATTAACTACTCACCCGAAATCGATGAAACTGGCGTTACTTCTCGACGTAATCGCCCTGCAGACGTACACATTTTTCACAACGCTGACGCTATGATTCCATGGCAGCGGCGAAGGCTTCTTTAGGAGTCTGTTTTGACCACTGGAAAATCGCTGAGGCAATAGCAGCACGGCTGGTGAATCTGCGGCCACGGAGAGTGTCTTTCATTGTTGGAAAAAGCCAAAAGTCACTAGGAGCCAGGTCAGGTGAGTAGGGAGCATGAGGAATCACTTCAAAGTTGTTATCACGAAGAAACTGTTGCGTAACGTTAGCTCGATGCGCGGGTGCGTTGTCTTGGTGAAACAGCACACGCGCAGCCCTTCCCGGACGTTTTTGTTGCAGTGCAGGAAGGAATTTGTTCTTCAAAACATTTTCGTAGGATGCACCTGTTACCGTAGTGCCCTTTGGAACGCAATGGGTAAGGATTACGCCCTCGCTGTCCCAGAACATGGACACCATCATTTTTTCAGCACTGGCGGTTACCCGAAATTGTTTTGGTGGCGGTGAATCTGTGTGCTTCCATTGAGCTGACTGGCGCTTTGTTTCTGGATTGAAAAATGGCATCCACGTCTCATCCATTGTCACAACCAACGAAAAGAAAGTCCCATTCATGCTGTCGTTGCGCGTCAACACTGCTTGGCAACATGCCACACGGACAGCCGTGTGGTCGTCCGTCAGCATTCGTGGCACCCACCTGGATGACACTTTTCGCATTTTCAGGTCGTCATGCAGGATTGTGTGCACAGAACCCACAGAAATGCCAACTCTGGAGACGATCTGTTCAACAGCCAGTCGGCGATCCCCCAAAACAATTCTCTCCACTCTCTCGATCATGTCGTCAGACCGGCTTGTGCGAGCCCGAGGTTGTTTCGGTTTTGTTGTCACATGATGTTCTACCTTCATTAAACTGTCGCACCCACGAACGCACTTTCGACACATCCATAACTCCATCACCATATGTCTCCTTCAACTGTCGATGAATTTCAGTTGGTTTCACACCACGCAAATTCAGAAAACGAATGATTGCACGCTGTTCAAGTAAGGAAAACGTCGCCATTTTAAGTATTGAAAACAGTTCTCATTCTCGCCGCTGGCGGTAAAATTCCATCTGCCGTATGGTGCTGCCATCTCTGGGACGTATTGACAATGAACGCGGCCTCATTTTAAAACAATGCGCATGTTTCTATCTCTTTCCAGTCCGGAGGAAAAAAAATCGAAGGCCTTAGAACTTGAATGCACCTCGTAAAACTGTGTGCCAGACCGAGACTCGAACTCAGGACCTTTGCCTTTCGCGGGCAAGTGCTTTACCAACTGAGCTACCCAAGCACGACTCACGCTCCGTCCTCACAGCTGTACTTCTGCCACTACCTCGTCTGCTACCTTCCACACTTAACAGAAGGTCTCCTGCGAACCTTGCAGAACTAGCACTCCTGAAAGAAAGGATATTGCGGAGACTTGGCTTAGCCACAGCCTGGGGAATGTTTCCAAAATGGTTTCATAACCACAGTGCACGCCATTTGAGAAAAGTGGGGTGAATAGAATATCCTTCCTGATAAAGGGAAACACTGAAATTTAGCAATATAGTTTAGGATCGGAATGGAAATTTTGCGAGGATTGGCGTAGATCTGGTTCAGACCGAGATAGCTAGAGACCTTTTGGCTTCTACCCTAGCACTGGAACCGTTGCATTGCCATTCTCAGAATCCCAGGTCTCTTGTTATCAGTGTAACGTAAGTTATATCCGCTTTAGAGTGATCCTGGTTTCGGCATCCAGCAGGATTAACAAGTGAAGAGTCAAATCGACTTCAGTGGAGACAATGTTGCGCTCATACATGGCTTTTCTGAGATCAAAAGCAGAGTTCGGGACTGCAGAAGGTACTAAGGAAGCCAGGGAAAACAATTTTCCGTCGAGTTACAGGTATTTCGGATGTGTTGGGAAACGTAGCGGGTAATGCAGAACTCAGCGATCGCTTCAACATGCGAGTACGTCGCCGTGGAAATCCATTTAAGTAGCCCACTAAACGTTGGTCGGCACTATGTAACCAATGAATCGGTACCGGCTACTCTGTCTCTCCCCTCCCCAATATACGAGAGCGTGCGGAAAAGTAATGCCTCCAAATTTTGCACGTAAAAACTCTTAAAGCCATTTACATAAAATAAACGTTATTAACATTCTACACTTTTATTCTATATGTCCACATATTTATTTTTGAATGTAGTCGCCCGGGCGACGGACACATTTCTCCTAACGAAAGACCAGTTTGTTGATACTGTCACTGTTAGAGTGTTTGACGTTATTGATGGAGCCACAGCCGCACCGCTTCGTCAGTATCAAAGTGAAGTCCTCGATGGTGTTTTTTAAATTATGAAAAGAGATGTAAATCGGATGGGGTCAAGTCGGGACTGTATGGAGAGTAATTGAAAACAGTGAACACAAGGCGTCGGATGGTTGCGGATGTCACAGCATTCGTGTGTCGTTCGGCATTGTCATGCTGAAGGAAAGGGTTCTCCATATGTGAACGAACTCATCTGCGGTTAGAAACTCGATTACAGCAAGCTGACCGACCGAGGTGGCCGAGCGGTTCTAGGCGCTACAATCTGGAACCGCGCGACCGCTACGGTCGCAGGTTCGAATCCTGCCTCGGGCATGGATGTGTGTGATCTCCTTAGGTTAATTAGGTTTAAGTAGTTCTAAGTTCTAGGGGACTGTTGACCTCAGAAGTTGTGTCCCATAGTGCTCATAGCCACAGCAAGCTGTAGGAGCCCTGTAGCGGCAGAAGGCTGCAAATATGCGTGCATGTAGAATAAAGATGTAGAATTTTAATAACGTCTGTGTCATTTAAAAAGCTTTAGAGTTTTCACATAATTATTCGGAGGCATTAGTTTTCAGCACGCCCTCGTATAGACACTGACGGTGGTGTTCGAGAAAAGAATTTATAACATCCCTGCCCCACCATGAAGATTTATATTTTCCGCGTTTTCCCTAAACAGATTACGGCGATTGTCGGGACGGTTCTTCGTATTCGTCTGAGGTGACTTAGTAATAGCACATAAATGGTAACTGAGAATGGCCGCACAAACATTAAAATGTCGCTCCTCTCGAAGACGAAACCGGTTCCTCTGCCATTGCGAACTTCTGTCACTCGCAATGGCAGAGATTCACGCCACTCTTATGTAAAGCAGATTAACTAGGACATTCGACCTAGAAAATAGGATACGACCCACTGAAATTTACCGGTATGGTCCTCAGCCTTATTTTTTCCATCCTAAGGTTTCTTGATTTGAGCGCGGCACATGGTAAAGTTGTGTATCTGACCTTCAAAAATACCTGCATAAGCAACGTTGTATCCGTCTGTTGGGAATTGTTCTCCACGAAACATATGGCAGCCTCCTTCCTGTTAACGTGCTACGTCCCACGAAACGTGTAAGGAGAGTTACAAAAGATAAAGAAAGTATCTTGCTACCTGTTTGAAGGCTACGGCCCGTTTATAATCGACACGTTCGTGCAACAAAGCAGCGTATGCTGTTGCCATCTGTTGTTGCTAGCCAGACTACAACAGAACAGGAAGGATTCATTATGCAAACGATGTAACGCTACTTCGAGAAAGGAATGTGAACATGTCGGTTAGATTACCTCGCAGTATGATGAGTTAGACATTTGGAATGTATCAAGTACAAACCAAGGTTTGTAAAACAAAACATCTGCCGAGGTATCACTTCAGGGAATATCAGAGGAGGAGGGTCACGGCTATCGATACTTGAAATGATCTCGTAATGAAGAGATGTGGCCTTTTCGGTTTTTGTTAATCTGCAACGTTGTGGCAGAAAGTGTGGCTGGAGCGATGTACTTGTGACCGCAAGTGTTTACCGGAGTCGGTGCGGCCAGGGTCAAGGTAACGGTCTCTCAGCCTCTGCCGTCGCTGTTCGCAGCCGCCAAACCGCTCAGACATATCCTTCTCTTTTCCCTTTCCCACCGGCGCACATTATCCAGAAATGTTGCACATCGAGGACGTTGCGCAAAAGTGGTCGCACAGCACAGGAAAGGGTCGCAGCTTACGAGATACGTCGTTGCGCAACGTAAGACGCTCAGTTATCATACTTGCTTGTGCATTGTGCATTGTGACCATGAGTTTAGCTTTTCATCGGCGTAGCGTTTCTAGCGACGCTTGCGGTGCCCTTACTTACAAGGGAACCTCCCCATCGCACCCCCTTCAGATTTAGTTACAAGTTGGCACAGTGGACAGGCCTTGAAAAACTGAACACAGATCAGTCGAGAAAACAGGAAGAAGTTGTGTGGAACTATGAAAAAAATAAGCAAAATATACGAACTGAGTAGTCCATGTGCAAGATAGGCAACATCAAGTTTATTGTGAACTCACGAGCGTCGTGGGTTCGTGGTTAGCGTGAGCAGCTGCGGAACGAGAGGTCCTTGGTTCAAGTCTTCCCTCGAGTGAAAAGTTCAATTTTTTATTATCTGTCCGTCCGTCCGTCCGATGCGATCACTTTTTTGGGAGTGATTATCACATCCACAAGAAAACCTAAATTCGGCAAGGTAGAATAATCTTTTTACCCATTCGCCAAGTGTACAAGTTAGGTGGGTCGATGACATATTCATGTCATGTGACGCACATGCCGTCACCAGTGTCGCATAGAATATATCAGACGTGTTTTCCTGTGGAGGAATCGGTTGACCTATGACCTTGCGATCAAATGTTTTCGGTTCCCATTGGAGAGGCACGTCCTTTCGTCTACTAATCGCACGGTTTTGCGGTGCGGTCGCAAAACAGAGACACTAAACTTATTACAGTGAACAGAGACGTCAATGAACGAACGGACAGATCATAACTTTGCGAAAATAAACTTTTCTCTCAAGGGAAGACTTGAACTAAGGTCCTTTCGTACTGCAGCTACTCACGCTAACCACGGGACCACGGCGCTCCTGAGCTTAGACTCTCCTTTATGTTGCCTATCTTGCGCATGGACTACTCAGTTTGTATATTTTTTCCATTGTTCCACACAACTTCTTCCTGTTTTCTCGATTGATCTGTGTTCAGTTTTCCAAGGCCTATCCACTGTTCCAACTTACAACTATGTCTGAGGGGGGTACGATGGGAAGGTTCCCTTGTTAGCAGGGGTTTAACGACTCAGCGGCTTCGTGATCGTTACAGACGAAGAACTTAGCACTGTCGGACAAAGCCGGGGAGGAAGTTCGGCGTGGTCTAGTGTAAGAAATCACCTCGCTATTCCACAGAAAGCCTCCTTCGAAACACGAGATCAGTGCCGAACCACTGCTCCCCAACCTTCGATAGCACTGAATAGAAAATACGGCAGTTGGAAGTAGTGTCAGTACGATGCCTAGCGTCTTGCACGTATATTAGGGTACTGAAAGTCTTGTCGACAGCATAATAATGCACATTTGGAAGGGTGTGAAAGGCATTCGGTTGTTACTGTACATAAGACATCTTTTTAATGTCTGTCTGTAATGTGCTGTGGGTATTATTCGACGTTTAAAGTATGACAACCGATATAGGAGTCCGACAAAAATTTGCTCGATCATGAATCCTGTTCTCCTCTTCTTCCTCATTATATCTCCGTTATTGGCAGTCGTTTTCATTGCTTCTGCCCTCTCCCGTTTTTTTCATTGAAAACAATCTCGTGAGAAACGGATCTCTTTCGCTTGGGCAAATGAGATCCTAGAATCGTAGTATGAAATCCCAAATCTGTATTTAAGTGCTATGTAAGACTACAACGGAATACTTACGCCATGCCTGTGTAGGAGATAAATGACTCACTTTTTTCATTGGATAATTTATTTGCCTTTCTGTCCGCCCCTTAGCTGAGCGGTCAGAGCGTCTGACTCCCATGCAGCAGGCGCGGGTTCGATTTCCGACATGGTCGGAGATTTTCTCCTCTCGGAGACTCTGAGTTGTGTTGTCCTCATCATCATTCCATCATCATCGACACGCAAGTCGCCCAGTGTGGCGTCAACTGAAAAGACTTTCAGCTCGGCGGCCGAACTTCCCCAGGTGGGGACCCACAGCCATCAATGCCGTACGATCATATCTACATCTACATTCATACTCCGCAAGCCATCTGACAGTGTGTGGCGGAGGGTACCTTGAGTACCTCTATCGGTTCTCCCTTCTATTCCAGTCTCCTATTGTTCGTGGAAAGAAGGATTGTCGGTATGCCTCTGTGTGGGCTCTAATCTCTCTGATTTTATCCTCATGGTCTCTTCGCGAGATATACGTAGGAGGGAGCAATATACTGTTTGACTCCTCGGTGAAGGTATGGTCTCGAAGCTTCAACAAGAATCCGTACCGAGCTACTGAGCGTCTCTCCTTGCAGAGTCTTCCACTGGAGTTTATCTATCATCTCCGTAAGGCTTTCGCGATTACTAAATGATCCTGTAACGAAGCGCGCTGCTCTCCGTTGGATCCCCTCTATCTCTTCTATGAACCGTATCTGGTACGGATCCTACACTGCTGAGTAGTATTCAAGCAGTTGGCGAACAAGCGTACTGTAACCTACTTCCTTTGTTTTCGGATTGCATTTCCTTAGGACTCTTCCAATGAGTCTGTCTGGCATCTGCTTTAGCGATGATCAACTTTATATGATCATTCCATTTTAAATTACTCCTAATGCGTACTACCAGATAATTTATGGAATTAACTGCTTCCAGTTGCTGGCCTGCTATATTGTAGCTAAATGATAAGGGATCTTTCAAATGGCTCTGAGCACTATGGGACTTAACTACTGAGGTCATCAGTCCCCTAGAACTTAGAACTACTTAAACCTAACTAACCTAAGGACATCACACACACCCATGCCCGAGGCAGGATTCGAACCTGCGACCGTAGCGGTCACCCGGTTCCAAACTGACGCGCTTAGAACCACACGGCCACGCCGGCCGGCTAAGGGATCTTTCTTTCTATGTATTCGCAGCACATTACACTTGTCTACATTGAGATTCAATTGCCATTCCCTGCACCATGCGTCAATTCGCTGCAGATCCTCCTTCATTTCAGTACAATTTTCCATTGTTACAACCTCTCGATATACCACAGCATCATCCGCAAAAAGCCTCAGTGAACTTCCGATGTCATCCACAAGGTCATTTATGTATATTGTGAATAGCAACGGTCCTACGACATTCCACTGCGGCACACCTGAAATCACTCTTACTTCGGAATACTTCTCTCCATTGAGAATGACATGCTGCGTTCTGTTATCTAGGAACTCTTCAATCCAATCACACAATTGGTCTCATAGTCCATATGCTCTTACTTTGTTCATTAAACGACTGTGGGGAACTGTATCGAACGCCTTGCGGAAGTCAAGAAACACGGCATCTACCTGGGAACCCGTGTCTATGGCCCTCTGAGTCTCGTGGACGAACAGCGCGTGCTGGGTTTCACACGATCGTCTTTTTCGAAACCCATTTTCATTTGCCTTTCACCCATCCATCTATCTACCTGTCACTCACCGAGTAAGGTAGTGCAGTAGTTAAGACACTGGCCTTGCATTTAGTACGACGGTGGTTCAAATACCATTCCAGCAGTCACTATTATTTTTTTTTTTCACTTAAGGCAAAGGCAGCGACAGTTCCTTCGAAAAGGAGTAGACTGATTTCCAGCGCCAGCCATATTCATTCCGAACTTGTACTCCGTCTCTAATGACCATCGTCGACGAATCGTTAAATCCCAATCTCCCTACCTTTCATTTGGTCCAGCTGACTTCGCTCTGTATTGGTGCGGCTTATGGCTGCTGCGTTACGTCATTTTCTGTCACCCTCTGTAATCAGTATATGTATCAGTGCACGGCCTCTCCTTTTTCGCAAACCCATCTCCTCCACTGATATCTTGAGACTGTATAGATCTCTCTGCAAACTTCGCGACACAGTAAAAATTTCGGAAGGTTACTTAGAGTAAAGTAGTTTTTTTAGTAGTCAGGGTTTTACTGGAGGAGGGAATTTATTTTGTAGTAGTCTGTCTCATCTTTAGCATTACTATGAGTGGCCTCCGTACTTTCGTTGCCAATATTTGGCCGGCATAAGGGAGGAGAGACGGAAGTACGACCACTATGGACTGTGCGCAATAATCTCGAGCTTATTTGTATAGTGAGATGTGAGACTGCAGATGGTGATCAGAGACGTTAAACCCGGCGCTCCCCCTGGTGCTATTTAAGAAGTAGAAGTTCTGTCACCCGATTTCGCTCACTCCCTTGTGCTCGCAATGATTAAAATGAAAACTTAAATGTTTACGTTGAGTATCTGTACGCTATTTGTTAAACCATGTGCATGTTGTGTTTTCCACTTTTTTGAGTCACCAGCCTTCTAACTGGTTGGATGTGGCCCGCCACGAACTGCTCCCCTATGCCAGCCTCTTCATCTCACAGTAGCATATTCAACCTACGTCCTCAATTATTTGCTGGATGTATTCCAATCTCTTGTCTTCCTCTACAGTTTTTATCCTCTACAGACCCTCTGGTATCATGGAAGTTATTCCCTGTCAGAAACGTCACAGTTTATGGTAAAGTAGCCCTGTTAGGTTGTTTGCAGATGATGCTGTTACTTACCGTCTTGTAAAATTATCAGATGATCAAAACCAATTGCAAAATATGTATAACTGAACCACCGTTGCCGGTGTTGGTTTGCTGTCTATTCTGATGAGAAGAACTGTATCACTGAACTGTTCACAGTAATACACTCAGTACAAAATATAAAACTCCTGTAAAGACCTGCAATGAGCAACTGGTTGTAGTTTTCTTACAAATCATCTGCCATCTTAGTCACAGTCATTGTTCCGAGGCCCGCCCGGTTGGCCGTGCGGTCTAACGCACGGCTTTCCGGGGGGGAAGGAGCGCCTGGTCCCCGGCACACATCCGCCCGGCGGATGTGTGTCGAGGTCCGGTGAACCGGCCAGCTTGTGGATGGTTTTTAGGCGGTTTTCCATCTGCCTCGGCGAATACGGGCTGGTTCCCCTTATTCCCACTTAGTTACACTATGTCGGCGATTGCTCCGCAAACAAGTTCTCCACGAACGCGTGCACCACCATTACTCTACCACGCAAACAGGAGTTACACGCGTCTGGTGTGAGACGTTCCCTGGGGGGTCCACCGGGGGCCGCACCGCACAATAACCCTGGGTTCGGTGTGGGGCGGCGGAGGGATGAAGTGGACTGCGGTAGCCGTCGTGGGGTTGTGGACCACTGCGGCTGCGGCGGGGACGGAGCCTCTCCGTCGTTTCTAGGTCTCCGGTTAACATACAATACATTGTTCCGAACCCAAAATTTTAAACACTTCTTAATTATATGAAGACAACGGCCTTGCCGCAGTGGATACGCCGGTTCTCGTGAGATCACCGAAGTTAAACACTGTCGGGCGTGGTGGGCACTTGGATGGGTGACCATCCAGGCCGCCATGCGCTGTTGACATTTTTCGGGGTGCACTCAGCCTCGTGATGCAAATTGAGGAGCTACTCGACCGAATAACAGCGGCTTCGGTCAATAATACCATCATAACGATCGGGAGAGCGGTGTGCTGACCCCACGCCCCTCCTATCCGCATCCTCAACTGAGGATGACTCGGCGGTCGGATGGTCCCGGTAGGCCACTCGTAGCCTGACGACAGAGTGTTTTTTTTTTCATAATTATATGAAATCCAGGCGTAGCTCCACGGCTAAGTGATTAACTGTTCAACAAGTCCAAAGGTATCGGGTTCGAGCCCAGGTTGGTCCTATGATTTTTGTCATTTACCACTTCTTTCACCTCTCTGATTCTTTAAAGAAAAAAAGCGAAATTCCGCGTCCTGGTCCTGGATGAACCAATCGTGCCCGATGGACCACCGTGCCATCCTCTGCCAGTGGAGTCATTAAACGCGGTATGGACGGGCATGTGGTTAGCACACCGCTCTCCCGAGTTTCTTGACCTTGGAACCGGTACTAATAGTTGGTCTCATAAGGCCGAGTGCACCCCGTACCAGTTCTCACACCAACGAAAAATTCCAGGCTGTATCGGTAATCGAACCCGGATACACTGCGCGGACCACTCTGCAGAGGCAGACTTTTGGATTGTTTGTTAATGTGAGACATGCCGAGTTCCAGCGTGGTTCAAAGTCCACGTTAAACCGTAGGTTCCCCTATAACTGGCAGGGCAAGTCTGTTCAGCGGTCGGAGGAAGGCAACGTACCATCTCCAATAGGACCGTGCCTAGTGAAGCACTGTACTGTTCAAAGCAACCTTCCGGTTGCCGACAGCTTTACCTTGGGCAAACAGCGACTTCACGAAATAAGCCACAGCAGGAAAGATGCCGTCAGCCAGCATTGGTTGAGGCTGCCGTGTCCGCACATACACGCAGGACCTGACCGGCTGGCTACCGGCTGGCTACCTGGCCCCGCCGACACAAAAAGGGACTGCCAGCTCATCACTCACCAACGCCACCTCCAGCTTATTTCCACTTTCTGGAGCCGCACATTTTTCTCCGCATCTCGCCACAAATAACCAACAGCCACTAACTCTCCGCTCTTGTCGTTGGCTTACTACTACCATTCCTAAACCAGTTCTTTACCCCGTCACCGTGCTGCTATTCGCACAGCCCTGTTGCCCTACACATTTTCGCTTATTTACGATTTGTTTCGAAATCTTCATCCACACTTTCTTGTCGCGGAACTGATTTACGTTAATTCCTGTCTGATTTTGCAAGTTTTTATCCTTTGTTCACAAAACAACTTCAGTTTACTGTCCGAATGAGCTTCATCTCGAAATATTTGTCTGTTTCTTTCTCGAATCTTACCTTCCCAGCCAAACAATATTTATTTTAGTTGCTTTCGAAATTAACCCGTGTATCTGTCGTACCACTGAGTGAACTTTTCGTGCTCGGGCTCACAACCGTATTAAATTTCTTGAAGTAAGTTATTCTACATCTACATCTACATTTATACTTCGCAAGCCACCCAACGGTGTGTGGCGGAGGGCACTTTACGTGCCACTGTCATGACCTCCCTTTCCTGTTCCAGTCGCGTATGCTTCGCGGGAAGAACGACTGCCGGAAAGCTTCTGTGCGCGCTCAAGTCTCTCTGATTTTACATTCGTGATCTTCTCGGGAGATATAAGTAGGAGGAAGCAATATATTCGATACCTCATCCAGAAACGCACCCTCTCGAAACCTGGACAGCAAGATACACCGCGATGCAGAGCGCCTCTCTTGCAGAGTCTGCCACTTGAGTGTTCTAAACATCTCCGTAACGCTATCACGCTTACCAAATAACCCTGTGACGAAACGCGCCGCTCTTCTTTGGATCTTCACTATCTCCTCCGTCAACCCGACCTGGTACGGATCCTGTGGCACTGTTGCCTTGTATAGGAAATAAGCTCTTTATTCCGTTGACGATTAGCTGATTTCGCTCTGTTAGACATTATCAGCGTCATACCAAAAATATGTACCGTTCTTAGACTTGTCACCATGCCATGATCAACAGGGCGGTTTGCAAAGATAAACTCGTAATGGTACTACAGATTCTCGTCGAATGGCGTAATATCTTACGACCACTGACGTGAGGTTCTGTAAGTAGAACGAAAAAGTACAAAGTTCCAGCGCACTCAAATAGGTCAGCATACATATTTAAATAAATTAAACATGACATAATCAACGTCTTAATATCAAGTAGCATGTGCGTCTACGAGTTCAGGAATGGAACCATATTGATACTTCCGCTTTGCTATGTGTATTATGAGCCGGCCGGAGTGGCCGAGTGGTTTTAGACGCTACGGTCAAGAACCGCGCGGTCGCTACCGTCGCAGGTTCGAATCCTGCCTCGGGCATGGATGTATGCGATGTCCTTAGGTTAGTTAGGTTTAAGTAGTTCTAAGTTCTAGGGGACTGATGACCTCAGATGTTAAGTCCCGTAGTACTCAGATCCATTTGAACCATTTTTGTGTGTTATGATATGCGGACAAATGGAAGCACATAACGTACCACTTTTGTCTGATGTTGCTTGGTAGTGCCCAAGGGGGCGCAATTAGCTAATTACCCGTGAAATAAGGAGATTATTTCGAATTTATAACAGCCTCAAGCAGGAAAATGATTTATTTTAAGAAATTTTAACATTAGTTCTATTATTCTTTAGTTTGTTTGTAACATTGCAAAATGATACTGCTTTACAGCTGTTTCCAAGTTTCATAATGTTGTTGACACACCTGAGCTAATATCACACGTAAGACAATGACAAAAAGGAGAATAAGACAACATAGTCAAGCTCACGGTGTTGTGGCCTTATTCAGAATGCAATATGTATTAATTATATTACTTGTAAAGTTGTTACAGAATTCTTTTTATCAGCTCTTAGAGATCATTGCAGGCAAAACCGGAGGAGAGGCTGCAAATAACGCTTTAAGATATTTCAGGTCTCAGTAAGAGAAAACTTCACTGATAATAACATCGTACCCGCCAGAATGACGAACAAAAAAAATGGCTCTGAGGACTATGGGACTTAACTGCTGTGGTCATCAGTCCCCTAGAACTTAGAACTACTTAAACCTAGCTAAACTAAGGACATCACACACATCCATGCCCGAGGCAGGATTCGAACCTGCGACCCTAGCGGTCGCGCGGTTCCAAACTGTAAATGACGAACACAGCGAGAATGTTGGCGCTCTGAAATTTTTATTTCTGTCACGGCTCACGTATGTACAACCTTTATTTTCCAGTACAAATCATATCTATTCAAAAGTTTAAACTATGTACGGGCCAAGCTACTTACACAGACGACTTTGCCTCACTTACTCCACATTTTTCTGACAAACTTTGTTTCTATCAATCCTGAATTATTAAAATGACAATCGGCTCTGTTCTTTCTACGAGTATTTGAGCTCGCTTATGCTATTGATTTTGCTGTAATGCAAGCTCAACCACAGCATTTTTTCTCGCAGAAATTTTTATCCCACTGGCCGAACTCGCTAAGACTTAATCACCATTCACACGTTTTTCGTTCCGTTTTAGTGTAATTACCTTAACATAAAGTGTTCCTTGTCTAGAATTTTTCCTGCTCCATCTACTTCAGTAACGTTTTGTCTGAATATGTTCTCAATAGGAACGGTTGTGATCTGTATTTTTTTTTTCCAGTCATGCTTATGTTGGTTTACTATGGCGTCACAAAGCTACTGCAGGCAAATGCCACAATTTTTCTTCAGTTTTTTCTGTCCTTTCGAAGCAAATGGTCCTTCTCTGTTGAAAATAACTGACAACGGCAAGTGTACTCCAACTAAGACGCATTGAAAATTCCAAGTGAAATAGATATTGTAAATAGCGTAGGGGCAACACTATTAAAATTATCAAAACTACTTTTTACAAATATTGGGAAGCTACTTTGACATCAAATGATGACGCATGGCTAACTATTCCTGGGGAGCAGAATCAGTCTCTTTCGTGAGTAGTACAACATTGAGTTCCTTCTATATTAAACATATATGTTGTACCAACCCCTTCAAGTCACAAATGTTCGTAATTAAATGTTTATGGGAAACATGGCGATAGTGCACAACTTTAGAATCGAAGAGGGAAGAGTTCGTTGATCCTTTAAATCTTTCCAGATATCCTCTTTCTCGTGATTTGCGAAATCTCAAACCATGAGAACTTCACCTTGACTAGACTCCCGCTTCCTCCAGAATAAACTATGTGCGGCCTGCCGTTCGATACACGCAATTGTTATGGTATTCCCTCTAGAGTTGCTCTTCCTGCCGTCCGTTTGCCTTATCGTTGCGAAGCCGCTTACTGTTAATTCATTGGAGATTTGAAACTTCGCCTATGAACCCTGGGATTGGTGTATACCAGCGTCTGCTCCCACTTGTACGTAACGACGACAAAAAGTAGAAAACAAGATTAAAGTTTATCGTCCCGTCGACATCGAGGTCATTAGAGACGGAGCACTAGCCTAGATTGGCACTATGTGGCGCAGCGTGGTCATCAGATGCGAGTGATTCGTCTGAATTACTTGTGTTTTAAGGAAACAGAAAACTTCAGTTGTTTCGACGAATAAAAGTTGTAGTTTAAGTGATTTATTTAGGTCTGAATGCGTTAGGAAAATGAGCACAGAAATCGCATGATGACTGTTGCCGATTATATAAGTCATTGTTACACATTCCTAGAAAACAGTGTACGAGTAAATGGTCGAGATGTTGCAAGAATTTTCTTTTTTAGCGCTTTAAGCGATTTTACCTGTGGAAGTGGTCGATACATGAGAAAAATAGCTCGGTGAGACAGTTCACTGTTTTGGAAGAGGGCGGAGGCATACCACCTGTGACAGGATGAAGCCATACTGAAGCACTGAGGTGTTATACGTAGAAATATTTTTGTGGCTGACGTTTCAGCAATTCGAGTGGTAGAGGCCAACCGTCAACTGTACATTCAAAGCATGACTGACCACACTCCAGCAACACTGCACTCTGTCTATAACAAAGTTAATTAACTATAACCATAAAGCAAAACCTCGAGTTTGAAATATGTTTTATTTTGTTGGGAAACTGCAGTAAGGTTAACGCAAAAAAATTGAGGTTTGTCTTTCTTTTAAGTCAATTCACACCGTACGTGAACGGAACAGAATGCGAGGGAAAGTCGTCGCCAAATGGAGGTGTGTCCACAATACACGGAAAGTCACTTCACTTATCCCACTACTGAACGGTCAAAGTGAGGTTATCAGATACTATCCGTTATACAAAAAATCGAAATATGTATGGCTGGTCCCGACGGAGGTTCGATTCCTCCCTCGGGCATGGGTGTGTGTGTTTGTCCTTAGGATAATTTAGGTTAAGTAGTGTGTAAGCTTAGGGACTGATGACCTTAGCAGTTAAGTCCCATAAGATTTCACACACATTTGAACATTTTTGAAATATGTATCAAAATTAAGGGTACCGGAAAAAGTAATATACAGGGTGTAAATGATTACTGTTTGCAACGTACTACAGTGATGTGAGTGTCTGTTCCAGGATGATTTTAACGAAAATCTCGCGCGGCGCAGATGTGCTGTAGCGTAAGTGTTTTTTGTAGACCAATTCGAGTTTGTTTCCCAGCTTGAATGACCGCAAGTGCCCTATTTTATCCATTGTCTTGTTTTCTTTCTAAATGCCAAATTACGTCAAAATCACCGTCTTTTTCTTCGTCGATTTATATGTCCACTGTTGCGAAAGGTCTTGTTAATGCAAATTGTTTTACCTATGTATGGTATTATGTACACACAGTGATAGCTTTTTCTTTATGCAGCGATTATTGAACCAACCATTTTTCGCTTTCATATATTTGCCAATTTTGTGTAAGGGTACTGATAGAAAAAATATCCAAGTCCTCATACAACCTTCAAAATGTTCAAATGTGTGTGAATTCCAAAGGAACCAAACCGCTGAGGTCATCGGTCCCTAGACTGATACACTACTAAACTAACTTAGACTAACTGATGCTAAGAACAACACACGCACCCATGCCCGAGGGAGGACTCGAACCTTCGGCGGGAGGGGCCGCGCAGTCCGTGATAGGACGCCTCAAATCAAGCGGACACACTTTCGAAATGTGCAACAGAAACAAATCAAGCAGTAAATATTAAGAAGACACAAAATAGACCACTGTAACATGCATGAACACGGTGAGATTGGGCTAAATTCCGATGTTAGATAAGGACGCTCCAGCCGTAGTCCTCCATTCACCCCCATTTTCAACGCAACGTCAAAGTTTCTCACCGAGAATTCTTGACGATGTCATTCCGTTCCGTTAGCAGTTTGTGAGAATGCCACCATTTGAAATGGACGGTGGAAAACATTTACATTCCGTTCCATAACATCTAGTGAATCTGCTTAAACGTTTTCGTCGCGGTTCTTGTATGTTGAATGATGTCTGTAGCCTTTAGTAACGCACAATTTCAAGGTAAATTGTTGCTATGGCAGAAAATTTCCTGCCGTATGTTTTCAGATGCGGACTACTATGCATGATCTGTTCTATCTTTCGATAACTTCGTCTCTTTTTTATTTTTTTGTGCCACCTCCACATGAACGCGTTCGGGACAGCATACTTACTCAGAACAGAAATAGACCGTGGAAAGAAACCGGTGTACCTTTAAAGGAAATTCGCCCGATATTCGTCTAAATCAGTTAAGAGAAAACACGGTAAAACTAAGCGGGAATTGCCAGATCGTTATTCGCAGCACGATCGCGAGGAGTACGAGGCCATGCCGTTTCGCCAGTCCGTGCGAAAGGACGTGCCAAGCGCAATGATGTGAAAGGCGACGCAATGCACTGCCCTCGAGTGCGTTGCCGCCTTGCAGAAGCATTGGATCAATCCAGCCTTCACCGCGCCACGGACACGCTGGCGAAGCTTAGCTGCCGACGCCAATCAAATAGCACTTGCGTTATCGCCGTGCAGCGCTTTCAGTTAGCAGAGTGGGCGGCGGGGGAGGCTGAGCGATAATTTAGTACGCAAATTAGTAAACTCTGGCCGTCATGTCAGCCAGCGTGCAGATAATACTCTTTATTAGCCGCTAACCATTAGGCGTACACGCACGGTAAACTGAACTGTAGGTCATGGCATTCGACATTCCTCTGAAGCTGCCGGCAACGTTGCTCACGAAAGGCCCGTCTGTACG
Organism: Schistocerca americana; assembly: GCF_021461395.2. Taxonomy (NCBI): domain Eukaryota; kingdom Metazoa; phylum Arthropoda; class Insecta; order Orthoptera; family Acrididae; genus Schistocerca; species Schistocerca americana. Next base: position 888,167,921 of record NC_060130.1, on the reverse strand, counting down.
AAAGCACAAAATGTAACGTTTCCACGCTGTACGCGATTTACATCGCCGTCCTCGTCAATAACATCTCATAAAATACAGGGTGGTCAGAAAATTTAAGAGCTAGAGGCGGTGTCGCCAAACGTGTTCTTCGTTCGGTTCCCTAAAACAGACAAAAGAGCGATACAAAAATTGGACATGGGACAGTAGTAAGGATCGAAACCGAGCCAAAAGCTGAGCAGTCTCGTTCGCTGTCCTCTGTTCGATAAGAACAACTGATAGAAATTATACCTGGTGGGGCGCTTGAATTTGCGCGCTCAATGGAGAGACGTCTACAGACGTTAAAGTAACCTCTGGCGTGCCACAGGGGAGTGTAATGGGATATAGTAGATATTGTCGGAAATTCCATGCGGCTTTTCGCGGATGATGCTGTAGTGTACAGAGAAGTTGCAGCATTAGAAAATTGCAGCGAAATGCAGGAAGATCTGCAGCGGATAGGCACTTGGTGCAGGGAGTGGCAACTGACCCTTAACATAGACAAATGTAATGTATTGCGAATACGTAGAAAGAAGGATCCTTTATTTTATGATTATATGATAGCGGAAAAAAACACTGGTAGCAGTTACTTCTGTAAAATATCTGGGAGCATGCGTACGGAACGATTAGAAGTGGAATGATCACATAAAATTAATTGCTGGTAAGGCGGGTGCCAGGTTGAGATTCATTGGAAGAGTCCTTAGAAAATGTAGTAGATCAACATAGGAGGTGGCTTACAAAACACTCGTTCGACCTATACTTGAGTATTGCTCATCAGTGTGGGATCCGTACCAGATCGGGTTGGCAGAGGAGATAGAGAAGATCCAAAGAAGAGCTGCGCGTTTCGTCTCAGAGCTATTTGGGAAGCGTGATAGCGTTACGGAGATGTTTAGCAAACTCAAGTGGCAGACTCTGCAAGAGAGGCGCTCTGCATCGCGGTGTAGCTTGCTGTCCAGGTTTCGAGAGGGTGCGTTTCTGGATGAGGTATCGAATATATTGCTTCCCCCTACTTATACCTCCCTAGGAGATCACGAATGTAATATTAGAGAGATTCGAGCGTGCACGGAGGCTTTCCGGCAGTCGTTCTTCCCGCGAACCATACGCGACTGGAACAGAAAAGGGAGGTAATGACAGTGGCACGTAAAGTGCCCTCCGCCACACACCGTTGGGTGGCTTGCGGAGTATAAATGTAGATGTAGATGAACGGTCTGATTGGCTAACTTCAGTGTTAATTAACTCCGAAACTGCGCAACGCATGGAGTTTTTAACAATTATTTCTCAGCACAACCTGCCCTGCAGCATCCTTGCAAGCTTTTCATACTGTTTCGTACTACCGTTTAGAATGAAAAGGGCTCTTTCCCAAACAAACACCCTTCGCTTTGTTGGCACGGTTAGTTCGGAAATTAAAATACGTAAAACGCTTTAGTAACATCTTCGTGGAAATATAATTTCACATTGATACGTCTACATATATTTTCCAGGGACCACGTTGTGGTGTGTAGCAGAGAGTACTTTGTGTACGAAAATCATTTCCCTCTTTTCCTGTTCCAGTAGCGAATGGTGCGTGGTAAGAAAGATCGTTGGTAGACCCCCGTGCGAGCTCGGATCTCCCTGATTTTATCTTCGTGTTCTCTTCCTGAAATATATGTAACAGGAAGTAAATTAGATATTACATCGGATATACAAGCCGCCGCAGACCTGGCGTTACGAAGCTTCGCCTTCGATTTCGGAAGGTCTCAATTTCCGACTTAAACTGCACCTCCGCCTCCGACTGCCGATAGATTTGAAACTGAGGTTTCACCGAAGTTGATGGTTCATAGTTTGAACATCAGATTTCAAACACCCAAACTTGGAACAGCAGCAACAGTGTTGCCAGCCGCACAGCCCAGGTGGTCATGGGACGCTGATCCCTCTCGAGCTGCCTCGGCCCACCACAAAGAACTACCGCTGCATGCAAATCGCCTTAGGTATTCCCGCTTTGGGGCGGATTAGGAGAACCTTCTGTAGAAAAGAAGAGTATTCGGAAAGCGGAAACTGGAAATCTCCTACACATGGATGGCTTTCAGGTCGCTGGTGGAGGCCCGAATAGTCTTCAACACTTTCGAGACGGGTCTCAGTCATCGTGGTTGGGGCAGCTGGACGGCTGTTTTTAACACTTTTCCGACGATGATAGCATTGTAACTATAAATACAGTCAATTCGTGTGATATGCCACTTGAAACGACGAAATTTGCTTTAAGTATTCGTAAAAGCTGGGTTACAGGTATGACATAGTAAAATTAACAAATGTACATTTTTACTCAGCCAAGTTTTTATTTCGAAAAATAATTTATATTACGATTTGGGCTCCACCAGCACGTTTCTTTTCGGTACGTTTTTGTCTTGTGGCCCTTACTGACAGACAAAAGTAGTATGGACGCAGCACAGCAGCAACATACAAGGCGCTGTATTCGATGACAGACAGGTCAAAATTCGAACACTACGCGCTAGGACAATTCGGATGTCCTTTCTTGTGCTGTCTACGCGCTTACCGATAGAGGAAGGGATGCGCAATGACAGCTACGAAGTTTTACGCTCAGCACGAGCAAGACACGTGCGGCGTCCGCTTGAGTAACTACCGTAGCATGAGTCCTACTAGGGTTCCGTAGCGAAACTGTTAAGCCTCTCGTTAAGTGCAGTCAGTCGTGTACTGTTCATTTAATCCCTGTGTGATGCAGCGTGCATTTGTCAGCCACATCTAAGCCAGAAAAGTAATCTTAATGAAGCCCCCGAGAAGTGAGAGTTGGAATTACTTCAGCGAAGTCGGCGCGGAATTTTTTTTTTCAAGAATAGTTAAAATCCTCAGACATCGTCAATACAGGGTGGGGCAAATAAAAGTGGTCCGGGGAACAGAGTTCCAGGGTGCAAAGAAACACAGAAGAGGAAAGGAAATACAGAGCTAACCTGACTATAGCAGATGTTGAAAGTGACCACCACCTCTTAGCACGTTTGGGCCTCGATCAACAAGTTGCTGATGGCGGATCGAAGCTGGACTGCTGGAATTTCTGCAGTCTCATCCTAAATGTTCTGATGCAGTTCTTGAAGACTATGAGGGTTGTTGCGATACACCTTAGACTTGAGGGCTCCCCACACAAAGTAATCGCGCACTGACAGATCAGGTGACCTGGGTAGCCTTCTAGGGCCGCGACCGGACTGACCTCTGCTAACGACTCTGTCAGGCGTGCAGAATGTATAAATAGGCTCCAAGTGTGGTGTCACCGCCAGACACCACACTTGCTAGGTGGTAGCTTTAAATCGGCCGCGGTCCATTAGTACATGTCGGACCCGCGTGTCGCCACTGTGTGATCGCAGACCGAGCGCCACCACAAGGCAGGTCTAGAGATACGGAATAGCACTCGCCCCAGTTGTACGGACGACGTAGCTAGCGATGCACACTGACGAAGCCTCGCTCATTTGCAGAGCAGATAGTTAGAATAGCCTTCAGCTAAGTCAATGGCTACGACCTAGCAAGGCGCCATTAGTAACATTGCATGTATCTAAAGAGTCTCACTTGTATCGCCACAATCTCCAGATGTACCAAAAAGGATGGATTAAAGTTAAGTATTCCAGAAGCTACGTACTTTTCTTTATAGCATTCATTACGTATCCTGTTTCAGACCTCACGCCATCCTGCTTTAGCTTTGCGCGTGCCTTTCGGCTTCCTCTCATTGTGTCTAGGCTGTCTTGTCTAGACACAACACCAAGGTTCGGCCGGACCTATGGGAGTTGCTCCATCCTGTTGCAAGTCTTTTCTTCCTCCGTTAATGCTACCACAAATGGTTTCAACATGTTGGCAGTGTAACGCGCCGAAGTCGGCGGCTGATGAAAGATGGGACCAATAATAAAGCGGCGTGTAGACACTGCACACCAATCACGAGCCTTCTGATCGTGCCATGGTGTTTTGTGGTAGTTATGCGGATCCTCCGTTGTCCGGAAACTGTGGCTCTTTGAGATGACAGAACCACTCAGATGAAACCAGGCTTCATCGGACATAAAGAACAGATCCATGCCCAAGCCATTCTCAGTGAACAGCCACTCACAAAACGGGAGGACTCTGAGGAGCATCTGCTAGGTTTAGTGCACAAACACCAGAAACTCGGTAGAGATGCACGTGCAGGTCCAAGGAGTATTCGTTCGCATAATCGACGTGATATGCCGATCTCTTGCGACAGGCGTCTGGTTGATTTGGTAGGACTCTCAAGCATTTTCTGGTGAACTGTAACCACATTTTCTGGTGTGCGGGCAAATTTCGGAATGTTTTTTGACATGTTCAAAACAGATCCTGTCTGACACCATTTTAGGACTAAGCGTTACATGGCACTCTTTGCTAGCACGTTGACACCTTTTAACTCCTCAGCAAACAACTGACCACACCGTTTCCACGAACACCCGCTGTTCCGCTGTGAGTGCCAATGTCCCCTCTGCACTGCCCCACGCAAACTGACACAGTCATCACTTCGCTCTGAACCGCTGCGGCTCACGTGGCGAGCGTACACGTGGTGTGCACGGGTCACGGTGTGTCGCTACATGCGACATGATGTCCAGTCGTATCCACTCGTCCGGACCACGTTTGTTTGCCCCACCCTGTATTAACACGGCAAGAATCTCCATAAGAAAGAAGTGTCTGTCCCACCATCACCCACTTATTCCATGCTACAGCAAATTAAGAACGGGTGACCATGGAAGTTACAACTAAAAATCTTTGATAACTTATCGAAAATGGAATACGTCGAGCGCCAAGTCAAAAGCAATTGAAAAAATGATGTATAAAATGATTTCTCTCCAAAACTTCTCGTTTATTTCGTGGATGGTCTTGGTTTTCAACGTCGAGTACAGTTTCTCTTGCCAGACCATATAAGTGACGACGTTACTTTTAATTTTCATTAGACGTATTACAGTATTTCCGTCATGTCTTGTAATCGTTAATTAGATGTTGTGACCAGGCGAAATAGCTTTCGTCTGGCCATATCTGTGGGTTCATTCATTGCGCTGGGAGAACGCAAATCAAACTAGAATACATGAAATATTCGTTAACTGCATTACATACGTGAATAAAAGATTTTCTTAACTTGGTCACAGTTCCTTGCCATAGGATTGCTGTGTAATTTACAACTGTCACTGACTAGCAAAGCACTTTTTAACAAACTGTTCTCTTGAAGTACAAAGTGCAACACATACAAAAGTACATTTCATCAGAAACAACTGTTGACTGATGTAGCTGAGGTGACGAGCTGAAATGAGCTCTATATTGAGGGCGTTTCTTCTGAAGTGTCTCCCACTGATTGTTGCGTATTGTTGTGAGCCCTCGTTAATGTCTGTGCTGTCGATTCGCGCTGCCTAATTTAGTGTGGTACTACGATCTCTGGATGATACCACATTATTTTTGTTATTCAGATGTATAAACTGATAATTTTGCGGATTAATGTTCGTATTCAGAAATGATAATTACGTAAATACGGCCTCCGACTACGACAAACCAATTGCACACCCGGCGAATCTTGAGTCTATCTCGGATAAAACAACTTCCGTTACATTCCTGCACTAAACCGTCCTGTTCTTTATCTTTGCATTCACTGACGGTACTTATGGGGGAAAGATTTAACATCACGTCAATAACTGGGTCATTAGGGCAGGAGAACCAGCTTAGCTGGAGATGTATGTATGAAGGGATCGACCTCCTTGGTGAAAGAACTATACTGACATTCGCATTACTTGATTTGGAGAAACTACGGAAAATCACGATGGACTGAGGAGCATCAGGAGTCGAGTGCCTACAACCGAATGCCTGCCAGATCTTGCTTATTCTGAGGAAAGAAAACTTGTGCTCATCTGTAGCTTAAAGTCAAAACAAAACTACTAGAATAGCACAGGGGGTAAAACAGCAGAGAAGTTCGACCTCTGTAACATCAGTTTCGGCACTCTGTCGAAGATATTACGGATACGTGTTCTCGTGCTCTTCCACTGAACTGAAGAAAAGGAAAAACAAACTGACAGTTGTAATTTAAACATGGCAGCTGCAGACGTGACGTAATCGTATCGCTTTGGTGAGATATGGTACCCATCGAGGGGAGCGATACACTCCGATAAACTGCGATGTAGATGTATTTTATTTTTGGTCTTTAAGAGTTCGACAGGCCCAGCGTCAGCTATTTTTAATACAGCATTTGATAAATTTTGAAAGAAGGTGCCTCTGGCATTGATTTAACAGAGACAGCTCGGCCGGGTATTAAAAGGAAACACTTGAAAAGGCTGGCCGAGTCGTTTGTTTTACGGGGTTTGATCAATGCGGCGAATTAACGCAGAAGGCAGTTGAATGGGCAGCGCGGCCGACGAGTCAAGGAGCGGCGACTAGAGATGGGATGATAAAGATTTGAGGGGCTTGTGTCGCCTTATCGTTGTTTGACGAGTGCTCGCAGAAAGCTGTTCGCTCCACAAAGCCGTCTGCTTTCCTTTCAGGACCTTATCTGGCCGAGCACGATTTGAATGAAGATACAAAACAGTTACAAAGAGACTTCAGCGTTTTGTGGACAGGCGGATGACAAAAGCCATAACGGCTCCGGCAGGCCAAACAGAGTGCAATGAAAGCGGCTCCAAGTAGCGGCTTTTCATTCGCGGAGGCATTTTCCCAGAATCTGTTGGCCGCGCGGATCGTTTACCACGGTTTCTCTCTTCCGATTGCAGCTATGTATCGAGTCCTTTTGAGTCCAGAAGCCTTTAAAACGCAAAAATCTCGTTTCTCGTCTTCAACGTAGATGTTTTAAAAATGATCGTAATCTCTCAGCCTTCAAATTTGGCCGAGAAACGCTCATTAGAGCAGGATTTCTCCAGATCTAAGTCAACAGGTGATGAATCTGAAATTGAAAAACAGCATTGAATTTATTTATTTATTTTTTTGTAAGGTCGTAATAATACTCAACCTCCTGTGGCAACTTACATACTGCGTTATGCGAAATGTTGCGGGATAATTGTCGATTTGTGTAACAGAATTGTGATTTTTTTTGCCAAAATACTTCGTGTCATTGAGGAAATAATTATTTCAGAGTGTAGCAGGTATAATCTACTGGCCGAGCGGTTCTAGGCGCTACAGTCTGGAACCGCGCGACAGATACGGTCGCAGGTTCGAATCCTGCCTCGGGCATGGATGTGTGTGATGTCCTTAGATTAGTTAGGTTTAAGTAGTTCTAAGTTCTAGGGGACTGATGACCTTAGAAGTTAAGTCCCATAGTGCTCAGAGCCATTTGAACCATTTTTTTGTATAATCTACTAGGCTCCTAATCGGGAGAGCGGGGTTAAATACCTAGTTCGTGCATCATTATTTAAGTTTTCTATGGTGCCCTAAACCACGTCGTACTGCCTTTTGATCAAGGCCACAAAAGCTGCACATCGGCAGTAGCAGACAATGCACGGAGATCAGGGAACCACAAAATTCGTTTCTCCGATTCTTGGGTTATATCAGGATCCAATTATTTCTACGTTCGGGTACAGAGAGGCCAAAGAAATTTGAAAGCACAAAAACAACTTTGACACAAAAAGGGAGGATTGAAATTCGACAATTTGTGGGAATTAGTGATAAATAAAACAAACAGCGCCAACCCGTTCCCACTGCAAGCCATATTATAACACGTCGGCGCGACTCTGCGAGCTAGGCTGCGATCTGACGCTATCACTAACCGACGCCTTATTGTACTGATATCTGAGATTCTATAGCCTCTAATGGTGCCTTCAGCATTGGAAAAAGAAATGTGAGGCTAATCCCATAATAGAAAAATCAAATATCTGAACTTTCCGCCTGTATTCACTTTTCACATCACAGTATCATATAATAAAGCGTTAAAGACTATAATCGTTTCTGGTAAACGAGAAATCATCCTTTTGGAGTGATCCATGTGCTCGAAAAAACTTCCGCTAATTCCTTGTTTTCGGCTGGAAATATGTTTTCGTGGCGCAGATACGTTGTAATCCGCGGCCTGTAGTTTCACATGACCTCGACTGATTCCAGCACTGATTCAGTGCTGCAGAGATTTCATCATAGTAATATCATTTGTGTGATCTGACTTTGTGTTGGACATCAGCTCCATAACTTCATACGCAGAAGACGACCATCATCGCAATGTGGTGTATGCTGGTCTGGTTCGTACGAAAAGGATACCGTATATTCCATTCGCAAGGATTGCCTGCTACGACCATAAATAATGCTTTCCAAACAGCCTTGATGTCAACAGCATGCCACTCCCAGTGGTCACGACAACGCCCCTCGATTATTATCCAATAACGACTTACGCCTGTATTCGGACGTGCGTATTTGAAAACAGTCTTACGAATAATGGATGAACGATTTTCGGTGTCGTTTCTTTCTGTTTCATGTTCGTTAGTGTTGCCAGATACAGTCGTATTCATGAGAATTTATTGCCTTCAATTTCATTAAAATTGAAATAAAAACGCAGAGGGCGGTTTTATGACGAAAAATGAAACGGTTGGAGAGAAAGTCACAATCTATAATCCCGTCGATGTCGGAGGGCGTTGGACGAGTGTTACGTCCGTTATAGATGTGTGAAGGAATCGTCGATGACCCTGCTCAAAGTGGCAGCCCGTCATTCGTGTGCAGTTATTCTGCACTATCGCGGTAAACCAAGTTCAGGGCGATCAGGCGTCAATTTGAATACCCCTCTTTACAATCGCAATTGGAAAAAAATGAGTCGAAAAAAATGAGTTAATGAAAATCATTAACTGTGTTGTACAGACATCCGTTACAACTTATCTCGGTAAGATGTTCATTATGAGGCTGACATGGCTGCTACAAGCTTTGACATCTTAGTCTCGAAGAATTATCAGAAGAATTAAGCAGGTTATTTTTTTTTATTATTATTATTTTACATGTCTAGTTCCGTAGGACCAAATTGAGGAGCAAATCTCCAAGGTCATGGAACGTGTCAGTACATGAAATTACAACATAAAAATAATAACAGAAAAAATAAAATGTTTATGAACCCAAAACAAATCAAGCCATAAGTTTAAATAAACGCAAACAACAATATAACAGGAATCACCTTAATTTTTCAAGGAACTACTCGAAAGAATACAATGAATTACCCATGAGGAATCTCTTCAGTTTCGATTTGAAAGCGCGTGGATTACTGCTAAGATTTTTGAATTCTTGTGGTAACTTATTGAAAATGGATGCAGCATTATACCACACACTTTTCTGCACAAGAGTTAAGGAAGTGTAATCCGAATGCCGATTGGATTTGTGCCTAATATTAGCTGAGTGAAAGCTGCTAATTCTTGGGGATAAGCTGATATTGTTAACAAGAAACGACAGTAAAGAATATATATATATATATATATATGTCGACAAGGGGTTTGCGAACTTACACCACTTATTGCCAGAACTGCCCATTTCTGAGTCAAAAATATCGTTTGAGAATGGGAAGAGCTACCCCAAAATATAATACCATATGACATAAGAGAATAAAAATAAGCAAAGTAGACTAATTTTCGTGTCGAACGATCACTTACTTCAGATACCGTTCGAATAGTAAAAATGGCAGCATTAAGTCTTTGAACGAGATTCTGAACGTGGGATTTCCACGACAGTTTACTATCTATCAGAACACCTGGGAATTTGAACTGTTCAGTTTCATTAATCACGTGCCCATTCGGTGAAATTAAAACGTCGGGTTTTGTGGAATTGTTTGTTAGAAACTGTAAAAACTGAGTCTTACTGTGATTTGGCGTTAGTTTACTTTCTACAAGCCATGAACTTATGTTTTGAACTGCACTATTTGAAACAGAGTTAATGTTGCACACAACATCCTTTACTACCAAGCTATCAGCAAACAGAAATATTTTAGAATTACCTGTAATATTGGAGGGCATATCATTTATATAAATAAGGAACAGGAGTGGCCCCAACACTGATTTCTGGAGCACCCCCCATTTGACAGTGCGCCACTCAGACCCCACATCACAGCCATTCTCAACACTTTTGCTGTCTGCTGTTAAAGAAAGAGGTGAACCAATTGTGGCCTACTCAACGTATTCCACAATGGTCCAACTTCTGGAGCAAAATTTTGTGATCAACACAATCAAACGCCTTAGTTAAATAAAAAATATGCCTAGCGTTCGAAACCTTTTGTTTAATCCATCCAGTACCTCACAGAGAAAAGAGAATATTAGTGTCAAGCTGCTTTCAGTCCATGAGTGATTGTCGCAAGCCAAAGAAATGAGTAACTACTTTTCGGTCAGAGTGTAGTTTTCAGGTCCGTTTCGACACTATTGAATGCTGCACTGGCCCCTATGTTTCATCTCACGAACTTCCCTTCGAGTTGTTCTTGTTCTTTTTCTTCTTCTGGCGCAACCTTGTCTATTACAGATGTTCTCACCTCACCAGTTCGCAATTAATATCCTGGTGCCCTGAAAAGATCAGGGTGCCTTCAGACCATATGCTGACGTTGGTAGGCCAGCATATTCTTCCATTGTCAGAATCTCTTTACTGTCATAGGTAATACTGTTCGATGTGTCTAATAAATTCTTTTCCTCTTGATGGATCAAAGAAATTAACTGAAATGATAACAGCTTATCAACTAAATCAAGCGCAAATAAATAAAACTGAAATACGGATAATTCCACTTGCTTCACCCTCAAAAGGAGCATATGATTTTCTACCTTAACGGTGTTGCGTTTCCGTTTAACGATCTTAGTGACATAAGCGAAGATGATGATGTTTGGTTTGTGGGGCGCTCAACTGCGCTGTCTTCAGCGCCCGTACAAAGTACCAATTTTTTCACAGTCCAAACTAGCCACTGTCACGTATGATGATGATGATGATGATGATGATGATGATGATGATGAAATGATGAGGACAACACAAACACCCAGTCCCAGGGCAGACATAAACAAAGAGAAATGTTAGTACAATAAGGTTAGTCATTTGCTGTGACACTTCTTCGCCGATGAGACACTAGCACCAGTCAGAAAACGTCTCCAATCTGTAAGAGCTACGTAGGTGAAGAGGAACTCTCATAACTGAAATGTTCCACTCAACAATTCGACCTCTGTGCACCAATCCTGGACTTGAATAGAGATCTTTCCTTTCTTCGCTAACGACTCAAGTGTTTAGTGGAAGGTTTTATCCGCGAGCTAACTTATGCCCGAGAATTAGTCATTCTATGAGTCATCCTTTCTACTATATGGTAGTGCTGCTCTGTAGAAATTGGAACTATAAGTGAGAGATGGTGGTCAATTGGATTTGAGCATCCTAGAATCTTTACTTGAGTAGAGCGAGCACTGTCTACGATATGCAGAAATCTTGGATCGACGCCCCTGTTTTAATTTGCCACAGAAATGAGCACTGCTGTCTGAAGTTACACTTTGTGATCAAAAGTATCCCGACACCCCCAAAAACATTCGTATTAGGTGCATTGTGCTGCCACCTACTGCCAGGTACTCCATATCAGTGACCTCAGTAGTCATTAGACATCGTGAGAGAGCAGAGCAGAATAGGGCGTACCGCGGAACTCACCCACTTCGAACGTGGTGGGGTGATTGGGTGTCACTTGTGTCATACGTCTGTACGCGAGATTTCCACACTCCTAAACATCCCTACGTCCACTGTTTCCGATGTGATAGTGAAATGGAAACGTGAAGGGACACGTACAGCACAAAAGCGTACAGGCCGACCTCGCCTGTTGGCTGACAGAGACCGCCGACAGTTGAAGAGGGTCGTAATGTGAAATAGGCAGACATCTATCCAGACCATCACACGGGAGCTCCAAACTACATCAGGATCCACTGCAAGTACTATGACAGTTAGGCGGGACGTGAGAAAACTTGGATTTCATGGTCGCGCGGCTGCTCATAAACCACACATCACGCCGGTAAATGCCAGACTACGCCTCGCTTGGTGTAAGGAGCGTAAACATTGGACGAATGAACTGTGGAAAAACGTTGTGTAGAGTGACGAATCACGGTGCACAATGTGGCGATCCGATGGCAGGGTGTGGGTATGGCGAATGCCCGGTGAACGTCATCTCCCAGCGTGTGCAGTACCAACAATAAAATTCGGAGGCGGTGGTGTTATGGTGTGGTCGTGTTTTTCATGGAGGAGGCTTGCACTCCTTGTTGTTCTGCGTGGCACTATCACAGCACAGGCCTTCAGTGATGTGTTAAGTACCTTCTTGCTTCCCATTGTTGAAGAGCAATTCGAGGCTGCCGATTGCATCTTTCAACACGATCGAGCACCTGTTCATATTGCACGACCTGTGGCAGGGTGGTTCAAATCAAATGGCTCTGAGCACTATGGGACTTAACATCTATGGTCATCAGTCCCCTAGAACTTTGAACTACTTAAACCTAACTAACCTAAGGCAGGGTGGTTGCACGACAATAACATCCCTGTAATGGACAGAACGCAGCATGTCATTCTCAATGGAGAGAAGTCTTCCGAAGTAAGAGTGATTTCAGGTTTGCCGCAGAGGAGTGTCGTAGGACCGTTACTATTCGCAATATACATAAATGACGTTGTGGATGACATCGGAAGTTCACTGAGGCTTTTTGCGGATGATGCTGTGGTATATCGAGAGGTTGTAACAATGGAAAATTGTACTGAAATGCAGGAGTATCTGCAGCGAATTGACGCATGGTGCAGAGGAATGGCAATTTAATCTTAATGTAGACAATTGTAATGGGCTGCGAATACATAGAAAGAAAGATCCCATATCATTTAGCTACAATGTAGCAGGTCAGCAACTGGAAGCAGTTAATTCCATAAATTATCTGGGAGTACGCATTAGGAGTGATTTAAAATGGAATGATCATATAAAGTTGATTGTCGCTAAAGCAGATGCCAGACTGAGATTCATTGGAAGAATCCTAAGGAAATGCAATCCCAAAACAAAGGAAGTAGTTTAAAGTGCGCTTGTTCGCCCACTGCTTGAATACTGCTCAGCAGTGTGGGATCCGTACCGGATAGGGTTGATAGAAGAGAGAGAGAAGATCCAACGGAGAGCAGCGCGCTTCGTCACAGGATGAATTTGTAATCGTGAAAGCGTTACGGAGATGATAGATAAACTCCAGTGGAAGGCTCTGCAGGCGAGACGCTCAGTAGCTCGGTACGGGCTTTTGTTGAAGTTTTCGAGAACATACCTTCACCGAGGAGTCAAGCAGTATATTGCTCCCTCCTAGGTATATCTCGCGAAGAGACCATGAGGATAAAATCAGAGAGATTAGAGCCCACACAGAGGCATACCGACAATCGTTCTTTCCACAAACAATACGAGACTGGAATAGAAGGGAGAACCGATAGAGGTAGTCAAAGTACCCTCCGCCACACACCGTCAGTTGGCTTGCGGAGTATGGATATAGTTGTAGATGTAGAATGGAAGATGTCATCAAGGCTAAGGGTGGGCCAGCACCATACTGAATTGCAGCATTACCGATGGAGGGCGCCACGAACTTTTAAGCCATTTTCAGCCAAGTGTCCGGGTACTTTTGATCACATAGTGTAAGTAAGATTGAAGGTAATGCCACTCGATTGCTCGGACGGGTGTTCCTAGCCAGTCTGAAGTGATCTCTTCATTTAATGGAAATGAGACTGATGACAAACATTTGAATGTTCTGTGGGGGACGTCGTTACGCAGTTTGACCAGTGAGGCACACGTTTTATAGGTGCGGCTTCTAAGTGTGACGGCCCGAAGTCGATTCCCTGTCTGACCCTCGGCATATAAACTGTCCTGAGTCAGCGACTGTGCGCGCTCACTCTTTGTTTGCCTTTTGCGAGCAGCAGTGTGACGTTAAGCAATGAACCCATCGACACCTACGCTCCCGCGTCCCGTAGCTACAGCTGGGGCAGTGAGCGAGCTGCAGCCGCCAGCCGTTCACTTCGCCGTCGCCGTTCCACAAGGACGCCGGCAACACGGACAACGCCCATCCCTTCAATCATCCAACTCCTCCACATTCGCAACGTTCGAATGCCAGCCGCACAGGAGCCCACGGAGAAAGCCGTTTTGTCTGCTGTTTCTGCGTGCGTGGCCAGCGAAACAATGCCACGGAGGTTTGTCTGATTCACTGACAACCACGGGGGCGGGTTAAGAAATTATTGCTAAAGCGACAATAGTGTGCTGCCAACTTCTTGTAGGCCAGTCGTGATACGACCGATTCTCACGGATTCCTAGGAACTTAACAAATTAATTAGTCTAGGAGGAGGTCTAGATTATGTCTTGTCACATCGTAACGGCAGGACATTAAAGAGAGCTGGAGTCTAATTCCAGCAGAATTCATAAGTGGGGAAAACGAGAATCATATCCTCGTTCACTTCACATAATTTTGGGTTTCCATGGTTTCCGTACACCACTTCGAAGGAATGCATGGTAGTTTCTTCAAAAATGTTGAAATGTGTATGAAATCTTATGGGACATAACTGCTAAGGTCATCAGCCCCTAAGCTGTCACACTACTTAACCTAAATTATCCTAAAGACAAACACACACTCATGCCCGGGGGAGGACTCGAACCTCCGCCGGGACCAGCCGCACAGTCCATGACTGCAGCGCCTTAGACCGCTCAGTTTCTTGAACAGGAAAACTGTCAATTCTTTTACCCATCCCTCTCCAAACGACCTAGCGCACTTTTGAACAGATCTCGCCGACACCTTGAGGATGCCCGCTTGTGCGATGGCGGTCGACTCGGAGGCAAGCCACTTCGAATCCTAGTGTTGGAAAAGTCTTAATTCCTGTACTGGGCTGGCAAACGGGGGAGAGGTGGTGGCGTAAAGTTCCCGATCGCCAATCTTATGGGACTTAACTGCTAAGGTCATCAGTCCCTAAGCTTACGCACTACTTAACCTAAATTATCCTATCCAGTGTCCTGGATAAAATTCCAAACCTCTCCGCCTTGTCTCATCAAGTAAGAACGTGTGACGCTGTTCAAAAAATGGCTCTGGGCAATATGGGACTTAACACCTGAGGTCATCAGTCCCCTAGAACTTAGAACTACTTAAACCTAACTAATCTAAGGACATCACACACATCCATGCCCGAGGCAGGATTCGAACCTGCGAACGTAGCGGTCGCGCGGTCCAGGACTGAAGCGCCTAGAACCGCTCGGCCACAACAGCCGGCACGATGCTCAAGGTGATCCGTCCATTGAATGGAAACGTTAAGCTCGGCGACCCTCTAGCTGATATAAGAGGGGAATTAGCTATGTTCCGGCACAGGGTTTCAACCTTTCGTTTCCCTTAATCCATTACAACACTAAACCAATACCACACAGAAACACACTTGACACTTCGTAACAGGTGGGAGGAAGGCAACGGAAACCATCTCCGCTTGTACCTTTCCACGAATTCCTGCATGTGCTCCACTTGCACTCATTTCCTGAGCACGGATCCACTTTGACTTTTGATTGTTCCACTAGTAACTTGTTTTAGAGACAAAAGTTGAAGCAGCATAATACGCGTGCAAGTTGAACGAGTGGAACCACATTAAATTCTTTAGCGTGCAGTAGAAAATACATGCAATTCATCATCGCATCGATACAGCTCGTTATACTAAAATGCTGTTATTTCTTAACCGCGTCCATTAAGAGTTTTGTACACTTTGGCGAGTGAAAATGTCTGTGTGAAACGTACGCAATAAATAGTAGCTGAATTAGAGCTTCTAATTCTCACGAAAACTTGACTTGACTTAGTTCCTTTGGCCCCTCTGGGGGCATAGGTAATCCAGGAGAACTCGCTATCCGTCTCTGTCTTTGGCCAATTTGCCTCAATTCTGCCCAGGTCTTGCCAACTCTTTTTGCTTCCCCTTCCACTGTACTCTTCCATGTGCCCCTTGGTCTTCCTCTCTTCCTTGTTCCCTGGGGATTCCATTTCAATGCTTTTTTCTCGATGGCTCCATCTGGTTTTCTCAAGGTGTGCCCCAACCAGCCCCACTTTCTCTCTCGTATCTGGTCTTCTATAGGTATCTGGTTTGTTATTCGCCAGAGCTCCTCATTACATATTTTTCCTGGCCACCAGATATTCATGATGCGTCGAAGACATCTATTTATGAAGCTTTGTAACTGGGTTGTTGTCTTTTTATCCATTTTCCAGCTTTCACTGGCGTACAGGACAGCCTTCACATTTGTATTAAAAATACGGATTTTTGTTTTGTATGCGATATTTCTATTTTTTCATATTGGATACAATTGTATGAAGTCAGCATTTGCCTTTTTAATGCGGTTTTTCACGTCATCTCCAGCTCCACCATCTTCCGCCACTGTACTACCCAGATACAGGAATGAGTTGACAGTCTCCACTCGCTGCTCACCTATTAACAGGGGCACCTCCATGTTCCCTGAATTTACTCTCATTTCCTTTGTTTTGCCTGTATTTATCTTGAGGCCAGCAGTCTCTGCTTCTTCTTTCAGCAAGTTTAATTTAGCTTGCAGATCAGTCTGCCTTGGTGCTAATAAAACTATGTCGTCTGCAAAATCCAAATCCTCCAGACGTTCGTGGATCCCCCACTGGATTCGTCGTCTCCTGCTTGCTGTGACTCTTCTCATAACAGAGTCTAGAATGAGTAGAAAAAGCGTTGGTGACAAAATGCAACCCTGCCGGACTCCAGTTGTTACTTTGATGGGCTCTGTCATATTTCCCTTGTGGAGTATGCAGCATTCGTAGCCATCATATATATCTTTTATGATGTTTAAGATCTTCTGTGGTATGCCATACTTCCGCAACACCTGCCAGAGCACTTTATGTTTCACGAAATCGAAGGCCTTTTGAAAATCAATGAATGCCAGGTACATGGTTGCTTGGAATTCTTTGCTTTGCTCTAAGATGATTCTGAGAGTGTTAATAAGATCAACACAGCTGCGTTGTGCCCTAAAACCGGCCTGTTCTTTACGCAGTCGCTTTTCAAGGGATTCTTTAAGTCTGTTTAAAATAATTCCGGTGAGGACCTTACTGGGCACTGACAACAATGTAATACCACGCCAGTTTTTACAGTCTGACAAATTTCCCTTTTTTGGGAGCTTTACCACCAAGCCATTTTTCCACTCCTTTGGAGATTTCTCTTCAAGCCAAATATGCTTCAGCAAAGGATCGAGCATTTTAACAGTACTTTCAATATCGGCTTTTAAGAGCTCCGGTGCTATGTTGTCTAGGCCTGGAGCCTTTGTATTTTTTAGTGTTTTCAAGGCAATCCTAATTTCGTCCATTGTGGGGCACTGCAAATTTACATCTTGATCTTCTTCGACTTCCTCTGGAACATCTCTTACCTGTTCCTCTTGGTTGTCTTCACAATTTAACTGTTCCCTGAAGTGCTCCTCCCATCCCTGTAGCTGTGCCTGTTGAGTTGTAAGCATCACACCATTCTTGTTCTTAACTGGTCCTTCATGTCTGAAGTTCTTCATTGACAACCGTTTGGTAATGTTGTAGAGCTCTTTCATATTCCTTGTCTTGCTGCCTCTTCTGCTAATTTTGCTTGCTCATCTATCCATTTCCTTTTATCTCGACGTAGCAATGTTTTCACTTTTTTGTTCGCCTCCGTGTATTCTTTATGCGCTTCGTCCTTCTGCGCTCTTGTCTTACAAAAATTTAACTTAAGTTTTAGTTCTTTCCTGTGGCTGATTTCATTCCACGTAGCATCGGAGATCCATTCCTTCCTTTGATGCGCCTTAAATCCTAGAATTTTTTTCTCCCACATCTAAATAACTGTTCTTGATTTTTTGCCAGCATGTTTCAATTCCCTCTTCCATAAAGTTTTCTTCAGAGGGGACCTGGAATATGTTTTGTAGTTCAAGGGCAAATGTTTCTTTGATCTGTTGGTCTTTGCCGGCCGGAGTGGCCGTGCGGTTCTGGGTGCTACAGTCTGGAGCCGAGCGACCGCTCCGGTCGCAAGTTCGAATCCTGCCTCGGGCATGGATGTGTGTGATGTCCTTAGGTTAGTTAGGTTTAATTAGTTCTAAGTTCTAGGCGACTGATGACCTCAGAAGTTAAGTCGCATAGTGCTCAGAGCCATTTGAGCCATTTGTTGGTCTTTTAATCTTGCCACCTCTGTTTTCTTGCGCCTATGATTGAGCTTGGTTCTGTTTGCCACTATCTTCAGTCTGAATTCCGCCAAAACTAGGTGGTGGTCACTTCCAACGTCTGCCCCTCTTCTATTTCTGACATCTAACAGAGAGTGTCGGAACTTGCGGCTTATGACTATGTGGTCTATTTGATTTTCGGTAACGTGGTCTGGAGAAACCCACGTTATCTTATGGCAGTTACGATGTGGAAACAATGTGCCTCCAATGACTAGGTCATATTCAGCGCATGCATCTATCAACAGTTCACCATTTACATTCCTGATCCCCATGCCATGCACGCCCATGATATGTTCAAGCCCTTCATTTTCTGAACCAACTTTTGCGTTCAAGTCACCCATTAAAATTTTTATGTCCCTAGAATTTGTTTGTCTAAGGACTCCGTTAAGCTCTGTATAAAATGCATCTTTTAATTCTCCTTTAGCTATTTCAGTAGATGCATAGCATTGAATTACAGTGACATATCGCACATTTGTTTTAAAGCGTGCTGTTATTATCCGTTCTGAGACTGGTTTCCACTCCAGTAAGCTCTTCTTGCTGCTTTTAGATAGTAAGAACCCTACACCATTCCTGTGCATCGCGTCCTCACCTGTCTGAGCCGCATACAGCAATACTCCACCATTTTGTGTTTGGAATTCCCCAGATTAGGGCCACCTTACTTCACTTAGTCCCAATATATCTAGTCGATAGTTCTCCATCTCTTTTTCAACCTGTCTTAGCCTCCCTGCCCCTCTCTACGTCCTTACATTCCAAAACCCGATACGGGTTTTCCTTTTCAGGGCAAAGGTCATATCCTTAAGATCCATCCGGCTGTTTCTCCTTTTAGTTTCTGTGATATGTGTTTTTTGGTGGTGCGGGTTATTAGCCCACAGCCCCCGAATGTCCTGGTGGGGCTGCCACCTCATGGCGTGGACACCTGCCAAGGTTTTATTTCAGGGCCTTATCCCTTAGATAGCTTGTCTTCACCACGACTACAGAACGCTATCCATCCCTTCGCAGCAAGGCCTATGTGCATCAACGTTGTCGTGGTTTCCAAGGATCTTCCGCTGTCCACATTAGGGGACTGTGTCTGCTGCCACACAATCACAAGGCGGAAAAGGAAAGGAAGGGAATGTATAGGATGGGACAGAACAGAATAGGATAGGACAGGACACGACACTAGACGGGACGACGCCCGCATCTCGTGGTCGTGCGGTAGCGTTCTCGCTTCCCACGCCCGGGTTCCCGGGTTCGATTCCCGGCGGGGTCAGGGATTTTCTCTGCCTCGTGATGGCTGGGTGTTGTGTGCTGTCCTTAGGTTAGTTAGGTTTAATTAGTTCTAAGTTCTAGGGGACTGATGACCGTAGATGTTAAGTCCCATAGTGCTCAGAGCCATTTGAACCATTTGAACTAGACGGGACGTTGTGAGACACACCTTGTCTGGATCGTCTATGGAGACCTGTCCGGCTTGGGAGGCCCTGCCGGTAGTTACACCACCGCCGGCATAGCCCTCCACTTCATTGGATCACACAAACCCCCTCGCCCACACGGACAGTGTTCCGTTAAGGCGGTGTCTCTTGAGAGGGAATTCTCACGAAAAGCGTACAAATTTAGGTGCAAGTTCCCAGTTTGCTATACCAGCATACAGTGGAAATAATCGTAATTTTCTTTTTCCGTGAAGTAAGGGAACGAAGATTGGATTGTAACGCCCCTGTTTCACATATAAATTAGAGATGGAGCAGTGGCTCAGTTCGATAATAATGTGAGAGATGTGATGTCAGACAGCTACGGAAAATTTACGTAAGAATGTCTGGATGGGGATTGGATGATATGCTGCTTAACCAATGCCCAAATCAGCTAAATTTCGATTACGCGATGAGCCACTTAAATCTGAAGGCTGTAAATTCAACTAAATACTTAGGGGATACAATTACAAGTAACCTAAGTTGGAACGATCACATAGATAATACTGTGGGCAGAGAAAACCAAAGACTGCGATTCATTGGCAGAACACTTAGAAGGTGCAACAGGTCTACTAAAGAGACTGCTTACACCACGCTTGTCCGCCCTATTCTTGAGTACTACTTTGCAGTGTGGGATCCACATCAGGTGGGACTGACGGATGACATTGAAAAAGTACAAAGAATGGAGCTCGTTTTGTATTATCGTGAAATAGGGGAGATAGTGTCACAGACATGATACATGAATTGGAGTGACAATCATTAAAACAAAGGCGTTTTTCGTTGCGATGGGATATTCTCATGAAATTTCAATCACCATTTTTCTCCTCCGACTGCGAAAACATTCTGTTGGCACCCACCTACATAGGGAGAAATGATCATCACTATAAAATAAGAGCACAGAAAAATTAAAGTGCTCGTTTCTCCCGCGTGCCGTTCGAGAGTTGAACGGTAGAGAGACAGCTTGAAAGTGGTTCATTGAACCCTCTGCCAGGCACTTTATTGTGAATAGCAGAGTAATCACGTAGATGTGGATGTAGTCCAGTTTCTTTCCTTCTTTTAACATTTCGTTAAGGGAAGGACTATTAGGCTGCGCTCGTGATTATTCCATGACGGAGCGAAGTACACAGTGGTTTTGTGAAATCAACATATTGCAACTCAGGTTTTGAATTCGTCTGCCACCGTTGATAAGCTGCGCTTTCTAACGTGGTGCCATCTAGTATGGTGTTAGCTACGGTTCCGTTGATACGTTTGTAGGCAAGAATCGGTTTCAGCTGTGTGTAATGTTATGTGTTAGCTATGACCTCACCAGCGATCGGGAACTCTCGGATCCTTAACACTTGGCAAATTGAAGCATTGCTGACCTTAGCCGAAGAAACCTCGTTGTACTAGTCACTAACTGCGACGGAGAGTGGACGTAGATATTGTTGGCGGCTATAACTTGAAGCTTGCCACTCATGATACAGGCGTGCACCTTTCTAATTAGCATTGTTTAAGGTCGCTGTCTAGAGGGTACATAGGACGGATGGGAAAGTGGAATCTCTATCGGATCCTGGGACAAGAAACTTCGTGAGTCATAGGTAGCAACAGACGTTCTATCGTCTGCTGCTTCCGTGCGCTTTTCCACCGAAAAAGATTTTTATTGAAGTATTAATAATTTTTTTTTAATTTTTGTGCTACGCGGCTAAAGAAGACACGAACTTTGCGTGGAAATTCCTTCCAGCGCTCTTTTTCTCGCAGCTTGAAGGCTAATCTACGTCTACATACAAACTCCGCCAGCCATCATATGGCGCATGGCCGATGGTACCTTGTACCACTACCAGTCATTTCTCTTCCTGATCCTCTCGTAAAAACAGCAAGGGAAAAACGACTGTGTATAAGCCTCCGCAAGAGCCCTAATTTCTCTACCTTATCTTCATTGCCCTGACGCGAAATGTACGTTGGCGACAGTAGAATCGTTCCGAATTCAACGTCAAATGTAATTGTGCTGTTAATAAAATTACAAAATATGTTATTAATTTCGCACAACAGTCTTGGAAGCATGTAGTGGAGAGCCAGGAACAGGAACTAATTTCTGGAAATATATCATTTCCGCGTTATAGGGAAAAAACTGTAAAATAGTCTGTTGCAATCGCTTGGTGCCTCTGACTGAAAGAGATTGGGTTTCGGTATTTATTACATTTGTAGGCCAGTGACTAATATGGTAAACAATAACCAGTGGTGTGGGACAAGAGGAAGGTAGAGCTTTCATGTGCCGCACTGCCCAGCCCCCTCCCCCCACCCGTGATCTGCATCCCTTGGTTGGCCTTGATACTGATTTGTCATGAGTTCGTTGCAAATAATTACCAGAGTCAGTAAAATACTGTCATTGGTTCACCTAGAAAACGTTGGAGAGTGCGACGCAGTATTTTACACATTTCTTCCTGCAGCACTAAAGCGGTACGTTTCTGGACATTACTGCGTTTTGAAAATGGATTCGGTCCCTCACTGGAAGGCCCATTACGAGGGGCGTTAAAATAAGCAAAGCAACACGGTTTTTTTCTGAAAGCTGGTTAGTTTTATTCATAATTCCGATACACCACGTTATTCCCCACTTTTTTTGCTACAAAACCCTATTTTTCAACATAATCTCCGTTCAATGCGACGGTCTTACGCCAGCTTACTGGGAGGGCCCGTATACCCGCATGATACCACGCTACTGATCGAAGTTGCAGCCCAAGTCTTGCTGCACCAATAACCTCCCCGTTATCCACGCACTAATTCCTGCGGGGTGCATCCTTCATTGGGCGGAAACGATGGAATCCGGAAAGCGAGGAACCCAGTGGGCTCACACCTTTGAGCACAAGAGTCTCAGCACCACCAACCGAGACATCCAGTCGTGCAGCGAGGCGTTTGATTCTGACCCGTCGATCACCTCGATTGAGAGTGTCCGCACGCTCCAACATTGCAGGAATTGCAGCTGTGTGCGGCCGACCGGTACGCGGGAGATAGGACAGGTTTGTCCGACCTTGTTTAGGTGATGAGAGTCGCCTCGCACAACGACTCACCGAGCTTTTGTTCGCTGCTAAGTCTCCATAGACATTTTTCACGTGCCGATGAATGTCTGCGATGCTTTGGTTTTTGGCCAAAAGACCCTAAGTGACAGCTTTGTGCTTGCACTTCCATTACAGACGCCATTTTGAAGGCTACGTCTACCGCCGACACCAATCGGAACTTCATGAAACTAAATGGGCTGAAGCGTGTGTATTCCATGATGTTGTTGTTGTTGTGGTCTTCAGTGCAGTGGCTGGTTGGATGCAGCTCTCCATGCTACTCTATCCTGTGCAAGCTTCTTTATCTCCCAGTACCTACTGCAACGTACATCCTTCTGAATCTGCTTGGTGAATTCATCTCTTGGTCTCCCTCTACGATTTTTACCCTCCACGCTGCCCTCCAATACTAAATTGGTGATCCCTTGATGCCTCAGAATATGCCCTACCAACCGATCCCTTCTTCTAGTCAAGTTGTGCCACAAATTTCTCTTCTCTCCAATTTTATTCAATACCTCCTCATTAATTATGTGATCTACCAATCTAATCTTCAGTATTCTTCTGTAGCGCCACATTTCGAAAGCTTCTCTTCCCTTCTTGTCTAAACTATTTATCGTCCACGTTTCACTTCCATATAGGGCTACACTCCATACAAATACTTTCAGAAACGACTTCCTGACACTTAAGTCTATACTCGATGTTAACAAATTTCTCTTCTTCGAAAATGCTTTGCTTGCCATTGCCAGTCTACATTTTATATCTTCTCTACTTCGACCATCATCAGTTATTTTGCTCCCCAAATAGCAAAACTCCTTTACTACTTTTAGTGTCTCATTTCCTAATCTAATTCCCTCAGCATCGCCCGACTTAATTCGACTACATTCCATTATCCACGTTTTGCTTCTGTTGATATTCATCTTATATCCTCCTTTCATGACACTGTCCATTCCGTTCAGCTGCTGTTCCAGGTCCTTTGCTGTCTCTGACAGAATTACAATGTCATCGGCGAACCTCAAAGTTTTTATTTCTTCTCCATGGATTTTAATTCCTACTCCGAATTTTGCTTTTGTTTGCTTTACTGCTTGCACAATATACAGATTGAATAACATCGGGGATAGGCTACAACCCTGTCTCACTCCCTTCCCAACCACTGCTTCCCTTTCAGGCCCCTCGACTCTTATAACTGCCATCTGTTTTCTGTACAAATTGTAAATAACCTCTCGCTAACTGTATTTTACCCCTGCCACCTTCAGAATTTGAAAGAGAGTATACCAGTCAACGTTATCAAAAGCTTACTCTAAGTCTACAAGTGCTAGAAACGCAGGTTTGCCTTTCCTTAATCTATTCTCTAAGATAAGTCGTAGGGTCAGTATTGCCTTACGTGTTCCAACATTTGTACGGAATCCAAACTGATCTTCCCCGAGGTCGGCTTTTACCAGTTTTTCCATTCGTCTGTAAAGAATTCGTGTTAGTATTTTGCAGCCGTGGCTTATTAAACTGATAGTTCGGTAATTTTCACATCTGTCAACTCCTGCTTTCCTTGGGATTGGAATTATTATATTCTTCTTAAAGTGTGAGGGTATTTCGACTGTCTCATACATCGTGCTCACTAGATGGTAGAGTTTTGTTAGGCCTGGCTCTCCCAAGGCTGCCCATGGTGTCCCACAACAAATTCGCTGTTTTTTTCAAAAATGTGTTGCATTGCTTTTTGAACGCCCGTATGGAAATAACAGCAAGCTATGTCAGTCACAGGATTGAATTATAATGTGACGATAGCATAATTGCAATATAAGGCTGCTCGTCTGCCCGTAAATAAAGGTCCAGACGTAGACCAAAACGTCCATGTGACGGGTAAGAATGGATCTTCTCTTAAGCCGAGAGAGGAGCAGCAGAGAAAGAAGAGTGCGGGCTCTTGTATCATCCTTTGGAGGGGATCGAGAGGAGACTTGTTGCCTGAGTGCCTTAGAGCTCCTGCAATATGTTTCCAAGAGGCACTCGATCATCCCCGCCGTTACACTTGGCACTTCTATATTATTAATTAAGAAAATTAGCTAATTAGTAAGCAGGCTGCGGCATGTACTTTTCTGTCTGGGGCAAAATTCCTTGACTTCAGGTGCACGCAGATCAGTATGCCGAATTAATTAAAAACTTCTGGCATGCAAAACAGCTTGGTTTTGATAACGACAGCGGCTTTCCAGAAGCAAGCCACAAGGCTGCGTGGAGATGCTTTCAAATTTGTCGATCCTCATACTATGCAACGGATTTTTGTGGTTTTCTCTTTGCCGTCCTCTTTCTGTTTGTCGAATAACGAAACTTGAAAACTGTTCTGCGCTAAGCATAAGTTATCGCGTGTTACACATGCAGTTTCTTAAAAGGTCTGTAAAATAGCGTCTATGTTTGCGGAAAAAATATAAAGCGTGATATAAACTATACCTAAATTTTCATGTGTGTGTTAGACGCTGACACGTACGTTTCGGACATTTTCGTGGTGTTTCGTCTATTCTTGTTTCTCTCAGGCTTCAGTTCCTCCTCTCTTATTAGGCTGACATGCTTTCTGCGAACCTCAATGGAAAGAAATTTTGATAATAGCTTACTACTTTTGTGAAAGGTTATTATGATGTTGTGGCACATATGACATAAAAAGGGGATGTCAAACTAGGGCAGTTCTAAAATAAAAATTGTGTTATTCCCCGAGGACGTACTTCAAATGGGAAAGACTCTTCAAAGTTAGAGGTTTTCGTATGTGATGTCGTCCATAAAGGACGACTCTTTGTGGATAGATGCACGGACTCGCATGTGCTTTTTTAAAACCGGAGGAGGTTGTAGGGAAGCAGCCTACTCACGCCGTATAAAATTCTCATCAGTCTTTCCATTGTGTGCCAGCCTAGTCAGCTGTAACTAGCTCTGACGTCATAAATGTTGCGCAATACTTTAAAAATCAAGTAAATTACCTGAAACGTTTCTAGCATGTCAGGAGTAATACTAAATCAATATGTGTTGAATATCAGTTCAATAACTTTAACCAGTTTCGACATTTGGACGTTTTTCTGTAAAAATCATTGGCGCAACAGAAAAGAGCTAGTAACTTAAAAATTTATATTTAGATTCCTTTTTCATAATAATTTAATAGAAACAGCACTTTGGATCTCACAAATTAAAGTTTTAGTGGAAATTCATGATTTTCTGGTTTTTGTCTTAAAAATTAAGGAAGCAAGATGGATTAAGTAGGCTAATAAATAAGGCTAGGATGTTTATATTTAAGTAGAATGGAGATCCGCTATAACCATAAAGATGTGAGAAGTTTCATTTGAATAACTATAAAACTATAGCGATAGCGTATTTCCAAAGGGCAAGTTCAGAGCTCGTCTACTACGTGTAGTGTAATTAAATTAATTCTCTCGCCCAAAATATTTGACTTAGCCACGTCAGACTTTTATTATGATTACTTACCTGTGTGCTGAGGCACATTTAAATTGAGAGCTTCATCGGCCATCAGCAAAGGAAACGATGATTTATTGAATAACTTAAAGTGGTGCATTACTAGCCCAGCGGCTAGTCGGGAGAGCAATTTTGATCAGGCGTTCCCTTAGCCGTCCGCACCGCGGCTTTATGTATAAGAACGCTGCGCGAGAGAGGAAGGCCCCAGTTCTCTCCAGACGCTAAATAGCACACCATCTGTGTCGGGAGTCGCGTCGCGTCGGTATCATTGCTATTAGAGATGGGCAAACTGAAACACGTAACTGTTTCGAAACAAATGAAACAGTACAATGTAATGTTTCGATACGGTGTTTCGAAACAGTGAAACAGTTTGTGTTTTGTAATCTAATAAACCTACACATTTTATCATCTTGAATGTCTACTGTATAAGTATGTCCATATAAACACAAATGAGATGCGAGAGCGCTAATCATATCGCAAAAAGTATGAAACTATCACTTAGGCGTCTTGGCAGTTTCGTATTTCCTGCAGTAAATGCGCTGCTTTTGTGTCATGTGACCTTCATACTTTTCAATTGGCTGAGGAAAGCCTTAGCTGAAGGCAGAAGAACCACCACGAACGGAACTGGAGGTGGGAGCAAACTGCAGAAACAACAGGTATGCTACTGGGATTCCCACATTCCATTAGTATGGCTAATATACCCATCCTGCTAATTTCCATGCACACAAAGGGAATCATTGTGGATAGTAGACACAGTGACTATAGACTCACAAATAACGCCAAATAATTCGAATAAATAATAAAATATAACAGAAAAGAAATTTTGTGTTTCAAGGTGTTTCGAACCGTTACTATAAATTTACGATGCTTCCCGTTCACCATAACACTATCAGTGATATGTCAAACAGATTGCTTGCAATTATACCTACATCAAATTTATGTACATGTCTAATAACTGTCACTCTACGCCTTTTTTTATTTAAAAATGTTGTAGTCTTACTTGCATTTCTTAATATGATTACTGTACATGAACAGAGAAGCGTATGTTATAAAAAAAGTGCAATTTAACTGAGTGATTTTCACATATTTATTATTTTGAATGCGAATAGTATGCGTTGTTTTATTGTTTGGTTAGTGTTTATAAAGCAGATGTTACGCCATTTCGGAATAGGACAGTCAGCTAGAAACGAAGCTTTATTTTCGGATATCTTAAGGTTCATGCTATTGCTTGTCAAAAGATTTCGACACTCTTGAAAGTGGTATGTTGTGTTTCAGTACCTGTGCCGAGCCCGAATCACTGTTTCGATACAATTAGTCCGTTCCAGGCGCAGGTGGACTGAAACAGTCTTATTTTGAAACTACGATACAGTTTCTGTGTCTGGCTCGAGATCCGACACAGGGGCGGAATGAAACACCACTGTTTCGAAACAGTGAACCATAGCCGTTCCGAAAAACTGAAACAGTTCCAGGTATCGATACACTGTATCGAAACATAGAAACAGTGGCCAAGTCTAATTGCTATAAACAGCCTCGGATGCCGTATTAAGTTACTCGGGATACGCGTAACCATGAAATCGTTTTCGAGTGAAGTGTTGATTCTGGGATAACTTTAATGATATATCTTCAGTTTGCGTATGTCGTATTTTCACGTGCCGTCGCGGGACAAACATTCTACCATTATTTAGCGTGGCGTTTGATGAACATTATCATCAAATTATGGCGAGCATTCACTTAAACATTTAATTTGGACAGTTATAGTTGCATCAGCGCATTAGACTCTGAACTGCTCTGGTAGTTGGATTGTGTGGTTTATTTATTTATTTTTTTTTTGTCTGTGACTTTCAGAATATAGCGAACGTTTTTTCACGATCGTTTTTGGTTATGAATCCCAGACAATCTCCTAATTCCTCAGAGCTATAAGCTCTTCTCAGATGAAGTGGGCACTAGGAATTCTAATTACAGGCTTCACGTTTTGCTAATCACTTTCTGGTTGCCAATATTGTAGGTAGAGAGCCAGCGTTGAGAACGGCAAAAGACAGCATAAATAATACGAACATTTCAATATAAAACAATTAATTCCACCCGCCGCCCCACATATGCTTAATCGCCCGGGAAATGTTTCTACCTTACAAACCAAACATTAAATAATAAACAGCATAATTCCACCCGCCGCCCCACATATGGTGCATCGGCCGGGAAATGCAATGTTTCTGCATTACATAATACAAAACAGTTTAAATAACAATTCCACCAGCCGCCCCACAAGGTCGTTTCCTAGGCGTGCCGCAATCTAGTTTAGAGTGCAGAGTTTATGACAACAAACGTGGACAGTAAAACTGAAGATGGAACCCGCTGGCGCAGTATGTAGGATTTCAGTTTCTACTCGATACAGTGAATTCTATTTCCATTTCAAGGCGGTAAACTGTGACACCGTTTTCCGCATTTTTATGATCGTCGAACGCTTACTTGGCAGAATTTCAACTGATCAGTGCAAGTTCCCACTGCATGTAGTATTCAGTTGTTCGTGCGCAACGACTTTTACCTATATGTCATTCTAATCACTGATTTCACCATACACGCACTAATTCTTTTACTAAAATTCCGATCAAGTCATACTGATCTGGACTTAAATTGTCAACGATTAGCAAATGGCTCTGAGCACTATGGGACTCAACATCTGAGGTCATCAGTCGCCTAGAACTTAGAACTACTTAAACCTAACTAACCTAAGGATATCACACACATCCATGCCCGAGGCAGGATTCGAACCTGCGACCGTAGCGGTCGCGCGGTTCCAGCCTGTAGCGCCTAGAACCGCTCGAACGATTATCAGTTCAGACGAATTGTGGAATGGTTCTTCCGGCATTGCTACGGGAGATCACTCCTAGGTCTGTCTAATTAAATCAGCCTCGATGGGACGTCAGTACTAAAAACAAAAAAGAAGAGAAGGACTCGGGGAATGTCATATGTCTGGTTTGCGCGTTAGGTACATGTAGGGGAAATTACCCTAAATTAAGGCCGCCCATTACTTACTACCCTTTATTAAAATCAAAAATGGGTTTACACACAACGTAGTTAAATGAAGCAACGACGAAGATCTGTGTTACACAGATTAAAAAAGGTTTCGCGCTAACGATGCAGCATGAAAATGTAAAATCTTTGTATACTAGCATTTTGCCACACATCTTTCAACTAGTATTACAGCTTTTGGTACCTTACTAAAATTCGCGTGCTGTTCTTATAGCGCAGATGATTACTAATTCCCACACACAACAGTGAAGTCAGAGCTGTTAAAAAGTAAGGGCCACTATCATGGTTTCAAAATGTACTATCGAATTGCTCGAACAATTCCTTAGATAGATGTGTATGTTACACGTCACTCTAAGGCGCGAGAGATTAAGAATATTATACTAATAGCGAGTATATATTAAGCGTAAGACTCGTGGGAACTGGTGTGGATTCCAATTGTCAATATTAGCTTGCAGTGTTACGCAACACCGGTAGCGAAACTGTTCGGGCGATTAAAGTATGAACATGTCGTTCTTATCGAAGCATTCGGTTAAGATGCTTCGTTTTATCATTGTCCGCAGTATAGTGCAGAAATTACGGACTTCGAGACGTGTTTAAGGAATTCCTGAAACTTTCGAGATGCTAGCCATAATTCCACAACGTCTTTCTGCTGATGTTGAGCGCCGGCCGCGGTGGCCGAGCGGTTTTAAGGCGCTTTTCCGATGTTAAGTCCCATAGTACTCAGAGCCATTTTGTTGTTGAGCTACACAGTTCTCTATAGCCTAATCAGTCGTTCACTCGTTCGAATTTCGTATATCTAGGTATCATACACCAACACTGGATTGAAGAGCAGATCAAATCCCTTGATACAGGAAAAATGCGAAATTTGTTGTGGGATATCGTGGAATATTACCGCTTTAGCCCCTATAGTTCCACACAGTTCCGATAGGGGGCGACGCTATACGTAGCCTTCAAAATGGCGTCTGTAACGGAGGTACGTTCGAAGCAGAGAGCTGTCATTGAGTTTCTTTTGGCGGAAGACAAAAGGCTTGTAGAATGTCTAAGGAGACCTGTCAGCGAACAAAAGCACGGTGACTCGTTGGGCGAGGCGTGTGTCATCATCGCAACAAAGCCGCGCAAACCTGTCCGATCTTCCGCGACAGCTGTGACTCCTGCAATGTTGGAACGTGCAGACACTCTCATTCGAGGTGATCGACGGATCTCAATCAAACACCTCGCTGCACAAATGGACGTCTCTGTTGGTAGCGCTGATACACCCGTCCACCAATTGAGGCACTCAAAGGTGCCCGCTGTTTTCCTCGCCGCCTAACAGGAAACCGTAAAGAGCAACGAATTACCATCTGTGCGAAATTGTTTTCGCATTACGAGATCGCTGTAAAAGTTTTTTGCCGAACATCGTCACAGGCGATGACAAATGGGTTCATCACTCCGAACCGGAAACAAAACGGCAACCCATGGAGTGGTTCAAAAATGGCTCTGAGCACTATGGGACTCAACTGCTGAGGTCATTAGTCCCTTAGAACTTAGAACTAGTTAAACCTAACTAACCTAAGGACATCACAAACATCCATGTCCGAGGCAGGATTCGAACCTGCGACCGTAGTGGTCTTGCGGTTCCAGACTGCAGCGCCTTTAACCGCACGGCCACTTCGGCCAGCCATGGAGTGGTGCCACACCACTTCTCCTTCGGAGAAAAAATTGAAAGCCGCACCTGCAGCCGCTAAAGTCATGCAACGGTATCAGGGACTCTTAAGAAATTATTCTGTTTCATGTTCTCCCTCATGGTGCAACGATCAACTCTGAAGTGTATTGTGCTGCCCCTTCTCCATGACAAGGCAAGGCCTCACACAGGTCTGCTCACACGACAGGAGCTCGCAGCACTTCACTGGACTGTTCTTTCTCATCCACGCTAGAGCTCAGATGTCGGACCGTCCGAGTTCCATTTGTTTCGCCCAATTAAGGTTGGACTCTGCGGGAAACATTACGTAGATGATTGATTCAGCCCGTCAAGGTGGCCGAGCGGTTCTAGGCGCTTCAGTCCGGAACCGCGCTGCTGCTACAGTCGCAGGTTCGAATCCTGCCTCGGGCATGGATGTGTGTGATGTCCCTAGGTTAGTTAGGTTTAAGTAGTTCTAAGTCTAGGGGACTGATGACCTCAGATGTTAAGTCCCGTAGTGCATAGAGCCATTTGGTTATTGATTCAGCAAGATGTTGGCTCTGACGTCTACCATTGGAGTGGTACCATGAGAGTATACAAGCCCTCACAGTAAGGTGACGTGAGGCCGCCGCACTGAACGGAGATTACGTTGAGAAATAGGGGTTTCTTGCCAAAGGAGTGGGGAATAATATGGTGTGTTCGAATACTGCATAAAACTAACCTGCTTTCATAAAAAGAATGTATTATATTACTTATTGGACACTCCCCGTAATTCGTGCCAGAATCAGAGTGAACTTCTTGACTGAATCATTCATTCGGGGATCATGCTTGTAATGACGTCATTAAAGGAGAAAGAGGATATTCCACGCATTGTTGAAAACGCTTGTTCTACAACACCTGAACGGTAGGGCATAACAGTTTTCCTCTGAAGTCAGATGTGTGACAATACTTGACACGTTGCTAGTACTTCGTAAATGAAATCCAAAAATAGATGCAAAAATAGTTTCTTTTGTAAGTGATCTTATGTCTAAGTAAGGTTACTGAAGATCTCTCTCGTCAAAAGAAAGGCAATATAGCACAACATTAACGAAGACTGTCTTTTCTACATCCTAATTATGTTAAAAAATGGAAGATTTTCTTTATTGCCCCGTCGACGAAGAAGTCATTAGGTTCAAATGGTTCAAATGGTTCAAATGGCTCTGAGCACTAAGGGACTTAACTTCTCAGGTCATCAGTCTCCTAGAACTTAGAACTACTTAAACCTAACTAACCTAAGGACATCACACACATCCATGCCGGAGGCAGGATTCGAACCTGCGACGGTAGCGGTCGCGCGGTTCCAGACTGTAGCGCCTAGAACCGCTCGGCCACTCCGGCCGGCGAAGTCATTAGGGACCGAGCACAAGTTTGGCTCTATGTGAAGTTATGAGAGGAAGTATTGTTCTGCATTTTAGCGTTGATTTGTTGTCTTTAATGTTAAATCTGCATTAAGTGCTGTTTTCTGACTGAATGTTTTTTTTTTTCTTTCAGGTGAGTGCCATGGCCTTCGCAGACGCTCCCTGCAGGCTAAGTACCGTAGCGCTGCAGCGCCTACCCAAACTCTAACACAATATGTGTCTATTATCCTGGGTAAAGCCAACCTACTTTCAGAAAGAAACAATGTGTTGCATTACTTACCGTAAGTCAGTATGTCGTTCTTAATGGGGAGGCATCGACAAATGTGCGACGTCATCTGTTCTCAAGACGCGAACTAAATATCGGCGACGTAAATAGTGTCTGTGACACGGATTTCAGCTGGGCGACAACTGGTTGAAATCCACTGCGTCGTTAAAATATTATAGATTCGACTAGGGAAGATAGCTGTAGAAATTATGGACCGTAAGATACCAAAAATATTAACCCACGTGAAATTGACGCAGCTGCAATTCGCGTACGTTTCTGACAGTAACACAGAGATCTGTGTTCAATCCCTTCAACACCCAGTGAGGTATCGGTGGGGAACTAGCGAGCTAAGTTAAGGAGAAGTAGCGGATCTCACATCGTAAGCCGACATTCACGACTGAGAGAGCATAAGAAGGTATGTTTAGCGTCCAGACGATGTTGATGTCACTAGAGAAGGGAGTAAAGCTGATTTGGTTGAGGTTGAGGTAGAGTATTAGTCTGATTTTTTTCTTTCTTTTTTTTCTTTTAAGGAATCATTCTGCCATCCGGCAGAGAAGATTTGGGGAAAACGCGTAAATCTGAATGAGGGTATCAGGATGGGAATTTGTATGCTACTATCCTCGGGTACTTGAGCATTGTCAGTTCACTGTGGTATGTCTGGAGGAGAGCAGTTCTGATGGTGCGGTCATGCAGTGTAGCGACAGATCGAAAGGCCAACGTCCTGAAAGATGCTTCTAACAACGAGTTGCCTGTAGGACCCTCCCAGTTGTATCCGGATTTCTAGAATGTAGGGAATGCTGTGTGAAGAGCGGTGTCCCCTTCCCTGTCTGCAACACGCATAGAGAATCCATTTGAATAAAGAATATATAATGAAAGCTAGACGTCATGCGGTTTCTCCCCAGCTTACAGCAGTTGATTTCGAAGCAGGCAGTGTGGGTGATGTAATTACAAGGCTGCGAGCGGCATCAGGAGACTAGTTTTCCCACGGCCTCGCCGGCACAGCCATGGTGCCACTTGACGGAGTTGATGTCCAACACTGTGAAAGGTTTATTTTCGAAGACTGCCATTTTGTAATTAACTGCACGGAACATGCTGAAACACTTCTTTGCAGTATTAGTCCGAAGGGCGCTTTCAGATAAGCCACACACAGCAAAATGTGTTATTTCATTTTGACACGCATGCAACCTTGTTTCACTTTACCATCGAGCTCGTATGTCGTCATATGATTTATGAATAGCTACTTCATAGCAGAATGAGATTTTCACTCTGCAGCGGAGTGTGCGCTGATATGAAACTTCCTGGCAGATTAAAACTGTGTGCCGGACCGAGACTCGAACTCGGGACCTTGCCTTTCGCGGGCAAGTGCTCTACCAACTGAGCTACCGAAGCACGACTCACGCCCGGTCCTCACAGCTTTACTTCTGCCAGTATCTCGTCTCCTACCTTCCAAACTTTACAGAAGCTCTCCTGCGAACCTTGCAGAACCGGCACTCCTGAAAGAAAGGATACTGCGGAGACATGGCTTAGCCACAGCCTGGGGGATGTTTCCAGAATGAGATTTTCACTCTGCGGTGGAGTGTGCGCTGATATGAAACTTCCTGGCAGATTAAAACTGTGTGCCCGACCGATACTCGAACTCGGGACCTTTGCCTTTCGCGGGCAAGTGCTCTACCATCTTTTTTTTGTTTTTTTTTTTTCCAGACCGCTTTTTTTTTCGCGGGCAAGTGCTCTACCAACCCTTTTTTTTTACAAACTGAGAGTACATATATATATATATATATACACAAAGCAACAGTTCTTCAAGGTACCAGTTAAACATACACAAATGAGTGTTAGGTAAACAAATTATTAGAATAACATTAAACACAACAAAATATAACATGTCCTATTTTCTTCCCTTTTTTTATTTTTTTTAATAATCTGTATTGAACAAACTAAAAGTACATATATGTTCACTATGCAAGAGTTCTTCAAGGTACCATTTAAACATATACAAATGACTTAGTTAAACAAAACATATTTTAAAAAACATTAAATACAACAAAATATAACATATTCTGTCTTCTTCCTTTTTTTTCTGGTCGATGCATGAGAACGTGGATAAGGGTGTTGCATCATGTGACAGGTAGTCATGGCACACCCCAACTTTGAGGGGGGTCAAGGAAGACGCTGCGGAGATAGCCGGCAAAAGTTCGTCGGTAAGATGTTTTTCGGGTGAAGGTGTTATGCGCGGTCACAACTTTGTACCAGAAGTCGAGGACTGTATGCGGACCACTCTGAAAGAGGTATTCTAAAACCTGTCCTCGAAACCAGATTAGGGTATGGTGCTTAGCAAGAGGGTAGTGAAATGTCTGGGGCAACAACAGGAAATCCGGGGTTACTGTCGTTGGCGGGGCACGGAGGTAAAAGCCCACGATTCGTTGGATGAGGAGCCATACGTTTTGTTTCAGGGGGCACGTAAGACGGTGCTCGTTGGTGTCTTCGAGCTGACAGTCAGGGCAGAGTGGGGAGGTAGCCAGTCCTATGCGATAAAGTCGACTATTAGTCGGGAATTTGCCATAGACTAAAACGTACCAGAGGGCAGACACAGACGACGGTAAAAAGGGTGCATGCACACACCCCCAAACCGTTCGCCAGTTAATGTCAGGATGCTGTAGCACCATGGGGTCGCAAGGGTTGGACAGCACAAACAAACGATAATAATCTTGTGTACGGGGAGGACGGGTGACTGGAAGATCGGCCCGAACGTAGCTGAGTTCTAAGAAACAATTGGCGACGTGGTACAATAATGGAGAAATAGGTGCCACATTGATCGGTGGATCGAGAGAAGCTGGTCGGAAGATATCTAAGAGACTGCGCGTTAAGGACGGGACCGGCCCCTGCCAGTGCCACAACAGAGTGTGGATAAAGAGTGCAGAAGATCGTGCCCGCACGTTGACGAGTCCGAGGCCACCTTTTGCAGGAGGCAGTGTTAGAGTGTTGTAGCGGACTTTGAAAAGTGCCCCTGCTGACACGAAATATCCAAAGGCTGATTGGATGAGGCGGCCAAGGAGTAACGGCATTGGGAGGATCTGAGCGACGTGTACCAGTTTAGGGGCGACATAGATGTTGACATAGGACACACGTTGGAGTTGGTTTAAGTTACGGTGCACTTGACCGCGGACATGGTGCCGAATCGACTGCAAAAGCCGCCGGTAAGCCAGGGCCACTGTGCGGTGTGTGGAGCTCGTAAATTCGATACCCAAGTAACGAAGGGTGGTACTGACTGGGAGTGGAGTCGGCACCATAGCCGGGAGGCCGCGCCCAATGTGCATCATAGTCGATTTACGGACATTAAGAATGCTACCAGAAAGACGTCCATACTGGTGGATCCATTGGATGGCGTCATTGAGTTCCGTGGAGGAGCAGGTGAGAAAGAGGAAGTCGTCCACATAAGCCCTGCAGTGAAAGGTGTAGTCACGCAAAGTGAGACCCTGCAGTCTAGAGGTAAGACCAGTGATGAGGGGCTCAAGTGCAATGGCATATAATAAAGTAGACATAGGGCATCCTTGACGCACAGAGCGGCGTATAGGAATCGGTCCTACAAGCCTCCCATTGACTTGTACCATCGAGACCGCGGGAAGTAGTAACCGGCGAATGGCATCGACAAAAAGTAATGGGAACCCCATACGTGTCGCCACCATGAGGAGGAATGAGTGCCGAACGCGATCAAAGGCACTCCTGAAATCGACGGATACCAGTGCTGCACGAAGGCGACAAACCGACGCCAGTGCGATGAGGTCACGGCATTCTCCTAGGGCTGTTTGTAAGGCGGCCCCACAACCACGTGCAGTCTGCTCCGGTGAAAGGACCGTAGGTAAAACAGTGCGTATGCGCGCTGCTAAGAGGCGTGCATAGATTTTATAGTCTGCATTCAGTAGTGTAAGGGGGCGATATGCAGGTACATGAGACCCTCACTTCGGCTTTGGCACAGGTAGAAGAATGCCAGTGACGAATTCAGGTGGAATTGGGAAGGACGGAGTAAAGAGTTCCTGCACTATTTCCGTCCAGCGAGGAAGCATTAACGTGGTGAACGCCCGGTAAAACTCCACTGGGAGACCATCTGGTCCTGGTGATTTGTTCTTGGCCCCTTTGTTGATCGCATCTACCACCTCTTCTGCGGTGATTGCAGACATCGTGGACGTTGACTCCGCTACGGTGAGGGTCCGATCAGGGGAAGGACGGAGATCATCAGGAATTGGAGTTGCCATCGGTTCATCATCATAAAATTGGCGATAATGTTCAGCAAAGGCAGACACCACTGCAGCCTGTGTTGTGTGGTGAACACCATCGGAGGTCGTGATGTTGGGTACAAAAAGTCGACGTCGACGACGATGGTCGGATGCGGCATGGATTGTGGATGGGGTTTCGTCGTGGAGGAGATCTTGTCGTCGGGAACGCACCATGCAGTCGTGCACGTTGGAGAGAGAGGAGACGAGCTTTAGTACGCTGTCGTTCCCTATGGGTGTCAGGTGATGGAGGGAGCGCATCGAGCTCACGGAGGACGGCGTAGTGAAAATTTGTGGTGTCTCGATGCCATGCTGCTACTTCCTTGCCACATTGCATGAAGACCTTTCTGATCGCAGGTTTGGCACATTTGAGCCACCAATGGAACGTGGATGTGTACTGCGGGAGGCGTCTTTCGCAAGACGCCCATGTAGTGGCAATACATTGTCGGCAGTGTGGATCATTGAGGAGGGAGGCATTAAGCTTCCAGTAACCTCTGCTGCGCCACACTGACTGAGGTGGCAGAGCCAGGGAGCAAATGACGGCGTAGTGGTCCGACAATGCAAGGGGCCATCGTTCAGCTTGGGCGACTTCATTGCCAAGGTGGGCAGAGACATAAAACCGGTCCAGTCTGCTCGCAGAATGTGCTGTATAATGGGTAAAACCGGGGGTATTGCCACGAATTTTCTCCCAAACGTCCACTAGATGAAAATCTTCGATTAAGGTGAGCAGCGCCGGGCATGGCGAATAACGAGGCATTTGGTCCTGCGGATGGAGGACGCAGTTGAAATCGTCTCCCATGATAAGACGATCATAGCGTCCAGAAAACAGGGGCGCCACACCATGTCCGAAGAAAGTGGACCGCTGCCGACGGTTCGTGGAGCCAGACGGAGCGTAGATATTGATGACGCGCGTGTCGAAGATGGTAACAGCCATGCCCCTTCCACAGGGGAGGATTGTCGTGTCCTTGAGTGGGATTCCTTCGCGTATGTAGAAAGCCACTCCACGCCCTGATTGATCACATGTGGACGTGTATGAGTCGTAGCCGCAGACTGGTGGTAGTGTGGCAGCGCGTACTTCCTGAAGAATGGCGACGTAGACGTCAGAGGCCCGAAGCATGTCACATATGAGTTTCAGCTTGGGTGCAGTGCCGATCATGTTGATGTTCAGTGTGGTGAACCGGTACGTTTCGTCTCGGTGGTGGTGGACGCGCATCTACCATCACCAAGGGAAGTATGAAGAGGGCACCGACAGGAAGTCCCGTCACATCAGCTGCAATGCCTCGCTTTGATGTTAACAGGCAGTCTTGTCCGGCGGAGGCAATTCATCAGGAGGAGGGAGCGTATCTACCTCAATGTCGTCGGCCCATGCTCCTGTGCCGTGGGTCTGTCCAATGTCCATGGGAATTGCGTCGTGGTGAGAGAGATCTGGAGTCGTCGGCGGGGAGACAGGCGTCTCAACTCGCTCACCGATCGTTACATTGTGCGTGGCGACCTCCGTGGTGGTCCCGTCCTGCGAAAGGTCTTGTTCATCGTGAAAGTTGTTCGCCGACCTGTGCGTGGAAATGTCGGCTGGTTGGGTGTCGTCTTCGTCGTCGCGGGTCGCGACGCTTTGAGAGCCCGTGGGTGAACGGCGACGGCGTTTGCGCCTACGTGGCGAGCGTTGTTTGCGCACGTGTTCCTCAGTGTCGGACGACGGCAAGGAGGAGCGTCGACCTGGTTCGAAGGCGTCGGTAGGTACAATGAAATTGTCAAACAGGTGTTGTGAAGAAGTACTGTCCTCCTCAGCGTCCGGTGCGGGAGCCTGTTCGGCGGCAAGGTTGTCAGGGGGGACGTCCGCACCGCCCATAGGTGACTGGGACGGTGGGACGTGCCGATCGGAAGGACCGGGCGACGGACTGGACGAAACTGTAGACGTGGCAAGAGCCGCTGCGTAAGTGACCGGTAGGGCGGTCATCGTGGGTGTGACGGACGCTTCCGACAACGGGAGCTGCGCGACACGTCGTTGAATG
Organism: Schistocerca americana; assembly: GCF_021461395.2. NCBI lineage: Eukaryota > Metazoa > Arthropoda > Insecta > Orthoptera > Acrididae > Schistocerca > Schistocerca americana. Next base: position 888,129,277 of record NC_060130.1, on the reverse strand, counting down.
CATTCAGACCGTAGGTGACCTTTCCCGCAACCGGAACAGGTCCGAGGTTGGCCGTCGTACATTATAATGGCACGGCAGCCTCCGATACGCAGATAGGAAGGCACGTGTTTCTGCAACTCGATGCGGACCTGTCTAACGCCGTTTAAAACGGGATAGGTTTGCAATTGTACCCATCGTTCGGCAACATTTTCCAGAACGTTGCCATAGGGACGGAGCGCCTCGATGACGACGTCTGCAGGTAGTTCGAACGGCAGTTCGAAGATCCTTATCGTCCGTGTGCCGAGACCTGCGTGATCGACGGTAACGGGTCCGACGTTGCCGTCGGAATGACAGAAGCGCAGTCCACGTTTAGCCTCTTGAAGCACCTTGTCGCACGCCGCATCGCTGATCATTTTGACGTAGACGGTACTGCTGACTATGGACAAGTGGATACCAATTAGATCCGTTGGTGGTATTTTAACTTCATCGCGAATAAATCGTTCCACCTACCTCCAGGGCCCTGGGTCGGGCGAAGTTGGAACAAAAGTTGAAACTTAATGTCTTCTTCCGATAGTTGTGCGCCATGGTGGTCTAGAAGGGAAAACGGCACTTACAGCGGCCGAAGTAAACACAAACACACCGTGCGCGCCTCGCCCGCAGCGCTCTGGCGCGTGACCGCCTCGCAGCACTGCCGGCGGCAGACTGCCACCATCTGAGCTACCGAAGCACGACTCACGCCCGGTCCTCACAGCTTTACTTCTGCCAGTATCTCGTCTCCTACCTTCCCAACTTTACAGAAGCTCTCCTGCGAACCTTGCAGAACTAGCACAGTTTTAATCTGCCAGGAAGTTTTACATCATAGCAGTTACGCACTGACGGCAGGCGAAGAACACACAACCTTAACCTTAGGCTATTCCTAGTAGTATTTACCAGAAACTGCATTCCTGTGTTTGTTTCTAAAAAGCGGCAATTCTTTAGTACAGTATCTGTTAGATCTGATGCACGATTCCTGTTTTATTTACTTGGCAATAAAAACAATACTTCAACCGCTGCACGCCCTTGCACGCGTTAGATGCAAATACGATACCCTGTAACTGATGACAAGCTCGAAAGAAATTCCATCAGGACCCATCACTTGGCGGCAGACTTTCAAAATACTCCCTGTGCTGCTTTACATTTACAGAGTGGGCTGCTTAACCGGAGGCAGTTTAAGTATGGAGAAATCTCCATCCAGAAATTCCATAATGAAAAGTAAGTTCATTTGGAGCAATGGTTTCGTTGCCTATACAGCGCATCGCTGGTCCATCTTTCACATTTGATAACACTGATAGATGGACTTGGTCACATCTGACAAATAATGACACACATATCTAACGTAGTTTGCAACTGTGCTTTCCCGAATCGCTGTGGCCGAGCGGTTCTAGGCGCTTCAGTCTGGAACCGCGTGACTGCTACGGTCGCAGGTTCAAATCCTGCCTTGGGCATGGATGTGTGTGATGTCCTTAGGTTAGTTAGGTTTAAGTAGTTCTAAAGTTCTAGGGGACTGATGACCTGAGATGTTAAGTCCCATAGTGCTCAGAGCCATTTTTGAACCCGAATCGCTCGTTGCCGTTCTCTGATAGAAATCGTCATTTGTACTTAACCTAGACTCTGCGTTTTGGAATTCTGAATGCTCTTATTACTTCTCTTCAGTTCCAACACTTTCTCGCGAATTCAGAGGTCTGCGTATAGGACCTATGCAATTTGAAGCATCAACACAACGGCCCGAAAACGAATGAATGATGGATACTCTTTTACATTACTGGAAATGTTAGCAGTACATTTTTTCCGTAAATAGTTTCAGTTACCTTGTATATTAAAAATTTATTACTGTAGCGTGTTGTTTGTTACACACGGAGTTTTGCGTGTGAAGATATAAATTTGTCGCAGGTATCTCTGTACACTCTTACAGGTCCATGCTCAGCAATGATCGCTGTTCAGATTACGATAATGGTGTTTTCTTTTCAGTGCATTTATAACATGTGCCCAGGACCTTATCTGTCACAGAAGCCTGATAAATAAACGCCGGTATCAGTCTGTTGCTGAAAATCGATTTCCTCCGACTCTAATTGCTGCAGATCTCGCACGCTTATTCCCGCCACTCTTATTTATTTATTTATTATTATTATTATTATTATTCTACTTGTACACATGTACCAGGGAAGCTGATTCGCCTCCGCTATGAACTCGGCAGTAGATCCTTCCAGGAAATTTAAAATTAAGTCCTGATAATATCTCGCTGTTATTTTAATAGGCGCTCGTATCATGAAATCAGTTAGCTGGAACTTTCAACACCTAGTATCCTGTCGCGGTAATTTTCTTTTAGTTTCATGTGTAGTACCTGTACGTCTAATTATCACTCGGAACCACACGTATGGGATTCCCGATATTGCTATGAAAATAGTTTGCACAGTAATATAGGTGACTGGACCTCTCAGGAACTCTAAATTAATTACGTTTGTCGCTCCCGAGTGTGAAAGAGAAAAAGTGTTCAGTCCTTTGATGGCTACAGAGAACCGTACGATGGTCCCTCTCATCCAGCAAATTCCTTTTCCTGTTTTGCGTCGAGTATCTCAGCCCTTAAAGTAATATCTGTACCTGCAGTTAACGTGTTATAGTTTTTAGTTAAAATGTTATAGTTTTCTTGATTTATTTGCTTACGCTTAAGACATCGACTCACAAAAAGAACGGCGGTTAGCTTTTTAACGGCTAGTCGATAGCGATGCCATTAGAGACAGCATGCTAGCCCAGTTGAAGGTGTTCATAGAGTATTAAGGAATCATCCAGGCATTTGCTTGGCGTAGCATGGGGTAACCATTCTTCTTCCGAAAGCGAGTCTACTGTCTTAAGTGCTGCTTTACCTCGTTCATTTGTCTATTCAAAACTTTTAGCCACAGGAAAGTAATAAAGTGGATTTTAAGGTACTAGAAAGTGGATTTGAAGATGCTGTTCGGAAAATCTGGCGTCATGTGGAAACCAATACTAGTTCTTCTAGTTTCGTATTTGACAGTCCGTAAGAGAAACATGTTTAAAACTAGGGTCGTTGCTCTCCAATTATTTCTATAACAAACAGCTGCCTATGTGACTTTGTTGGCTACACAGAAGGTACAATAACCCTTTCTTCAGTAAAAATATTCTTATGTTATGGTCAGGTGAAATGCAGTTCTCCCAACTTACTCGGTAGTAGGAAAGTCATCCTTCATAGAACTCTCTCTTCTGTCAGTCCACTTTCAGAGCTACATAAATAACATAGAAGAAAGAAGTAACGCCTAAGTACCCATCATCATGACACGACGTGCGTTGTGTAATAAAATGAAATAATTGTGACTAAAGGTGATGTTTATTATCCCTTCTTAAAAGTCGTTCCCGTTCTATGCTTAGCAAATTCTATCTGAGACAAGCTTTCGGCTCGTGGTGTGGTAACTGCACTGCCTCTGTGAAGTGAACTGCCGGGACCATGTTCCGGTCCAGTGACAAGTCTCAAAGGTTCATTCAAGCTGCATTCGAAAATGAAAGTTCCGATGTAGAAACCAGAAGAGCTGGTGTAACTATAACAGTTCATAATAGTTCTTTCTGATCACTAAAAGGATCCCGTCTACGACGAGATCATTAAAAAAAACGAAGTACAAGTTTGAAGCATTTACCTCAAGCACCGGAGAGAAACGTTTGAAAAAACTAATTTGGGTGATCGGACGGAAATCTGAATCGCCGTTCTCCCGAAGATGAATCCACTTCCCTCTCTCGATAGACCTAACCCCTAAGAAACAAGTTATTCATGTTCACGTCCTCCCAGAATGGGAGGTTTTTGTTGAACGTGCGGATGAGTTGATTACTGGGCTATTTATGATCAAAAAATTATCCGCAAGCAAATAGTATCTCTTTAACGGTTGTACCAACCTATGCAGTAATTTGTCGCACGACGTGGCCATTCAAAAGTGGATGTACTCCCCGTATTATCTGTGTGTGCCGAATGTGCGATTTTTCTGACAGCGCAGAGATACATATACAGGATGATTCCTTGACGGTGTTACGAACTTTCCGGGATGACGGAGAAGAGTAAATGTGTAAATTTGAGGTGAGGGACCCTGGTACGAAAACGACCGAGTCGAAAGATATAAGCGAAAACCTTCTTCTGCAAGCTCTTGCTTTCCATATTTTGGAAGGAGGCGGTACAGACAAATGGTTTAAATGGCTCTGAGCACTATTGGACTTAACTTCTGAGGTCATCAGTCCCCTAGAACTTAGAACTACTTAAACCTAACTAACCTAAGGACAGCACTCACATCCATGCCCGAGGTAGGATTCGAACCTGCGACCGTAGCAGTCGCGCGGCTCCAGACTGAAGCGCCTAGAATCGCTCGGTCACAGCGGCCGGCCCTTGTTTTGGTCCTCCCAAAATATGGAAAGCAAAGAGCTTGCATTGGAAAACGTTCGCTGACAGAGGTATCAGAAAGATTTTCACATGCACTATTGTTTCACCGCAACTGTGACATCCTAGTGAGCTTTTTCGTTTATTTTTCTGAAATACATAAATACATGTTATATTTCTCCATCATCCCTGGAATTTGTAACATCGTCATGGTATCGCCTAGTATATTTTTCTACTTCGCTGCTGCGAGGTGACAGGTTTTCCTGAGGTTCTACCCACCCTGTGTGTGTGTGTGTGTGTGTGTGTGTGTGTGTGTGTAGGTCATTTTGAGCAGTATTCTTCGCCGGTACATAAATGATACGAACTGCCGCCACACGCGTTCTATTTGTATATCACGATTCACATTTTCACGGAGCCTACATGTTTCATGGACAGATGACACGAGACTGTATCTTCCCACATGAAGCAAGGATGGGCTCCTTCGCCTCTAATGACCTCGCTGTCAGCGAGACGTAAAACCTTAATTGGATGCGATGAGGCCGCACAGGCAGATAAAGCAGCAGGGCCGGTGAACATGACCACAACACACATCCTCGCCACGGTTTTACTGTTCCCTATCGTTCCCACTTATCTCTTCACTTAACATAGTGTCTCGCTCTTCTTCCCCTAATGAAGGCTCTTTCACACTGGTCAGAATTTGTTGTCTGCACCTCCAGGGCGTCAAAAATACGACGTATGTCTTACAGCACGCGGGGAGCGACCGGTCTTAAAACTCACATCACAACCGAAATAACCCTCTTGAAATGTAGATTTTGTCCGAATAGCTGCCATATAACAGTTGATAGAAGCAGAGTTAGTATATGAGCCATATACAGCGACGAATTTCGCGAATGAGACGAAACACTTACCATTGAATCCTTTTCAGTTAAAAAACCGAGCAAAGGTAAAAGCATCGTAAGAAACTTGCCTAGTGTAGATCTGTAGTAGTTGCAAGATTCCTTGGGGCGTCCGAAAGAGTAGTTCCCAATATACGTGAAGAATTTTCTAATTATAAACTAGCTCGAAGTCTGACATCCGAAATACTTACCAAATCTCATTTGAACATTCCATCTTGTATGAAACTGTATTATCCTGCTGCAAAAATCTGATATCCCAGACTTGAATGAGAAGTGTACAATCCGTATTAAACATAAAAACAAAATAGCGAACGTTTTCATGTCAGTCCAAACATAAATGCTTGCCCTCTATACATCAGAGTCCCTAACTACTGTTTTAATGTAATAAAAGACATTCGTAGTTTCCCTGAGTGATTACGTTTGTATCAGACACTGTAATTTTTCCAATAATAGTTCAAATTTAGTATTTAGGAATTCGAGTCGTTTAATGAATATTTACATACAATTTGTTCTCCACTCGGTCATCCGGACGTAATGTAATGAAAGTAGAAAGAAAGAGGCTGGCATTGCTTACTGGGAGACCGAACGGGTTGGCGTAGTGGTTAGCAAACTGGACTCGCATTTGGGAAAACGACGGCAAATCCCTGTCCAGCCATCCAGATTTAGGTTTTACGTGAATTCTCTAAATCGCTTCAGGAAAATTCCGGGATGGTTCCTTTGTAAAGGCCACGGCCGATTTCCTTCCCCATCCTTCCATACTCCAAGCTTCTGCTCCGTCCCTAATGACCTAGCCGTCGACGGGACGTTAAACTCTAATGCCCTCCTCCTCTGGTTTACTGGGAGACCCCCGAGTTCGAATTCGACGGACAGATCAGCATGAACACTGTAACACGACTTACCTCCACGAGTCACTGCGGAGATGTGTGAAATATAAGCCAGAACGTAGGCGCAGAGACCGGGAACCGGTACGCCATCACCGCTCTGCCCCTTGCGAGACAAATACTGGCGATGAAAGATTCTTCAGCCCTTAAGTTTCGAACCCTCACCTCAGAGTTACCACAGAGTAGCTCCTTAGATTAAGGATCGAGCGTTATCCACCGTAAACAGAACAATGAGTTAAATAATTTTCTGTCGACGTCAGTCTTCGGCAGCGGAGCAGTAGCTCGGTTGGACGTAGGCAGGGAAGGGAAATGGCTATCGCCTACTACAGGAACCATCTCAGCATTCATCTGAAGCAACGGAAGACCTGATTCACAACAGCTGCAAGAGGATTTCAGCCCCGATCCGCTCCCGTACCAGTTCAGTGTCTTAACCACCCAAGAACTCGCTCGGTGTACAGCAGGCAGTTTTCTTTGCAGCACCAGAGTCACATCACACCCAGAATGCCTTTTTTCCCCTATTTCTGCAGCGAATTATCTCTCGACAACAGTTCAATTATCAGAGCACCGTCCGGAGGCCGGTGTCTCAGCTGGAGTACGGTGCATTCTTAGCTGTTCACATGTAGCACCGGTCTGTCATATTCTTTTCCGGCGATCAGTTACGCCGAATCCATTTCTACGAAGTGCGCCGACTGTTTCGAAACGAGAGTGACCAGAACGAATTACTTTCATCACAATGAAAATGTTAACGTTCCCGTCCGTTGCTGACCGCAGTGATGATGTTGCAAGGTCCGCAAAGATGATGACAATAGCGGCGGGAAATCTCGGATTCGTTACGCGAGTACGCAGACAATAAAGTTTGATTTAAGATCTCTGTGGCTACTGTATGGCGCTCGACGACAGGGACGTTGTTACGGACGGGTATTCTGGTCAAATCTCGGGGAAAGAACCAGCGTCGGCTTCGAATGTGGGAGCACGGCAGATTTGCTCGGACGTTCAGCGTAGAATTCCACCCCAGACCCCGGCGAATAAGAGTGCAGAGTCTTAAGCGGCACCACCACCTCGATAGGCTGCGAATAAACCACAACCGGCGAAAGGAGTTAGCGATTCGATTATCATCGAGAGGGGCGAAAATGTCGGACAGGAGAGACGGTAACTATGCGCTCTAGGTAACGACATGGAAATCACTCGAAATAAGTTGACGCGCTCGTGTACATATGGGCCCGCGTAACGACGCTAGACCACTCCGAGGTGATACCGCTGATTTGCTTCGCAGTTTCCTCAGAGCTCCGACGAAGAAATTGATCAGAGATTCAGATACGTGAGAGGAGGAGTGAACCAGGTATAGCGCTATTAATTTTCTTTTTGCTCGTGTGTAAGGCGCGCGTGACGGCTAACGTCATACGCAACCGCGTGGGAGACGGAGATGCGGGACGAACAGATGATAAATGACGAGGCAACGGCTGGGATAACGAGGAGCTGCCACGGCGAGCAGAAAGGCCCGCAACGTGGAAAAACGCCGCCGACTCACGTGTCCTCTTTCACTTTTTCCCGCGACCAGCGCACCGAGCTTTTACGTCGACCGACGTCTTGAGCAGCGCTGCCGAAACAAAACTATCCCAGCAGCCGCTGCTGGCTTCCAGATCTCCTCGCGATAACTTTCGGACGCTCGCCCGGCCTGAGATTCGCCAGCATCTCAGTGACTCAGGGCTGGAACGAACGCACGTCGTCAGGGAACCACTAATTAAACTGGCGCATTAATGCCACGAATGACCCTACCGATATAAGCTACTGATCCGTGGAAACAGTGCACAGACAAATCGGTCACTGAGACTGCTGCATACTGAGGTGATACCGCTGTAGCTGTTGCAGTCGTAAACTCAATATGCTATCGAGCGACGGGTTTCAGAATACTAATGACTCCAAACCACTCTACAGACCGTGACTTCGATTTTCCGTGGTTTCCCTAAATGACAGTCTCCTCTAACAAAAAAAAAAAAAATGGTTCAAATGGCTCTGAGCACTATGGGACTTAACATCTGAGGTCATCAGTCCCCTAAAACTTAGAACTACTTAAACCTAAGTAACCTAAGGACATCACTCACGTTCATGCCCGAGGCAGGATTCGATCTTGCGATCGCAGCGGTCGTGCGGTTCCAGACTGAAGTGCCTAGAACCGCTCGGCCACAGCGGCCTGCCTCCTCTAACAACCTCACTATTGGTGGGACGAGAGGGGTAAGACTGGAATTTAAAATCTCGTCGGTTGGAGAAATATGGTACCTTGTTCAGGGAACTGTACAGGTATTTACCTTAAGTGACTTAGTCAAACTACGGAAACTAAATCTGGACGTCCAGATGGCAACACAAATCCCGCTCTACCTCCGTATGAATACACTGGCGTAGCCAGTTGGGCATCTCTGCGGCTGTAGTAGTTGTGCGTATTGTCAGTCTCTCCGTGTTGTTATTACAGCTATGAGTCCAGAGACCGCTTTGATGCAGCTCTCCACACTTTATCTTGTGAAAGTCTTTTCGTATCTACATAACTACTGCATCTTACATCCATTTGAACTAGTTTACTGCATTCAAGTCTTTTCCATTACCAAATGAACATTTCACGTTCTTAGGGTAAGCTGTGCCGTGAAACTTTCTTGTCCCACCCCATTATATACCATGGTTAAGAAAAGCACGGGTATTTAAAAAACAACCCAGTGGGTAAAATAGGGCTTTTATGGGTTTTATTGTATGTTTTGGATTTTTGGTATTGGCGATTAAATAGTTGATTTTAAATTCCTAGGCGCTACAGTCTGGAACCGCACGACCGCTACGGTCGCAGGTTCGAATCCTGCCTCGGGCATGGATGTGTGTGATGTCCTTAGGTTAGTTAGGTTTACGTAGTTTTAAGTTCTAGGGGACTTATGACCACAGCAGTTGAGTCCCATAGTGCTCAGAGCCATTTTTTTTAAATTCCTATGCTTAATTTACTCAAAACACTAACCCATTCATAAAACTACTTTATTAGTGTCTCTTTTCTTGTCCTGCCAGCGCTGCATTTATTGAGAGAATCTTCTCCACCTATGGGCTTGTTTCCTCAAGACCAGTAAATAGTTTAGGCGAAAAAGGACCGAGAAATTGGTGCAGACCTATAAATTACTGCATGCTTCCTAAAAGCAGTAAACTGCACTTTACAGTCATTATTATTCTACATCAAGCTATTTTTTAAGCGTAGATGTTACTTAGCTGTATTTCTTATATTTCAAGAAAAGTTAAAACACAATGTTAATAAAATAAATTCTTGAAGTAAATAGTTGCCTTCAATAAATATGACGTTTTTTTTAAATTTGCATGTAGCTAACTATGTAACATTTCGTTTGGTAATTAATTTTTCATAATTATGGTTGGGTTTTGTTGGTTTTTTATTTTCTTAAAATACATTTGGGGGGGGGGGGAGTCCGGTTAAATTACAACTACCCTGTTATTTACACGTCTAACCTTTAGTATTCTTTTATAACCGCCCATTTCAAAAGCTTCCATTCTCTCGTAGTCTCTGCTGTTTATCGACCACGTTTGACTTCCATTTCAGGGTTCCCTACAGACACATTCAGAACAGACTTCCTAACACATTTGTATTAGTCTAGTGACCTGCCCCGTAGCGCTAACAACGAGAGGTCCCCAGCGGCAGGCTCGACTTTTTGAAACCAAATATACGGTGATGTAGGTAAAGATCTCAGGTACCACACCCTGGTGGGTCCTCGTTTGCGAAAAGAGAAGTACGGAGGAGGTGCTGTTACTGTATGGGTGCTTTGGCGTTTTTTGTGGTTCGGTGTGGTCCCGTTATTGCGATCAAGAAAACGCCAAGTGCGGACGAAAATGAACGCATTTTTACAACGTTGTGTACTGCGTACAGTAGAGCAACAGTTCGGACGCAATGATTAAATCACCATGGCAATACATCATATGTGAGGCAGTGGCTTGTGGACAATGACGTTCCTTAAATGGACTGTCCTGCCGAAAGTGCCGAGCTGAACCCAAAGGAATAGCTTTGGGATGAGTTAGAACGTCGACTTCGCTTTAGACCGTAATGCCCAACATCAAACCGTCTCTCGTTTCTACTCTTGGGGAAGAATGGGCTGCCATACTTCCACAGACATTGGCACATCACTGAACGTGTCTGCAGCAGATTTCAAGCCGTCATAAAGGTGTAGAGTAGACACAGCCCATATTAATGTCAATTAATAGCTGTCGGGATTCTGTTTGTCATATAGTGTATATGTCATGTTCGAGAAACCTCTTTCTGATATTGCCAGTCTGTAAATGATATACTTCCTTCTGCCACCGTTATTTATCTTGTGGTGCAGGTAGTGGAACTCACCAGATCATGGCTATCGAATTTTATTGATGTATGCAGTGACATGGCTCCGAGGAACGGAGAGATACTTTTTTAGGACTAATATTTAAGGCAAAGCACAAGGCTGATCGTCAAGTGAACATCAGAAAGCTGGCCACAGCTCCGTATGCAGTCAGACTTGTTGACATCCTGGTGAGGAGAGGGCGGTGCTGTGATGTCTGGGCGAGGGCAACACCCCGGGCACAAAGGCGACTAGCAGACGCTGGCATACAGGCAGAATGCCCGTGAACCTTCTAGGAGGTTCGGGAAGACTCTTCAGACAGACCTTCAGAAGAGTCATGGAAAACATCTCTATGAGAGAAACTCGCAAAAAAGCCTCTGAAAAATAAGTATATAAACAGTCAGTACCTGAGTTAGCAAGGAGCGATAACCAGGTAGCAGCTAGGTGAACTACAACAGCCGAGTGGTCGGAAACAATCACTTGTAGAGTGACACTTTGACGCTAGTGTAGTGAAACCTACGAGAAGTTTGTAACATTCGAGGGAGGATAACTGAAGTTCCGACGAGTATCCAGCAACAATTATTATCCTGAGTTTTCTACCTGTTAGCATAGAACAAGCTCTGTAGAGTTTGTCTCTAGTAGTAAAAACGAGTAATAGTTGATATTTTCTGTGTGTCAGAATGGAAAGAGAAACAAGCGTTGTCTTGCACTTGTCTCCTATTGTGGTTACAGTATTTGCTTGTATATTGTCGGAACGAGTTGAAAGCAGAGAGATCGTCTCTGATATCAGAGGTGTAACTCAGGAACCAGGAGTTACTGGGGACGACTAACATGTAGAGTGGTGGGGAGTACTCTCTGATTTGTCAAGGTATAAAGCCACTGTGCGACATCTCTCTGAATAAGGCTGAACTATTGGGAAATACATTGTTCTTAAACTGAATCCTTATGTGTTTGCACCCTTATTCATTTCCAACGAAGCCAACAACTTCCGCTCTCCGTTCCAAAATCACCTGTGCTAAGAAGCATCGTAAAGACTTTCTTCCTATTGCACCATGCAGGCGACACTTCCGTCTAAAGCTGGTGATAGGACAAATGGAACATTACAATAACATCGATGGTCAGTGGCAGACGACATCATAGAGGCTCTTTGAAATAATGAAAAGATACTATTTCCATATGTTGGCTATTGTCGCAGGAAAATAGTACGCTTACATATTGTGTCCATGCGCCATATATCTTACAAGAATTTTCCGTAGAATTAAAATACTGTAGTTACATTTGCTCAAGAACAGCAAAATCTAACCATAGAATGCCAGAATGTGGGAAAGTTGTAGAAGTCTTCGTTACTTTGAACGGACTATTTTGTGTGTCGGAATGTGGCAGAAACAGCACAAGTGGTGAGCGGCCCAGACACATGTTTCTTTGGGTCTTCACCGTTGGGGCAGCGCTGGATTGTGGATGTGCCCACTTGACTGGAATAAAGTAATATATTTTAAGCAGTGATTTTTGTTTTGTTTAGCCCAACCAGCTGCATTAAGTGAACAAATATCACGTAACGCTAGTATTGGCAAGATGCTAAGCGAAATCGTCTCTAGAGAGAGCCAATAAGTTAACAGAAACAACGAAGAGATTTTTCGTAGTGAGCAGGGCCGATTAGTGTTACAATGTCCCGGGACGCGACAACCTGTTACTTTCAGCAGCTCATTTCCTAATCTAATTCCCTCACTATCACCTAACTTCATTTGACTACATGCCATTCTCCTTGTTTTACTTTACTTGAAGCTCATCTTGAATACATTTCGTTTAGGCGGATTCATAGAATTTCATCCTAGTTCCATACATTTAGGAAAGGCGTAATGGAAAATCTGTATGAAAATATATTGTCGGTGAAGCTGCATCTGTAGGTGATTACCTATCTCTGTTCTAAATGTAACACGAACGAGTGCGGTGACTATCGAACCAGAGATGGCGACTGTATGTGCAAAAAATGCCAGATTTGCAGCTTGAAATTGTTACACCACTGCCTCACACCAGTAGTGGCTGGAGGCTAGTTGACAGTCCGGCGGGATAATGCCAGATAATGATGTTCCGTGTTCAAATCAGCCTCGAGGTTGAAGACCGCGTTAGTTTATGACCTCATGTTGGTGCAAAGACTACCTTCTGAAAGTTTTGTTCTACATGCGTATAGAAAAATCGTCGAATATTTTTGCCCAGGCTGCCTGAGGTCACAAACGATTCTCGCTGTGTGGCGTATGCTAACAATACGTAGCAATTCTGTCACTGGCGTGCTTTTGGTATGCGAGCAAGAGAACGTATTGACTTGTGTGCAAACCCGGGGGTATAACATGCAGACATGGCGGGGTGGAAGTGCTTTGAAGTGAGCCTGCGGTCTCTGACGTTTGGCCACAAAGGAACGCGGCGCAGCTGACCCTGCCACCAAGTAACCACGCCCCGACAACCCGCGCTCTGATCCAAAACTAGCCATACGTTTGTTTTAACACTTTATTATATTACTCGATTACGTGGTGAAATGAAATACTGAATTCAGCTACGAATTTTCATTGATGTTTTTATGACTTAGAAACACAAAAGATTGTAACAACTACAGAGGTATCTCTTTAATCAGCGTTGTGGGTACAATCTTCTCAGGTATTGTTGAAAGGAAAGTGCGAGTATTAGTTGAGGACAAATTGGATGAAAATCAGTGTGGGTTTAGGCCTCTTAGAGGTTGTCAGGACCAGATCTTTAGCGTATGGCAGATTATGGAGAAGTGTTGCGAGTGGAACAGGGAATTGTATCTATACGTTATAGATCTAGAAAAGGCATATGAGCGGGTTCCTAGGAGGAAGTTATTGTCTGTTCTACGAGATTATGGAATAGGAGGCAAACTTTTGCAAACAATTAAACGTTTTTACATAGATAGTCAGGCAGCAGTTAGAGTTGACGGTAAATTGAGTTCATGGTTCAGAGTAATTTCAGGGGTAACAAGGCTGCAATCTGTCTCCATTGTTGTTCATATTATTTATGGATCATATTTTGAAAACAATAGACTGGCTGGGTGAGATTAAGATATGTGAACACAAAATAAGCAGTCTCGCATATGCGGATGACTTAGTTGTGATGGCAGATTCGATTGAAAGTTTGTAAAGTAATGTTTCAGAGCTAGATCAGAAATGTAAGGACTATGGTATGAAGATTAGCATCTCCAAAACGAAAGTAATGTCAGTGGGAAAGAGATATAAACGGATTGAGTGCCCAATAGGAGGAACAAAGTTAGAACAGGTGGACGGTTTCAAGTACTTAGGATACATATTCTCACAGGATGGCAACATAGCGAAAGAACTGGAAGCGAGGTGTAGCAAAGCTAATGCAGTGAGCGCTCAGCTTCGATCTACTCTCTTCTGCAAGAAGGAAGTCAGTACGAAGACTAAGTTATCTGTGCACCGTTCAATCTTTCGATCAACTTTGTTGTATGGGAGCGAAAGCTGGGTGGATTCAGGTTACCTTATAAATAAGGTTGAGGTTACGGATATGAAAGTAGCTAGGATGATTGCAAGTACTAGTAGATGGGAACAATGGCAGGAGGGTGTCCACAATGAGGAAATCAAAGAAAAATTAGGAATGAACTCTATAGATGTAACAGTCAGGGTGAACAGGCGTAGATGGTGGGGTCATGTTACACGCATGGGAGAAGCAAGGTTACCCAAGAGACTCATGGGTTCAGCAGTAGAGGGTGGGAGGAGTCGGGGTAGACCAAGGAGAAGGTACCTGGATTCGGTTGAGAATGATTTTGAAGTAATTGGCTTAACATCAGAAGAGGCACCGATGTTAGCACTGAATAGGGAGGATCATGGAGGAATTTAATATGGGGGACTATGCTCCAGACTGAACGCTGAAAGGCATAATCAGTCTTAAATGACGACGATGATGATGATGATTTTTATTACTGTTAGAACGTCTGAAGAGTCCTAGTTGGTACTTTTTGGTGCAATGAGCTGATTTCTAGGAATTTGGGCGGTGTTTTGCTCCAGAATTTTAACGAAAAAATGATTTTAATGAAAAATCGGAAGCTGTACTTGTTTGTTTTGTCTTTTTTTTTCAATGTTACAGTAATCGCTAATACGTCAAGCGTTTTCACGAACGAGGTCACTGAAGAGCGGTAGTATGATACAGCTGGACACACAAGTTGCCAATTTCGACCATGGTATCGGAAGAACTTTCATCACCTCTAATTGCCTGAAAGGGAGAAGCGGTGACGTAACATTCGTAGCACCAGACTAAATGCGAGCTATAGAATAAATTCCAAACCTAACCACGTTACCTCATGAAGTAACGGCATGTGATACCATTCATGGTAAACGGTCCGTCAGATAAAGGTTTTGAACGTGCCGCCGTCTAATTCATTTGACATAATTCTGGCGCAATACAGTGATGCATCAGTCACTAGAACCCCGTGTGGTTCAGTCGTGAGCACAAAGGCAGACTTTCCAGGGCTATCGTATACCCTCATATCAGGATACTACCACAAGACTGGGCTAAATGGCAGTGAACGACAAAGGACGTGATCGCGCTTCCTTTCCATTTCGTATGTAGCCTTTTGATCGATACCCGATCTCTTCCTGTTCCTCTCTTCTCAAATGAAGTCGTTTACCTGAGATCCGGACAGCAGCTCGCAAATCGCATCTGCATTTTATATAATTGTACAGGCCGGACAAAATAAAACTGGCCCAGGATATATTTCATGCACTTTCTGGTAGGCAACCCAACTTACTTCATCTGCCCCAAGTGGGGATAATGTAAGTTGGCTGTCTGTCTGAAAGCGTGTGCAATATTTTCTGGGGCAGTTTTATTCGCCCACCTCGTACATATTTTCCTTCCGCACACTTATTTCTGTTAATAACGCTAGCCGTTTGGCACTGAGCAGAGGATGAGTAGCTTCAGAACAATCGTACGGTATCACGAACAAAACTTAATTTGCTGTATTGTTCTATTCCGTAACATTTTTCATAATTACTGTACCCTTAAAGTCCAAGCAGATCTGACGAAACGTTACACGTTAATTTCCAGTCGAAGGTCAAGATTAAAATGTCTCTCTTTTCCCTAAAACTAAATCGGTTACATAGCGTCAATTGCCATTGGATTTGACGTTCACGACATCGATCTCCTCTTAGGTATTAAATTTGTCGCATTTGCGTGTCGACACTCACGCCACCTTTGGTACGTATGTAGCGGTGGCAGCAAGACAACCAGCCACAAATTTTGTATACTGAACTTTATCATCACAGGCACACCTATAGACGGCATTCAGTGTTCATTCTGGCGCTCTACCAGTTGCCATCTGTCATTACAGTGCAAGCAGAGTAATCATTTCATGCCTCCAGTGGAAGCAAAACGTAATTTCGGACGTAGTAATGCGAAATGATATTCACTTTTCCGATAGCGCTAGCGGATACGTATTAAATCAAAGCCAACGCCTGGTAGCAGGCACGTATTTATTGCTTTATAAATTAGCGTAAAGCGTTTAGACAGCAGGCTGTCATACCTGCGTGCCTTCCTTTTACATTATATACGTTCACCCCCTATCAGTTCGCGCGTATAAAATGGATGAAAGAAAACCACCTGAAAAATTCTGCTTGCGGTTGAGAAGCATCGTGTAAATTTATTTGCCAATATATATGCGAGTAGTAGTCGTACTTTGCTGTAAATTAATAGTTATAAGACCAGTCGTAAACTCCAAGTTCCATTTGCTGACGGATTACATAAAATTACGCGATATCGGTATCCTGTGTTAACGGATAGTCCGATGGACACACGTTCTGACGTAAACAAGGCTTCTGCTTTTACGACAATGTTTCGGCTAGACATATATAACAATATTGACTCTCTCTTTCTCTCCCTCTGCGCTCTTCGTTTCTTTATCATTCTCCCCGTACTGTTTGCACGCAATCTACAGTCGTTCGTTGCGAATCTGGGATTTATTTCTGTATCCATTTAGTCACATCATCGTAACTTAGTCGAGGGAGGTATTTGGGGAATGCAATCGGTAAGCGAACTGCGCAAAGTCTAACGCGTATTGAGTGACGAAGTAGAACCACTCGCACGATTTCCTAAAGGGGCGTCAAAAACTCGTTAAACTTGATGTCAAGCTTGTCATTGTACCTTGCGAACATTTGCTACCTCTGTAATAGTCATAGTTATTTATTCAGAATTCATGCTTGCACTAATATCCCCAGGTATTATGAACCGATACAGAGACTGTCAAAGCAAATGTGATGTGTGCCCATTTAAAATGGTTGGGAGTGTAATTATTGTACTGCCAGCATTTAAACGTATTAGACTTCTGTTAAGCTGAGCATTTTTTCTAGTAACTATGGAATCAGTTTTGCATTTACGAATAGGAGAACATATTTACGGTGTTGGTTCAGTAATACGTAAAGAGTAAGGATTTTTTACCACAGCCTTGAAATTGAAGAAAATTCGTAGGATGGTTCACAATTGTTTTGTGCTAAGTGTGTTTTTAGCTGAACACTGAGAAGCGAGTTTCGCGTTCGTAGCAGTATGTTGCCACGAGTCACAGCCTGTAGCAGGATAAAGTGAAAAGTGCGTAGACACGCTGATGCCGGTGTTAGCTTTCACGTGCAAGAGAAGAAGATGGAAGTTAACGGCCGTGGAAAATCTAGAAGAGCCATTAGGCGGTGATCTGACGCCGACCGAACGGTATAAAAGGCCCAAGAGAACACCGGCTCTTAACACTTAGCGCCTTCACATTAGCAGCATTTCAAATTAATGTAATGAAGGCTTTAATTGGTGACCGTCTTTCGTTCTACCTCGACTTGGACGAAAACGTGTGATACGCGTATTTATTTTTCAGGAGCAACATTTCACTCGCTTCTCAAAACACACTGGAGGTTCAAGAAAATGACTAATGAGTGTGACAAAACATTTAGGTAATCATGTTTCCGCAAACTTGTTTCTTAATTTAGATCGCACTGTGTGTGTGTGTGTGTGTGTGTGTGTGTGTGTGTGAGAGAGAGAGAGAGAGAGAGAGAGAGAGAGAGAGAGAGAGTTTGTGTTTCGACTGTTTTTCAATTTCTTTGTTCAAATGAAAATGCAGAGAATCTTTCTAAATGTTCCGGTAAGTTATAATTGACGGCTTCTTCCCAGCAGCACTCGAGTGACGGAAAGACCATCTATTTGAGAGGAAGTGCTTCCGTTGGTGCAACATTATGATCGCCTTTAAATACCGATTTATTACGGAAGGGGAAATCGAGGTACTGTCGGAAGACGGAGTAATCACGAAGGTTAAAATCATTACGTCGTCGAGATACGATGGCGACATATATTCGGCCGGTTCCTGCAGCTGTCTAAAAGATAGGTCTACCGTTATGCCGAGATAGTTGTGGTCTGTCGACATTATCCAGACCCAAAAATATACCTTTCTCTGGGGTTTGTTCATTTATGTAGCAGTACAAGCTGTGAAGTTTTACCGGAGCTTCCAACAAACTTTTTAGCCTCATTTTCTTTTTACCGATCTACTCGTTCTGATTCTCATCTTCCTACTGATATGAATAGTATTTTCCACCAATAATAATAGATTATAAACAGCTGTGTGTTTCCATAAAACATTTCTGTAGTGATTCAACAAATTCAACACTCGCTTACGCGTTTCGATATGTGGAGTGTATACTGTCATTACGGAAATCACGATTTATCCCGATAGCTTAGCAACTGCGGTAACGTACTATCGCTCTCGAATGTAATTCTCATCTATCTCAGGGTCCATGCTTCATGGAAACGTACTCGACTTGGATAAAGTGCACAATAGTCAAGGATACACACCTGACAAGCTGGCTTCAATAGCAGAACGTTCTGACATTCATTAATCTTCACGAGTCACACCAGATAAAAGTTACGAGCCGACAATTTTAATATATCACCGTAAGACTACCAGCACACGGAAGTGTATTGTGTATAGATCTTTTGCAGCGCAAAGTTGTTTTATGTTCTTACGGAAATAAAGAGGGGAGTTGGGCCCAGTACATTCCTTATTAGATCCAAGTCCGACGGGCGCATCACAATAAACTGCCACAAGCCCTCACTGAACGAGTTTCTATAAAGAACATCAGTGTGTAACAGGAGGCTTTGACTCATTGTCCACACTAAGGCAAGTAAAATACACGTTGTATATTTTAAGGACATCTCGTGCAAAAATTTCTGTGGTGGATGTGCCGAATTGGTGCTGTTGCTAACCGTGTGAATCTTGGGTGCACTAATTCGTTTCTGCGTATGAAACTCTTCGTTCAATAAACGGAAACATATAACAAACCATCCTTTAGTGACATGTAAAAGTTAACACATACAGTAGGTCCGAATTGTCTTCAGAAGTAAAAATGCGTGTAACTTTCAGAAATATGGCGACAGTTCTTTCAAGACTGCAGGCGACGGGTTGAATGTTTCTTGTTACGGAACATGTACAGAAACAAGCAACAGTTTATGATAAAACTTCCTTTACGGACATTCCACGTCAGCTTCTAAGCGAGTTGCGGATGTACGTTAATTATGTTTACAAGCGGACACGCGTAAAATTTCAAACTCAATTTGTAGTTGGAATGCGCCATAAAACTGTATGCCATACGCGTTTCTGACACCGAGAAGCTGCAGCTGCAGATCAGATTTGTATTTTTTTTTCTAAATTAACTTACATAACAGTTTCTTCCGTTTTCCCTTGCAGGGACTGCTGCAACTCGCTCACTGAGGCTGTGCACAACATATTAGGCTGCTCCTTACATAAAAGAGTTGGTCAGGAAGGAGGTCTTTTATATGTTTTCTTCTTTCACATCAACTATACATCTTTTATTTATCTTTATAAGAGACGCATTGCTGGTATTATTACAGTCTTATCTGGAAATGTGCAGCAGTAATTAAAACAGCTTACTCTTTCTCAAGAGAAACGTGGTTAATATCCGTATCCAACCTGTCTTAGTGCTTTATATGCTCTACATATCAACACAATTTATCGTCTTAGAGACTCTTCGAGACAGCTAGAGAAGGAACGCAAGATCAGAAAGTTAAGTTGGGGTATACTGGGGAAGGGAGTCGTTCATTGTTTCTTGAAGGAATTATTCTGGCATCATTAGTCCCTATGTAGGGGGGCACAAAAAATTATATTTTCACATTCTGAGCAGACAGTTTGCGATTGAAATTTCATGAGAAGATCCTGCTCAAACGAAAATACCTTTGTTCTAATGATCGCCACCCCAGTTTGCGTAACATACCCGTGACACACTCTCCACTATTTCGCGATAGAGACTCTTCGTGCTCGGCCGGCCGCGGTGGTCTAGCGGTTCTAGGCGCTCAGTCCGGAACCGCGCGACTGCTACGGTCGCAGGTTCGAATCCTGCCTCGGGCATGGATGTGTGTGATGTCCTTAGGCTAGTTAGGTTTAAGTAGTTCTAAGTTCTAGGGGACTGATGACCACAGCAGTTGAGTCCCATAGTGCTCAGAGCCATTTGAACCATTTCTTCGTGCTCGTATTGTGGACGGCTGTGATACAATACGCCATTCTCCAGGGCTGCATCAGCGCATCAGGGATTCCATGCGACGGAGGGTGGATGCATGTATCCTCGCTAACGGAGGACGTTTTGAGCATTTCCTGTAACAAAGTGTTTGAAGTCACGCTGGTACGTTCTGTTGCTGTGTGTTTCCATTCCATGATTAATGTGATTTGAAGAGAAGTAATAAAATGAGCTCTAACATGGAAAGTAATCGTTTCCGGACAATGTCCACACAACATATTTCCTTTCTTTGTGTGTGTGGAATGTTTCCTGAAAGTTTGGCCGTACCTTTTTGTAACACTCTTTGTAGTTGTTCGTGGCTGTTTGATACCTGACGCTGCCAGTGCCAAAGTTTACTACGTCAGCATACTCCTTATTATTGCATTCGATTTCCATCTCTAAGGTTCGTTGTCTAATATACATCTCAGATACAACAAACAATATGTGTGGAATACCGATCACTGACGTGGGGAGGCGAGATCTAGGTGAGAAACGAAAATTCCAGTGGATATCAGTCCCAGTCGCCTGCTCTAATGGATAGCCGTTCGAGGTGCGATAGTGGGTCGTTAGCAGACGTTTAGAAGCGGATCATGTGACAGAATGAGTCAGTCGTCTGCCACTCCATTAGACCAAACGAAGAATTTGTTTCCTAACGACTGCGAGGTATTTTAACAACCACAGTGATTACTGTAATCTGGGACACAGGTTAGGTAGTTTTGGTTTACCCGCTGAGCATGTGGTTCCGCGAAGATGGTTCTGGTACCCCAGAATAAACAGTTACATGCTATTTGGTCTGCTGTAGCGTACTGTATTCCAGGTCTTTGTTAGAGGGTGTATACCTAACAAACTGGGCTACCTAAACTAGACTGATTAATACTGCAAGATATAGATTTATTCGGTTGGTCTCGTATGCTAACCACGCGGCCTTCCCTCTGTAAATGCAAATGATCATGGTCCGAGCCTTCCTGTCAACAGGCGGCAACCTAAAATCTATTGGACAACTTGTGCCCAAGCCAGCAGTGTGTTCCGTTAGCAACACTTTCAAAAACAGCATCGTGTATTAATTGTAGAAGATATTGGAGGCTCCTTAGGTTATAATCTCGTTGGGCTAAGACAAACCGTTAAAAGAAAGAAGAGGTGAATCGTTTTTATTTTATTAACATTAACTGGCATTACCGTTCGAGCGGCTGTCTGTTTTCTCGCGTGCTTCGTGATTGCTGACAATGGATATCTGATTTATTACAAGTATGAGTGCCCCAAGTAAAGTAGCAAAGACTGCTGACAGCTAGAGTAAGACAGTGACGGAGACTACACTTGTGAACAACATGGACATGGGCCTTGACGAAGCACCTGACAATGGTTAGGTTTTAGGGGCCACTTTACATAAATGTTATCCAACGAGAGACCAACTAATAGCCTACGAAGTTCCAGTGGTACAAAATCAAGATCCCGTACGGCCTGTGGCATATGTGAATGACACCACTGCAAAAGAACGGCACCATCCTCAGTGGTAGCACACATGTTGACGATATTCAAAGTACCAAGGCGAGAATCATCACGTGGTCCTAGAGACGGAATGCCATGATATTACTAACACCCCGTCGCAATTACTGCAAACCGTTAAGCAGCGAAATAATAACTCAACCGACTGTTTTAGTAGAAGTCGGAATTGGCTGTCAACCCTCCGTTTTCCAGATAAATGTTCTATATCACAAAATGAACTAGGGCAATATCTACATTTTCATAGATACTCCGCAAGCCAGCGCATGGTGCATGGCGGAGGGTGCCTTGTACTAGTACTAGTCATTTCCTTCCCTGTTCCACTCCCAAGTGGACCGAGATAAAAGATTGTCTATACGCCTCCGTGAGAGCCTTAATTTCTCTCATCTTGTCTTCGCGGTTATTACGCGAAATGTACGTTATAGTCAGAAGAATCGTTCTGCAGTCAGCCATAAATGCTGTTTCTTAATAGCGTTTCGCGAAAAGATCGTCGTCTTCCCTCGTTGATTCCCATTTGAGTTCACGAAGCATCTCCGTAATATCTGCGTGTTGACCGAAGCTAGCGGTAACAAATGTAGCAGCAAACCTCTGAATTGCTTCGATGTCTTTTTTTAATCCGACTTGGTCAGGATCCAAACACTCGAGCAGTACTCAAGAATGGGTCGTTCTAGTGTTCTATACGCGCTCTACTTTATAAATGAGCTACACTTCCCTAACATTCTCCCAGAAAAACGAAGTCGACCATCCAGTGGCGGATAAAGACCCCATGTAAGTGTTTGTGAAGGGCTATACTTCCAGTAGCGTTAGACTTCGTCCTGCTGTGTCTGTCGGTAAACTAACCTTCCTTGGAAGTATTTCTGTGAAATAAGATGTAATCAGTATGCAGCCATTGTGCACCACAGCTCAAATCATGTTGCCCACATTGCCAAGGAAAACACATGTCAACAAACGCAAAATGTCGCGAACGTCGACATCTCGCTGCAGTGGAGGGAGAGCGCCACCCCTTCCCCTCCCCATCTCCAGCTATTACGACAGAGCGCTCATAAGCTGGTGTTCTGTCGTTGCCACCGAACAGAACTGCGTCGCAGAATCCCCCTCTGTTACACGTAGTTCCTGCAGACATCAGTCAAAGGGAGAAACATAACCATCACGTCACAGCTAAATACCGAATAATTTGTGATTCATGGCCAATAGTACATTCTAAAGTTAATTCTTATAACCTGCATCACCATCTGAGTAGCTGCCAGGGCATGAGCATAAGCACCTGAGCCACAATAGGCATCTGGTTATCGACGATATCGTCTTGTTCACAGACCACAAGTGGTATACAGGAGTAACCGAAGAAATTTGTATCGGAAATCCATCATAGCACACCACCAACAGAAAACATGCTTGTCTATCTCGATATATCGTCCCAAATGTAGCACAAATCGGCAGACATTTACGCATGTAAGCCAGTGATTCCAGAATATCAGAATAAGGAAACGTGCGATGTGCCTTTCTCTGTCCAAAAATATCCGTTTCCAAAATATTTCAGTTGGCGAAAGAAACCCCTGCTTCATCTGCCGAAGCTGTGGCCGTAATAGAAGGCTCTTCGTTAAAGTTAATTTGTTATATTTTTCATAACTTGTTAAATTAATTTTTTCATTGTATGTCAAGTAATTTATGTACCTGTTACTGGGTATATTGAATTTTGTTTTTATTTGTTTATTCTCCATATTATCTCAATGTATCTGCCTTTTTGCGCCAGAAGCAAATAATATAATAGTAACGATGATAACGTTAGTTGTTAGTGCACATGTTATTTGTTGCTCGATGGTTTAGTGAGTAAGTGTCAGACTACAAGTCGAAAGGTGAAAGCATGTATCATCTGTTGGCACTAGGTTTTTGTCACTTCGCGTTTCTTTCACCTTTGGCTATGATCTGTGTTCATTAAAAATGCCAAGTTGCACTGTGGGGCGAAGTTCACATTAGACTACAGGTCCTCCTGAAAATCTGTGAGTAAATCGGTTCAAAGGTAGAAGAAAGCGAGGGCATACCATCTCCAGTAGAAACACGCCTAGCAAAACGCAGAGGAGTTAAAACCAAGCTTCGAGGTGAGAACTGCTTACTTTCACGTATGTTATGCGCGTGCGCAAGAGAGAAATTTACCTTACTCAAATGTCACATGTCCTTCACGTTTAGATCACCATGTGACTGAAGATGTTTGGAATTTTCTGTTTGAAATTCAAAATTGTTAAATACTGTGCGTAAAATCATTCCCTGCAATACATAACATTTTCTGCAATAAAGAAAAGGCGAGAGATCCTAAAATTAAACACTGATTCCGAGATTGGAATCAACAGTTATTCGAAAAATAGGCACCAGCTTGTACACGTTGTGCAAAATAGTCTTTCTCGGTGTGTAATTTACTATAACTATAAAGAACTTACGAGCTACAATGGATGCTTTAAGTACTGTACCTAGCTTTTGCGATCCAGTGTGTAATGTATAACACACTTAGTTGCTGCAGAACGTGCTACGAAAATGTTTCATAGTATAATCTTCGGGTACAAGTGCGACTTTTTTTCCCAGACACTAATATTGTGCCATCCTAATATTCGCTAGCAGTGGTGTGCCGTGAAATACCGCATTTTAATGACTGTGGAGTAACGCTGCAGCAAAGCGGCTCATGTTGAATAACAGAAGCTCACAGCCGACACTATAGGCGCACTTTAATGTTTTCTTACAGTAATGCAGGAAAAGCTTTAGGAAGGCTGTTATATTACGGACGTAAAGTGAGTGGAAACTAAAAGCAGTCTGCCGTAACAGAGCCCTGTTAATAACACGTCCATGGCCGGCGTATGCATTCCGGAATTGTAACTAACGTCCAGTCACGCAACAAGAAGCACAAGTTAACACTGGACGTAGGCGCACACCTTTACCGTCGAGAGCGGACCAAAAAAAAGAGTTCCTGTAGAGCAGTCTGAGTCATACCGCACTTGTTCATGAACAAGCTGCATTATTACAGTTGCACAAAATTTCGGAATGTGTTAAAATTTTATTCAATACACAGTCGTCTATTTTGTAGCGTAAAATATTATGTTTTGACAATATTTTTAGAATAAAAATGCGTTCGATTTCGGAATTCCTCAAAAGGCTTGCAAGGGACAGTACCAATTGTAAACGTCTGAAACAAAGCTACGACGTACGTTCTTCTGTTAGTCCGGGTATCCCTCATTCAAATTCAACTAAATACCTAGGTATTACAATTACGAACAATTTAAATTGGAAGGAATAGAAAATGTTGTGGGGAAGGCTAACCAAAGACTGCGTTTCATCGGCAGGACACTTAGAAAATGTAACAGACGTACTAAAAAGACTGCCTACACTATGCTTGTCCGTCCTCTTTTAGAATACTGTTGCGCGGTGTGGGATCATTACCAGATAGGACTGACTGAGTACATCGAAAAAGTTCAAAGAAAGGCAGCACATTTTGTGTTATCGCGAAATGTGGGAGAGAGTATCACAGAAATGATACAGGATTTGGGATGAACATCTTTAAAAGAAAGGCGTTTTTCGTTGCGACGGAATCAAGACATTCCACTCACCAACTTTCTCCTCCGAATGCGAAAATATTTTGTTGATACCGACTTACATAGGGAGGAACGATCACAAAGATAAAATAAGAGAAATCAGAGCTCGTACGGAAAGATATAGGTGTTCATTCGTCCCGCGCGCTATACGAGATTGGAATAATAGAGAATTGTGAAGGTGGTTCGATGAACCCTCTGCCAGGCACTTAAATGTGATTTGCAGGGTATCCATGTAGATGTAGATGTAGATTTGCGTACTTAATACACAAGGAAGTAACATTCTCGTAAAGAGTGTTCAAAAAAATGGCTCTGAGCACTATGCGACTTAACTTCTGAGGTCATCAGTCGCCTAGAACGTAGAACTAATTAAACCTAACTAACCTAAGGACATCACACACATCCATGACCGAGGTAGGATTCGAACCTGCGACCGTAGCGGTCACGCGGTTCCAGACTGAAGCGCCTTTAACCGCACGGCCACATCGGCCGGCGTAAAGAGTGTCCAAAAATTGTTGCATGTACATCTATGAGTGCTGACGTGTGTTGATATTCCGTTCGTTTACGATGCGAGATCATGCTTTTCTAATTGTTATTTTTGATCTTTTACGTTTCTTCCTTCACCCGATTCTGTTTCTTCTTCTTTCAAGGAATCTGCAACTGTCTGTTACGGTCACAGAGGAAATTGTTACCAATGTACCCTTGGTCTTCTAATGTCTGTTCCACTATTGTTCTTGCGATTGTTCCACATTGGCCTCGTACATAATTAGTTTGTGATACGTATCAAGGTGCTGGAAGTGAGACACTGGTTCTGTAGATTATTTACCTAGAATTATCTGCTGATTTGCCTCTAAGAGACACAGTCTTGGTCTTTTGTGCAAAGGTCATCATCTTATATCTTCAGCTGACCTGCTGAAGCTAATGTAGTGACCCCTTAACGGCATCGTCATCAGTTTATTGAATAGTAACTTACATATCAGCAAATAGGAATGTAGGTAGCCGGCCGGTGTTGCCGTGCGGCTCTAGGAGCTTCAGTCTGGAACCGCGTGACCGCTACGTCGCAGGTTCGAATCCTGCCTCGGGCATAGATGTGTGTGATGTCCTTAGGTTAGTTAGGTTTAAGTAGTTCTAAGTTCTAGGGGACTGATGACCACAGCAGTTGAGTCCCATAGTGCTCAGAGCCATTTGAACCATTTTTTTATGTAGGTAAGTGCTTTCTTCCAGTTTTTGATTCTAAGTTCTTTCTCTGCACCTTCATTCACTAATTACATACACTTTGTAAATATTGGAGGTTTTTTTTTTCAGTATTATTTTCTTCATAGTATAAGCTTTTCATGACGTCTAAAAGTTGGAAGAAATATCCCAATGGAGGTATAGTTTGATTCAATTTAAAGATTTTTCGTAATCTATAAAAGCAGGGTATTATCTCATGGTTACACTATTTTCCTCTTGCAGTTATTGAGAGAAATATTAATTTAGAACCATGAAAAATATACCCTAGCGTAAACTACGCAGTCGTAGTGTGACTACGAGTACCAGTTGATATCTACCTGAAAGAGTTCAGTGAAGGACGAGATCGAAATGTTCTGTGGAGTGACTGAAACACGCGTAGGATGAATGAAACAGTCTGCTATGGATTGTGCTTCTCTAACCATCAAGTAAGCGTGTGCTTGTTGGCGAGGGACATGGTAGGGACAGAAGGGCCACGTGTTCCGCGGAATCCACCTAACGGGACTTGCCTGGCCTGTTTCCTGTTCACAAACAAGCCCACCACCCGGAAAGTACAGCACAGGGTATTTCAGAAGCCCGTTGCCGCCCCCTCCCCACGCGTTCTCTTCCATTCCTCCCCCCACCCCCCACCCCACACCCCTCCACCAATAAGTGAAACAGATTGTCGCCAAATACAACCCCGCGTGTGCAGTGATTCACGAAGAGATGCAAATATTTTAATATGTTATTCTACAAATAAAACTAAAAAAAGTTCATATAAACATAGGTCTGCAAATGTTCAGTTACGGAGTTTGCCTGAAATTTAGGAACTCCGCTAATATGAAGCCAGAGCGAAAATAAATTCGAAGATTGTTGTTGCAGAATTTTTGTTGTTACGTCACTTTATTTTGTCACATTTTAGTATATCATCCAGTCTTTTGAATTTTCACAGTAACAAAGCCGAAATTACACTGTTCGCCCAGAAGATTAAAATACGTCCGATCACATCAGAGGCATGCTTACTACTACTTCACTATGTAGTAATAACCATATTCCAAAGGGTTTACCATTTTTCTTGACAAATATTTCTATTGATTTCGATTATTATTTCATAAATGAATTCCGAAATAAACAAACTAAACAGTACTAGATTGCGTTATTAATAATAGAAATTTTAAGTGTTCCAAATAATTCGTAATTTCAAATGTTTCTAAAAAAATAATTTCATCTGTACATTCAGAACTAGTACTTATCAATTGTAACATCGAAAATAAAGTAAATTCTTTTCATAAATTTTAGCTTGAAATATAACATATTGGGTCTAAAATTATATGAAAGTTTTCAGAAAAGCATCTGAGATAATACGTCTAAAATTTGAAAAATAATACTGGTATCGACAACTACTGTTGAGGAAAAGTAATGCTAGAGGAGGATGTCCCGCTACAGGTTCGAAGCAACTATTCAGAAATATTCACCCTCCAGTCACAATAGTGGCGGCATTAACTCATATATCTTCTATCCTGTCTTCTGTTTTTGCTCTCCTTAAATATCAAAACATCATTTATACAGGGTGAGTCAGTAGGAAAGACGCGATAGTAGTAGTGATTCTGAACAAAAAATTCATATGGACATATGCCCTTTTGCGAATGGTTTCCGAGAAAGACACGTTTAATATAACTTTTGTACGTTTTTCTTTAATAACTCGAAAACCGCACAGTCCAACAAAAACGTGTCTCAGTACACAATTAAACTGAATTAAATTTGTTACAAAAAAGGTCCTATTTATTTTTTGTCGAGGTCTAACAGTTTGCGTGGAGAGATCGCGAGAATATTGAAAATCTCGAGCGACGCGCGTGCGCTGTAGCTTATGTACTTTTTGTAGGCCAGTTTGAGGTAGTTTCCCGACTTGGTAGACTACAAGCGTCTTTTATCAAAATGTTCGTCTCATCTTCCTCTATATTACTGTGGTACGTTGTAAACAATGACAGTGAATAATACAGAAAATAAATAGAAATACACATTAAAAGTGTTCTATCTCGGAAACCATTCGGAAGAGGGCATATGTCCACATCAAGTGTTTTGTTCAGAATTAGTAATGCTATCACCCGTGAAAACACGTACCTTTCCTCCTGACTCAACCTGTATTTCCGTTTTAAATTTTATGTTCAGTTATCTGGTTTAATAAGATACAGACAAAACAACAGCAAAAGATGTGCAGGCGGGAAACGGTATGTGCGGATTGGGGCCCTAGAGGCAGACCCCCTGAGATCCGTCAACCCGACATAGAACCAAATCAAGACTCACTTTAAGATATAAGGTGGAAGGTCATTGAAAATAATGTGTTCACATTCGCCTAGCGGAATTGCGCGCGGAGATAGAACCAGTAATGGAGAGGAGAGAGTATCAAATCTCTATCCGTCCATCTTGACGCACATTTCCTGTGGTTTGCGTAATCTTCCGAGGTTAACGCTGGTTCGCTGTTCACAAGTTCACGAGCAACTTAGCCCGCACCGCTGCTCGATACAAGTTAGTGTCCTATCGTTAATGATCTCAGTGTCGACCGGGCGTTAACTTCACACTCTTTCTTCTTCTACCTTTTCAAATGGTTCAAATGGCTCTGAGCACTATGGGACTTAACATCGGGGGTCATCAGTCCGCTAGAACTTAGAACTACTTAAACCTGACTAACATACGGACAGCACACACATCCATGCCCGAGGCAAGATTCGAACCTGCGACCATAGCGGTCGCGAGGTTCCAGACTGAAGCGCCTAGAACCGCTCGGTCACAAGGCCGGCACTCCCCTTGCAACCTCCTCAGTGACTTCGGCTGTTACCTAAACGTACTCACTTTTGGAGAGCGAATATCGCGCTGCAAATGTAATTTTTAAGAAAGTGATAATCCCTTTTAATAAAAGATACATCTGATAATTCTTTGCCACGTCGCGACCTCAGTCGGTGGCGATCTTGTAACTAAGATTTCAGGCTGATGTCGAGCTGGAGTTGGGTGCATTCGAGTGTCATGTAATAAAGTCACTCTAGGCGTCCCAGCGAAGCACGGAGACTGTCGCATCCCAGGGTGCACCCTCATATAAGGCAAAAATTTTTAGTTGTGACAAGAACACAGGCGGAGAATTAGCATTATAGGTACCGGTAGCTGTCTTGTAAACACCTTTCCTTTGCTGTTGTGCAGTCGCTTTTGACTCTCGGTCCTTTCTATTTCTAATTAGCGCAGGCAGCAGTGCCTATGTGATATAAATAAAAGGTAGTCATTAGATGCTTAATTAGCGTCGCGGTGCTTCAAAGAGATTCCTGGGCGCGACAGGAAGCGGCTGCGTCGCCGCCCATATATCAGCGTGGCGTTCCTGGCGCGCAAACAAATCCACGCTTGTTCACTTTCCGTGCTCCTCCTCCCGCCAGTTTCCGCAGCTTTAATCGACGAAAACGAATCCATCACCAGCCGGGACCCTCGGGTTGCTCCTAATTCGGCCACCGGATTGTTGCGCTTTCGGAAGGCCGGACTGCTGTGCTTAAACTGCATCGTGGCACCGGTATTACCAAAATGAATGGATCGATTGAAATGATATTCCCAACGACAACATTTTTCGCATTCCCACATTCGTACATCTCATTACTACTCGGTTCTTTTTTTGCAGTAGCTGTCTCGAAGAGAAGAGATTAATTTGGAATTTTGTTCGCCATAATTAGGCCGAGACTAAATGCAACTGCTCAATTTCATTGATACAACTGATGTTCGACATCTTTCATCCACTTGTCTCTGTTTGTGGCGGAATGCAGCTCACTGATTATCGTAATACATACAAAAATGCTGAGGCAAATCGAGAACCGTTCGAGCAACACTGCAGCAGGAAGCTTTTTAGCAAATCGCGCAAGACGAGAAGTTACATTTGGGGTGATTTCCACATACGACACAAGTCCAGACAATTAATCGACTCATTTGAGAAAACAGTTCGACGAAGTTATTTGGTTAAAAATTCTGTAAAATGATCGATCGTGCCAAAGTGAGAAGCAATGAATACCATTACAGTTCCCTGATTTTTACGACTGCGAAATACTCTCTCTTTTCGTAAATAATGCATAAATACGTTATCTGTACGACCTGCACATTAAAATGTCTGTACTGGTAAAAATCAGAATTGAGATTAAATTCCTTTGACTCTTCAAAATACAGTTGGTATATGATGACATTTATAGACAAATTTTGTGCCCACTTATCTGAGGCAACATGAACAGATACGTGGTAACCCAATGATGACAGACACACTCCCTTTAACTAAGGAGAAAAATCACCGATGACCGTTGAAAAGATCTTCCTAATCTTCAATAGAAGGCGTTATTCAGTGCACGGTTTTGTGACTGTAAGTATGCGGAACACAGGGAGTGAAAAACAAATTTTGAACCTCATTCAATTACAAACAAAGCAAAGTGAAAATTTGTTGGCCTGGCTGTGGTTTGTGGTTAAACATGCACTTTTTTTTAACAATGGATGTAAGGTGATGAAATCAGTGAAGATGCAGTGACTGGAAATGATATGTTTTTGGGTGGAAGGATGCTGAAACAGCTACAGCACAATTTTCAGCCAACATATGATAACGAAGACAATATTGTGCTGTGTCGATAGACTTAAGTCTCGCATTTTGCACATATGTCGACTGCTTCTGTGAAGCGATTAACTGCAAACATCAAAAAGTGGTGTCTTACACTCTCTTCTATTAGGCGTCTTAAATTTCGTTGGAAGGTACATCGCTCCAATGGAAAAAAATCTTCGTTGCTTCAGTATCGCGACAGATCAAAGCGGTATGTGCCTTGCCTTACAGCAGTACGCTCAACAGTTTCGAGTGCTGTCAGTTGTCGAAATTCTTGTCTCGTTATCTTCAATGGTTCAGGATATGTTGAAGGTTAGCAGCTTTTGCGACCCACGCCACAAAATCGAAAAGAAAACTTTATAAATGTGGGATACGAAACAGAAAATGTGACAAGTTCTGGATGAACTTGCTTAGACGAAATTTACTTTATACTGAAGATGAGTGAAATGGACATTTACCTGTAGAATTAGAGAAGTTTTCATGCTGAATCACGTACATTTGACGGGTAAATGTAGCTTTCGATGACATTATTTCATTCTCTTATTGTAAAGAAACTGTTATCACTCTAGTTCAATCCCAGTTCGTGTTAAATTCTGCACCCTCAGAACGAGATCGTCTTTTTTTGTGAAGAGATATAATAGATGTTAACTGTTTGATCGTCACAGAGGCGGGAATACACGTCGCTGAAAAATAGTAATGAGGCCGAAAATATCTGCCTTGGCTCCATCTCGCCTCGTTGGTAGCGTAAGACGAGCCACACCTGCCGTCGTCGCACAAATATCCATGTATCTCATTATAGAGCACAGAGACTTATTCATAGGACACGCAGCTGTGACAATATTGCCCTCTAGGACAGCAAAAGCATACCTATTACTCGCGCATTTCCCAATCAGTGACAAATTACATATTATTGAAGCAAGCTAATTAGAAGCAAAAAGTCTTGGAAATCGTAGACTGCAAAACAGTATGAAATTATGTTAGCAACATAAGAAAATCAGTCCGACAAAACAGTTCTGACCACGTTCAACCTGACGCTCATACAGTAAAATCAAACGGTTGACTTACGTGCGAGGAGTACTTTTATTGTTGTCAGTAACAAACTGCTGTTAATTCAGGTTGTTAGTCTCTTATTTAAATGGCGTCTGAGAACCGAAAAATAGACGCAACACGGACCAGTTACATTGACGATAATACTGGCAATAATTGTGGAGGGCCGGCCGCGGTGGTCTCGCGGTTCTAGGCGCGCAGTCCGGAACCGTGCGACTGCTACGGTCGCAGGTTCGAATCCTGCCTTGGGCATGGATGTGTGTGATGTCCTTAGGTTAGTTAGGTTTAAGTAGTTCTAAGTTCTAGGGGACTGATGACCGTAGCTGTTAAGTCCCATAGTGCTCAGAGCCATTTGAACCATTTTTGAATTGTGGAGGTAAGTCATTTCACTTTGGCACTCTGAAGATTGCGTATCGTATGTGACCTTCCCATCTTTCAAGAAACGATGATATACTCCTATTTTATGAAATTGTGTCCGTCCACTGTTGTAATGGCCAATAAATATTTAGCTGAAATGTCAAGCTGTTTTGACCAGGGGCAGCAAAATAAATATGCAGCTTGCATATTTATTTATGTATTATTCAAAATAAAATATTATGAACTATCTACACCGTTTTTGCATCGTACTTTGCGCATTAACATCGAGAAAACGGCGATCGGAATGGTCTGCTGTGTCAGATCCTGAACTTCTTGTAAATCGCTCACAGTTCATGCGTCTCCAAATGCTTTCGCAAATCATATGTTCCCTCGTGAAATTTTATGCTAATAATGGGGACTTAAAAAGAACGGCTGCAATCAGTCTGTGAACACTAGAGACAGAAAGCTGTACATTGACGACAGATTCATGAGACTAGTACAGAAAGTGTGCACTGTTTTGTAAAGTGTATTTCGTATAGGTTTCCTGCGTAAAAGTAAAATTTGAGTGGTAAATAAAAGTTGTAATTTTACTTTTTATTTTATGCAGGTTTTCCTCGCATTACTTCTAAATCGTTCGTTCTGTCATACTATTCAGATGTCTATACCACTCAACACTCTTTTCACGTCGTTTGTTATAACCAATGTTCTGCGAATTGTGTGCATAGTGGCCTATTCTATAACTGAGTGTATTTTGGTTAGGTGGTCCCACTGAAGCTGAAGAAAACAAAACGTAGTGTTGCAGGAATTGAATGAAATTATTCTTATGTCATGAAATTATTTCTGGTGATGATGCAGTAAAGTTCAGCCATGGCGGCTGCTTGCCAAAATCTTTCACTGTCTTCTATCAATGCGGAAGAACTGGAAATAACACCAACGTCTACCCAGCAGTTATTGTTTGACAGAGCTCCAGAGATAGTTGAAACTTGGGCACAGACTGCACCCTTTAGTGGTGCGTGGATGAAGTACACACGTGAGAAGTCTTTCTCCAGTCTCTTACCGTAAGGACGTTAATTCGCCATTTACTGTTGTTGCTGGAGCTTTCACAGGATAATGTTAATTTTAGCAGCGCCAGTACTGTTTAGAAGGGGAATCGGCGAGTAATTCAGCTGCTCCGGTGAGGTCTGGGAAGCCAAAGCATGGCTGCCTTTCTTGTCATACCGCCAGCCGGAGGAAGCGAGTCGCGGATGAAATGAAACTGGTGTGTTTTACGCAGACGCAAAACTGCTTTTGTGGAAGCAGCGAGCGCCGGTTAGCGAGATGAGCGCGCTGATTAAATTCCCGGCCAGGAAGTCCTCGTACAAGTTTTCGGTTTCCCTTAATCAAGACAGCCACCCTTTGTTAAGCGCACGACTTTTTTCTGTCCAATTCTGCACTCAGAATTAATGAAAGGACTTTTGGTGCATTTACGTAGATGGCATCTGCAGAAGTGTCGCATTCCATTTATGCCTCTCTTTTATGAATTTTGACGCAAACGTAGTCTGTTTGTGCCATAATGCACTTAAAATACGTAAGCGCGATGGTATTTAAACATTCGACATGGTCAACACTGCCAGTTACTCGGGTAGCTGGGCAGTTATTCGTCCTAATCAACTGCTTAAGATGCGATGCTATAGTGGCAAGGAATTTCCAAAATCTTGCAAGACAGAGTGAATGAAATCACGGTTCATGGAAGAAGAAGGACAAAAAGAAAGGAAAATTAGCGTGGCCATTTGAGACGGAACACAAACTCGAATTAAAGAAAAGTGGAGAAGGAAATCGTCTCTGTCCTTGTAAAATAAAAAATCTCGGCCTTGACCGCAGATGATTTAGTGGAACTACAGAAAATCTAAATCAGGATGGCCGGACGAAGATATGACCCCCGCTCCTCCCGGGCACAGGTTCAGTGTCTTAACCACTGCATCATCTCCCTCGGTAATGGTTCTTGAACACATGTAGTGAGCCTGTAACAGACACTAACTTCTCCATTACCAGATTCAGTGTTTGCTAATTATCAATTTTGTATGTACACAGATCTCATCAGTAATATTAGAGCTATAGGTTTTTGTATTTCTAAGCCATTCCCAGGAGGATCATTGCGCAAGTTTCGAAAAGAGGACGGTAATCAGTCACCGCAATATGCGCTGAGAAACAAATTCCGTACATTTGATTTTCTTTAGCCATCTCGGAATTTTTACTCTCGTAAATATAATTGCCATGTAATATCCCTGTACACAAGTCTGAACTACGCACTTTATAAACAGCTTTTTTTTATCTTGTTCTTCTCCTCCTCCTACTTCTTCCACTACAACTACTACTACTGCCAGTTCGAGAAAAACTGTAACGGATCATTTTCGGGCTGCGTCCGTGGGCGAATGCTGGCCGCTATTGTGAGCGAAGCGCCGGTTTCCGAGTGACGGGCGAACTGCGGCTATTCTCCAGCGGCAAGATAAAGGGTTCGGTTCCACTAATCCGCTTAACGTGTGGTGGCCTGGCCCGACTGGGTGGTCTTCAAAGGAGGAGTGTGTTTCCCACAGAATGGCTGCTGTTTACAGGTACCCTTTGGGCAACAAACTTCTGAAAGTGGAAGTGTCAGCTGCAGCAGCACTTTACGGTAGCAGGCAATGACCAATCGCAGTGCTTGCTCACTGCTCTGTAGGCTGATCGGCTTAAATGTCGATTGTGAAAAGAATATCGTGGAGCTATGAACATCTTCGAAATTGAGGAGTCGGTCGGTGGCCCCGTTAGTGTGCAAGACACTAGTTTGAGCTATCTGGGGCGCAGCTGATGTGGAGGTGTATTTCGGAAGTTCGTAGTCAGGGAGCAGTAAGGTTGTTCTCTAGATGTGGAATGTTCAGTAGTATGAGGGAGTGCTTTCCCTTTCTCGCGCGGGGAACGCCCTAATCTATTGCTGGTTTTCGAGGTTGGCGTTGATGTTAGCGAACGTACGCGGACTGTTAAGTAAGAGGCGGCCTAGCAGAGTGTGAAGCAACTACACTGAAGAGCCAATAAACTGATACACCTGCCTAATATCGTGTAAGGCCCCCGCGAGCACGCAGAAGTGCCGCAACACCATGTTGGACGGGACTAATGTCTGAAGTAGTGCTGGAGGAAATCGACACCATAAATCTTGCAGAGCAGTCCATAAATCCGTAAGAGTAGGAGGGGAGTGAAGGTCTCTTTTGAACAGCACGTTGCAAGGCATCCCAGATATGCTCAATAATGCTCACATCTGTGGAATTTGGTGGCCAGCGGAAGTGTTTAAACTCAGAAGAGTGTTCCTCGAGCCAATCTGTAGCAATTCTGGGCTTGTGGCGTGTAGCATTGTCCTGCTGGAATTGTCCAAGTTCGTCGAAATGCATAATGGACATGGATGGATGCAGGTGATCAGACAGAATATTTACGTACGTGTCACTTGGCAGAGTCGTATCTAGACGTATCAGGGGTCCCACATCACTCCAACTGCACACGCCATGCGTCATTACAGAGCCTCCACCAGCTTGAACAGTCCCCTGCTGGCATGCAGAGTCCATGGATTCATGAGGGTGTCTCCACACCCGTACACGTCCATCCGATCGATACCATTTGAAAAGAAACTCGTCCGGCCAGATAGCATGTTTCCAGTCGTCAACAGTCCAATGTCCATGTTGACGGGCCCAGGCGTGGCGTAAAGCTTTGTGGCGTGCAGTCATCAAGTGTACACGAGTGGGCCTTCGGCTTCTAAAGCCCATATCCCTGTATTTGAATATGCATGCCTGTACCAGTTACTTTGGCCCTTCAGTGTTAGCTGGAGGCATTGTGTAATGAAGGAAGAGGACTTGGCGAGGGTTATTACAAAAAGAATAAAGTGTGTTTTCCTCCAATAGAAATATTTAGTGTGCAATTCACTTGTATTTCTTTACCCTCATTGACTTTAGACAGTTTTCCTGTGTCATTCACAGAAGAGATGGGAGGAAGCGGTTAGTGACGGTGTAGTGACTGGTGGCAATGTTTGCTGTCCAATCCAGTAGTCCAACTTGGTTTTTTTTTAAGGTAGTCAAATGGCTTCAGGGCAATGTCACAAAAGAGATGACTGTTGGGTTGTCTCGCGGGTCCAGGCGAGGCTGACGACCCTTATTTGACTCTATAGCGTAAGTCTAGTAGGGCCTAGAAATCGTCCAGGTTCGCTAACAAACGTTTGGAAGGACGTCTACTACGGAATAATACGTCGCTTGCTTTATTTCGTGCACCACACGGCGCTAAGCGTTTGTAGACTCGCCGCGACTGCGATAGGACTTCACCAGACGCTACAGAAGCTCTGATACGACAAATGAGGAGAATCGTTTCCAAACGAAGTTTAAATCCTCAGAGGGCTATCCTGAGTTAGGTTTTCAACTTCTCCCATAAATCGTTCCAGGAGAGTGCTCGAATGGTTCCAGAAAAATGTCTGTCGGTTATTATCTACCTCAGTCTTGATAACTCAAATCACCTCAATACCGACAGGGCGTAAATCATTTTTCCTTCATTTACGAAATACATTAAACGTAATTCGAAATAAGCAGTAATTCGGACATAACCGTTCGATAAAATTCAATGCGTTTGTGTCCGCTATGGTCTGTGTAACTTTAACAAGCGCTTTAGACGGAAAGACCCGTTAAAGTTTGATTACACGATTCCTAGAAAATCACTGGTAAAACAGGTATCTGGAAGTATTCGTAGGGAGCGATATGAAGTGGATCGACCACATAAAATTAATCGTATGAATGGCAGATGTCAGACTAAAATATATATTGGCAAAACCCTCAGTAAATGCAGTCTACCCACGGAGGAGGTGCTGTAGCTTACGAGCCCCTCGGTCGACCGAAAGCTGTGTATTGCCCTTCAGTCTGGAGCCCTTGTTTGAGTAAGCCGGCCGGAGTGGCTGAGCGGTTCTCGGCGCTACAGTCTGGAACCGCGCGACCGCTACTGTCGCAGGTTCGAATCCTGCCTCGGGCATGGATGTGTGTGATGTCCTTAGGTTAGTTAGGTTTAAGTATTTCTAAGTTCTAAGGGACTGATGACCTCAGAACAAGTCCCATAGTGCTCAGAGCCATTTGAACCATTTTGATCTCTCCAGTATGGATGCATCTCAGGCTCGAACTCTTACGGGAATCGGCGAAATGCCGCGATTAACGAGAATAAGGAGCAAGGGGCACTACATTCGTAGTTTATGGATAGGTTGAGAATTTGGGTCTGACGGGAGGTCCGTGCAGCTGCGATGACCGCTGTGACTGGATGGGGTAGTGGTCAGAGCATCTGCTTACTAAGCAGGACACACGGGTTCGAGTCCCCGTCCGCCACAAATTATCAGCCTTCCACATTGATTTACATCAGTGCCTACTCGCAGCCAGTGTCTATAATCCCTGCGTCTTAATTAATTAATGTCTTGCTCTTGTCACATGTACTTAATGGTACTGGCCAACCTAAAAACAATCCACTCCTATTAGCTATAATTATTAATCTGGAAATGAAGTAAATTCTGATGTAATGTTGTTCAGTACACTGTCCTCAGTCACCAATAAAAATATCTGCACTTATATCTATTGCACTCTGTGTATGGAGAGATTCGTATTATCCGCCAGGGTAGCCGAGAGCGCTAACGCGCTGCTTCCTGGACTAGGGTGGCGTAAAGCTTTGTGGCGTGCAGTCATCAAGTGTACACGAGTGGGCCTTCGGCTTCTAAAGCCCATATCCCTGTATTTGAATATGCATGCCTGTACCAGTTACTTTGGCCCTTCAGTGTTAGCTGGAGGCATTGTGTAATGAAGGAAGAGGACTTGGCGAGGGTTATTACAAAAAGAATAAAGTGTGTTTTCCTCCAATAGAAATATTTAGTGTGCAATTCACTTGTATTTCTTTACCCTCATTGACTTTAGACAGTTTTCCTGTGTCATTCACAGAAGAGATGGGAGGAAGCGGTTAGTGACGGTGTAGTGACTGGTGGCAATGTTTGCTGTCCAATCCAGTAGTCCAACTTGGTTTTTTTTTAAGGTAGTCAAATGGCTTCAGGGCAATGTCACAAAAGAGATGACTGTTGGGTTGTCTCGCGGGTCCAGGCGAGGCTGACGACCCTTATTTGACTCTATAGCGTAAGTCTAGTAGGGCCTAGAAATCGTCCAGGTTCGCTAACAAACGTTTGGAAGGACGTCTACTACGGAATAATACGTCGCTTGCTTTATTTCGTGCACCACACGGCGCTAAGCGTTTGTAGACTCGCCGCGACTGCGATAGGACTTCACCAGACGCTACAGAAGCTCTGATACGACAAATGAGGAGAATCGTTTCCAAACGAAGTTTAAATCCTCAGAGGGCTATCCTGAGTTAGGTTTTCAACTTCTCCCATAAATCGTTCCAGGAGAGTGCTCGAATGGTTCCAGAAAAATGTCTGTCGGTTATTATCTACCTCAGTCTTGATAACTCAAATCACCTCAATACCGACAGGGCGTAAATCATTTTTCCTTCATTTACGAAATACATTAAACGTAATTCGAAATAAGCAGTAATTCGGACATAACCGTTCGATAAAATTCAATGCGTTTGTGTCCGCTATGGTCTGTGTAACTTTAACAAGCGCTTTAGACGGAAAGACCCGTTAAAGTTTGATTACACGATTCCTAGAAAATCACTGGTAAAACAGGTATCTGGAAGTATTCGTAGGGAGCGATATGAAGTGGATCGACCACATAAAATTAATCGTATGAATGGCAGATGTCAGACTAAAATATATATTGGCAAAACCCTCAGTAAATGCAGTCTACCCACGGAGGAGGTGCTGTAGCTTACGAGCCCCTCGGTCGACCGAAAGCTGTGTATTGCCCTTCAGTCTGGAGCCCTTGTTTGAGTAAGCCGGCCGGAGTGGCTGAGCGGTTCTCGGCGCTACAGTCTGGAACCGCGCGACCGCTACTGTCGCAGGTTCGAATCCTGCCTCGGGCATGGATGTGTGTGATGTCCTTAGGTTAGTTAGGTTTAAGTATTTCTAAGTTCTAAGGGACTGATGACCTCAGAACAAGTCCCATAGTGCTCAGAGCCATTTGAACCATTTTGATCTCTCCAGTATGGATGCATCTCAGGCTCGAACTCTTACGGGAATCGGCGAAATGCCGCGATTAACGAGAATAAGGAGCAAGGGGCACTACATTCGTAGTTTATGGATAGGTTGAGAATTTGGGTCTGACGGGAGGTCCGTGCAGCTGCGATGACCGCTGTGACTGGATGGGGTAGTGGTCAGAGCATCTGCTTACTAAGCAGGACACACGGGTTCGAGTCCCCGTCCGCCACAAATTATCAGCCTTCCACATTGATTTACATCAGTGCCTACTCGCAGCCAGTGTCTATAATCCCTGCGTCTTAATTAATTAATGTCTTGCTCTTGTCACATGTACTTAATGGTACTGGCCAACCTAAAAACAATCCACTCCTATTAGCTATAATTATTAATCTGGAAATGAAGTAAATTCTGATGTAATGTTGTTCAGTACACTGTCCTCAGTCACCAATAAAAATATCTGCACTTATATCTATTGCACTCTGTGTATGGAGAGATTCGTATTATCCGCCAGGGTAGCCGAGAGCGCTAACGCGCTGCTTCCTGGACTAGGGTAAGCGCGCCGGCCCCAGATCGAATCCGCCTGGCGGATTAACGACGAGGGCCGATGTGCCGGCCAGCCTGGATGTGGTTTTTAGGCGGTTTTCCACATCCCGCATGGGGAATACCGGGCTGGTCCCCATGTTCCGCCTCAGTTCCATGGCTCGCAGACATCTGAACACATTCGCACTATTCCATGGATTACGCTCGATGCAGACAGTTGGGGCCCGCATCTCGTGGTCGTGCGGTAGCGTTCTCGCTTCCCACGCCCGGGTTCCCGGGTTCGATTCCCGGCGGGGTCAGGGATTTTCTCTGCCTCGTGATGGCTGGGTGTTGTGTGATGTCCTTAGGTTAGTTAGGTTTAAGTAGTTCTAAGTTCTAGGGGACTGATGACCATAGCTGTTAAGTCCCATAGTGCTCAGAGCCATTTGAACCATTTGAACCAGACAGTTGGGGTACACTAATTCCGTTCTGGGGAGGGGGGGGGGGGGGTACGGGGTGGCGGCAGGAAGGGCATCCGGCCACCCCTTTAACATTAACATGCCAAATCCGATTAACGATGGCTGACACTGCGGGACAAGGCTCAAGTGATAGATAGAATGGAGAGATTCGTATTGATCTCTTTTGCCCAACAAACACTTTCTTTAATTTATACATTAAACGTATTCGAAACTGCGATTATGGACAACCTTCAGCTGTACAATGGGGTGACGACAATGGAAATTTATACCAGACCGGGACTCGAACCCGTATTTCCCGTTTATCGCGAGCGATTGCCTTACCAGTTGGCTATCCGCGCGCGACTGACTGCCAGACCCAAACTTCCATATGTCATCAACCATCCGTGTACAACCTGTACTCGTACATCCATTATGTATATTCTTGTACAGATGAGACATTTCACTTTAGTCTCGCTTGTCTGGTGTCGGCGGATAAATGCGATATTGCAGTGCCTGTGTTATTCTGAATTACGATGCAAAGTTCCTCTGGACACACACGCCTGTCCAAAGGAACTTTGCATCGTAATTGAGACTAACATGTTGTTGTTGTGGTCTTCAGTCCAGAGACTGGTTTGATGCAGTTCTCCATGCTACTCTATCCTGTGCAAGATTCTTCATCTCTCAGTACCTACTGCAACCCACATCCTTTTGAATCTGTTTAGTGTATTCATCTCTTGGTCTCCCTCTACGATTTTTACCCTCCGCCCTACCCTCCCATACTAAATTGGTCTCGCATTCGGGAGGACGACGGTTCAATACTGCGTCCGGCCATCCTGAATTAGGTTTTCCGTGATTTCCCTAAATCGCTCCATGCAAATGCCTTGATGGTTCCCTTGAAAGGGCACGGCCGACTACCTTCCCCGTCCTTCCCTAATCCGATGAGACCTATGACCTCGCTGTATGGTCTCCTTCCCCAAACAACCCTCCCCATTACCTACTCATTAGTTACGTAATCAACCCATCTAACCTTCAGCATTCTTCTGTAGCACCACATTTTGAAAGCTTCTATTCTGTTCTTGTCTAAACTATTTATCGTCCATGTTACACTTCCATACATGGCTACACTCCATACAAATACTTTCAGAAACGACTTCCTGACACTTAAATCTATACTCGATGTTAACTAATTTCTCTTCTACAGAACCGCTTTCCTTGCCATAGCCAGCCTACATTTTATATCCTCTCTACTTCGACCATCATCAGTTATTTTGCTCCCCAAATAGCAAAACTCCGTTACTGCTTTAAGTGTCTCATTTCCTAATCTAATTCCCTCGGCATCACCCGACTTAATTCGACTACATAGACACTACAATATCGTACTATTTAACATTGGCCGGCCGCGGTGGTCTCGCGGTTCTAGGCGCGCAGTCCGGAACCGTGCGACTGCTACGGTCGCAGGTTCGAATCCTGTCTCGGGCATGGATGTGTGTGATGTCCTTAGGTTAGTTAGGTTTAAGTAGTTCTAAGTTCTAGGGGACTGATGACCACAGCAGTTGAGTCCCATAGTGCTCAGAGCCATTTGAACCATTTAATATTGGTGCAGTTTCTCAAAATATAATTCCAAAAGACAACAAGGAGTGAGAATATGCAAAATAGGCCAAATATCTTGTCTTTTGGTCAACACAATGAGAGAACAGAGAATGCTGATAAGTTTATGTGTGTCTTTATTTTATTTTAACTTATTATCCAACTGTACCCACTCTGTGTTGCATTAGTAAATCTCCAGTAATGTCCATTTCTGGTGTTGACAGATGAATACGTTTGCCTCATTTTGCAGATCATTGCATACTTTCACCGACTCTGAGGGCCCGGTGTCAACGCGGTGTTGATCGTCAAATTCGAGCGCCGCCGCACCAAACCGAAAACGGTGGCAGTAACACATCCGAGGTCCAGTGTCCGAAAGTCGGGGAGAAGGAACGTGTGTTCGGGCGGTAATTGACAAGTGATGTGGAAGAGCGAAGTCCGTCACATTTAGTGCGCGTTTGCGTGGTGGCGTCTGGGAGGGGCTGCGACGGTAATGGAAGCTGCAGGATAAAGACGGGAACAGTAGGCTGGC
The DNA here is from genome assembly GCF_021461395.2 of Schistocerca americana. Lineage (NCBI taxonomy): Eukaryota > Metazoa > Arthropoda > Insecta > Orthoptera > Acrididae > Schistocerca > Schistocerca americana. The sequence goes on along the minus strand of NC_060130.1, from coordinate 888,086,730 downwards.
ATGCCCCGCATCTCGTGAGAGCAGCTTTCACGGCGGCATCGCGCGGCTCGGGTTTCGGGCGCACACGTGCTTCTAATTGGATGCGACATGGAAGGGATTAGGTTGCCGTAAGATTTTGCGCTACACACGTGAAGTGCGGCTTCCGTGGGGAGCTCGCAGGCATATAGCCGGCAGCACAATGGCTGCCGCCGCAATTCCTCCACACGTTCTCAGCTCCGCGCTTCTCTTTTCTTCTGGCCGAGCCGACTTCCCTGGGAAGCCCGAGCTCGACGCGCCAGGTTTACGAAACATCGAGGTGGCAGGGCTCGCTTCCGCCGGGGACGGGGTTCGAGTCCCCCGTCGGCCCGCCTGAAATAAGTTTTCTGTGGTCTCGCTGAATCGTAGAAGGGTAGGGAGTGGAATGGAGATACCTTTGTCCAGCTGTCTTCACGTAGACGGGGTTCTAAATTGGAACGTACTTTGCATGGCCGACGGCATGCGCGTATAAAATTTTCGCGGTGTTCAAACCGTGCCATGTATCGAGGTTTTTAAACTATTTACTGTCTCCTTCGTCAGGAGCAGAATCAGATGTTACATCCTTCCGGAGAGGCAACTGATTTCGCCGCGGATATCTTGATGAAGAACGTGGTGAAAAGCTACAGTTCAGACACGACGCACCTTAACATCGACAAATTTGTGTGGATATTAATGGGCTAGTATTGGATCTATGACGCGAACTACGTTTTCAAATGCCGCTGGAATCTGAATGGCCTGACGCACATTGATAGGTCAGAAGAACCATTTTCTGGAGCGCCACATTCAAATGACATTGCAATCATTCACATACAATTTTGCTCTGCCCGTACCACTTCAGACTAATGCCAAGGAGATAAATGCACTTCTTTCTTTGTCCAAATAATGCAGTGTTCTAATGTATTGCGTAGTTGACGGGACATGAAACCTGTCTTCGGAAAAACGGTACAAAAAGAAAAAAGCTCCGTAGAAAGTAAAAAGAGAAGGAAGAAGACGACATCAAGCCCACATTTCGAAGACAAAAATTAATGTTTCATGTTCATTACAAGTACGTACTCATATTAGTGTCTGGCAAAGTCTTCGATATTGTAATGCTACTAAGACTGTTCAGTCAGACCGATGACCTCGTAGTTTGGTCTTCTCACGCCTTTAAACAAACCAAACAGTTCAGTGCGTTAGTCACCTTGTTACCGAGATGTAAATGCCGACAGTACTGGTTTAGGTTCGCAAATCCGAGGGCGCTGTTTAGTGAGGTTAGGTTGGTTTTCACCTCCCTCTACCAGAATACAAGGCTGATTCTCTGTTCCACTTGAAATAAATACTGAGTAAACACAACGGCACGACATAAATGTGTGAACTGGTCGTACACGTAGCTGAGAAATCATACGAACCGTCTTTACAGCGAATAGAGAACATGCTTCAGTACGTATGTACTTGATTTTTCCAACAGAAAGGTAATTTTAGTGGTACCATTTTTTAGCATTTGGTAATTATCGAGTAGGGGCTGGCGGCCAGTTTTCACAAGAACTGTAGTATCTATCATCTCGAGTAAATAATGCACATAGACTGAAAAGAAATTCGAAAGTCATTGTACAGTAAATGGCTCCGAAATGAACATACATTTATTTTTTCATGTTGAAACTGAGATTTACCTGCAGGAGAAAAGTGGAAGACGGTTGTCGTATCTTGTTTAAAACAAGAGAATAATTTAATAACTGCTTTGCAGTTTGTATAGCGTATTTGCTATAGTTTTCAGTATTTTTCGGGCCTATCGGCACATCCTCGACGGCCGCTGTGGCCTAGTGGTTCTAGGCGCTTCAGTCCCGAACCGCGCTGCTGCTACGCTCGCAGGTTCGAATCCTGCCTCGGGCATGGATGTGTACGATGTCCTTAGGTTAGTTAGGTTTAAGTAGTTTCAAGTCTAGGGGACTGATGACCTCAGATGTTAAGTCCCATTGTGGTTAGAGCCTTTTGAACCAATTATTGCACATCCTCAGGCAAGTGTTACTTAAGTGTAGCTTAACGTTTAAATACATTGATGAACCAAAACATCATGAGCACTGTTCACCACCAGATTTAATGCCGCTTGCAGGCGTTGTCGGCACGTGATGCGAGAAGGAAAGTATATAAGCGTAGAATATTTTAACGATGATACGGGCCACGAATGAGGAAATCCATTGAAATATGTGAATTTCGGAAAGGGAAGATTGATATAGTCCGACTCTTGGGAAACAGTATCTCGAGAGTGGTTGGTTGGTCGATTTGGGGTGGGTACCGAACAGCGAGGTTATCGGCCCCATCGGAGAAGGGAAGGCTGTGGAAGGAAGTCGGCCGTACCCTTTCAAAGGAACCATCCATCCTTGCATTTGCCTGTTTAGGAAAATTACTGAAAACCTAAATCAAGATGACCGGTCGCGGGTTTAAACCGTAGTCCTCCCGAACGCGTGTCCAGTGTGCTAACCACTGCATCACTTCGCTCGGTCATCTCGGGAATGGGGAAGCTGATTGGCTATTCACGTGCTAGTGTCGTGAGCATCTGTGGAAAGTGCTTGAATGGCTGTGAAACCTCGAGTAGGCGCCGAGGTGTTGGACGTCTACGCCAACGTGGAGGTAGGTGATTTGCTCCCTCTGGAAGCAGGATAGGCAGCGATCTGTGGCAGATGTGACGATAGCGTACAGTGCTGGTGCAGGCGTAATTGTTTCGGACCACACCGTTTAGTGCACGTTGTTGAACATGGGGTTCCGCAGCAGACAACCCCTGTGTGTTCCCATACTGACCCAAAGACATTACAGTTGGCACGACATCAGAAAGACTGGGCCGTATACCAGTGGAAACGTCTCGTCTGGCGGATAAATCACATTTCTTGTTAGACCAGCTCCATAATCGTGTCCGGATACGCCATCATCTTGGCGAACGATTGCTCGAAATATGCATCGCGCCAAAGACACAGGCCAGTGAAGGCAGTATTATGCTACAGGAGGCATTCCACTAGGCTTCCACGGGACCTGTAATACGCAATCAAAGGCACCGTGACTGCTGTAGGCTTCGTGAACACTATTGCGGTCCACCTGCATCCCTTAATGCTTGTTGTCTTCCCTGGCGTCGATGTCATCTTGCAGCAGGGTAACTGTTCGTGTCACAGTGCCAGAAACGTCCTACAGCGAGAGCATGATAGTGATCTCATGTTGGTGTCTTGACCAACATATTCTCGCGATCTGAACCCAATGGAATACAACTTGGACGTTATCGAACCGCCAGTTCCGGTACCACTTATCTCCACAAATCTGCCAAGGACTTTTCGAAATCATACCACATGCAGAATGGCTACTGAATTGCATTCCAAAGGTGGGCCAACTGCTACTCAAGCAGGTGGTCATAATGTTTTGGCTCAACACTATAAGTGATGCTCAACTGTTATCATCTAAAAGTAGGCAGCCTGTCCCGGAACACATTTACATCTGGGCCTAGAAGCCAGAAATTATACTACATCTTTCTTGTGTGTGCAGAATCAATTGTGCAGTTGATTTTAGACTGTTTTTTCAGGCGAAATACAGACTTGAAATTTTAAATATAGCTCAGAAGTGGGTGCAATGCAATATTAACTCCTTTCTATCCGATTCACTTAGCTCTCATAGAGAGTGGGGGGGGGGGGGGAGGGTGAAAAAGAATGCTAACGCCTGACATGCCAGCCGCACTGCAGGACCGGTGTGCTGCGCGAATAGTATCGGAATAATTTCCAGGCGGAGTGCGAGCGAATAGACAAGGCTGAGCAGAGAGAGGCAAGAAGAAGAGACTGACGTCGCTTTCTTGTCTATCTGTTCAGTACAAATTTTGCAGTTGATTTTAAATAAACTTTCCGATGAGCTACAGACCTTAATTTTAGATATACCTCGGAACTGTGTGACAATGCGTAATAACTCGCTTTATTGTCTGGTGTGTGGTGAAGTGTATTTTATGTACCACTGCTAATTCTCCCTTTTTTGCTCTTCCATACTTGAATGGTTCGCTGGAAGAACGAAGGCTGTTAAGCCTCTGTGTGAGCTCTGATCTCTATAATTTTTACTCTCACCATGTTTTCGCGAGATACGCGTAGGAGGAATCAATATATAGTTTGAGTCAGGTGAAGAGAAAGTAAACCTGTAATTTTTTTACATGTCTCTTTTGTAAACTCATAAAAATGTTTGAAATCAACTGAAAAATTTCACACACACAAGACTATAAATCAGAAAATAATTGTGACTTCTGAAATTTTCCCGGCGTATTTCTTCTTCTAATAATTAATAAATTATTAGAAGCAGAAAATAATTATTTAAATAAAAATTATTTTTTTATGTATCACGTTTTAAATTGGACTAAAAGTATAAAATATTTTCTCCTAGCCCCATACAAATTCCTAACCCCATACAGATAGTCCTGAAAATGTGTGATTGTGGATTTTTGATAATGTAGCTATGAAACTACTTGTAAGACTTAAAACGAAAACCGTGTGGTCCATGCAAAACATAGCTGATGCATGAATAGTTCATCTCCTTACTATTAAACTAATTACTAATTTATACAAGAATTGTTCATACCCTTACTACTATTTATTGCATGTGCCACTCGTTTCTTGTTTTAAATCTTACAAGTATTTTCATAGCTTTTAAAAATTCACAGTCACGATTTTCCAGGATTATCTGTTTGGGATTTGGAATCTCTATGGGGCTAGTACAAATTATTTACACTTTTTTGTCCGATTTAAAAACATGGAATATTACAAATTCATGTTTATTTAAGTAATTTTTGTACAACAACTACAGCCTGCGAACACTTTCTGCTTTCCCTTCTGCTTATTTTCTTACCAGGTTCCAGCAACTCTTACGAACAGTATACCAGTGCCCTGCGACAACACACACAGGGGCATATAATTTAGAGGATAGCAATAATGGCGATCACAACGAAGTTTGCCGGTGATGATGCGTTGCCTGTTGAGAGGAACTCTCGCGAGAAAATTGTTTTGACCTTTCGTTCAACCTTCAGGAACAGGCGGCTGGTATAGTGACTGACAGTTAGCATTTCACGCACTTACATACGTCCTTCACGCGATTGGTTGCTATAAGGCGGCTCGCGGGGGTAGAAAGATGAAACGGGTCAAAATATGAAAGAGAATCACGAGAGAATTTAGAGCATTGCGGAATGATTCTGTCTAAAAGATAATAAACTGCCCATCATAAAGCGTCTTTGAGGTACTTAGTATTCGTAATAAGTCGCATGAGGATGACGAACTAACCCTTAAAACCAGGTGAACCTGTTGCAATCTCCGTCATTAGCGAAAGTTTGTAATATACACACTTAAGGATCTCGGGAGATAAAGAACGGAGAAAATGCATCTTTTAATGCGAAAGTGTCCAATTAGTAAACAGAAATTCTTAGAGCTGTCACATGAACGCCGATTCCACAAAACATGATGTCAGCGACAGTAGTAAAACCATACGAAAGCGACTGGATGTCTTAATTTGTGTCTCTGGCAAGCAGGCTTCAAAACTCACTATTATCTTTGTCGAAATGGCAGAAGCGTAAGAAAAGCTTCTGTTTCGGTGTATGGTGGCCTGTTAAGAAACTAGCGTCGTGGCAGTAATGTGGTTTCATTTGTCTAAACCGTGAACATTATTTGTACCACTGTCATTACTACTATCACACATTCATTGATTTAGTTTACTTAATTTCTTAGTTTTTCCCCATATTTCTAATTTCTAGAAACATACTTCTGTAAAGGGTTTTCATGCCCTACTTTCGGTTTTCATGCCCTACTTTGAAGTGTCAATATTTTCCTTGTTGGTGAAGGTAAAATACAAAGTGTAGATGTAAGTAGCAAGCTTCATTAAACGTCTTGCAAGGTGTACAGTCCACACTCGCCAAGTACTCAAAATGGGGCGGCAGCTTGCAAAACGTCCTTATTTTGTGAACCTATAGTACATTATTTGTTGTTAGTCTATAGTGCCGAATCTACATTTTCAACCATGTGCTAACCGGGGGAGGGGGGGACCGAAAAATCGCGAAATTTTCTCACTTGTTCCAGTTTCTCTCTCTCTCTCTCTCTCTCTCTCTCTCTCTATATATATATATATATATATATATATATATATATATATATATATATATATAGTCCTAAGGCAAAAAGCACTTGCTAAATTCTTCTAGTGCGTTAAATTTCCTGCAGTTTGCACTGGTTAAATGACTGTTTACATAAGATACTTACAAAGTTACAGAGCTCCAAACAAGCGGCAAATTTCTCAAATCTTAAAAATACTGCAAAAATTGGCTGTTTTAGAACCATAATTTTTACAGTAAGAAAACACAGTGCCCACACAAGCGTCTACCGACAACAAAATGTGTCAAAGGCTTCCTAATAACAAACTGTTTTCTATGAACGTGATGTCACAACTGTTTGCATTCCTACCAGATCACGGGAAAATATTGCGAATACTGGTTTGAGAAATGTTACTTTCAAAGTAAATTTCTTTTAACGCAAGATGGTTCAAATGGTTCAAATGGCTCTGAGCACTATGGGACTCAACTGCTGAGGTCATTAGTCCCCTAGAACTTAGAACTAGTTAAACCCAGCTAACCTAAGGACATCACAAACATCCATGCCCGAGGCAGGGTTCGAACCTGCGACCGTAGCGGTCTTGCGGATCCAGACTGCAGCGCCTTTAACCGCACGGCCACTTCGGCCGGCAACGCAAGATGAATTACGTTATGTATAAGAATATGCGATGAATTTCTTAAATTATGGAGCGTTTGACTCTCATTAAAAACTCAACACTTTCAGGACCAGCCACCTAGAAAAATTTTGGACCCAGAAGACCAGCCCGTTATGCCATTATTTAAAATTTTACTGGCTCGTTTGTGTTTAAGATATCTTAAAGGGTGGCACACGTTATAAAAAAAACCAGGACTATACGTGACAGCTTAGCTTTTCTTGTACCGATACTGTACGTATATTAATTTAAACCATTAACTTTTCATCTTTGTTTGTTCGCGCTAGTTACCAGTCGTGCTACGATTGGCTGACTGTATCACGTGTCATGTGCTCTGAGTATCCGCTGTAAGTGGCTGGGGAGATCACGTGACGTGATCTATGATTGGCTGACAAAAGCGCATCGCAACATCGAGTTCAGTGCTTCGGAAGCAACCGTGCTGTTTTTGTTGGCCTCGTATTCATTCTTTCGTAATACGAAAATATGCAGTGCACATGTCGCTGCGCATCAAAGAACTTCCCAAATCATGTTGTTTTTTGCTGGTTCTCGTTTCCTAAAGTGCCGGGAAAGTGCACAAAATTTTACCATTTAAAGGATTCATAACTTTACAGTTCTTGTTACTTAACAAAGGAAAAAAATTTACTTCTAGTTGGGATATAGTGTATTTTCACTCTGGAATAAGTGTGTTTTTAACTGGTAAATTCGAGATACATCCGGGAATTTTCTTCTGATCAGTGTATACACTTTGAACATTTTTATAACGTTTTTTTAGTTGCAACAATTTACACTTTTTAAATACACATGTAGCTGATAAGAAATGTGATTTATAAGGGGGGAGGGGGGAAGTGTTCCCTCGGTTGTTAAGCTTTGACATTCAGAAGCATGTGCCATGAAAAACCTGCGTTTTTGCCATTTTTTACGCTCCTTAGCTGAAATGAACGTCCCGTTATGGGTAGGGGGCTGTTCTTGATATTGAGCGATGACCGTTAGAGGCATCTGCCATTATTCTTTACAAAGAAGTTGCACATTTAAAACTATAATGCTAAAACCAACGCTTTTTGAAGTTGTTTATAATTTGGGATTTTTGCTGTGCTTTTGAAGCTCTGTATTTCGGTCATATTGTGGTGCAAATGTACGTTTGACCAATGAAATTTGTTGAGCATTTTACGCTCAGCAAGAAAGGTCTGAGTGCTTTTTTCTTACGACTCCACTGGAAAAAATTTATAGAAAAAGAACTCAACAAGTGCCAAAATTTTGCGGCTTTTCGGCCCCTCACTAGTTGGCACAGAATTCTGGAGTTTGTAAACTTGGCCAATGATGACAAATGTCAATGCTCGTTCGGTAGGGAAATAATTTGTGTGTTGGATAGAGCGGGGAGGGGTCGATGAGGAAAGTGTTTGTCCGGAAGCACATCTTCCAACACGAACATTTTGACTTTTTAATTCTCAGACTGCTATCGAATTTTTGTAAATATTAACTCGGGACATGCGGAGAAGTTTCTTAATAAGCCGTTGCGCAACATTTGTGGGCGCCTGTTGCTTAGCCAGCGAGACGGTGACTGATCGATGAGGGAACTGGGAAGATGTGACTGGTGCAGGTTGCGAACATAAACATGTCTAAACTTTATCGCGCTATAAACACCGACGTAGGCTGATTCGTACCGAAAGCGAACAGCATTCTGGTATACGTTTCATTAATTCTTACGTTGTTCAAGTCGGTCGAACGAAACTAGTTCTGATTCCACTAACTACAATTCATTATCCGCTCGACAGATTTCGGTAACGGATTCTCATAATGGAATACAAATGTCCCATCCTCTCTCTCTCTCTCTCCCTCTGTGTCTAAACTCTGATAGGCTAGTTTTAAAGGACGTACGTGACAGCTCCTTCTTGCAGCCTATTTACTGAGTGATTTCTTGAATGCTAGAATGCCAGGCTTATCATTTCTCGTCCGAACACGACTGACGCACCTGCTAAAAGCTTGAGCATTTGAAGATTATGAGGTTACAACATGGTTCGAAATGCAAGCTGCCCCGTAACTGGTTGAATACAGGGAGCTCGGAAACCCCCGTTACAAACTTCTAGGACTTGTGGAGGGGAGTTCAAACGGTTCAAACGGCTCTGAGGACTATGGGACTTAACATCTGAGGTCATCAGTCCCCTAGAACTTAGAACTACTTAAACCTAACTAACCTAAGGACATCACACACATCCATTCCCGAGGCAGGATTCGAACCTGCGACCGTAGCAGTCGCGCGGTTCCGGACTGTAGCGCCTAGAGGGGAGTGAGTACATAACATTTTGAACAGGAACTTATGTTCGCAAACGTACCGTTTCCGTTCGACGACGGTTACGATTCAGATGATTAACTTATCCACATCTGCGTGAGAAATTGATTAGGCGTGACGCGGTACAGTTATTAGGTAACATTATGAAAGGAAGCATAACGGAACATCCATTGATCACTTAAGCACACTTGTTCGTTTTAATATTTAACCATTACTTCTATACATCAAAAAAGAACCCAGCAAACTCTACGTACAGAACAGTACCGATGTAATACATACACTCCATCCCACCTGGTGGCTTTTCAATCCCAGAACTCGTGCCATCAGATCTTCCTCTGTCTATACAGGAGTCTCATAAATAAAACTTCGCATACAACCCCACAAGAAGTAGTCCATAGGAGTGAAATCGGTCGATCGCGGCGGCCCTATTGCATACCAGGACAAGTAACTCCGAGACTTTTCTCTTTTCCCTCAGCAGATGTGGACGCGTTACACGTCTGAACTGAAACCGTCGTAGAATGGAAATGGTACTTTTCCGGACATGGGTTCCTATTCAAAACATTATGTCCTCATTCCCCTCTACAAGTCATAGAAGTTTCCCAACGCCCTGTATACTGATTACAAGGTTGTAGAAAATGAAATATACACGTTCCTCTTCATTTACACCCAAAATCCGCCTGCTTCATAGTTTGTACTGGCAGATAAACCATGCCAGTACTTGACTTGAGTGATGCCTCTCTCCTTTGGGTGTTCTTTCTTTCCTATTAATAATAATTGCTGAGGCTTCCATTCTGATGAGCAGTACTTAAGAATCAGTCTAACGCGTGTTTTGTAAGTCATTTACCATTTCAGCAGTTAGTATCGGGTCGTGATCCTACTTCATGTCGCCCAGGACGGTAACTCGCAAATACCGAGTGATCAAAAAGTCAGTATAAATTTGAAAACTGAATAAATCACGGAATATGCAGATAGAGAGGTACAAATTTACACACATGCTTGGAATGACATGGGGTTGTATTAGAGCCAAAAAAATACAAAAGTTCACAAAATGTGCGACAGATGGCGCTTCATCTGATCAGAATAGCAATAATTAGCATAACAAAGTAAGACAGAGCAAAGATGATGTTCTTTACAGGAAACGCTTAATATGTCCACCATCATTCCCCAAAAATAGCTTAGTCGAAGAATAATGTTGTGAACAGCACTGTAAAGCATGCCCGGCGTTGTGATGAGGCATTGGCGTCGAATGTTGTCTGTGAACATCCCTAGAGATGTCGGTCGATCACGATACACTTGCGACTTCAGATAACCCCAAAGCCAATAAACCTGGGAGGCCAAGCAAGACGAAAGTGGCGACTGAGCACACGATCATCACCAAACGACGCGCGCAAGAGATCTTTCACGCGTCTAGCAATTTTTTTGGTTCTAACAAAACCACATGTCATTCCAAGCATGTGTGTCAATTTGTGCCTCTCTATCTACATTACTCCGTGATTTATTCAGTTTTCAAATTTGTACTGGCTTTTTGATCACCCGGTATATTACTGTTGTCTCTGTTGCCTCCGATTTCATTAGAGTAATTGGCTTTCTGCACAATGCACAAATTTATTAGCTTTCAGGGTACGCTACCAGTGCAGGAAGTACTCGAGTACTGACGGTGCGAGCAGACATTTGCGGCAGTATGTAGCCGTTGGGGCCTCGTGGCAGTCAGTCGCGCACGTATTGTGAGGCGGGCAGCGGGCAGCGTCCACCCAGCACGGCGCGGCGGCCAGTCTGCACGCACCTCGCCGTTCAAGGCCGCACCGCGCCGGGCCGCTTCACACTCAGGCTTCTCTTATTTTTGTATCGGTGCCGCCGAAGACGCCAACCACTGACTCGCCTCACAGCTCCCACCACGTCATTTGTCCCTCTGAGAGAATAGGTGCACTCGTGACTGCGCGCACTGCCACACCTTGCGATTCGCAGTTACGGATTTGGTCACCCAGACATTACGACAGGAAATATCCGGATACCACTCGCGTAACTCTCCATAAATGTCTCCCAAATCTGGATTAGTTATCTGTTTTACTGAGAACGGCTTCGAATTTGTCGTAATAACCTTTTTTCCCTGGTGATGGGGCCAAAGTTGGTGATCTTTTCGGTCTGTAGTGACTGGGGAAAGTCATTAGTAGCGTAAGTCAGAAATGGCTCTGAGCACTATGCGACTTAACTTCTGAGGTCATCAGTCGCCTAGAACTTAGAACTAATTAAACCTAACTAACCTAAGGACACCACACACATCCATGCCCGAGGCAGAATTCGAACCTGCGACCGTAGCGGTCGTTCGGTTCCAGACTGTAGCGCCTAGAACCGCACGGCCACTCCGGCCGGCCGTAAGTTAGAACTCTCGAACCCTTTCCATCCTTTGCATGTACACACCCAAACTCTGCAAACCGCTGTGATGCTCTTGGAAGAGGAGGTCATTTCCCTTTTTCCCATTACACTCGCACATAAAAAGCGGTCAAAGTCATTGCGTGCCATAAATCGTCTAATGTTTTCTGTGCGCTCCCTGTGGTAGCAACACGTAGGGAGCTGTAGTGTATTCATACTCTCTTTACCTAGACTCTTCACTTAATACTTGTTCTACGAGGGTGAGTCAAATGAAAACCTTAAATTTGTAATGACAAATCGAAATTTCGCGCCGTAATCCTGTAAGTTGGTAAGCGTGCTACAAACAGCGTGCAGAATGGCCTGTAGGTGGCAGCATAGTGCAGATGCACACATACCGTCGCATCATCAGTATATAGATAGCCGCCCCACTCGCGACTTGCAGCATGGAAGAACAGCGTTCTGTTATTCGGTTTTTGCGTAGTGAAGCTGTGAAACCTATTGAAATTCATCGACGAATGAAGGTTCAGTACGGTGATGCATGTTTGTCACAGCAGCAAGTCTACGAATGGAGTAGGAAGTTCGCAAATGGTGTGACTTCAGTGGAAGATGCTGCTCGTCCAGGTCAGGCACAACGAGTTGTGACTCCACACAACATTGCAGCAGTTGAAGCCATAGTGAAGGAAAACCGCCGAGTGACACGGAATGACTTTGCAGCGTGTTTACAGGTTAGTCATGGGTCAGCACACCACATTCTGCACGATGTGCTCCAGTTTCACAGAGTGTCTGCAAGATGGGTGCCACGGTAGCTGACTCCTGAAATGAGAGAACGACGTGTTGATGCTTGTGAAAAACTTCTTCGGCGCTTTGAACGAGAAGGTGATGGCTTCCTTGCAAGAATCGTTACTGGGGACGAAACCTGGATTAACTTCCACCAACCGGAAACGACGAGAGCGAGCAAGGAATGGCGCCATTCCTCACCACCAAAACCAAAGAAGTTTCGAACAGAACCATCAGCAGGGAAGGTTATGCTGACTCTCTTTTGGGACTAAAAACGGGTCATTTTGGAGCATTACATGCCTAGAGGGACCACTGTCACCAGTGCATCATACACAGATCTCCTAAAAATCATCTGCGGCCTGCAATCAAATCAGAGCGACGTGGACTGCTGTCAGCAGGTGTCCTTTTGCAACATGACAATGCAAGGCCCCACATTGCCCGTACAACAGTTGCAACAATCACAGACCTGCACTTTGAGTGTCTTCCTCATCCACATACTCACCAGACCTTGCCCCCAAGTGATTTCCATATGTTTGGGCCACTCAAAGACGCAATGGGAGGAAAGAAGCTCCGTTCTGATGAAGAGGTACGCCACGCGGTGCGTGAGTGGTTGCGCGGAGTACCAAAAGAATTTTTTTCCACAGGAATTTATGCACTTTGCAAGCGCTGGAGTACTTGCATTGAGTGTGGGGGAGATTATGTTGAAAAGTGATACAGCTTTGTACCACTTCTGCACAATAATTAATATTTTAAAAAATATTCAAGGTTTTCATTTGACTCACCCTCGTAGTAACTTTTCGAGGAATAGCTGAGTTGTTTTCAAGCTCCTGCCAGTTCAATTTTTTTGACAGTTCCCTGACGCTCTCCCACGAGTCAACCAAACCTGTGACTATTCCTGCTGTTCACATTTGTATGGTTCAATATCCATGTTAGTTCTGTTTGATATGGATCCCAGACGTTAGAGCAGTCTTCCAGGATGAGGGTGCACTGGCGTTTTGTAAGCAATCTCCTTTGCAAACTGACTGTATTTCCCCAGCGTCTTACCAATGAGCCAAGACCTGTGACATTCTTGATCTACGACTGTATAAGTCTAGTGTTTCAGTACTTGCCACTGCCTCTGTATGGCTGAAAATATATTTGGCAGATGAAATAGCCACATCATAAAATGTGGATGATTTTCCGACTGCGTGCTGAAAAGTAATGCCTCCGAATATTTATGTGAAAACTCTCAAAGCTTTTTAAATAAAGAGGATGAAGGAACATCGCATCGTTCTTCTTAACAACACAGACGCTGCACTATAGTATTTATCCACCGCTACAGGTCAGCGACTTTAAATTTAAAATGTCGTCCCCTGTACGGGAATTACATAAAGTATGTACGAGTAAGGGCTGTGACGCACGAATGAAGCCACATGGAAGTTTGGGTCTGGCCGTCAGTCTTGTACGGATAGCCAAAGCCGGCACGGTAGCTCAGCGTGTTCGGTGAGAGGGCTGGCTGCCCTCTGTAATCAGAAAACTGAGGGAAAGGATCAACGCTGAACTTGAACGTGTGTCATGTGACGTCTACTCCTACCAAGGGAAAAATGGGTTAAGACGACCGCTCGTGCAAAGTTGGCAATCCGGGTTCGAGTCCCGGTCCGGTACAAATTTTCATTGTCTCATTCCCTTATACAGCCGATGGTTGTACGTATTCACCACTGCGAATACATTTCATGCTTTTAAATAAAACGAACATGTTAACATTCTACATTTTTATTCTGGATGTCAACGTACTTGCAGCATTCTGCCGCTAGAGGGCTCCGAATTGTAGCGTATAACATGGCGGTGTGTGGCGTAACTATGTCGGTACGTGAGGAACTGCGTGCTGCAATCGAATTTCGAAGAGTTCGTCAACACATGGAACACCTTCTCCTTCAGCATGCTATTGCCATACTGCACGCGGCTCTGGTGACATCTGCAACAATCCGACGCCTTGGGTTCACTGTCATCGACCTTCCTCCATACAGTTCCGATTTGGTCCCATCTGATTTTGTTCTGTCTCCAGAACTTAAAGAACACGTTCGAGGACTTCAGTTTGAGAATGATGAGGCTGTGAAGCTGAGGTGAAGTTGTGGCTCCGTCAATAAACTCAAATATTCTACAGTGACGCTATGTACAAATTGGTCTTTCTTCTGAAGACAGGTGTTCGTCGCCAGGGAGAAAAATGGTTCAAATGGCTCTGAGCACTATGGGACTTAACATCTGAGGTCATCAGTCCCTTAGAACTTAGAACTACTTAAACCTAACTAACCTAAGGACATCACACACATCCATGCCCGAGGCAGGATTCGAACCTGCGACCGTAGCAGTCACGCGGTTCCGGACTGAAGCGCCTAGATCCGTTCGGCCACCGCGGCCGGCATGCCAGGGAGACTGTGTCGAGAAATCAACATGTAAGCATGAAGAATAAAGATGTAGAATGTTAATAATGTTTGCTTTCTTTAAAAAGCTTTTAGAGTTTTCGCATAAAAATTTCGGAAGCGTAACTTTTCAGCACGCCCTCGTATTATAATTTTATAAAGACGGAGTCCAGACTCGGAGAGGTTCCATAGACTCGAGGAAGGAAGGAAGGAAGGTTAGTGTTCAACTTCCAGTGGACAACGAGGTCATAAGAGACGAGCACAAGCTCGGAGCCGGCCGATGTGACCGAACGGTTCTAGGCGCTTCAGTCCGGAACCGCGCGGTTGCTACAGTCGCAGGCTCGAATCCTGCCTCGGGCATGGATGCGTGTGATGTATTTAGGTTAGTTAGGTTTAAGTAGTTCTAAGTCTAGGGGACTGGTTATCGCAGATGTTAAGTCCCATAGTGCTTAGAGCCATTTTTGAACAAGCTCGGACTATCAGATTAGGGAGGGATGAGGAAGGAAATCGGCCGTTCCCTTTCAAAGAACCGTCCCAGCATTTGCCTTAAGCAGTATAGAAAAATCACGGAAAACCTAAATCTGAATGGCCGAATGGGGATTTGACTGTCCGATGTGCTGACCACAGTATTACGTCTGTCGATCAGAGACTCCAGTATGGAACACTCAACCAGATAAGATTATGTTTGAAACACTTGTAAACACCAAAGGTTGCGAATGGGGAAACGTGAAGGAGAACCGTAAACACGTTGGAAATAATCAGTGAAGTCTGTACTTCCCCATGCCTCTGTGTAGTCTATACAACATTCCTCCGACAGTAAAATTCACTGCACGTGAGGGACACGACAACAACAGTTTCATCTCGTACCAGAAGCATCTTAACTGCCCAGGTGTTGTGGAAGAATGTGGCACTTCATGCAGTGCAGACGTATTTTGAACTTCTACGAACTACAAAACGAAAACAATGCTTATGTAAAAAGGAGCGTGGCGAAAGTACTAAAAACTGTTACTGAAGGAAACGCTGTGTTTACTGAGCTGTTTGCGTGTGTTAATTACACCTTTCACGTTCACAGCACTTTGCCTCGTGACTCGAAGAAAGCTGTACCAGTTGTTCCACGAACAATAAAGCTCTCTTACAGTTAACAAGTGCTTCTTTCGGCTGATCTATAGAAAAAGATATGTTTTCTACAATTTTCCGTCTTCTGCTTCCCCCTTCTTAGCACCTGATGAGGCCTTTTTTTTTAAAAAAGAAAAAAGACTGTCTTTTAAAGATGGTATTTCTGCAGCAGGTTCCTGCAGGCTTGTATTTCCACTGTGTATCCTGTCCTTCATGATTATGGTGTTAATGATGATGATCACCACCACCACAATCTCTTCAACATTTACCACTACTACAAGATTTATTGCTTATAGTAGTGTTTTCCTTACTTTCGCCCGGATGAATTCGTCCACGCACCACTTATCGTCTTTATCCTTGTTTGTTTGGGGCTGCAAAACTCTGTTTTACCCATTTCTTCAGAGAATAACAGTTCATCGTGGTTAAAGTGTTCCATGGTTTCTCAAAAATTATTTCAGAGGAAATTCAGAGAAGTTCTTCAAACAAAGTCAAGATACATTTTCTTCCACATCATCTCCAACTTCAAAAAAATGCATCATCTTTACTGAGTACGTTAACAGGACGTCAACCTCGAAAATCCGTTTGATTCCTTTTTTTAAAAGCTTATACATATTGCTTAATGCTTATGGCGTTGCATATCAACGGTTTGGGAAAAATGTACACTTTGTTGAGGTTGTAAGTTTAATGGTCACTTACTGCAGTTTTTTAAACGTTAATGTCGGGAAAACAGTTCGGATCCCTCTGATATACAACAAGAGAGGTTATTGTTTCGTGGGCTCATGGTCGTTTTAGAGAAAAAGCAATAGCATCGATTTGAATTTAAGCTCGGATCATTGTAGCTGGAACAGTAAAATATCAAAGAAAGTGTGCGGCGCCTATGTGCTTGTGATATCATTAATTTTCTCCATGACAATTTACTTTCACTGCCTATTTATACAGCACATTCATGACAACTGCACTACACTCAAACACGAAAAAAACGGACGCACCACGAAGAAACTTCCGAATGGGAAGAAAATCGGAAGATGTGATGTACATCTGCAGAGAAACAAATGATTACAGTTTCAGCAAAATTGGGTGATTTATTCAAGAGAGAGAGCTTCACAAATTAAGCGTTGTTGCAAAATAGTTCAAATGGCTCTAAGCACTATGGGACTTAACATCTGAGGTCATCAGAACCCTAGACGTAGAACTACTTAAACCTAACTCTAAGGTCATCACACACATCCATGCCCGAGGCAGGATTCGAACCTGCGACCGTAGCAGCAGTGCGCCGGTCGGGGTGGCCGAGCGGTTCCAGATGCTTCAGTCTGGAACCGCGCGACCGTTACGGTCGCAGGTTCGAATCCTGCCTCGGGCATGGATGTGTGTGATGTCCTTAGGTTAGTTAGGTTTAAGTAGTTCTAAGTTCTAGGGGACTGATGACCTCAGAAGTTAAGTCCTATAGTGCTCAGAGCCATTTGAACCATTTTTAGAAGCAGTGCGGTTCCAGACTGAAGCTCCTAGAACCACTGGGCCACACCGGCCGGCTGCGTTGTTGCAACTATGGCTCCCTTGGCATTGATTGACAGCGTTGTTGGATGTCGTCCTGAGGGATATCGTGCCAAATTATGTCCAACTGGCGCGTTAGAGGGTAAAATCCATGAGCTGGTTGGAGGGGCCTGCCCATAATGCTCCAAACTTTCTCATTTGTGGAGAGAACCGGCGAGTTTGCTAGCAAAAGTACAGTTCGACAAGCACGAAGACAAGCAGTAGAAACTCTCGCAGTGTTCGGGCGGGCATTATCTCACTGGAATGTAAGCCCAGGGTGGCTTGCCATGCAGGGAAACAAAACGGTGACTGGTTTGATGCAGCTCTCCATGCCACTCTATCCTGTGCAAGCTGCTTCATCTCCCAGTACGTACAGCAGCCTACATCCTTCTGAATCTGCTTAGTGTATTCATCTCTGTCTCCCTCTACGATTTTTACCCTCCACGCTGTCCTCCAGTACTAAATTGGTGATCCCTTGATGCCTCAGAACGTGTCCTACCAACTTCTCTTCTCCCCAATTCTATTCAATATTCAATACCTCCTCATTAGTTATGTGATCTACCCATCTAATCTTCAGCATTCTTCTGTAGCACCACATTTTGAAAGCTTCTATTCTCTTCTTGTCCAAACTATTTATGGTCCATGCTTCACTTCCATACATGACTACACTCCATACAAATACTTTCAGAAACGACTTCCTGACACTTAAATCTATACTCGATGTTAACAAATTTCTCTTCTTCAGAAACGCTTTCCTTGCCATTGCCAGTGTACATTTTATATCCTCTCTACTTCGACCATCATCAGTTATTTTGCTCCCCAAGTAGCAAAACTCCTTTACTACTTTACGTGCGCAGCTCGTGGTCGTGCGGTAGCGTTCTCGCTTCCCACGCCCGGGTTCGATTCCCGGCGGGGTCAGGGATTTTCTCTGCCTCGTGATGACTGGGTGTTGTGTGATGTCCTTAGGTTAGTTAGGTTTAAGTAGTTCTAAGTTCTAGGGGACTGATGACCATAGATGTTAAGTCCCATAGTGCTCAGAGCCATTTTACTATTTTACGTGTCTCATTTCCTAATCTAATTCCCTCAGCATCACCCGAGTTAACTCGACTACATTCCATTATTCTCATTTTGCTTTTGTTGATGTTCATCTTATATCCTCCTTTCAAGACACTGTACATTCTGTTCAACTGCTCTTCCAAGTCCTTTGCTGTCTCTGAATTACTTAAACCTAACTAACCTAAGGACATCACGCACATCCATGCCCGAGGCAGGATTCGAGCCTGCGACCGTAGCGGTCGCGCGGTTCCAGACTGTAGCGCCTAGAACCGCTTGGCCACTTCGGCCGGCGGCGGGCAACAATCAGGTTGGTACCCCACAGCTGCCCAGGGCGTCATCAGAAATGTTTTCGCTGGTCATCGGGGCTCAGTTTGAAGCGGGACTCATCACTGAAGACAATTCTACTCCATTCAATGAGACTCCAGGCCGGAGACGTGTCCGGAGACTCCCCGTACGGCAATGGGATACCAACTTGACTGTCGCCAGCCCAACGGCCCGACAGACAGGAGTGATGGTGTGGGGTGCTGTTTCTATCCGTAACGGGACCAAATGGTTCAAATGGCTCTGAGCGCTATGGGACTTAACTGCTGAGGTCATCAGTCCCCTAGAACTTAGAACTACTTAAACCAAACTAACCTAAGGACATCACACACATCCATGCCGTAACAGGATCCCTTTGGTTGTCCTCCGCGGAACTCTTACAGCACCGCGGTACGCCGCCGATATTCTAC
Organism: Schistocerca americana; assembly: GCF_021461395.2. Taxonomy (NCBI): domain Eukaryota; kingdom Metazoa; phylum Arthropoda; class Insecta; order Orthoptera; family Acrididae; genus Schistocerca; species Schistocerca americana. The sequence goes on along the minus strand of NC_060130.1, from coordinate 888,067,711 downwards.
GCCTCGTTTTGTTTCCCTTCTTGGCAACGCATCCCGGGCTTACATTTCGGCAAGACAATGCCCTCCCGCACACGGCGGGAGTCCATACTGCTTGTCTTCATGCTTGCCGTGCCTTACCTTGGCCACCAGCAAGGTCGCCGGATATCTCCCCAATTGAGAACGTTTGGAACGTTATGGCCACGCCCCTCCAACCAGCTCGTGATTTTGACGATCTAACGCTCCAGTTGGACAGATTTTGGCACGATATCCCTCAAGAGGACATCCAGCAACTCCATCAGTCAACGCCAAGCTGAATAGCTGTTTTCATAAGGATAACGATCATCCTCCTTTACCTCCTCTGCATTACTGCAGATGACGTGTCACTGAGCACATTTGTTTTATGCATGCAGCACACGTGAGGCGCCTAGTTGTTTCCACTGCACTGTGTGGAATACGAAGGTTCTGTTATAGTTCACTGACCTGCTGTCTTCAAGTTGATGTCCCCAGCACAGAAAACAGCACGCAGGTCGTAGGTTCTGTATCTTGAGGCTGAAACTGACTTTTAGCGAGGTTCTGTTCTGAGATAATGTATCACTTCTTTGGGATGCCACTCGCGTATTTTAATATATGTACACGAGAAGACTACTTGATCTTAATACAACACCTTCCTGTTACAGCAAAGTTCATGATCAAACACAATGTTTACGAAAATGTATCTTTATTTGTGGCACGTGTCTGTGCCTCATGACTACCGGAGTGAATCTTTAAATACTGTGTACTGACAAACACATCCTGCCACAGACAACATGACTGTACATCTCGACTGCCTAAACCAGAGTGACGAACAGGAACTTAAATAAAAAATGGAAACTCATCCTTCGACAGATAACATGTCTGTCCTTCTCGACTGCCTAATCCAGAGTGACGAACACTTGGCGCGCCATACCAGAAAAGGCGTGACCCGAACGCTTCCGAAGTGCTTCGTCTGCTATTTCATCAGTGTTTTGTTTTTTATTTAAATTGTTTTTAATAATCCTAAAAGCCGGCCGGTGTGGCCGAGCGGCTCTAGACGCTACAGTCTGGAACCGCGCGACCGCTACAGTCGCAGGTTCGAATCCTGCCTCGGGCATGGATGTGTGTGACGTCCTTAGGTTAGTTAGGTTTAAGTAGTTCTAAGTTCTAGGGGACTGATGACCTCAGAAGTTAAGTCCCATAGTGCTCAGAGCCATTTGAACCAATTCTAAAATGACTGATTGATAGTCAGCTGTTGAGAGATATTTGTATTAAAAAGTGAAGTCATTCCAATGAGTAGTTTAACTAATAATAATATCTATAACGTTTTGGCCCCCTTGCTCCGAACACAGCAGCCAATCACAGAGCAGTAGCATTATGCAGGCGGTCTTTCTCACGGGAATGGTACCGAATCTAACATCTGTCACAGGTACCTCACACCACATTTCGTCATCTATATACTTCTTGCATCTCCACCGCTCTGGGAACAGCTTCTTGGAGCCTAATATGATGGCTGACTGAGGCAGGAATATTACAAAGGGCCAGAGGTGGATCAACGCGTTGTTGACCTGCTCATTTTGTGAAGCTCTCTCGCTTGAATAAGTCATCCAATTATTCCGAAATTGTAGTCATTTGTCTATCTGTACATTTAGAACACATCTACTGGTTTCCGGCCCATTCGAATAATTCCTTCGTGGTGTGTCATTTTTTAATCTTAGAGCAGGGCCTCCCAACCTTTTCAGCTGGCGGACCCCTTCTTCAGTCGAAAATTCATGGCGGACCCCTAGTCAATCATGAGCACATGAACTTTAAATTTCAGAGCAAAACACATGGGAACTGAAATCTTCTTAATGCATGTGCCATGTTCCCAATGACTCCCCCCCCCCCCCCCCCCCCCCCGAAGTATCAAAAGGCTTTTGATTGAGAGATAAATGAAAACAACTTGAAATTAACGATCCAATTTGAATTGTAATTGACATTTCACACGTTGGAGCTGCCTTCCTCCAAGAGCAATCGACGTCACGGCCAAACTGTTCGCTGTTGACAAGCTGCTGCCTGTGGTCTGTTCACTTCCACTGTTTGGCAACTGTTGTGTAAGGAACATGAATATTTCGTAACAGTCGTGTGTGTGTGTGGGGGGGGGGTTTCGTGAAATCCGAAGAAAAATAGAAAAATGTTCAAATGTATGTAAGTCTATGGGACTTAACTGCTGAGATCATCAGTCCCTAGTCTCACACACTATTATCCTAAGTTAAACTTCCGCTAAGGACAACACACACACACACACACACACACACACACACACGTGCCCGAGGGAGGACTCGAACCTCCGACAGCGGGAGCCGCACCAATGTTTTCGTTTGTGTTGCCGACTGTCAAATATTATTGCCAAAGACCGAATGTTATTGCCAACTTTCGAGTGCTATACACATGTTTTTCAAAGGAAAAAAATAGTGATGAATTTGATTTTCACATTTTTATTCAATAATTTTACTCATTATTTGACACGATTTGGTGAAAGGTGGCCGCGGACCCCGTAGAAAGAGCCGGCGGACCCCTAAGGGTTCCGCGGACCACACGTTGGGAAGCCCTGTCTTAGAGCTTAAAAAGGCTCCTAATTACAGGAGTTTATGTAATTACAGGAGTTTATGTGGCCGCCTTTGGGTAGCACAGTTTCCGCGCTTCCTGTTTCTGGACATGAGATGTTTCTTAAGTCTGTCTCTCATATCGCGCTTGGCACATGGGCGTAGCGGCAGCGGCTCCATCACATGCGTGTCAGAGCAGGCGGGGTTATTTATCGGGAGCTTCCTTCCTTCCGGAGAGGGCCGAGGGAGAGAAAATTTCTGCTTTGGCGTTCGAAGCTTTTATCTTTATGCGACACCATCTCGGCCATGCCAGAACAGTAGCCGTAGCTTAATGACGCCAACGGCAATATCCGTCGCGTGTAGGGGAGCGCCTCGGGCGCTGATCTTAATGTGGAGCCGAGTGCGCGCCAAGATTAAAAACGAAGAGGGTTAAAACCCGGGCCTACACGAGACCGGCAACCGGAATCCGCCAGCCCGTCCATCTCGCATACCTTGCCACATCGAGAACCTACAGTACCAGCAACCAAAGATTGTCTTTGCTGAATAAGAAATATTTTCTTGTACACACTGAAATATAAATATATTTCATGCAATTTCCATTTGCCCTCCGCACGTCAGCTTCTGACAAAAATTCATTTCAGCTGTCACTTCTTTCAGACATGTTTTTATCGACGCGCTAGTAATCAGAGATATTGATTTTGATGAAACTGTAATTACGGTATGAAACTTGGCATGTATTAATTTATCGTTGTCGCACACATCATCCCGAATATGTGATTGCAGGCTTTCACGGAGTGTTCCGGAGATGAAATCTTCTCGAGTGTTCAGCCGGGAGGTGGCGTCATCTTGTCGCAACGTGTCGATGAGTTACGTACTCAACATCGTCATGTGTCGCCACAATTGAAAAAAAAATAGTATTTGCGCGTTCTGCTTTAACTTATTTTTTCAATACTTCGCTTTCGTGCGCGCAGCATCAGTATGATTCGCTTTCCAATCATTTGTGTATTTTTTCTACTTTGCGACTGTATATTCCATCCAACAATGTATATTTCACTTTTTACTGCTTCCGTCCCCTCCACATGACGACGTACTGAAATTTTCCTATCACGAGTACTCGGGAACCGTGTCACTTTCTGTTTTCCACGCCTTTGTAGGTGAAATATTGAAATATGTGTAGAATATTGGACAGAAATTAGATTTTTTTCCACATTTCCACTTTTTCACCAGTTTTAAGTCTTTCGTTTGAAAATAATACAAAAAGTAGCAACTGTTGCTACTGAAATATAAAGCAGTTCAATTGTGAGAATAGTTGGTAACTTGACATCGTTGATACTTGCAAAATCGTTTCTGTATAAACATGTGCCATATAGTTAAAATCATGTTCTAACTTGACGTGTACTGTTTTAAACCTACAAAGTGCTATAAGTATGAGTCCCAGACACGTTCTACAACCCGTTTCGTCGTAAAGTCATCGTATTATAATTCTTCGTGCCTTTGCTTTGAATTTATTTTACATTTCTGACAGCTGAACACAGAGATAAACACAAACATACGTTCGTGCCCAGTTGTGAGGACATTTCCTTCGACGCCGTCTTAAAATTCGTCGGTTAGATTTACGAATGTAATCGAGAACAGATGTCAGTCATATTTGATGCCTTCGACCCGTCCTGAAAGTTCACCGAGTTCGCTGTCCATCTTTATTTGCAGCAATACTGCTCCATTCGACGGACGTCGGATCGATAAGGTTGTCGACGCTGAGGAGGGTCAAGGAACAATAATGGCTGCCATAAAACACACGTCCACTTTACAGGGGAAGAATGGCCATGGGCTGCACACAGCCGAACGTTAGCAAATGGTTGCATGTTCCTTCACTCACATCGCTCGTCTTCCTAAGTCTAAGCCGACGTTAACCAAGTGCTAATGTACGATATATTTTCGTGTGCTTTACGTTCTGCCTCCAATTGTCGGCAGTCAGCTGTCAGATACTTTTCCTCTTCCTATTACGAAAATTGTAATGCCGAATTTCTGTAGAAATAAAAAATTCGAGAATCGTTGGGCATTTCATGGAACTAGACGATGATCTACGAAGTACGGAAAGTATGAAACGCAAGCGACATCAGTATTCTGTCTTACATTTGTCTTAAAAGTCACATCCCGGTGCAAAGCAGGGGGTATCTGGGTGTGCGACAGTCGCTCTTCTTCCCATTGCATTCACATAGCGCAACATAACGCACTTCCTTAGTCTTATAACTTTTATTATCACGCTATACATTCTCCAGAGCTGTATACTAACACTTCTCGTGGCTCGAAACATCTTTCTTCACGGGTATTCCACTGGAATTGCTTGTTTCTCCCTTTCAAATTCTCAAACCGATAAAACAAATGCGGAACAACGAAGACTCGACTAAAATTTTATGCAAACATCCTGGTCTGAATGACTTGTCGGACCTAACGATCATCTGCCATGTGCGCTTCAACCTGTGATAATATCCTGAAGAACATACACGCATTGCCAATGCTACATCTTCATAATACTTCATCAGGATAGTGAGCAGTTCGGAATTGAAAGAGGAACCAGGCAAGAAGTATCCATATTGCTAAAACTATTTTCAGCAATCCCAGAGGAAGTTTTCAGATCCTTAAAGTGAGAAAACGAAGAAGGAATACGTGTTAAAGGAACATGTCTGAACCAGGTTTGCTTTTCTGATGACGTTGTACTGTTTGCTTGTAGTGTATGTAAAACATCGGCAACGAATGGCGGAAGTAAATAGAACAAATTTGAAAGCAGACTTGAAAATCAATAGTAACAAGTCTAAAATAATGTATAATGAACACACCGAAAAGAAAATAGTACAAATTGACAATGAAGTCACAGAACCAGTTGATGAGTTTTTGCGGCGAGGGCAGCTGAAGATGACGACACGATGGACAGCTAAAGAAATAAAGAGAACAATAAATGTTGGGGACTGATAGGAGAAGCAGGGAAACAAATAAATGGATTAGGGAACAGACCAGAGTGGAAGACTTAATTATGACTGTAATGGAAATGAAATGGTAGTGGGAGGTACAGGTAACTAGACAAATTGCTGACAGATGGACCAAGGAAATTATCTACAGCCTTGTGAAACTCCGAACTACAATTAATGGAAAGTGGGAAGACGACACCAGAAAGCATGCAAGAGCAACGTGGATGCTTATAGCGTAAGGCTGTAATGCTTGGGAAAGTCTAGAGACTGCCCTATCTAGCACTGAATCCCAAATGGATGGTGGCGGTGAAGAGGAGGAGGGCGCGCTTGTTCGACCCTCGGCTGGCTCACGTGCCTATCTCGTAAGCCGTCGTTCTGATGTGGCCGTGTACCAACAAACCCTCCTTGTTTTCTGAAGGAGAAACGGCGTACGCTACTATCTGACAAAACAACACAAAAACGTAGATTTGAACAAACGCGCAGAACAGGCGCAATCTTCGCGCCGCTGAACACGAGTGTGAAATGAAATGCTCGACCTGTGGGTCACGTGACTCAGAACGTGAGCTTTCGCGCGTTCGCGCGTATTTCTCTAAACTGTTTCCAAACAGAAAGGTAAGCGCGCGAAACCCAGCTGTCAGGAGGAAATGAAACGATGTGCGCATACATTACAGACAGAGACGCATTGTACGCGCCATGACCGCACAAACAAAGAACCTTATTCACGGATTGAAAACACCGCTCACCTCATAGCGTCAGCCGGAAACATGCAAGCTGTATGGACCGGCAAGAAGATAAAACGTCATTGTTCGTCATAGAAAGTCCCGTACTGGAAGCGGGCTCGAGTGTCCCTGGGCGCAGATCTAGCTTCAGAGTGACCCAGTCGACACCGGAAATTCTTATGCCAATTGCTGTTCATATTTTTCGCGAGAAGAATTATTAAAAAGTAAATACCTCGTTCTGCAAAGTAAGAGAAGCACCAACTACCCTACTAAAACCTACTGAAAAGCAGCTTATCACTATTCAGTTAACGTATGACAACGAGGTGCAGTTGTTTCGGTCATAAGGTTGGTTTGACGCAGTTTGTAACATTTTTTGATGAGTCAAGAGAGAAGGCCTTCGCCACGACTCTTTGAAACAGGCTCCTCCATCACTCCACCTTCGTATTGGTTTGTGACAGTCAGATGCTGGCCTCCCAAAAAGCCCGTAATAACGTGAATTTTGCGACGTAACTGGGCGTCGTTTATAACGAAGAATCGAGACCAAGAATTAACTGGCCGGCCGGAGTGGCCGAGCGGTTCTAGGCGCTGCAGTCTGGAACCGCGTGACCGCTACGGTCGCAGGTTCGAATCCTGCCTCGGGCATGGATGTGTGTGATGTCCTTAGGTTCGTTAGGTTTAATTAGTTCTAAGTTCTAGGCGACTGATGACCTCAGAAGTTAAGTCGCATAGTGCTCAGAGCCATTTGAACCAAGAATTAACTACCACTTAGCCCGCATCTCGTGGTCGTGCGGTAGCGTTCTCGCTTCCCACGCCTGGGTTCCCGGGTTCGATTCCCGGCGGGGTCAGGGATTTTCTCTGCCTCGTGATGGCTGGGTGTTGTGTGCTGTCCTTAGGTTAGGTAGGTTTAAGTAGTTCTAAGTTCTAGGGGACTTATGACCACAGTAGTTGAGTCCCATAGTGCTCAGAGCCATTTTTGAACTACCACTTAGGAGTTATATTCGTCAGGTTCTGGCTCCTCTCTGTCCCCGGCGCTACTGCTTTGAATTTCCTGATTTTCCTCTACCTGATTTTCCTCTAAAACACTTCAGGTGAATACCGCAGTTAAATCACCTACAATTTCTATTGAAATCTACGTCCAATTGGGCTTGTCATCGATTTTCCTTTCGTAGATTCTTCTCAGATTCTTGTGATAGTAGCCGGCCGGTGTGGTCGAGCGGTTCTAGGCGCTACAGTCTGGAACCGCGCGACCGCTACGGTCGCAGATTCGAATCCTGCCTCGGGCATGGATGTGTGTGATGTCCTTAGGTTAGTTAGGTTTAAGTAGTTCTAAGTTTTAGGGGACTGATGACCTCAGAAATCCCATAGTGCTCAGAGCCATTTTGTTGTGATAGTGCCGTAATTGTTTACTAAGGAACACACAATGTTAAGGTGAGTGATGTTTTAGGCTAATTAAACGATCATAAAACAGGTCACTTCGTTGTTGTAGGCTTGGTCTACGAAGCAACAGTTCAGCGTATTTCCGACATACAATTTACTCACGCGTACCAAAAATGGTGAATATTGTACTTATTCTCAGTGCACAAATTCGTTACGTCATTGCGTGCCAGCCGAGCGCATTCGACTTGAGAACGTCCATCGAGAGGGAAAAGACTTGGTTATTACTGGAACCGACACCCCCGACATCTGCCCGCACCCTTGGCCGTAAGCTTTAGCAAGGAAAAAGCGTCGTGGGAAGCGGGCGCAGGTGGAGGCGTCTAATGGACCGCCTGACAGAGGAACATAAAGTTCAATACGTGCCGAGTGCCATTTGCAGAGCACACAGCCTCCGTGCCACCAGCGCTCCACGATTGCTTGCCCTTTCTGGAACCTTCCAGAGACAATAAATCTCTACGCCTCTTCCATCTGTATGATAAATTCGTCAAATATGGGTACATAAAGAAGGAAAAGAAAAAGACTGGCATATTCTATTTTTATTCTGAACTCTGTGGGACGAAAAGGTACACAAGATGTTAATTTGTATGCTTTGTTTTCTGATATAACGGTTCTTATGTGAATTTGCTTAAAGTTCCATTTGTCGTATTGTTTGACTCCTTTTAGACGAATTTCAGATAGTCCTAACGTTCACTTTCATCGCGAGAAAGCGCAGTTATCTTAAAGTTTTTTGTAGCACTTTTCCAAATTTACGAGTTCGTCTTTAAATATTACTGAATTTCTTCACTATTTGGTGACCATCTTTGTGCTATCTCCCGAAGTCTGTACGAAATCCTCTTACGTGATTTATTCTTCCCTCGCTCTCCTGTCCAACTTCTCAACACACTGCGATTATTATGACACAAAGAACGATTGAACGAATGAATAAAACTTCTCTCCTGGTACAACACTGCACCAGTTTGGGGTGATTTCAGGAAATAAGGAAATGTTAAAGTTACGTTGCGGTACGTGAATTAATCCTAATACTCCACAACATGTTTATTCGCTCTAAAAGTGTACAAAACTCATGGATCCAAAGGCGATCGGGAGGCCGTGTTCATGTTTTGGTACAACAACAAATGCCATTTCTTCCATAATCAGTGCGGGGGTTAGTGTGGAAAATGTAGTTCTCGAAGAGCGTAGATTTCTTTTATTGCCTCTTCTGCAATGCAATAAAAAAAACACTTTTGATACCTGACACTCGTATTTTTAATTGTAGTTTAATGATAAAAACAACGCCTATTTTTACAGACGTCAGATTACAAGCTTTCTTTTAACGCTAAATTACAGTAAAGCAGGCAGATACTCACGTTATATCCTAGGTTGTGTAAGCAATGCATACAGAAAAATTCAGCATTTGTTGTCCACTGAGGTCTTTCTTCCTTGTGCTGAAGGCTCTGCCGCAAACAAGGTGCAATATCCAAATTTCAGTCACGAGTTTTAGCTGCTGCAGGGCTCCTTTTCAGTATTTTGTAAACCAGTCATTCGAATGTGCTCTACTTTTTTAGTTTTCCAACATCGGATAATTTTCTTACCAAGTCTAGCAGTAGCCAGTGAACTGTTCCAGGAAAATGCAAACAAAATATTATTCCTACAGCAGCCAATAAGCAAAGTTGTTATTGAACGCTGAGCAACGGTTTCGTTCGCCAGCAGACGGATACGAGATAACTGCTCCGCTGCACCATCAATCATCGGTGACATTTTGTGAGTAAAGATACACCCTAAACCGTTTTGCTAGAAGACATGAAAGTCTTGATTTAGTGTGGTACCCAACCGGCAGTAGACTTCTTCCCGACTGCCCCGACGGAACTTACCTGGATCTTAGGAGCAGAAAAAAATTTCCGCAAAGTCAAGAGGACGAGTATTATGTGAATACGGAGTCAACAGAAACCTTTACCTCAGTAGCTCTCAAACATTTTTTGGTTCCCGGCTCTTTGAATATATCAGTTTTTCCTTAGCACCCTAAGTCATAACACTGTGTATTTAGTGTGACTAAAATCCACAGTTGATGCGGTTAAGTTAGTTTAAAAATAACTGAAACACACGTTTGAATTTAAAACGCGTATTTGAGTTATTTTTTAACATTTTACTGAACAAACAGCTACGGTTTCACTATCCCAGTTTTCGACTAAGTAGCAATTTGCTCATTAAAATAATTAGTGCTGTATATGAACTTTCTGTTCATTACATAACTTTCAAATTTTTGGATGAGATTGGGTATGACTATCCTCATTTCCTGATCCATGTCAATTATTTGCACAGTATTTAGTCCTTGCTACAGCGATCAGCGGAAATCCAGCTTCACACGAATCAGATCTTGCAGATAGAATTAAGGTTCATTGAGCTTTAGTACTGCACAACGGATATTAATCTTTTTTCTGATAACCAAAAAATCACAAGATGCATGCTGTAAAATTGTGCCTCTAATATAATATCGCAAGATAGCTCAATAAGATTTTCTTCTTCTAACGAAGTAAATTCAGAATGTGTTTTGATTCTAAATGGGTCTGACTGTGCCTCGAATTTGTCTGCATTGCTTGGAAGTATTTTCAAACCATTTCATTAGCTGTGATAGATGCTCTTTAAAAGCAGTTTTTATACTGCAACACAAATCAGCTTCGTTGGAGATTACCAACTGGTGCTGAAAGGAGCAGAGGACAGCATTTGCGTCGCTTTTGACGTCACGTCCTTCACTCCGGACGTTTTATCCTTCAGCCGGTAGGCGAAGCTGTACGCAGGAATGCGATTGGCATTCCCATTATACATATATCCGTTTTTACGTCGATCAGAACCGCATGGCACGTACCATACAAATGACTGTGAAACAGTTCAGTGGGTTTTTATTGACCCTCTCTGTATCTGTTACTGTTGCTGAAGATTTTGTATGGTCTACCTAAATCGCTTATGGCTGGTGCCGAAAGGGTTCCTTTCAAAAGGATGTGGCTGATTTCTCTTCGCATCCTTTTCCAATCTTCGATGACCTCGACGTCGACGGGACGTTAGACCTTACCCTCCCTTCTTTCGTTCCTGTGAATGTAAAGACTAAGCCCTAACTATTTGTTGCTGGTAATTATAATAAAAATGTATTTAATGAAACGATCTGCACATTAAAACTGCGACACTAATAGGCACTCGAATCCGGCGCCATTCGCACTACATGAGCTGTGAGCTATTCAGGCACACTTCGCGGTCACTCCAAAAGATTCAGACCACCAGTGTCTTCCTCCACTTTCGTATGACATTTCACGATGATAATTTTTATAGATATATTTATTTGCTTTGAATACTTACTGAATGTAGCTGATACTTCTTGACGATATATGGCTCAGGTTAAGATCCAAAATTTTTATTTGCCAGAAATGACTATTGATTTATTTGTTTATTTAAAAACATGAGATAGTGTGAAAAACTGTTCCACTAAAACTTTTTCCCCCACCAGCCACAGTCATTTATGTATATAACTACTGAAATGCACATTAGTTAATGTTTGACTTTCTTTTTTGTTGCAGATTTAGGATAGACAACACCGATCACATAATAGATGTGAATAAAGGGAACATACCTTTCGAGTACGACCAGGTGAACATCATCTGCCCAGTCTACATGCCTGGAACTCACGAGGAAGACGCTGAAAAGTATATCATATACAATGTGAGTATTGCTGCATTGCCAGTATTCTGTATTCTTCACTGAAAACATCGTATGCGGGACATTGTTAGTATAAAGTTGGTAGCAGTATTAAGAGAATAGCTTTTCACAAATAAGTGTGTCCACAGAACTGATTTCAGCAGAGTTTCCTCTTGTTTCCACCTGAAATGTTCTGAACATTTGAAACTATCCTCTACGATTGGATCCGAGTCCAGAGATGAAGTAGTGATAATTGTTCAGGGGGAGAAGAGTGGGGGAGGGAATCAGAGAGAAGTTTGGTTGATGACCAATCTCGAGATTTCACTAGATGTGGTGTAGTGAACCACATAATATCTCAATAATGGGCGTGAAATGATAGATCCAGAACGAGAGTACAGTGTCCCAGCCACCTCGACCGTGTTTGGCGTTTGAGCAGATAGAGCATGAGCATAACTGTGTGTCAGGGGAGGCTTGAGGTCATGACACTCTTGAGTCTGGAATGACTGTAGCAGCTCGCAGGGGAAAAATTCAAGGTAATGGAGGAGCATGGATGAACATGCAGATACGAACGTGTTTCGTGCAACACGGTATGCTGTCGACACTTTCAGAATGAAAGACTGCCCATAATACACAGGGAGATGTAAAACTTATGTCGAAAGAGGGAAATTTGATGCCTAGTCCGGCAGTAATGAGATAAATTTTTTTTTAGTTTTACTTCCCGAAATCGCTCCAGCCCACTGTCATGATGTCTTTCAACACGATTTCAGCCGATACTTTCTTCCGTTCCAGTAAAACATGCTTTAGTGCTCCCTCCCTAATGAGTCACCCACAGAATACTAACAGAAAATATTCGGCATATTATTCGAGCTAAAGATCGAAAACTGAGCAGTAGATTTGCAAAGAAGGCTGAAAAATTTTTCTTGGAACAGAGAGAAGTTTTTTGAGAGGTCTCCGGTGTCTTTCTGTTAACGGGAAGGTGTGAAAGGGAGTGCTATAGGTCGACGCTTGTGGAAGTCTTAGGCGTCGGGTCTAGTATCCCATCCGTCACGGCTTCCCTGTTCTCTGTTCGCGTGATCCTCCCATTGCCGACGTCTGCTGGTCCGCGACACTCCGCCACTTCGTGCCTCACCCTGCCCTCACGGCAGATTAAATTTAGACGCACTAGCAGTTATTTCAAATTCTTGTTTCGCACGCTGCGTGAGAATAGGTCACTGTCTCAACCTTTTTTCTTTAGAATATAGAGAATTAATGGTGTGTTGTCGAAACGTGATATCACGAGACCATGGCTGTGTGAAAATACAGGTAATTTCGTATTCAAATTATAACTGCATTTCTTCTCTTTATTCAAAACAGAGCTGTTAACGGTTTCAAAACTGATAGGTTCACCTTTAGACAACAGCATGCATTTTACATTTGTCTTTAAGCAGTTAGGTGTTAACAGAGAAATATCAGACTATTCCTGCCGAGTGCACTTACGAGGGCGTGCTGAAAAGTGATACATGCGATTTTTTTTATTCTGTTATTAATATCAGTTTAGGTATTCTGTGTCGTTCGACAGCTGACAAATTACTCCCGCTGTTATTCGAGGAACAAAACTGTTAGAAACATCTGACAAGAAATAGCAACGAATACATCAAAAAATACTCAGGGAACGATAAATGTCTTGACGTACATTGCACGAAGGCTCTTGGGATTATCTTGAACGGATGGTTAAGGGAAAATATAGGTATCCTGAGTAGCACAGATTATGAATTTGAAACTGACAAGGAACTATTGTCTAAGAATGAAAAATCTTGTCTTAAACTTTGTAGACGTCAAAAAAGCCTACGACTCCGTAGACAGAGCAACACTCTTCAGCAGGCCAGAAGGATTCGGCGCAGACAATAAATTTGGGAACAGTTAAAGAAACATTGAAAAAAAAAACAAAGTACTTAATAAAATTCCGTGGAGATATTTCGGAACCATTCGAAATAAATACTGGTATAATGCATGCTGACGACCTCTTTCCGTTGCTCTTCAACTCCGTTTCGGAAAAGTTAGTAAGGGAATGAAAACATAGACTCACGAAAAAGGAATGCAAGAAATCAGATTGCGATATAAAAAATTCTAACGTCAAAATCGGCTGTCTAGCGTTTGCAGATGATTAAGCAATATTTTCGGAAAACATCGATGCAGCAACTAAGCAAATCAGCCTGTTGAAAGAGACAGCGGAGAAAGCTGGATTACAAGTTTCTTTCCAGAAGACAGAATTTATAACGAACATTTAAGTTGCTCCAAAATACAGTATACGGTAGAATTAACAGTGGGTATACATTTAAGTACGTTGGGGAAATAATACAACCTAGCAGTCTACATAAAGAGGCAAACAAAAATAGAGCCTAGAAAATGGAAATGGCGTATCAGTTAACGAAGGGCATTTACAACAAAATATCACTCTCAGTAAAAACAAAAGTCTAACATGACAACACTGTCATAAAAGCGGAGAGCCTTTATGCAGCAGAACGTTTAGTCCTCCTCAGATTGACGATTTGGAGAAAAAGGAAAGGGAGGTACTACAAAAAATACTTGGTCCAAGAAAATTTTCGAGTACGTGGATGAGAAGAAGTAAACTATCTGATGCTCTCAGGAAAAGAAGAATTTCATTTTATGTGCACTGACTAAAAAAGTGTTTGACCGTTGCGACAAAAATCCCAAAACGCATATTAGTTGGTTCAAGGTAGTGAAACGGACTTAGCAGAAATCAATGTTACGAAAGCAGACATTCTACACAGAAACAAGATTAGTAAGTCGCGAGTTTTCGGGAAAAGATGAGACAGATGAAAGAAAAAAGAACACAATGAAAGAAGGAAGAGATACTGGGAAGACTGAAAATCGAGAAAGAAGACAACATCATGAGGAAGTTACTTAACGTGGTCTGTAGATGACCAAAGAAAGAAGAAGGTATTTCAAAAATTCCCCTGAAGTACCGAGCGATGTGGACTACATCCATTTCTATCCAATTTCGCGTTAAGGTTGCTCACGGGATCGCGTGAAATATTCGCAGATATCAGCAAACAATGAAAAGATCGTGGCCCTGGAGTCTCGTACAGCTTTCGGTGTTGAGTCTCCGTGCTGAAGATAGGCGGGAGAACCTGCGGAGTCGCGGCTTCGCGCCCCCCAAGGTATTTGCGGTTACTCGGTATCGAAGCTACCTAATGACGTGGGCCGCTCCCCCTCATTTTCACCAGAAAATGAGCCGCCGCAATTGTGGTGCCAAAATGCCACGGCGTACAGGAGTGCAAATTAAAGTTGGGAGGAAATGAACCGCAGGCTACAGCGCCGCGCTAATCCCGTCGTACTGCCGCGGATTGTACTTCAGTACTAAGTTCCATAAATAATGGTAAATTTTATTTAATAACGCGTGAATTGCTTAAAACTGAGCAGACCGTATGTACGAGGTGCGGCTAGAAAAAAACCGGACTGATGCTGGAAAAAACATTTATTTACAATTATTTACAATTTCATGTTATCTCCTTCAATGTACTCTCCTCCTCGGTCTCTACACCGCTCCATACGAATTTTCCACTGTTCATAGCAATGCTGCAGATCATTTTCGGTAAGTCCATACATTACTTCCGTCGCTTTTTCTTTTACTGCTTCAACAGTCTCAAATCTAGTTCCTTTCAAAGCTGACTTGACTTTAGGGAAAAGAAAAAAGTCACAGGGTGCCAAATCAGGTGAGTAGGGTGGATGATCTAAGATGGGAATGTTGTGTTTTGCCAAAAACGTCTTCACTGACAACGCACTGTGAGCTGGGGCATTGTCTTGGTGAAGGATCCATGACTTTTTTCCCCACAAATCGTTCCGTTTTCTCCGTACTCGCTCACGTAGGGTAGCCAGGACGCTAATGTAGTAATGCTGATTCACTGTTTGTCCCTCTGGTACCCAACCAATGTGCACAATCCCTTTGATGTCAAAAAAACAATCATCATTGCCTTGAATTTCGATTTTGACATTCGTGCTTTTTTTTGTCGTGGAGAACCAGGAGTTTTCCAATGCATCGATTGGCGTTTAGTTTCGGGATCGTAAGTAAAAAACCACGATTCATCGCAAGTAATAACATTTTGTAAGAAGGTGGGATCACTTTCAATGTTTTCCAGGATGTCAGAACAAATCATTCTTCGGCGTTCCTTCTGTTCAATTGTGAGACACTTTGGAACCATTTTTGAACACACTTTGTTCATGTTGTAACTTTCAAGAAGAATCTGCCTAACACTTTCCTTGTCAACTCCTGTTAACTCAGACACTGCTCTGATTGTTAAACGGCGATCTTGTCGAACAAGTTTACCGATTTTTTCAATGTTTGCATCAGTTTTTGCTGACAATGGTCTGCCAGTGCGAGTGTCATCACTGGTGTCTTCGCGGCCATCTTTAAATCGTTTAAACCACTCAAACACTTGTGTTGGCGATAAACAATCATCGCCGTACACTTGTTGTAACATTACAAACGTTTCACTTGCAGATTTTCCTAGTTTGAAACAAAATTTGATGTTGACACGCTGTTCTTTCCGTACACTCAACATTTTCCGACGCACAGACAAAACGTCAACTACTTAAAACAGACGCCACGGGCAGACTGAGTGCAGGAGGCAGATGAAACTCGAGCAGTAGGCGGAGCGAGAGTCACGTGACAGGCCACGCGACTTTCAGCCTTATTGCATTCGTTTTATTGTTTCACCAGTACTAGTCCGGTTTTTTTCTAGCCACACCTCGTATATCTAAATGCCATTAACAACGTTAAAAGGTAATCACAAAATAAAGTGAGAAGATCAGTAAACAACATGCCAATTGATTAAGCTAGCAGATTTAGCGTTTCTTATACTTTAGAGCAACGGGTGCAGCGACGGCCTTCTTTCAAACACAGTCCCAGCAGCAAGAGTAAGCTCATAGTTTACGGACAGCTGGCACCATCAATCTTTCCAGTATGAGGACTGTGATCAGGTTTTCTTTCCCACATCTCGTGTTCGTTCTCTGACATTTCACGAGTTTTGCAACGCCTGATTTTCTTCGTATTGGTATGTAAGCGCAGTTTACACTTCAGCATAACCATCAAACTGTTCTGGCGGTGACTGATGACATGCTTGTCTTGACGAGCGTGATTAAATGTGGCAGCCTTCCCCGGTTGGATTCCACACATGGCGTCGGGCATGGTGGTCTAGTGATATAGTGCGAGCGCGGAGACCATAAGATCACGGGATCGAATCCCGGTTAGAAACCGGGCCTCTATGCTAGCAATGATGAACAGATATGCCGCCGGCCGGTGTGGTCGAGCGGTTCTAGGCGCTGCAGTCGGGAACCGCGCGACCGCTACGGTCTCAGGTTCGAATCCTGCCTCGGGCATGGATGTGTGTGATGTCCTTAGGTTCGTTAGGTTTAAGTAGTTCTAAGTTCTAGGGGACTGATGACCTCAGAAGTTAAGTCCCATAATGCTCAGAGACATTTGAACAGATATGCCAGAAACGACACGTGGTTCTCTTTCCCCGACAGCTGTACTGGAAATGCTCAATTGAAAGAATTTGCAAAGAGGTGCCTGAACATCCCTCTTCAGGGATATGAATCTCCTTTTTTTCCGGACCTGGGACCATCAGTTAATATTTACGAATGCCTCAGTTCGTTTGCGAACTTTCAAGCCACGAATGTACTGGGATTTCTCGTATGTCTAGTGGAACTTCACTGACGTCAACATAAACTGGAAGTAAGCCATCTAACATTATTGCGACCCTCGCTAACTAACAACGAAGAAAGTATCGCTACTTTACGAAAAGAAATAGAATATATTTAAGATTAGTCAAGTTAAATAAAAGGGATGTAATTTATTTAAGTTTAGTCAAGTTAAAAACTGAAATGCACAATAATAAAGTTCCACAATATTTATTTTACGCTGAAGCGAAAAAAGTCGTAGGATAGCGATATAAACAGATGGCGGTGGTAGTATCGTATACACAGGGTATAAAAGGGCACTGCATTGGCGGTTTCGTGTGATTATGTCCGCACGACGAAGACTTTGAACGCGGAATTATAGCTGGGATATTTCATTTCTGAAATCGTTAGGGAATTAAAGATCCCTACATCCACAGCGTCAAGAGTGTGCCGAGAATACCAAATTTCGGGCATCACCTCTCAGCACGGGCAAAGCAGTGGCCGACGGCCTTCACTTCACGACCTAGAGCAGCCGCGTTTGCACAGAGTTGTCATTGCTATCAGACAAGCTACACCGCGTGAAATAACCGCAGAAATCAGTTTGGGACGTACGACGAACTCGTCTATTAGTACAGTGCGGCAAAATGTCGCGTTAATGGGCTATGGCATCAGACGACCGACGCAAGTGCCTTTGCTAACAGCACGACATCGCCTGCAGTGCATTTCCTGGGCAAGTGACCGCAAAGTTTGGACCCTAGAACATCAGAGGCAGCTTCTATCTGTATAAAGATTATTATTTCTAAAAGTTGAAAATAACAATCTTAGTGCGGATAGAAACTGTGTTTGATGTTCTATGGGCTGTCTGTTCAGTCTTAAGTTGTCTGATGATGGGCTAACAAGCTGAAAGGCGGTTCGCAAAAGAAATATAAAATGAATACGGTGGAACATTAAAACTATGGATTTCAGTTTTTAATAAATGTTTGTGTTCCTCCAAGTGCCGACGGATTCATTCCATTAATCAGTCAAGTTATTGTTGTTAGATAGCCACTTCTGGTAAATTTTGAAGCGTTTTGACTGCGCTAGAATAAAAAAAAAAACAAGCAAGCAGCTAAATTGAAGTGTAAGATACTTCTGTCAGTCTTAGCGGCTTAGGACTAACATAGGCTGTACAGCAAAATTATGGAGACGTTGTAGATTGCTCACCAAGCAGCGAATGCCAGAGCACGTAACGTTCTTGAACGTTTGCCTCTTAGAGATTTCGTATAAATCATACATGTGATGTATGAAATACGCTGTCTGTTGTGGTACTTAGATTTACAAAAATTACGTTTAATAACATAAATTAATTTGTTGTTCTTTCGTTATACCTATCGTCGCTTAAAAATATACAGTTCCCGAAATATGTAAAATACCCAGTATGTAATTAGTTTTCCAGAAATTTCTGTTGTATAAAACTTAAATGATCTATCTTTAAAAAAAGAAGGAAAAAAGATGGTTCAGCGGGTAGATCCAAGCCAAAATATCCGCAATCCTTAGTCAGTCCTAGTATTTTATGCTGTCACTTCTGGCTTCTTTTTCTCCTAGATTACTAGGGTGAAAAATGCTGGGTTCTAATGTGTTTCAGATTAAACAGTAGGTCCTCAATTTAAAAGTCGGAGGAAGGCAATGGACAGCAATTCCTAAAGCACCGAAACATATTCGCACCGACTTAGAAATATTCGTCATTGATGTGGTGCACTCTCCTAATGAATAAAAACGTTTGAATACGGGCATAATAGTTCATATAATAATAGTAACAATAATACTGTTGATATTGATAATAATAATTGTAATGCTCAACCGATAATTGTAGAAAGCGTTTAATATTACAACTGCAAATCGAATCTCACATTACATAGAATCTTAATAAATTTTGTAACTGGATTTTGATTTGCTCTGTCATCTTCGTACAACAACGCACGGACATGTGCAAAATCGATCCCTTTGCTAACTTTACACAGTGAACGACAATATACTGTATAATACAAAATTGAAATGAACTTCTGAAATTTATCGCTACAGCGCAAAAACAAAAACAAAAAATGATGATACTTTTGAAACAATGTGAAACGTTTTGTACGGATAAAACGTAATAGCCCAGGGAACATTTTGCCACAGTAAGACGATGAGGTACTGGTATTACCAATGTAACACTGAAAAGTGGATTTCCCCATTTTTCAGTGAACATCTCTTAGGACTTAGAGAAAACAAGACACAGAACACCAAGCTAAAGAACTAGAAGCCTCTCAAAGTACAAAATATTTAAGTCGACAAATTTATAGGCTCAGTTTAAAGCCAGTAAAAAAAATTATATGCCCTTTCGAATCTCCAGTGACAATGCTGGCAGCGAAATGTAAATTGTAACTTCGAGATTTTCCTTTACTTTGGATTAAGTCCGGCTGCAGAAAGCGCTGCCGACCGCTTCGCTCTGGAAATACGTCGACTTCTTAGCGTAACACGGCCAGTTTTGTGTTAATAGCCTGTTTCTTGGGTAATGACCTGTCTCCCGCTGTAACAGCCGTGGTTTGCCGTGCCTTTTCTCCAGCTGTTTCATTAAATTCATTCCGTATTCTTGCGCAAGTACACCGTCAGCTAACAAGAGCGGCTAATGTGTGTAGAGAAAACACTTTGAAGACTTAACGTAATCCATGGTTACAGAAACATTTATGATATAACCGCTGCTCTCTTTATTCCGACTGCATATACTACGTTTGAGTGCCTCTGCTTCACTCTTTGTTTTCGTACAGAGTCATGATTCCATAGAAGTTATTTGATGACGTCTTTGTGGGATCTACCGTTGGAGAAATAGTGGACTGCATCTGTAGTTGTGATGAAGGAGATGGAACATTAAAACGTTTCATCAGCGTTATAGTTTCAGCTTTCGAGGAATTTTCTTGATTTTTAAACACGTCTCTGCAAATTGTGAACTCTGGGTTTTGTGAACCATGAAGAAGTTACAAGACATTTTCGATGAAGCGAACATGTTCTCTGACGAAATGGAAAAAAAAGTAATTTGTTAATTTCGACTGAGAGAACAAGAAGACCGCATACAACAACGAACAATACTAATCATAACTACTGAAGCGAAGGGCTTACACAAAAAAAACGGTCATCTGGGTTGAGGATCGGTTGTTTTACAAGAGAAACGAGGCGTGTTACTGATTTTGACTGTTTGTGGATTATGTTATTTTCGGCGACGATTCCATAGCATGGACTGTGTGGATTCTTTATCTGCTCCCTCCATTTCTTGATTTTGACGACACACGGACGTACCATAGCCGCAGAAATCCGTGAGCCTGTTGCACCAACAGTCAATTTTGACGTTACGATCCTGTCAGAAATGCCCTTTATGAAATAATGGTGAGCTTCTATTTGCGCGAACAGATGTCGGTTCACTTCGGGTCGATAGTCCCGAAGTTACCGTTGCTGCACAATACTGCGTACCTTCGAGACTGCCAACATTATGCTGTATTGTATTCAGTTGTTTCATAGTCTACCTCGATAGCTGAATGGTTGCCGGCACGGGGTAGTTCAGCGTGTTCGGTCAGAGGGGTAGCTGCCCTTTGTAATAAAAAAACTGAGTGGATGAATCAACAAAGAACTTCATCGGGTGTCATAGGACGTCTGCCCCGAACAAATGCAACGGTCAAAATGAGATTATAAAAAAAAATGGTCACCGCGACGGAATGCTATGCTACGGGGCCCGTGTTCGATTCCCGGCTGGGTCGGAGATTTTCTCCGCTCAGGGACTGGGTGTTGTGTTGTCTTCAGCCACACGACATTTCCATTTCCAGATGTTTTATATGATAGAAATGGGCATGCCTACGTTTTTATAGGGAATTATTGTGTTTGTAATCAGTTGATCAAATAACACACTAAAGAAAACTAAAAAGACGAAATAAAAGAATTATTTTTAACTTCACCGCCGGCCGGTGTGGCCGTGCGGTTCTAGGCGCATCAGTCTGGAACCGCGTGACCGCTACGGTCGCAGATTCGAATCCTGCCTCGGGCAGGGATGTGTGTGAAGTCCTTAGGTTAGTTAGGTTTAAGTGGTTCTAAGTTCTAGGGGACTGATGACCTCAGGTGTTAAGTCCCATAGTGCTCAGAGCCATTTGAATTTGAACCATACAGGATCTGTATTTATCCATTCCGAGACAACTGGAAGCTGTTTTTTTTGAATACCAACGATTTTCCTACACCGTACTTGGCAAGTTTGTGATGTTTCCATGCTTTTGCCCACTCCCTGTACATGTCACGATCTATTATGGTGCGCAACAATCTAAACTTCTGCTTATACATTTTCTATGACCAGGAAAAGTGTGTGACGTGGTTATAATCTTCTATTAGTATTTCGTATTTATTCGAACTGCAAAGGTAAACTGGAGCAGTATCCCCCTTCTCGGTTCTTCGAAACCTCCCAAAGTCGCATCCACGCGTAATTCGTTATGTTGACTCGAGAAATAAAACCGAGGTGATCGTTTTAAATCTGCTTCAGCAAAAGTGAATCCCTAGTTGTAATCGGGGTGAGACCGGTAGAAGTCCGGGTCTAAACTCCATGCCGGCCGGGGTGGCCGAGCGGTTCTAGGCGCTACAGTCTGGAACCGCGCAACCGCTACGGTCGCAGGTTCGAGTCCTGCCTCGGGCATGGATGTGTGTGATGTCCTTAGGTTAGTTAGGTTTATGTAGTTCTAAGTTCTAGGGGTCTGATGACCTTAGAAGTTAAGTTCCATAGTGCTCAGAGCCATTTGAACCATTCACAACTTCGTATTTTTTCTTAATTATCACGCACAAGTTTTAGAATCTTTTCAACATTACCAAAAGTCCGCCGGTGTTCCGATTGTAATTAGCTACCAGTTTCCAAGGTTTGGGATACTGGAAAAGAGAGGAAACATGATTTTCTGTACCTGAACACTCGTTGTCAACTGTTAGATCGTTCTGAAATGTAGACTGTACGCTGAAACTATTATCTTAGGTCTCCACTGACTTATCCATGTAGGCAGCCTTCTACACACACTAGCTATGGTTTTCCATTATTTCATCCAAGAACCTTTATGTGCTACCTGCTTTACTATAGTTGAACTTAAACGCATATTGTATTGGACACATGACGTAGCTGCCTCCGGAGATGGGGTTGCTTACTCAGGTTTAGCCGGCCGGTGCGGCCGAGCGGTTCTAGGCGCTTCAGTCTGGAACCGCGCGACCGCTACGATCGCAGCTTCGAATCCTGCCTCGGGCATGGATGTGTGTGATGTTCTTAGGTTAGTTCGGTTTAAGTAGTTTTAAGTTCTAGGGGTCTGATGACCTCAGATGTTAAGACCCATAGTGCTCAGAGCCATTTGAACCATTTTTTACTCAGGCTTGTGCCGTGGTGCTCGACTCGTACTCTCGGTTACCATAGTGACGTATAGATGCCAATCACAAGACTTTGCGCCTATGTCTTTGGTTAAGTTCAAAACCGTTCCGTAGTGTCTTATTGGAGTGAGGACATGTGATACTGTTGACGGTGCTCCATCCGTCGGATGGGGATGTTAAGACCGTTTGTTCCCTTTGTGTTATTTGAGGCCAGAAGGTAATGTTCCGGCTCCGCATTTCGCCCTCTCTCTTCTCAATGATGAACGTTACACCAAACTTTTTACGCCCTCACTGCAGTCATCTACACTAGACAAATACGACACTCACATTTTGTGAAGTAAAGGTGCCATTCCGCGCGCCTCGCCAATTAGGTGACCTCGGGATCTCCAAGACAACATTACCATACGACTTCACTTTAATATTTGAAACACGTTGGCATAGTCATCCCAAGAAATGGGAACTTCAACAGTGAACCGTAATCAGAGCCAGCTGTCGTACGTAATTCAGTCATGCTGAACGCAAAGCTCTAACATTGATTTTCCTGGAGATAGGCGACCTCAAGTTCAGTGCGAAATGTTGGCATCCTAAATAACCGCAAATTGATTCAGCTTTATGGCCTTCGTGCAAGAAGAGTCCTGGCATTAGTCTCGAAAGAGTCAGACTCTCGGACAGTGGCCCATTACTCACTGGCCACATAAGTAGTGTCGATTGCAATATAGTTACGATTCAGCGGTGCGCGGAATGGTAATTGCGTCCCAGGAACACGAATCACGCGGGAGCTGCTTCGTAGTACTCGCGCCGCTCCTCGTTTCGTAAGAAAATTGTTGGCAGGTGTAACTAACGGCGTTGTTATTACCGGACAGCAGCCCGCAGTGAGACTGACAGCAACACTGCCACCTGGCGTGTCAGATGCATCACGTGATAATCAAATCCTTCGGCAATCGATTCGATCTCTAATCAAGGATTCCGCAGCCGCTGCCCGAACATCCAGAACAGAAGCGTTAATTATGTCAATGGAAATCGGCCCCTTTCCTTTCTGGATTCCGTATTTAAGAATGCGAGGGCCGTCCAGAGACAGCCACGTGGAGCAAGGCGGGACCATCGCAGGAGGAGAGTAATTAAGTTCTCAACCAGTTGTACTCAAGTTTACGAGCTCGAATCCACCTGCGATCGTTTAATCCCCGCGAACGTACGAATTGGCAATACGCTGTGTGTATGAGTTCATCTGCCAAAGATTTGCACACACTTTTCACGCATTTCATGGATAGTGCCATGACTTAGTTTATATGGGTGACTTCATTTACATCCGCGAGCTACAGAAGAGAAGCATTCACACTGCGTGTATGTTGATTGTCAAAAAAAAAAAAAGTGTGTACACCACAATGTAGGAGTAATTTATTTGTTCTACAAATACACTGACAGAAAAAAAATCGCAACACAAAAAATAATTACATATATATATATTGGCCACGACATCTTGATAGATGATTGTTGCAGTGTCTGTGTGTTTATGGGTTGCATTTTTTCATACGACTTGTCAAGCCAATGGCAGCACGGCATCTCTTGCCGCAATTGTCACAAGTGTATCTGGCTGCTGAGGCAGGAGCAGTGGTAGCATTGCGAAGCTTTTTCTGCCTTAATCTGTCTAACAAGCCTTCATCATACTTCGACATTCCAGATGATATATCATCACGCCACTCTGGTTGGTTTGGTTGTTTGGGGGAAGAGACCAAACAGCGAGGTCATCGGTCTCATTGGATTAGGGAAGGACTGGGAAGGAAGTCGGCCGTGCCCTTTCAGAGGAACCATCCCGGCATTTGCCTGGAACGATTTAGGGAAATCACGGAAAACCTAAATCAGGATGGCCGGACGCGGGATTGAACTGTCGTCCTCCCGAATGCGAGTCCAGTGTCACGCCACTCTGGTCTCATGCTAACCCGTGCCTCCCATCTGTTTGTGTCGATTCCAAAGCTCTCCATATCTCGTTTACAGTAGTCCTTGAACCTCAATACAGGACGTCCTACAGGTCTTTTGGCTATAGAGATCTCTCCAAGCATCACCTCAAAAAAAAAAAAAAAATGGTTCAAATGGCTCTGAGCACTATGGGACTCAACTGCTGAGGTCATTAGTCCCCTAGAACTTAGAACTAGTTAAACCTAACTAACCTAAGGACATCACAAACATCCATGCCCGAGGCAGGATTCGAACCTGCGACCGTAGCGATCTTGCGTTTCCAGACTGCAGCGCCTTTAACCGCACGGCCACTTCGGCCGGCGCATCACCTCACGTGGTAATCTGTCAGGATCCATACGGTGGACGTGTCCCAGACAGCGGAGTCGTCTCTGCTTCAAGATAGCTGAAATACTGTTGCAGTTAGTTTTAGATAGCACTACTTCGTTGGTCACTCGGTCCTTCCACGTTACTCCGAGGATGGATCTCAGGCACCGCATGTGTTAAGCGTTAAGGCGACGTTCTTGTTTGGCATAGTCCTTGTTTCCGATGCATACAAAAGGATGCTGAGGACGCAAGTTTGATATACAAGAATTTTGGTGGTCAAAGAGAGTTTGTTGTTTGGAAAACAAGATCTTTTCACGACAATATGCGTGGCTCTGTAATCTTTGATGGCAGTACATCTAAACCAAAAGTTGTCGCAGCTCTTCCAATGCGAGTATCAATTTCCTTGTCAACAGACATGTTTGATTCTATAGTAGATCCAAGATAGCAGCGTAGTGCCATCTAGTGTGATATTCGGCTTTGTGTTAGCACCCTGAACCATAATTACGGTCTTACTGCTGTTTACACCCATCGAGAATAGGTGGCATGCGTGACTACATCTTGATACTAGCTCTTGCAGCTCTTCTGCGGAGTTCTCAACAATTGCAGCATCATCAGCATACAGGAGTTCACGCGCGACTATCTCGTAGCGCTTTGTCTTACTCTTCAGAAGACTGACAATGTACTCCAACATTGCAATTCTCGAAAGCCACTTGGAGCAGACGCGAGAGGAAAATTCCAAAAAGTGTAGGTGCCAACACACAGCCTTGTCTTACGCCACAGTTCATACTGAATGGTTTAGATGTACTGCCATCGAAGATTACAGAGCCACGCATATTGTCGTGAAAAGACCGTATTAAAGACAGCAAAGTTGGGGGACATCCAATTTTTGCATAGAGTAATGACATTTCGGGAATGCATTTGTCTGGGTAACGCATTTAAGTGATTAACATTGCAAGGTCACAGATTAATGTAAGCCCGAGATAAGCTATTGTAAATGTGGAATGCTGCTACATTTATAACCGGTGTAACCGTCAGAATGCTGAATGAAAGCGTGCGGACGTGCATGTATTATGCTGTACAGGTGCCGGATGTCAGTTTCTGGGATGAAGTTCCGCGCCTGTTGCACTTCGTCGATCAGTAAAGGGACGATTAATGCTGTTTGTGGGTGACGCTGGAGTTGTCGTCAGATGATGTCGCATATGTGCTCGACTGGGGACAGATCTGGAGATCGAGCAGGCCGAGGCAATGAGTCGAAACTATGTAGAGCATGTTGGGTTACAACAGCTGTATGTGGGCGAGCGTTATCCTGTTGGAAAACACCCCCAGGAGTGCTGTTCATGAATGGCAGCACAATAGGTCGAATCACCAGATTCACGTTCAAGTTTGCAATGAAGGTGCGTAGGAAAACACGAGAGTGCTCCAGGTGTAGGTCCAGTGTGTCTAGTACACACACTGGTTGGTTGGTGGCCATCAACTGACCTCATCCTAATCAGAAGCCGGCCATCACTGGCGCCGAGGCAGAACTAGGGGAGGTGGGTTCATTTATCGAATCTCATTTGAAGTTCAAGTTGTGGAGTTGTGCTTGAGTTTACATAATTCAATTTTTCAACTGTGGCTGTGGTTTATTGACCAATTCTACCTTCTCGTTTACAGATGCAAGGTAAGCCGGTACGATATTTATGTACGAGTTTTGTAATGGAAACGCTGCTGCTGCGTCTAGAGAATACGGCAGATGATTTTCTAACAATTTTCTAACCACAGATCCGAACGCCCAAGTGAACAGAGTGTGGATGAAGTAGAAGGCAGTGTTCAGTTGATTTTTACCTGTAAGGATGGTTGAAGAGCGGAGTTTACAACGAAAAAGCGAACTAGAGACGAATTGGGTTGGGCTGTTTCGGGGAGGAGACCAGACAGCGAGGTCATCAGTCTCATCGGATTAGGGAAGGACAGGGAACCATCCTGGAACCAAAAATGTGTGAAATCTTATGGGACTTAACTGCTAAGGTCATCAGTCCCTATATCCTGGAACCATCCCGGCATTTGCCTGGAGCGATTTAGGGAAATCACGGAAAACCTAAATCAGGATGGCAGGACGTGGGATTGAACCGTCGTCCTCCCGAATACGAGTCCAGTGTGTTAGCCACTGCGGCACCTCGCTCGGTGGAGACGAATTGATCGTTCGGTTTGTGAATAGCGGTACCCTCATAACAGGACGCCAATACGATTTCTCGTGGTGTTGTGAAGAGAACTGGAAATTGCATTAAAGTCGGGGGTGTAATTTATGTATGTAAACTGTGACCTTAATCGTTTCCGCCTTGCCTAAAACTTTGTCTAGGTATTTGTTTGGGTTACATTCTAATAGCTCTGTACCCAGTAAAAACTGGACACGTGTTTCGTGGAGTGTTTTACTTGAATTAGTCTATACTTCTATCTCAGAAAATATTGGATTGGTGCATAAATTTGCAGCGTTTTCCATAAGTTTAATAAACACAACAGATACACATAATAGAGACTTTATTCATCAATAAAGCCAGCCGGTGTGGCCGAGCGGTTCTAGGCGCTCAGTCTGGAACCGCGCGACCGCTACGGTCACAGGTTCGAATCCTGCCTCGGGCATGGATGTGTGTGATGTCCTTAGGTTAGTTAGGTTTAAGTAGTTCTAAGTTCTAGGGGACTGATGACCTCAGAGGTTAAGTCCCATTTGAACCTATTCATCAATAATATATTTTCCTTCACTATTTGCAACAATCTGACAAGGCTGGGGTAACTTTTCAATTCCGCGACTGTAGAAATCGCATAGTTTTAAGGCGAAGAATTCGTCGATCCATGTTCGGAGCGCATTTTCATCCGGAAAGGAAGTTACTTGAGGGCTGTTCAATAGAGAGCGGAAAAGATGAAAATCTGAGGGCGTAAGGTCAGGTGAATAAGGTGGGTGCGGAATGACTTCGCAAAGCAACTCCTGCATCGTGTTTTTTTCAGCCTAGTAAAATGCGAGTGGGCGGTATCGCGGAGTAGCATCACTTCACGCAGTCTTTCTGGTCGTTGTTCTTGGATTACATCTGCTAGACGTCTCAGTTGTTGACAATAAATGTCAATAATGATGGCTACGGCTCGGGGAAGCAATTTGTAGTACAACGCACCGTCGCTGTTCCACCACATGCGTAACATTATCTTTGATGGATGCACGTAGGTCTTTGTACGGAGAGTTACTGCTTTGTTTGGGTTCAGACATTCCTTTTTTCCCTTACGTTATCATAAAGACGCAATTTCTCTCACGATGGTGGAATGATCACAGTTCCGTACATACGCCAGTTCCAAAGTACGCTGATGTGGATCATTGTGGATTAATGCGTTTAAACGGTCTTCATCAAACCCAAATGAAATGATCGTACGGCATTGCTAACCGGGAGGCCCCATCCGGGGAAATTCGGTCGCCGAGTTGAGTCTTATTATAGTCGATTCCACGTTGGGCGACTCGCGTGCCGGTGGTGAAGATGAAATGATGATGAAAGCAACACAGCACCCAGTCCACGAGCAGAGAAAATCTCCAACCCGGCCGGGAATCGAACCCGGGCCCACAGCATGGGAGGCAAGCACGTAATCATTCAGCTAAGCAGGCGGACAACCCCAAAGATCTTCCTGAACGTGCAGAGTCACTGATGTCAAAACGATGCTCCGTAAAATGAAAGAACCATTTTCTTGCCGTGCTCTGTTCAGTGACGTTATCCCCAACACGGTGTACATGTTTCTGGCGACCTCCGGTGCTGTCAGCTCTACTGAACTCAAACAGAAGAATACGTCGGAAATGTTCCGTTTCCTCCACTTGTCACTCCATTTTCTAGCGTCCACATCTCCTCTCTCTCTCTCTCTCTCTCTCTCTCTCTCTCTCTCTCTCTCTCTCTCTCTCTGCAAATGATAGTATGTAAACAACAACGAACAATGAACTACAGATAAAAATGACAATCGATAAATAAACCC
The DNA here is from genome assembly GCF_021461395.2 of Schistocerca americana. NCBI lineage: Eukaryota > Metazoa > Arthropoda > Insecta > Orthoptera > Acrididae > Schistocerca > Schistocerca americana. Next base: position 888,039,028 of record NC_060130.1, on the reverse strand, counting down.
CTAGCAACCGAAATACCAACATGCAAAACAAAAACGTCATGAACTTATGAACCAATTTAATATTTGGTCTTCCTGTATAAGTCTCCTGCAGGACAAAGACTTGTAGTTATTTGTCTTTAATAAATTCACTGCAGATGGGACTGAATAATTGTGGGGCGCGTACGATGTATAGGGGAGGAAATAAGGATTTGTCGATGTGCAGGCAGACTTAAAAATTTCGACAATAGTTTCCTCAGGAGGAGAGAGAGAATCTTATTTATTATATTTAACGAATAAATTCTAAAGGCACCGAAAGCTAAGCTCCAGTTGTTGTATTTAATCTGGACTACCACACAACTCGTTTCTGGTATCAGGTTTTCATCTTCAGATACCTTATGTTCACATGAAGTACAGCGTTACACACCATGTCAAAGTTAGTTGGAGGTTTAGCGTACCGTTGCACATAAGACAAGGTTCCGGGAGGATTTACTTCCACATCTTGTGAATTCTTAGTTCCATTTGTAATCTTCCAAATGGTTTAAAAAACTTTAGATTTTTCATGTGATAATTTCGGTTTGGGTGTCGAAAGTTCGTATCGTCACCCTTACTAATTATCTGTATCTAGGAAGAGAAGCGAAAACTGAGGAGAGAAAAAAAGTGTTTCACCACTAGGACCTTACAGGGAAAACCATCACTCTATGTGCGCGAAAAAGAACGTACTAATTGCGTTATAAACAATTCTGGTAAAAAATGTGTTAGTCACAGTTATGGTTCAGTTTTCAAACATCTTTCAACTGTCTTTTGAAGTATGATTAAATGCCAGCGAACTTGATTGTCACAATCAAATATACTCCATTTTCTACTCAACGCCAATTTCTGTTTTTTCAGTTACTGCATAAATATCGTAAAAACTATCCGCTTTGCACATAGCTTTCATGTTTGCTTACTCATTGTACTTATTTATTTATTCCGCCTAGTAAGAGTAACGTTTTACTGTGATCTTAAATTTTTTTGTGTGTTCCATTATTCTGCCTTTTACAATAAATATTTATTTTTAATAGCATATTGTGCATCCGAATTATAGTATCTTCTTTCAATAAGCAGTTCCTACTACGGCAGAAAAATTTTCTTTCGTGTTTCTGAAGTGTACGAGTGCTGTTATGTTTATGTTACAGTTTCACTTTCCATCCTGTCTTTCGAACAGTAAATCGCTGCAATATCATATCGCAAGAGAAACAGTAAAAATTCAAATTTTCCCGAGTAATTGGAATCAGAATGAAATCCTCACTAAATTTCTCATTTTGTCGGCTTTGCAATCGCTTTATTCTGCATGTAACTTTTTCCTGGCCACTCTTCGTTATTACCTATCACCCAAAGTAATTTATGATGTTTCCGAAAAATTTCACCCAGTGAATAAAGGGTAAAGTTGCGACCGTTATAATTATTAGTATTTTACCGATAATATGAACCTTACGTGAACGCGTGCTGTTCCTTAATAATGAACCACGTTATTAGCGACAGAATTTTCAGCTCCCGCCCCCTCTCCCCCCCCCCCTTACCCCCCTTACCTCCCCCTCCCCCCAAACGACGTCTGCTTTCTGTAACTGAGGTCAATGTTGGCGTATTACTTCCCCAAGCTGTATTAGGAATGTTACTACAAATCCTTTGAAGTCTCTTACTCAGGATTTTCAAATTTCTGTTAGCAGGCGAACTTGCATTGACTGCGCAAGCTAGTGCGGTGGGACTCGACCCAAAGGTATCCGCTTCGAATCCTCGTGATTTTCATTGCCGGCGTTTGCCCATTGAAGGGTGGAAAGGCGACTACGTGCAGTCTCTTAACGCAGGGTCTCTCTGAGTCTAGTGATGCAGATGGTCGTGGCTGGATGGTCAGATGGGAACGTTGACTGAGCGGATTTTTCAATGGAACCAACCGGGTGTTGGCGTTAAGAGATTAGGGAATCTGCAGAAAACCTTATTCTGGATGGTGACCCTACTCTCATTACAAATTCTTCCCTAATAATACAACATTATACTGTATCAGGTAGAGTGACACTCACCCTTACGATACAAGGCGAAGAAAGCAAATGACAGATCACCTTCAATAGAATATAACCCTAGACATTCTTGGGGGAGTTCGTCTTAGGGCACAACGCTCACTGGTTCTTTGATTAGTAATACCGAGCTGCGGCACAAAATTTTGATAAATGTAATCGCAGAGCTCATTTAATTACATTTTTGCCTCTGGCTTCGTCAGAGTGGAAATCGATATTTCATCAATTTTCTGCTTCACCGCTCAGATCGGCAACTGGCATGCCATAATAGTTTTACGCAGCGAATTTCCAGAAATAAAGTTATTTTAAATAATTAACGTGTTGGAATTTTCAGGCATCCGTTGATTAATTTCTGACGGTTTAGTCTAATGACGTTTACCGATGGCTGTGACTTCAGTCTGGTTGACAGTCTTGGGGGAGTTCGTCTTGGGGCACAACGCTCACTGAGTATGGGCCTGACTTTTGGTTCTTTGATTAGTAATACCGAGCTGCGGCACAAAATTTTGATAAATGTAAGCGACTGAAGCGTATCTCAGAGCTCATTTAATTACATTTTTGCCTCTGGCTTCGTCAGAGTGGACATCAGTATTTCATCAATTTTCTGCTTCACCACTCAGATCGGTAACTAACATGTCATAATAGTTTTACGCAGCGAATTTCCAGAAATAAAGTTATTTTTAATAATTAACGTGTTGGAATTTTCAGGCATCCGTTGATTAATTTCTGACGATTTAGTCTAATTACGTTTACCGACGGCAGTAACTTCAGTCTGGTTGACAGTAAATTTTGCAGTATTTTAATTGCTTGGTACTCTACAGTCGAAAACGCTGTAAAATATTCTTCAGTTCTTAGAACCAACAATGAACGGTACCAATAACTTTTCAAATGGAATGTCTTCTAATTGTTACCTTTTCTTGTTGAACAACGTATTGTAACTTTTGTAGTAAAATGACAGATGAATATTTCCATGGGCTTTAGCTTTGGATTTGCATTATACCTATGGCCTTGTAATTTGGTTCCTCTCAGTCCCGCTAATTAATCATCAATCCACTGTATCAGCCCTTAGCGATAACCGTAATAGAAACAGTTACGCATTCCCTACGAGTTTCTAAATAAATTTCCTGTATATCTAAGGGAGGAATGACGACTAGGTCATTAGTGATGAAGCGCAAGCTTGGGTTAGGTAAAGACAGAGCAAAAAGCCGACGGCGACCTTCTCGATGGAACCACTCGGGTATTTGCCTTAAGCGTTTTAGTGGATCTACGGAGAATCTAATTGTAGATGGTCCGATGAAGATCTCACACAGATTCTACCGAATCAAGTCCATAAGTCCTGTACCTTTCCTTGTCTTTTTCCCTCGGGTAGGGTGGCGTATCTCTCTTGCCGCTTCCAGCTGCTGGAGTTTGGAAACGGACCTTGCTGTCAGAATATTTGTTGCTTTTGCCGTGGAGCATTTTTGTGTGTTTCTCGACTTAATAGGGTTCCTATAGCAGTCAACTGTCGCCAGAGAACTGTCTCCAGCATTACGCCTTTGCCTCCCAGCAGCGAAGGGGTAGCGGAAACGATGGCTGGATATGCTGGTAATATTCAACGGCACAGATGTATGGGAGTTTAGTGTCGCTGCCTGGTTGTCTTTCGAAACATACTTGCATAACGCCCCTCAATCCTCTATTACACCGACCGGAGTGGCCGAGCGGTTCTAGGCGCTACAGTCTGGAACCACGCGACCGCTACGGCCGCAGGTTCGAATCCTGCCTCGGGCATGGATGTGTGTGATGTCCTTAGGTTAGTTAGGTTTAAGTAGTTCTAAGTTCTAGGGGACTGATGACCACAGAAGTTGCGTCACATAGTGCTCAGAGCCATTTGAACCATATTTTTCCTCTATCACTGAGCCCTGCGCTTGAATTTAAAATGGCTGCCCCTCACCCTAACAGCAGAATCTTCCTCTTCTCAAATTTTCCATCTATTTTAGGCTTCTTAATTGCAGTGAAAGTCTGCTGTATCTGTCTTTTTATTTATAACTACTGAAAGCTTCTCACCACTGGAGTGTGACATATGGCTGAAACTATCGTTGACGTTCAAAATAAAAGTGTCACCTTACTGATAGCTTTTCTGCCTTCCCTTAAAGACAAGACCACAGCCGAGTTCTCTTTGGAACTTTGTTCTGTCCAAATTGGCTGAGGTGGCGGTTCGAATCCCCGTCCGGCTATACAGATTTGGATTTTCCACGATTTCTTTTAATCGCTTATTACGGATTACGGGTTGGTTTCTTTGACAGAGCACAGCCTATCTCCTTCCCGTTAACCTCTCTGAGCTTGTCTCCGTTTCTAATGACATCGTAGTCGACGGAACATGAAACACTTATCTTCCTATTTGTGCTGTGTCCAACAAGCTCGTGTTCCGTCGGTAATGACCTCGACGTATATGGGACGTTAAACTCTAACCTTCCTTCCCGCGTTCCTCCTCTTTGAACATTTGCCTGAGGTATGTCGGATTCTCGTCTGCTGGAAGCGGCGACTTCTGACGCCGCAGTCTAAACGTCGCGCGAGGAACCTCGTGGATGGCCATTTCAGTTTCGCTTCAATTCATTTACATATTTTGGCCGTCCACGTTGCCGCAACTTTTGGGCCCTCTGCTACGTCTCAAGTGAGCGGCGCTGTGGGCGTCCCTCATAGCAGTTGGCCGGCCAGTCTCAGGTGCTAGGGCGCTACTCGTTCCCAGCGGCCGCTTACGAAAGGTCACCGCGCCACGGCAGTACGCTCACCGGTAATGGGTATCACGCACGAGCGGCGTTCATTTCCCGAGGTCGGCTGTCGTTCTGAGGTTCACTGGGTCACGGTTTTCATCATCCGCCGAAGGTGAGTGCTGCGTTCTTCCGTCTACTGAAGTTCAAAGGGGACAAGTCTGTCACGAAAGGAGCACCAGACTCATACGCTGGATCAGTCCTACGTTTACATACTGGTTGTATTGATCGATTGAGGGGCCAGGGCCAGTCTTTAGATCGAATTCACAATCCCGAAGTAGGAGAAAACATAATTTCGAGATAGCTGCCGAGTAAGACGCACAGGCATTTGTTGTATTGGAACAGTTATGTGACTGGATTTGTGATTTCCTGTCAGAGAGGTCACAGTTCGTAGTAATTGACGGAAAGTCATCGAGTAAAACAGAAGTGATTTCTGGCGTTCCCCAAGGTAGTGTTATAGGCCCTTTGCTGTTCCTTATCTATATACACAATCTGAGCAGCCGTCTTCGGTTGCTTGCAGATGACGCCGTCGTTTATGGACTAATAAAGTCGTCAGAAGATCAAAACAAACTGCAAAACGATTTAGAAAAGATAAAATGGTTCAAATGGCTCTGAGCACTATGGGATTTAACTTCTGTGGTCATCAGTCCCCTAGAACTTAGATCTACTTAAACCTAACTAACCTAAGGACATCACACACATTCAAGCCCGAGGCAGGATTCGAACCTGCGACCGTAGCGGTCGCGCGGTTCCAGACTGTAGCGCCTAGAACCGCTCGGCCACTCCGGCCGGCTAGAAAAGATATCTGAATGGTGCGAAAAGTGGCAGTTGACCCTAAATAACGAAAAGTGTGAGGTCGTCCACACGAGTGCTAAAAGGAACTCGTTAAACTTTGGTTACACGATAAATCAGTCTAATCTAAAAGCCGTAAATTCAACTAAATGCCCTAGGTATTACAATTACGGACAACTTAAATTGGAAGGAACACATAGAAAATGTTGTGGGGTTAGAAAATGTTGTGGGGAAGGCTAACCAAAGACTGCATTTTATTGGCAGGACGCTTAGAAAATGTAACAGACCTACTAAGGAGACTGCCTTCACTACGCTTGTCCGTTCTCTTTTAGAATACTGCTGCGCGTTGTGGGATCCTTACCAGATAGGACTGGCCGAGTACATCGAAAAAGTTCAAAGAAAGGCAGCACGTTTTGTATTATCCCGAAATACGGCAGAGAGAGTCACAGAAATGATACAGGATTTGGGCTGGAAATCATTAAAAGAAAGGCGTTTTTCATTGCGATGGAATCTTCTCACGAAATTCCAATCACCAGCTTTCTCCTCATGAATGCGAAAATATTTTGTTGACTCCGACCTACATAGGGAGGAACGATCACCACCATAAAATAAGGGAAACCAGAGCTCATACGGAAAGATATAGGTGTTCACTCTTTTCGCGCGCTATACTAGATTGGAATAATAGAGAATTGTGAAGGTGGTTCGATGAACCCTCTGCCAGGCACCTAAATGTGATTTGTAGAGTATCCATGTAGATGTAGATGCAGAAGTTATTCAAGAACATGTCGTCCATACGCACATCACTGGCTGTTTTTGTACGACAAGGGAAGATTTGATGTTCCGCAAATGCGTTTTTAAAGTATTTTGTCTAAGTAAAAAATTCCTATCGTTTTTTCGGCCACAGAGTATTGTGCTTCAGTGTGGTGCAATAGTTATCATACCAGCCTCATCGATGCGCAGCTCAACAACACAGTAAACGTGATTACTGTTACAAACAGATCAACTGCTGTCTACTGGCTTACCCTGCTAAGCAATATCTGTCCGCACAGATTTGCAGAACCGAGACCCTGCTTAGAGATTACCGCAATATGCAGCAGAATAACCATTCATTGCGACATACCTGTCTTACGAAGAAATAGGCTTAGTTCGAGACACCCGCCACTACTGTACGCTGAACAGTTAGCTACAAGTAACCCCTAAGTGGGAGATCTCAGGAACGAGAACCGCCAACTTATTGGTCATCACCAAGAACGAGAATGATTGGAGAAATATAACTGTGATATTGTGTGTGTCGAACTCGACAAGAAACTGTGAAGTAGAACCCGCATTTAATGTGGCCGCTTCTCTGACTCCCTTTATAAACGGGGTGTTGTGGAGTCTCCGAGTTGTGACTGTGTTGCAGTGAAACAATAAGTCAGACATATAAGAGAAGAGTGCGTCCTACGATGCTATAAGGGCACATGGAGTGATTTTATGAATTCTATTGCCACAGCGATGGAATGGATTAGAAACCTAGCTATAATGTTTAGTTGACTTTGTTTTATGCAGTGACATTCATTACGTATGTACTGCATGTGTGTGCCATACTGACACTAAAAACTCCGTCCGAACAGGCTTTGGAGACCCGACGGTACCGACCGACCGCCTTGTTATCCTCACCCACAGGCGTCATTGGATGCAGATAGGGAGGCGCATGTGGTGAGCATGCTGCTCTCCCTGCTGTTGTTAGTTTTCGTGACCGGAGCCGTTACTTTCCAATCAAGTAGTTCCTCAATTGGTCTCACAAGGGCTAAGTGCTTCCCGATTGCCAACAGCGCTCAGCAGACAGGACGGTGACCCATTCAAGTGCTAGCCAAGCCCGACAGCACTTAAAGTCAGTGATATGACGGGAAACGGTGTTATCACTGCGGCAAGGCCGTTGGCGTGTGCCATACGAATAATAATAATTCCTATAGTCACGATCCAGGGTGCTAAAAATTCTCAAAAATCTTTCGAATTTTACCGAAATTCCTATTACATCTGTATTATTTTCAGGTGGCTCATTGGTAAACTGCTAGACTGCAGAGCCAAATATTTTGAGTTCTTTCCCAATCAGTCCAAGGATTTGTATATGACGTTTACCGCTTCTTTCACCTCTGGCAGCGTTTCTTGGTGTGAAAAATGCCGAGTTGCACTGTGGAATTTACGTTAAAACTCTGCGCCCCCTATAACTGGTTAGGTAAGTCAGTTCAAAGGTCGGAGATAGGAAACGATATACTTCCCTCATTAAGACGATGCGTAGTGAAGTACTGTGGTCTTCAAAACAACCTTCGGGTCGATAACAGCTTTACCTTTACCACAGATTGAGTCTGCTGTCGTATTGCCTCTATATGTGCACAGAAAGAACGGAAAAAGAATATTACACGTAGTTACCATTCCTCAGGAAACAACTAGCGTTACTGAATATTACACATTTCTCGCATATTTACATATTTTAGCGGAGTCAGCGTTCTTTTATCGTTGATACTGCTTTCTAAGTCCTTGACTATGAGTGAAATGTGTGAGAACTGTCGGAAGATAGTGAATTTTTTAGGAATAGATTTCACAACGGGAAGTGCAATATGGTGATGTACTGGAAAGCTAGAGAGGCATTATCACAAAGCTGTGCAATATGCGGTAGAAGAGCATTGCTCTGTAGTCCGTCCATTAAGACGCCTTTTTCTCAGGAACGGATAGAGGCACCAAGTTGAAATTTATGTCAAATACTAAGGCCTACGGTGCCTTAGCAGTGTAAATAATTTAAGCTTCTAAGTCTATGTAGTCAAAAGATTCGGCCATGTATGACACATATTTTGATACTCGCAAACTCCTCACTCCTCAAAACCTATGGATGAACTACTTGTACACGTAATTAAGTTTGCACGGATCCCTCAGAGCGCGAATCCTAGTCGCAGTTTCCTTTATATATATATATATATATATATATATATATATATATATATATATATATATATATATATATATATATATATATATATATATATACTTGAGAAACATGTCTCAGCAGCGGACGTAGCCAGGTGGAATGGAGGCTCACGCAGAAGTAGGAATTATGCAGCATGTTCCAACCGTGACAAGGGAGCCTGACAGCGTGAGACACGTATGGATGAAGACAACGTTGCTTTTGATGGCTATCACGGAAGAGTTGAAGGAAATACTAGGGACTGAGTACCGGGCCACCAGAATTTTTGTAACAAGCGTCAGGCTAAGTTGGCTATCAATGACGTAGGTCCTTCAAGCAGAAGAAATGTTACGATACCAGGAGATGGTGGTGGTGGTGGTAGTAGTGATAGTGGTGGTGGTACTGGTGGTGGGTGTGACGGAAAACAGTTTTGACAGGGACCAGGTATGTGAGATAGGTGCTGCTTTGAGCAAGATAGCTTTCTCGATTTGCGCCACCCATATACGCAATTGTCGAGCTCTGCAGGCGACATGACCGGCCGCACGTTAATTGTGTTGTAAAGCTCGTTAATACAAGTCTGTGGGTGTAAGTGAGAAACATTGTCTTCGGGCAAGTTGCACTGTTGCCAGTTAGGACTATCGGTAGATGGGCATTCGGCAGGTTATGGCTAACAAGGGAAAATTGGTTAGGCTGATCAGTGCAAGTGTGGTGTGTCACTGTCATGCCCGGGTTCCCGGGTTCGATTCCCGGCGGGGTCAGGGATTTTCTCTGCCTCGTGATGGCTGGGTGTTGTGTGATGTCCTTAGGTTAGTTAGTTGTAAGCAGTTCTAAGTTCTAGGGGACTGATGACCATAGATGTTAAGTCCCATAGTGCTCAGAGCCATTTCACTGTCATGACACGAGTTGTACCGGTCGGTACATGGTGGGGTCTTAGCTTTACTACTGGAGAGGTCGACATGATAGTACAATATATAAAATATGGGATCACTTTATTACAACTTGAACAAGATGAAAAATAAACATCGTAACAATTCATGTGCATAGGGATGTCATGTGAGTATTCATTTCTGTCATTCAACCTTAATGTATCATTTGATGTAGAACAAGATACTAGTCTCTTTACACAGAGTACAGTCGACGATGAACTTTAATGCAGAGGTCTGTTGGATTGGGTTGATTTGGGGAGAGGAGATCGAACTGCGATGTTATCAGTCTCATCGGATTAGAGAAGGATGGGGAAGTAAGTCGGCCGTGCCATTTCAAAGGAACCATCCCGGCATTTGTCCGAGGCGATTTAGGGAAGTCACGGAAAACCTAAATCAGGATGACTGGACGCGGTACTGAAACATCGTCCTCCCGAATGCGTGTGCTAACCACTGCACCACCTCACTCGGTCAGAGTTCTGTCGAATACAACTATCGCACTGTTGACTCGGAAAGAACGTGGTGCTATCGTCTCTGACAATGATTTCTGACTGGGCTGAGTGACACTGTACTCAGACGTAAGTAAACGAGCGGATGCAGTGGAAAGTCTTTTGCGCATGTCTACGCCACCGTCTCCCATTCGTCGTTGCTTCAGGCAGCGACTATGTTTACTTGTGGTTCCGTCGCGAGGTACCAACCTTGCATTGCCGATCCTCTAGGAATAGACTAGTATCGGAATCAAACGATTCCAGGGTCCTCGGCATCGATTGTTTGTTATTAAATCTTTTTTATGTCAGCGTTCTTATTTTATCTTCACATAGCAGTGCAGTTATACGACAATAGATAAAGAAGGGAGCAAAATAAAAAAAAACTTTTGTCTGTCTCAAATGTCATTACATCTGATAGTAAAGCCTCCCCCACTGTAAACGGTTTAATATTCAAGAATACATTTATTATCGAGAAACACTTGCAAGCTCTTTAATACATTCAGTAATAATTTTGTTATCAGTAGCCATTCTTCAGTAATATTCAGAGATTTGACACGGATTGTAAAATGTGTTATATTACAAAGCGATTACCTAAGGACTATGTTTTTTTTAATTTTTATTATATAATTTTTTATTAATACCGTCCTGCTCTCTGGGCATATCACCTCTCGCGAAGAGGTTCGTATCAGTTTAGGTTGATGAGGTGTTGTAGAGGTGGCAGCCATCCTCCAAAGAACATTACGTCGTTTTGTACAAGACAGGGCGCTTTTATATACCTCGGGCGAATCCGAATGCGCGGCATTTCAATAGCGACCGGTAGACCGGGATACTTGGACGCCCCTAAATGGCAGGCTTTCTTTATTGCAGGTTTGGAGCTGCATGTCATTAGGATATGCAAGTTCAGCTGAAATGCAGTGAATGTCGCCCCTGCATGTCCAGAATTTCGTCGGTCAGCGACGCTTCTGTGGCTACGACTGACATATCTCAAATACACTTTCGAAGCCCGTTTAAGTGACTGTCAGTCTTCCATTCACGAACTATTTTCCATCATTTAATTTCCTATAAGCGCCGCGCGGTGAATAATTCCTAAAAGATTTGTAGCTTAAAGCAAGTTCTCGTAGATACAGATCTTACAGCAGGTTCGCTATAAGCTTTGCTATTCTTGATCTTTCGATTCATTTATAGCCCAAAGAAAATGTGCTTGTTTTCTACGATACAGTTGTTGCTGTCGTTATACTTTTTCTCTTTTAGCAATAAGATTTAGGGGTACTACAATTTCAAGAAACTACAAAAACGTAGAATTTAGAACAAATTTTGAAACAAAAATAGAGAAAAAATAATTCGGTCTGTTCACTTCTAAACGTGACGTACGTTTATTTGGAAACATGTTGCTCGATATTATACCTGCAAACTTCCTTTCATTTCCTGGATCAGTCTTTGTCTTAACAGTTTGTTAGAAGCGTACAATCGTGCAGCGTGTCATCGTGACCGAATTGTCGGAAAAATTGCTAAAATTTTAGACTGTCACTTTGTCGGTCTGTAGCCTACATTGTCATATAACTTCTGTAAGTAATATGGCCAGGGTACCGATATTTTCTCAGCAACTATAGGAAATAAATAACAACTTACCATTTGACTTAAGCCCGAAAGCAAGATGAGTCGAACTAACTTTGATATGTGAATGTTCACTTTAGACGGCTTTAGGAAACAACCATGCCTATCATTCAAACAGAATACTCTGAAGTGATTATCTTAGTTCATTTTATTTTTCCTCTTCATGCACCTTTTATTTTTCACCAATGCGAATTGGCACCACACATTTGGATTATAGAGTAGCGCGTTAAGATGTGTGCTGTTTTATTTTCATTCTGCAGCGGAGTGTGCGCTGATATAAAACCTCCTGGCAGATTAAAACTGTGTGCCGGACGGAGACTCGAACTCGGGACCTTTGCCTTCCGCGGGCAAATGCTCTACCAGGTCCCGACTTCCAGTCTCAGTTCGGCACTCGGCGTTAATCTGTTTCATCACAGTTTGTGACGGCATTTGTTTTCCCACGAACAGTTCTTCCCTCTGCATGCAACATTTCTGTTACATTGAGCGGTTATGCGCTGGTGAGTGAAGTAAGAGTTTATGTTAAAGTGTACGGAGCTCATGTGTAGCCTAAATAATTTAATGGCTAGACTTTTGTTGCTTACATGTGATGGATTTCGATAACCCTCAAATGGCGTGAGTAGGAATAAATCGTTTCATATCCGTTTGAAATGAAAATAACACCTGCCATAACATGCAGTTAACAGTAAACGCCTGAATATGACAGGCTGCTGTCAAAACACGTCATGCAAAATTTGCGTTTGGTAGAATTGAATCGCGAGTAAAGGGGAAAAACTAATAGTTTTTCATTAATCACAAATGTTTCAGCACACCTCACCAAATTCCATTCCTATCATGTACAATATATAGAATATACTCGTATTTTGTGATAGTGCAGTTTGAATTCTGTTACAGGAACGAGAAACAAAAAGTACGAATAAATTTGTGTTCACTGTCTCTGCAATTATGTCATAGATTCGACATGACATGATACGGCGTAAAATGATGTATTTCTATTGATCACTAAACATAGTAGTAATGTCGAAATTACATAGTCTTCTCTCGGGAAGGGAATGGGTTGATGTTTCCGTCTTACGACTTCACAGTATGGGTGAAATGTATTCATGTTCAAATGTTCAAATCTGGTGCTCATTTGTAGTATTGAATATGAAATTAAATTATGCCCGTTGTAAGACATTTACCGTTAGTTAGCAAAGCTTGGTGGTAGCTGGAATGCGCAAGAAATCTGCCGATGAGAACTACAGTGTCTATGAGTCAAGAAAAGGCAGACACACTTTCGATAGTCAATATCGATTAATCAGTACGTCGTTAATTTGGAAATCGCAGATACCTGTCGTCATCATTATAAAATGCTATCGATATTCTGGTATATCGATATTTTTAGCGCTGCCGTGATCACACATTATAGGAGTGAGTAGATTGTGGTCACTGGCGCCGGCCGGAGTGGCCGAGCGGTTCTAGGCTCAGAAGCACTATACATCAGTAGTGTAACACGAAATACTCAGATGGGAAATTGACACTCACTCCGATGTTGGACAAGACATTCTCATCCTCATGTTGATGTGGCGTGGTGAGGGGAGGGAAATACGACCACTGGTAGAGATGGCGGTGACTCACCAGGTGTGGGGACCTTTCAAAGCGGCATAACATCGAGAAAGAAAAAGAAAGTATTTTAAAAAAGAAGAATAAACAGGATTGCGGTGGTACGGTCCCTTCTGAACGCCGAAGACGCCCCGAATCTTCGGAGGTTGCCGCCGAAACGCTCGGCAACGCACGACGAATGGCCGCAGAGACTAGGTCGCGCAGAGAGGACGGAACCGATGGAAGAGACGCGAGTAGTGTGTCAGGAGACGAGGAAGGTAATGTTTGTGAGCACCTAGCCGGCTGCGACTGTTATTTATTGGTGGCGCGGCGGCAGGACGTGAGTGTTTACTGGATACAGTGCCAGGGAGCAGACCACTGTTTATAAACACGACACGCGTTGCTTACCGCGCGCGCAGTCCGCGAGGAGTCCACAGCCATTCTGTACAGCTGGCCCGCTCGCGGCTTTGATCACTGCTGCCGAGGCGGCGGCGCCGACCTCCATTGTCGCCCGAAAGCAGGCCTACAACGAGGATACTGACTATCTTCGTAAATACGTAATTGCATCAAAAAAATTTCATTGTTAGTACGTTATCCTGGACACGGGTGTTCATACACGGTCCAGTCACATCAATGTGACCATCGCCTACGTTCGACATCAACGTGCAGTAACCACTTACAGACGGCAGCACTAGCAGTGTAGGGTATATAAAGCGTGTCGGGGGGAAACGGAAAACAGTGCTGTCGTTTTCGTAACGGCTAAGTTTGTAAACTGTTCGCGTGCCGCCGTGGTTAAATCATATTGTTGTTGTTGTTGTTGTGGTCTTCAGTCCTGAGACTGGTTTGATGCAGCTCTCCATGCTACTCTATCCTGTGCAAGCTTCTTCATCTCCCAGTACCTACTGCAACCTACATCCTTCTGAATCTGCTTGGTGTATTCATCTGTTGGTCTCCCTCTACGATTTTTACCCTCTACACTGCCCTCCAATACTAAATTGGCGATCCCTTGATGCCTCAGAACATGTCCTACCAACCGATCCCTTCTTCCAGTCAAGTTGTGCCACAAACTTCTCTTCTCCCCAATCCTATTCAACACCTCCTCATTAGTTATGTAATCTACCCATCTAATCTTCAGCATTCTTCTGTAGCACCACATTTCGAAAGCTTCTATTTTCTTCTTGTCTAAACTATTTATCGTCCATGTTTCACTTCCATACATGGCTACACGCCATACAAATACATTCAGAAACGACTTCCTAACACTTAAATCAATACTTGATGTTTACAAATTTCTCTTCTTCAGAAACGCTTTCCTTCCCATTGCCAGTCTACATTTTATATCCTCTCTACTTCGACCATCATCAGTTATTTTGCTCTCCAAATAGCAAAACTCCTTTACTACTTTAAGTGTCTCATTTCCTAATCTAATACCCTCAACATCACCCGACTTAATTCGACTAGATTCCATGATCCTCGTTTTGCTATTGTTGTTGATCATCTTATATCCTCCCTTCAAGACACTGTCCATTCCGTTCAACTGCTCTTCCAAGTCCTTTGCTGTCTCTGACAGAATTACAATGTCATCGGCGAACCTCAAAGTTTTTATTTCTTCTCCATGGATTTTAATACCTATTCCGAATTTTTCTTTTGTTTCCTTCACTGCTTGCTCAATATACAGATTGAATAACATCGGGGAGAGGCTACAACCCTGTCTCACTCCCTTCCCAACCACTGCTTCCCTTTCATGTCCCTCAACTCTTGTAACTGCCATTTGGTTTCTATACAAATTGTAAATAGCCTTTCGCTCCCTATATTTTACCCCTGCCACCTTCAGAATTTGAAAGAGAGTATTCCAGTCAGCATTGTCAAAAGCTTTCTCTAAGTCTACAAATGCTAGAAACGTAGGTTTGCCTTTCCTTAATCTAGCTTCTAAGATAAGCCGTAGGGTCAGTATTGCCTCACGTGTTCCAATATTTCTACGGAATCCAAACTGGTCTTCCCCAAGGTAGATGACAAAATGGCACGATGCAAAACCGGTCCGAGCCAACTGTGGTGCACCATGGGCCATAGATGTCAGGGGCAAACGACGGCTGCGGAGATAGACGAGCAGCTGTTGAGCAACTGACCGTACAGACGAACCAAGGGGCTACCAACAGTGTCTCAACGACCGGTCAGCGAACGTTGCTGCATATGGGCCTCTGCATCAGGCGCCGGGTCCGTGATGATTCTGTTCATGGGCGATGAAGGATGGAATTTGGACACCAGTACCGCAACTGGACGTCCACTGAGGCGGACAGGTGGCCTTTTCAGATGGACCTAATTTTATACTCCATCGGACGATGGTCTTTGGCGCGTACGGCGTGGAACGTCTGAAGCAAATACCTTGCAACAATCGTCGGGAGGATCCAGGCCGATAGGCATTCCCTATGTGATCTCGTCATTCTGAAAGGGACAATGGATCGACACAAGTACGCATGTATCCTTGGGAACCATGCCCACCCCTACATGCAGTTTGTTTTTCCTCTGCACGATGTGATCTACCAGCAGGACAATGCAACCTGTCACACAGCTCGCATTGTACCTGTGTGGTTCGAAGAGCAACAGTATGAGTTTACCGTACTCCCCTGGCTACCAGACTCACTGGATTTAAACGTAATCGAAAGTCTGTGGGACCACCTCGATCGGGCTGTTCGCGCCATGGATGCTCAGGTGAGAAACCTAGTAAAAATTGAACTTTTCATGATTTTGAGCCTTTCCGGAGTCCCTTAAGACATTTGCACGCAATTGGGAAAGTTAAAAATCTGGTACCGCATGCTCTAAGCCAAAATCACAAAAATCAGAGGGTGGCCGTACGTGCGTCTCTGCTTGCTCATCATCAATTCTCTCGTGAACAACAGCGACCATTCCTATCTTGTAACGTTACCGATGACGAGAAATTGTGTCTTTATGCTAAGATAAGGAAAATAAATGAATGATTGACCCTAAACAAAGCAGTAGATCCCCGTAACAAAGACCACCGCGAATCCACTGGCGGAACGGCGACGGTGTGTTGTACTACGAATGGTTTCTCCGAGGTGTAAGACATCACTGCTAACATTTATTGACAATAACCGAGACGTCTATACAAGAACAACGACCAGGAAAATTGCGCGAAGTGAGGTTGCTCGACGAATACACCCGCCCGCATTCTGATAGAGCTAGACTGACGAAAAACACTATGCGGATGTTGCACCCTCAGATTGTCACCTTTTCCGCTCTACATCGAACAACCTTCAAGGAATTTCCTTTCCGGATGTAAATGCGCACTGAACATAGCTGGATGAGATCTTCGCCTCAAAAACACGTGATTTCGACAGTCACGGAATCGAAAAATTACTCCAACGTTGTCAGACTGTTTCAATAGCGAACGAGAATACATGATTAATGACTAATGTATCTGTTATGTGAATCTGTTATGCTTATTAAACGTATGGAAAAACGCTGCGAACTTATGCACCAGCCAAATAGTTTATAAAATGGCGTAGCAAGGAGAAATATACAGTACCGTGTCCTTGTTATCATCAGAGGGGTTTTGGGAACCCCATGTTGTTGTACTGAAGCACATGCAAGACATTTTTGGGTGTAAAATCCTTTTCATAGAATGTTTGCTATCAATTGTGGAAACTAACTACAATCAACTTGAATGAGCAATGAAGACCCATATTGAGATATGCCATCTTGATTACCCTGTTGACTCGCATTTTTATTTATGAATCTTTATATACATTTTTTTCTTCTATTTGTGAAAAGATTGTTGTTTCTATGCCTGCCCATCTCCAATCATAATCTCATTTCTAAACCTTTCAGTGGATCACTTGTTGCTATTAGAGATAATGTGTGTATATGTAATCATTTTCTAATTTACATCTTCTGATATATGGTTTTTGTGTTGATTGTGAACTTATGGTCCTAATACAGAGGGTGGACAAAACATGGAAACACCAAAAACACAACACATTATGATGCCTAATACAGTGTTTCACTGTTGGCAGCTATCAGTCTGCATCACAGGTTTGGGACAGCGTAAGACAGTCATAAACTTGGCCAGAAGTTGGAAATACGATGTAATGAGTATCATTGAACCAGATGACTTTGTTTCTTTGCTCTGTATTCTACACTTTATGTCTTCAGTTTTCCTGATACAGGCATTTGCTTCACCGACGTGTGCGTTTGCAATTCCAGCTTGCCCTGCAGTTCACAGCTTATGGTGCCCCCTTCATGTTTTTTTTGTGCTAACAGTTTGCAAGTGTGACAATCAGTTCTGCAGTGACTTTTGCAGCTGTTGTCCTCTTATTTTTTGTCACAATCCTCTTCGATCATTGTCTATTACAATCCCTCGACACACACTTTCATCTTTGCTGTGGCTTAACGGATGACATTTTTCCACTTTCCCTTTATACATTGCCTCTTGAAACACCAATAACTTTGTTTTTTTGGTGGCAGAAGCACTTACCATAAGAGCACCAACAATTTGCGTATGTTCAAATTCACACAGCATAATGCACTCACAACTACACAGAACACTGTTCATGGTCAAATACAACAGCGCCATCTGCAGACTTGGCAAGCATCTGCATTTATGTTCAAACATGCGTTTCTCATGTTACTTTCATATTTTGTCCAACCAGTGTACTATACCATGCAGATGCTTATATTTCTTCACTTTGCAACTAAAGCACATATTTTTCACTCTGTTATGAATATTATGTTTTACTTGTATATGTTGTTGTCTGCTTTCAATAAATGATTTTATAATATTGTTGGTGTTCCCACTTATTGCTTAGTAATGTAATGTCTGTAATAGAAACCAGACATTCAACTCTAGAAAATGTTTGGAATTGTAAGAAATCTCATATTAATTTGTTGTTCCAGGTGTCAAAAGAAGAATATGATACATGTCGGATAACAAATCCAAATCCTCGTATCATAGCCATCTGTGATAAACCATACAAATTAATGTACTTCACCATAACATTTCGGTCGTTTACTCCTCAACCTGGAGGTCTTGAGTTCCAGCCAGGACAGGACTACTACTTCATCTGTACGTATATATGTGAAGCAAAGACCATGTTTGGTGTTCTTGTTCAGTATGAACCAACTTTTATGAAATATTTGTGTTTGAACATACATTTGACTGGAGAAATTATTCTTGTTATCCTTAGGTTTTATTCAGTAGTTCCATGCAAGTGCTTTGATACTAGGTTTATTAGAACTAGCATGAATTTAGAACAAATATTTATTATTCACCACAACTGCAGTATAACAACACAAGGTCCCATCAGTGATTTCTGGATATTTATATTTGCAAGATTGTCTTTAGCCATCAATATTTGCAAGTGAATCACTACAAGCATTTGCTTTTGTAAAATTAGTAGGCATCCTCTGCTTAGTTATATGATTTAATAGTTGGTTTTGTAACACCTGAATGCAGTTATATTCATTTAATGATTTACATGATTGTTATTGATGGGAGTAGACACTGTGGAATTTGAGAAGTGGAAAATAATCAGTAAAAATAAATAAAAGAAAGGGAAAAATTGCACCCGAGGTTGCCAGGATTATTAGTGTGCGTATGAATCTAACAAAATTATGCAATGACTCCCAGTATATGGATGCAGGTGCCACATTGTTGATGCTTTTCCAAGAACCTATTTTTTTGCAAAACTTATTCCTCACATTTTGCAAGAACTGTGAAATTATATGCCCATTTCATGAAATTTCTCTCTCTGCACTGCATGATAGCTTTTTTTATGTACCAGCTTCTAATTAAAGCCAGTCCATTTGGTATGTATTGTAAGGAGCATTTTTCTTGTTTATGCACACAGCTTCACTGAGAATTCAGGAGTGTTTGCAGAATTCTAGAAATAAAAGAAAGGGAGGTTTCGAGTCAGCTATTTTGTCAGTATAGAGATCATTAGAGACTAACCACAAACTCACATAAAACTAAGGAGAAGTTGGGATAATGAATTAAAATTCTGGGTGAAGAAATAAAGATTTTAATGTTTACCAGTGACATTGTCATTCTGTCAGACATGGCAAAGGATTTAATAGATCAGTTTAAAGAAATGGATAGTGTCTTGAAAAGAGATGATATGAACATCAGTAGAAGTGAAACAAGTGTAACGGAGTGTAATTAAATGGTCTGGGAATGGAATGTAACATTCTGTTGACATTGAGCTCATTAGAAACGCAGCACTAACTTAGCTAGTCAAAGAAGGAGATAACCATCTGTGATCAGTTTAAGGAAAAATTTCTGAATTTTTTTCATATTTGAATATTTGTCTGCAGTTTTGATTATGATGATCAGTTATCACCTGACTTTTGACATTATAAGCTCAAAGGTGTTCTATAGAATAAACAAATACAAACAGTACCATACATTCAAAGTCTGGATTCTTAATTGCTAAGTGTGACACAGTTGTGCAAAGGATTAAAATTAAAATTCCATTAATGCACGAAAGAGTCAGATTATAAGTGCTCTTCCTGCTTTTTTTATGCTGTCAGATTTCTAAAATTAAGCACAACAGGAACTACGTTTTTATCAACTACGATGTGAAATACAGTAATACTTATAGG
The DNA here is from genome assembly GCF_021461395.2 of Schistocerca americana. Classification (NCBI taxonomy): domain Eukaryota; kingdom Metazoa; phylum Arthropoda; class Insecta; order Orthoptera; family Acrididae; genus Schistocerca; species Schistocerca americana. The sequence continues at coordinate 888,019,303 of NC_060130.1, read as the reverse complement.
ATAGTTAATAGTTTATCTTTGGGTGCGTTCAGAGCTTTTACAATGTGGCAATAGCATCATTCGCTTCTTTTATCACATAAGTCCTGTTTTCTGTAGAACTACTTTTATGCAAGATACAGCAATTTTCCACAAGAATTTAGAGGCTAACAAACAATTTCACAAGAGAAAGAAAGATAAATCATGAAGGTTTCAGGATGCAAACACGAAACACTGTTCTTATTTCTCAGTTTTGTACAGTGACATAGACTAGTGGGCTATAAGCATTAATGACTGGTACCATGAAATATAGATCAAATTTATGATGCATTTAGAAGCCTTGACTCCACTCTTAGTATTTCTAAACTGTGTACATGATTTGCACAATGATATTATTTCAGACACAACAATATGAATCTGTTCTCGTGTAAACCTGGTTTTTTTTTTTTTTTTTTTTTTTCCCCCCTACTATCTCATAGTGATTAATAGCAACTACTCTTTGTAGATATCTCCCACCAGAAAATTAATTTCATGTAGTTGCACCGAGTTGCTCATTACCAGGCTTATGTGTATATGCAAATATTTATAAATGGATGGATGTTTCTAGAATAAAAGTTGCATCCTCTTTTTGTGAATGTTTGTTCTCATGTGTTACTTTACTGTCAACAGCAACCTCATCTAAGGATGACTTGCACCGCCGCATTGGTGGTCGCTGCTCATCACACAACATGAAAGTTGTGTTCAAGGTCTGCTGCCGTCCCCAGGACCACAGCAATCAGAGTGAGTATTTGAAGTAGGGTGTAAAAATTTACTGTTTCTGTGAGTAATAATTTAATTGTGGGAAATCATATGATGAAAGACGACAAAGAGAGAGCAAGGAGTGGGAGAACAAAAAGTCAAAGTAATGTAAGTTGTGACAAAAAGTTATGCGGGGGGCCTGCAACCATAATATAATTTGTGAGAACTTTTTATAGCTCTGTAATGGGTCATTTAAAAAGCAACAGATCTCTTCTTGTTAAATCATTATATTTCATGTGTTTCAAATACATCCCATCCTCAGAACGTCTTCCAAATGAAATACAAACGTCATGAGAGCATAAGCGTAACATACTCTAGGTGTTAAGAGTAAAAATATTAGAAGAAATGTGCAAGTTTGTAAATGATTTAATGCTTATGTACTATATTTTAAATTTGTTGGTGCAGCGGCACTCATTGTCAATTGTAAATGCATATACTGCCTACAAATTTCACATATTTCATTGTTTTTTAAAAAAATACTTTGTTAATACAGTTGACACCATACACCAATAAAGATGCTTCTCCCATTGCCTGATACCCCGTCCCTCTGCCCATTCAGGTTTGGGTGAATTTAATTCAGAGCATATGGTGATTCTGACTTTGATTTTGCATTTGACACTGCTATGTGTTTTTTGCCTCTGACTTGTAAGTATTGCATTTGATTTGTAACTGCCACAGTATGCACCCCCCTCCTCCCCCTCTGCCCTCGCCTCCTTTCCCTCACTCCCCTTTCATCTGTTTCCCACAAGCCCCAGTAACTCATGTGAGTCATTGATCTTTTCCATTTATACACTTTCAATTGATTGTTGCACACTTGGTTCAAAAATGAATGGAGAAATGTTGACACACAGAAGTTAGCGAAAATATGTGTACCTATAAAAAGATTGATGCATAAAGCATGCAATACAACTTCTTCCTTCATGCCTTAGCAAAAACCGAGCGAGGTGGCGCAGTGGTTAGACACTGGACTCGCATTCGGGAGGACGATGGTTCAATCCTGCGTCCGGCCATCCTGATTTAGGTTTTCCGTGATTTCCCTAAATCGCTCCAGGCAAATGCCGGGATGGTTCCTTTCAAAGGGCACGGCCGACTTCCTTCCCCGTCCTTCCCTAATCCGATGAGACCGATGACCTCGCTGTCTGGTCTCCTTCCCCAAAAACAACCAACCAACCTTAGCAAAACACCTTGCCAAGAACATGAGAAAATTTTGGTCCTAGGGTCAAAGGCTTCTATCCAGTTGCTCGTTGAGCAGACAGCAGAATGAAAGCTGAAGTTTAAATCTTGTGTTTAAGAAATCATTTATGCAGGAGGATCGTCCATACATACCACTGCACCACTGGAGGTATAGTAAAAGGCATCTGTGGCACAGAGAATGATCTTAATGAGTTGAAAACAAGTGCCAAGTCAGATGGAATACCAGTTCAATTTTGACCTCTTAATTAACTTACATTTATTGCGTATCTTCCACCCAGTGCAAAGTCCCAGTTGAATGGAGAAAAGCACAGGTGATTCCTGTATATAAGAATGGTAAAAGAATGGACCCGCAAAATTACAGACCAATATCCTTAACATTGGTTTGCTGCAGAATTCTTGAACATGTTCTGAGTTTTTGAATGTAATAAATTTCCTTGTCCACAAATCAGCAGTGGTTTAGAAAGCATCATTCATGCAACACTCAGTTTGTCCTTTTCTCACATGATATCCTTCAAACAGTGGATGAAGGGGAACAGGTGGATTCCATATTCCTAGATTTCTTGAAAATATTTGATGTGGTTCCCTCCTGCAGACAGAGGTCGGAGCATAGGAAGTAGGTTCCCAGATATGTGAGTGACTTGAAGACTATTTAAGTAATAGAACCCAGAACATTATCCTCAGTGGTGAATGTTCACCAGAGACAAGGTTATCATCAGGAGTGCCCCAGGGAAGTGTGATAGGACTGATATTGTTCTCTGTACACATAAATGGTCTGATGGATAGGGTGAGCAGCAGTCTGGGACTATTTTCTGGTGACACTAATATACAAGAAAGTATTTTCATTGAGTGACTGTAGAAGGATGCAGGTTGACTGATACAGAATTTCTGTGTGGTGTGATGAATGATAGCCTCCTCTGAAAATAGAAAAATATAAGTTAATACAGTAAGAGAACCTGTCTTTCAACATTTAATGCAGTATTAATGATGTGCTGCTTGACACAGCCACGTCAATTCAATCTCTCGGTGTAATGTTCCAAAGCTATATGAAATGGAATGAGCATATAAGGACAGTGGCAGGGAAGTTGAATGAAAGACTTCAGTTTATTGGGAAAATTTTAGAAAAGTGTAGCTCATCAGTGAAGGAGATCATGTGTAAACACAAATGTGTTGCTCGAGTGCTTGGCATCCCCATCAGGTCGGAGTAAAGGAAGACATCAAAGCAATTCAAAGAGAGCCTGCTAGATTCGTTACTAGTAGGACTGATTGATACACATGTACAGTATTACAGAAATTCTCCAGGAACTCAAAAGAGAATCCCTGGAGGGAAGAAACTGTATTTTTTGTGAAACACTATTGAAAAAATTCAGAGAACAGGCATATGCGGTTGACTGCAGAATGATTTTACTGTCACCAACATACAGTTTGTGTGAGGACAACAAAGACAAGACAAGATTAGGTAAATTAGGACTCATTTGGAGGCATATATGCAGTTGTTTTCCATTCACTCCTTTCCCTTCACTCTTTTCCCTTCACTCAATTTGTGCGTGGTACAGGAAAGAAACTGACTATAGTCTGATCCATAAACGATGGCAGTCTGCGCAGGTCGAGGCACTGATGGGGAAATTGTGCCATTGCTGGTTCCAAGTGACGGTTGCAGTGTGCACATACAGGTGCTTTGCACTTGAAAAAAGTGTATATCCTGTAAATTATGTCTCTCACTTGTTTATGTAGAATTTTTCGCTTACACCCATCATCAGCCATGATACCTCACAACAAATGGAATAAAAATTCACTAAATAACTTGCTGTTATGCTATTCAATGCTCTCACTGGTGACTGAATGCTCAATGGCTGTTTGAGAATGCATGATAGCAGGTGCACAGAACAAGCCTAAACTCAGTCAGCATTGTTCATAACTCCAGTCACTTGCAGAGTATGTATGTAGATGTAGACTTATTGCTTTTAAGTTTTGCCTTATAAGAGTTCTGCTCATGTTATCTCTACATTTTTCTAATACTATTTTGTTATTAACTTGTCGATTTATTCTTTTTGTAAGCTCTTAATGCCAATACAACTATGCTACCTAGTGGTATATTTTGGTAGCTACGTTCTGTAACAGCGGCTCACCATCAGTTGAGCACCGAGGTTGAGAATTTACTCATGAGATGATCTTCTATGTATTAAGGCATTTTGTTTGATATGATTGCTTTATTGTGAAGTTTTCTTTTTTTCTTGTATTTTTGCTCTTAATGTCTACTGTGTGTTATGCTACTGCTCTCACAACTTTTATATTTCGTTTCACAGATATTCTGAGGATATGTTTTTTTTAACAAGGCTTCTGTTATTTTCAAGTGATCCGTTACAGCAGTGTATAAGAACTGCCCACAAAAATTTTAAGTAATTTCATGATGATAATTCCTTATCCAAACATGGATGGAAAATATCTTTCATTTAATCCAGTGTCCTAAAATTAGCTGTAGTAAAGGCGGACACCAGCGTAAGAATAACTGAAAAAATGCAATTAATCTATGGGGGACATAGCTCACAGAACCTTTGTTTGACTGATTCTTAAGTATCCATCTTTTTACGACCATACAGGTGAGATTAACAGAGGTTCATGTAATAAGCATAAAATTATATTGAGATGTTTATCCAATTCCAGTAGCAGATAGAAGGTATTGTGCATTATGAAGAGTTCTCCTCTTAAAAAGCTTGAGTGCCTACAAACCTCGTATTACTTTTTCCCACAATTACAGATGATAAAAATGAGAAAGTTTGAGACCATATAGTATTTTTCCCATTACAAGCCACATTTTCTGTCAGTACATATTATGTGTCTTTAATGCAGTGGTTTCCACAGCCTTCTGCATCTTCATATCATTGATCATTTGTCCACCTGTAGATGTAGCTTCCCATTCAAGGGGTGAGAGGGTGCCCTGAAATACTATCTGCTCATCTGTCCTCTTTGGACAATGCTGTTGGCAGAATGATGGTGACTCCTTATACCAGAAATCTTCAGCCTCCATAGCAGATGATTTTTGTTCGAAATGTAAACAGTGACTGGGATCCAATCCTGGATACAGATTGGTTAAACTAGTAGTGAGCCACTATACCTAGACCACAGTTAAACAGCATAAATAAGAGAATCAAAGTATTTGAGGTCCGGCGTTACCCGCCAATGCTGAAAATGAAGTGTACTGATAAGAGGAGGTTCTCCGTAGAATCAATGAGGAAAGGAATATATGGAAAAAACTAACTAGAAGAAGAGAGAGGATGATAGGACTTGTATTAAGACATCCAGGAATAACTTCCATGGTACTAGAGAAGCTGTAGAGAGCGAAAATTGTAGGGGCAGACAGAGATTAGAATATATAAAACATATATTTCAGGACAGTTGTATAAGTGCTATCTTGATATGAAAAGATTGGCAGGATATTGTGATGGGCTGCATGAAACTTGCCAAAATACTGATGAGCAAGGAGAGCAGAGTTTTACATACAGGGTGTATGTGCAATGACAGTGGCACATGAAGTACCCTCCACAACACACCATAAGGTGACTTGGATAGTATGGATATAGGTGTAAAGGTTTCATAACATTTGTTTCTAATCATAATTTTTGTTATGTAAACAAGCTAATGAGTAGTTTTGGAATTCTTTAATTGTTATTGGTGTGCTGGTAGCACATACAGTGTGATGAATATTTTCCACCAGAGCTTAAAAGTTAATTGAGATAATTTATCTATTGTGCAACATAAGACTTGTGGAAGTAGGGTACTAAGCCGTACTAGTACCACTACGAAGCAATGTATGACATGATTATTCATGAATTGTTTTATTCCATAGAGTGAATTTACAGAGCTTAGACACTGTTACAATGTCGAGAATGTGCTGCTAGTCCCTGCTTTTTCTGCCCCCAAGGAACCTCTCTCTGTTGTGTCAAGAGGGGTTTTGATCTCTTGAAGCTCTCAATGTTCCCATAGCCTACTTACAGATATTTGTTCTTTAGTATTCAAAAACTGATTTTTTTCTGATGGAGCCATTGTATTAATTTGGACTAATTATTTTTCAGCCATCCCAAACAAGCAGGCCAGTACAACAGTAAGCTCAACCGCAGCTACAACTGTTGTGACAACTACTCCCAGCTCAACCACTTTGTCTGCTTCAACCTCACAGAAGCCCACATCTTTCAAGGACTTAGATGCATCTACACACAATACAAAGTCTACTCCAAAGAAGACAAGTAAGTAAAAAATAGCAAAAATATGCTAAAATCTCATATTATTACTTTATACATGGTTTATTTATGTATTTTTTAATTTACTGCTTATTAGCCTGATCAGATTAGGGCCTCATGGCCGTGTGTTGCAGCTGACCAAGAAAAACATGTACCGAACAAATGTTACATAACAACCAAAATATTAATAATAATAATAATTGGTAATTATGATAATAATAGAGGTCATTAAGAATGATATTAATTAGTTTAGCACATTGGAAGCCATCATTACTATTATCAGAAGTGGAAGGGATAATGAAACAGGAGAAGACTGAAATGTGGCTGTTTCGAAAGAACATAATTCCAGTAGAGAACTCCGGCGACAAGAGGTGGGAAAAGTGATGAGGAAGGGAGGGTTGACAAGAGTGAGCTGTAGACAAATGTATGCAAGTTTGAAAGGATTTTAATTTCTCTGGTATTTTGAGGAAGAGTGTTCCACAGTTGGGTTCCTGATACAGAAAATGCTTTAGAAAACATGGCACTGGTATGTAGTGCTACAGAGAGGATTTTATTTTGCTGAGAACAAATATTTCTACCGTGCTGTTCATATAGTAGTGTAAAGGTTGAAGATAAGTAAGATGATACAGCAAATACAGGATATGATAATCTCTAAGTTTGTCGGCACCTAGCCGTGATAATTGTTCATAGGCGAGTGTGATATGGTTGAAATAGCTTACATGATGAAAGTATTGCACACAAGCATTCATCCCCCGTTCCAGCAGGCAGGAACTGTCAAATGAAAGTCCGTGGAGTGTAGGATCACCATAATCAAGAATGGTGAGTGTTAGTGACTCTGTGAGTTTCTTTTTAAGCTCAAGAGCAAATACTCTCATATTTTTCTGTCTTATTTTTCTGTCATGAATGAAGTGATGCTGACACCTTCTTACAAATTGCAGTTGTGTAAGTGCTGGTCCAGAATTATCCTAAGTTCTTTGCAGAAGTGGAAAAGGTTATTTCTGTGCCATTTAGTGTTAAAGGTGGAAGGGTTGTCTGAACTGAACACACGATTAACTTATAATGAGATAAGTAATTGGCCCTGTACTGATCCTTGTGGACTCTTGGTACTAAATTCCTCCATTGTGGCCTATATATCTCAATCGTTACACACTGTTGGCGAGACATAAGGTATGAGTGGAACCATTGTGCAACACTTGAAGCAAAATTTTGACTTTCAAGTTTAGCAAGCAGAATATCAAAGTCGACAATGTCAAAAGCTTTTAAGAAGTTCAAAAAGGACTTAATAATTGCCTGTTGTTTGTCCATAGCTTGTTTCATTCCATCATTCACTTATAAGAGCAGTCATCATGCTATGTTTTTGCTCGAAACCAGACTGGTATTCACTTTAAAAGTTATACAGTGTTAAATAGTTAGTAAGTTGTTTGTGAACTATGTATTCTAAATCCTTGGACAATCCTGGTAGAATGCAGGTGGGCCTATAGTTGGAAGAGTGTTTGGCGGATTCCTTTTTGGGTAATGATGAATTTGGGGGGAAAAAACTCATCATATAAGTGGGTAAATACAGAATAATGTAACAGGAAACTATAAGAACAACAGATTATGCTTGAACAGGAATAAAAAGTAATAATGTAAATGGAAACAGTAAGAACAAACAGAGAAACATTGTAACTAGGATTATGTTATTAATGAATAAATGATAATTTGACAGTAAATTAATAAGCAGGATCAAAACCCTGTGGGAATAATGAAATTATAGTGAAATTTAAACTGTTTTAGTATTGGAAGTATGAAACTGAAATATAAGTTTATAACCAGTAGTACAAGTAACCCTAAACTAACAAATGGTAATAACAGAAGCTGTTTCAAGAAAAATACTACAAAATAAAATGTTTCTGTATGAAAGAAGTTCATTTTGAGCTCACAAAGCATACACTTGTAAGGTCTGTGTTGTTGCTCACTTATTTCTTAGCTGCAGTTGTCTTCACAATTATCCTGCCATCCCAGGTCCACCCATTCAGCACTACACTGTTCAATATTTTCACCCTTTCAGATGTAAGTTCCTCTCCTATAGTCAGTCCTCACTTGGCTAGTTTCTTTTTTGTCGTAAAGACTTCAGAATGTTTCTGATAGGACATGAATTTCACTATGATAGGCCTGAGTTTTGCTGAGTTTCCCAACCTGTGACCCAATGTGTGGCTCCTATCAACATCAAATTCTGAAAAGTGTATGCCTAATTTTTCACAGACAGCTTTGAGGAATATGTGATCTGTATTTTACCCAGGTTCTTCTGGTACACTGAAGGCCCTGAGATCGTTGTGTCTCTCATTTGATTTCGCAATTATCTGTTTTTCAAGCACATACACTTTCTAATTAGCATTGGTAAGGGCCTTCAGTAGGGCACTAACCTCGCCTGCATCAAGTTGTGTGGTGCTCTGTAGGGCACTAATCTCGGTCACATCAAGTTGTGTGAAATTCTGGATTTTCTTGAGCACTGTGGTGGAGGTGGAGTCAGTGATGGCTCACACGACCAGGTTGGGTATACTGGCAAGCTGCAGTTTGGCCATTACTTGAGAGCAGATGAGCTAGCCGATGTCTGCTAGGATGCGGGTCGAAGTGGATGCTTCTGCCAGGGTTGCCTAGACTTCTGTACTGGTGACGTCGCTTGTGGTGGAATCGCTGCACACTCCTTGTCATCTGACCTTTATTTTCATGATACATGTGTGAAAGTGCAAACGAATAAAGAGTAGCATGGTTAGAAACCCTCAACACATCATTTACAGAGATTATTCACAAAAGTGTGACTGCTATGGAACACCTTCAAACTTTAAGTAAACTGGTGAGCTGTAAGGAGCACTATTCAAGAGAGAGGTGCAGCTACATAGTGCTGCCTGGACAGACAATGCAATTCACCAGCCAAACAGCAATCCCAGCATTGTCTGTCCAACCAGACATTGTAGGTGCACAACCTTCCTTGCAGTCTGCTGTCACACTTAGAAGAATCCTTCACACACCAGGAATTTAAGGATGCAGCACATAGATAGGATTTGTGAAACAATGTTGGGAAAAACAGAACCTCTTACAATAGCTCTGCTGATATGTGAATCTCTTGAGTACACTGTTTCCTTTATTACTGTTGGGTCCTACGGCAAGGAAGTATAGCTGTTAATGGTGGATGCAGTTTATATTGTTTGTATACCTTTTTTCTTGTGTATAAAGTCAATTGTTTGAGGTTTATTTGTATATTATAATCCACTGCATATTGCATTGTGTCTTGTCTCTCTCTATCCTTTTTCGTTATATTGTTGCTTTTCCAATCTGGAGTTTCCATTGTTTGTCTCAATATCAACCATACAATTTTTATTTTGTCATTCCTAAGTGGGTGAATATTTCTCTATTCATTTATCAAATCCCAGGAGAGTAATATTCATTTTTTAAGATAATGTTGTAAGTGTCTTTGGGTGCACATAAACTACCATTGCCATAGACTGAATATGAAGGTTACTGACTGAGATTTACTAACTGATAACTTGCATTTCACACTAATGGTCATCCACAACGTGCAGCTTGTCAGAAAACCAACAACTGCAACAATAATAAGTGTGCAAGGGTGATGATACTAATGTTTTAGACATGTGGCTTACATCATAAGAGACAAGACAGAGCTTCCAAACAACAGAGAACTCTCAGATTACCAGGTTTTGGTCAAGTCTTTTGAGTCTATTAGGCAAAATATTTTGCTCGTATTATTTGCCATCCCTTAGATTGTGCAAATGTACGACATCTCATACACCATGTGCAATCAACCTGGAAAACCTGAGAGACCACAATAGAGAGAACTGAATTCAGAAAATTCACACTAATGAGCCCCTTTGAAGAATATGGTGCCCCCCCCCCCCCAAACACACACACACACACACACACACACACACACACACACTGTCTGTACAATTGCTGCAGTGTGAGTCTCAGCTTCAGTTTAAATTTTTATATTGTTACGTTCAACTCAAATTTGTCCAGAAGATTTTGATGTGATCGCTTAACAGAAATATTTTTCCTTTAGTGTTTGGTGAAGATAGTGACATCATTTCTGCATGAGGTCCACACATTTCTTTTGCACCTGCTTGAAATTTTTCATTTTAAAGGATGACTTTCCTGAATACCATCTACAACAGAGGGGTAGCTGTTTCCCAACAAACTACCCATTCTCTGCCTTTCAGTCACTCACATGACTTCAGAAAATCCCAGTTTCACACACTAAGTCAGATTGTAATAGCCACTTGCAGACTCCATTTTCTTCCTCTGTTTACACCAAACCACTCTACAGTTTCTACAAAATAACTGAAGTAAGGTACAGTATTGGAGATATTTGGAAACAATCCACAGTATTTTAGCATATGGAATTGGTTTGGCATTACTACTTCCCATTGTGAAGCACATCAACTGATTGATGTCAGTTGTTGCTATAGTTTCATTGCTCACTACCAAGTGATAACTACTATCAAAATATGACTGTTATAGTTGGTTCTAATTATAAGAAAATTCAAGACATCTGGTGTTTCTGAATGAATACAGCTTTTGTTCATGTATTAGCAGTCTTCAAGTAAATACTAGTTTCTACATTCTGAGTTTCTTCAAAGAGGAATTTTGAAATATCACACAGATTCCCTCACCATAGAAGCTGGAGTGTCTGATAAAACATCGCTCCATGAGTAATGTATTATTCATAAAAATAAGTATAGTTGTCTGTGCAGTTACCTTAGAGGTAAAATTAGTTATTGTTTTGCACTTCAACTTTCATCCAAAGTATCTAAATTTATCAGCTATGATAAGAAATCACCACATATCTTAGAAGCAAATTTTCACTCAAACAAATGATTTTTTTAGTGTCACAATATAAACCATTAAAAACATAAATACACTCAAATATACACTCTGTTACATATATGTAATCCATTTTTCTTGTTTTTTTCATGTTGCAGAGGATTACAATGATCATGAGAATGAAATCTTGAAGAATGAAGAGCTAACACTGAACAATGCTGCAAATAGTCACGGTGTGATGATTATTGTGAGTGGACTGCTTCCAGTCGTGGTTCGTCTAGTTGGGCGGTGAGGAGGCCTCAACATTCAACAGACTCCTTGTAATATAAGTGTACATTATTTATATGTGCCATTTGTGGCTTTTGACTGAATGAGGAAAGAACAATTTCAATCTGGCACTGCTGTGTCTCTCACTCTCTCTTTATTCTTTGTCCCATCCCCTATTCCTGCTTCCTGTTCCCAGGCCTTTCAACAGACATTCCAGATCAAAGAACTGGCACCAAGCACAGAATTTCCTTTTCCTGGAATAATGTATGTACAGCCATTATAATGAATGAGAGAGTAAGTACTTGTTTTTTCCTTGTGTTAAATAGCATTCATCTGTCTATATGTATGTGGATGTGAGTGAAGCTGGAATCTTCATTTAGATTTGAATGGTATCTCATATGTTTTAATAAGCTTGAGCAGACCAATCATACAAACTTGTGTGTGACATTTATAATATGTGGTATAGTGATTGTGTAACCACTAACAGGGAAGTGAGAAAAACTTTAATAGTGTAAATTTTATTAGCCTTTGTTCCCATAGCTGCAGCTTGCAGGAAGAAATACATTCACTTTGGTTCCACTGTAGTATTTATAACAGTTTAATTTTATTTCTTGAACTGAACAGGTGTAACTGTGAATGAAAATCTCATTGTTAGATGCTTTTGCAGTTATAGTTGGAACTGATACTGTAGAATCTGGAAGCATAAATTATGAAGAATGTAACTAACATATTCCTTATTTATGAGGTCACCATTGCTTAGTGGTGTAAAAGATGTTGTGTTTTAGAAATGAACATTTCTGTGTGAAAGTGCAGCTACTTGAAGAAGAATGCATGTTTAATGATGACATTGAATTTGTGCAGTTACATGAATGTGCACATTCACTCATGAGACAAGATGCATGTTGACTTTTTGAGAAGTATGTTGTGATAGTAACTAGTGAGTAGGTATATACTATTATAAAATGCCATTGTAAACAAAGTACTATTTCTTATAGTTGCCTTGTTACAGTGTATGAAATATTTTCTAGTACACAAATTATAGAGGGATGGTATTCACATAAAACCATAGTAAAATATCTGTAAATTACAATTTGGCAGTCAATTTTGGAAGCTTCTCACTTTAGTGAATTGTTTGCTGTATGTTGCTGCATCCGCTGATATATTACAAGTGGTGCTTAGTCATAAACTGTCTTAGCTATTGTTCACCAAAGCGTTTGTTTACATTTACCTTGGTGCTCAGTCATTTCAAGCATATGACCTGGGCACAGAAATAAGGCTGTGATATTTAGATACTGTGGTAGAAAATGGTTATCAAATCAAATTTTTCATTGAAACATTCCTAAGTGGGTCCGATTGTGAGGTAAATAAACCTTTAACCCTGCCATAATTTTACTGTTGGATTTGTGCCTTAAAATATCTGAGCTCTACCCGTGTTTCTGAATTTCATATGCTACATATATTGCCCAGGCCAAATGCTTTACAATACAGTGCAGCATTAGACATTGATCAAAATCAAAAAGGAAAGAACTGTGAAAAACCCACTCCCTTCAGTTTCAATATGATTGGGTGTAATGTAAATATTAAACATTTGTGATGTTGCTCTTAATATTTTATTGCTTGTCAATTTATTTCTTATGTCCTGCTAGTGTGATTATGTAGTGCTCCATTACTTTTTCCTTCTTTCTCTTTTCTTTCTTTTTTATACTTTTACTTGGAGAGAGTTTAAGAAAAATGACAATACAGGAAAGAGAAGCATATAATTTCTGGTGAAAACACTGATTTTTGTAATGTCAGTGTCCATACGTATTGTTGTTCTCAGCTAGCAACATGATACTGCAGACATTACCATGGAAAAGTCATCAAGAGACATGAAAGCTGAGAATCTAAATTAAATTCTATTGTAGTTGAAAACAACCATTAGTTGTGCTTTGTAATTACATGTATATACGGTATATAAGTATTTAAGTGCCATAAATGGACGTGTTTGCTGTACATTTTCCTCCTTTCACATGAAACATTATTTCAGTGAAAATATGTTATTCAAAATGTATAGTCTTATATCAGAGTAAGTGACTAAAATATCTACCTGTATGGTTTTGTCAACAGAAAATAATGTAGATCAAACTCCTGGAGCACAGCTACAGCACTCTTGGCAGCTGAGGTACTTATTTTACAAATTAAAAGCGAAAGAATAAAGTTAAGCTGATGAGATACTAATTCAACCTAGATATGTCAGAGTCAACATATGAGAACCTTATATCCATTACTACTATTCTTGCCATCCAGCAATGTGGGCAAACCAAGGAGCATGTTTTCTTGTCTTGACCCACTATCACTAGTGCACAAAATAATTGGTAACCTTTATAACGTATTGTGCATTCAGTGCCTTTGAAATTAAAGTATCGAGGAGATGCGGTTATTGGCCAGCATTGTCACAATACAATGTTTCAAGCAAAAGATGGGCCAGGAAAGTACTGAGTAATTATATGAAATGCTTTGTGTACTTATATTTTAAGATTTAAGCTAATTGAGCTCAAAGTCCTAAGATTTTCTTTGTATTACTGACCCATCTTTTGTTTGATGAACTTGGCCATATCTTGCCTACGTGTTTTGTGAATATATTGCTCATGTCATGTCAAGACAGTCTATATGCAATGGAATTGATGTCGAGACATTCATAAGTCAAGCTCTGTCTGTCTTAGACTTCAGTAATATAGCTGAAAATGTACTTTTTGATTTTTACATCATTAACATAATTCTGACACTTCATCAAAACTGACCTGTTTGAACTATGTACTTAGACAAATATCTTTTAAGTGTATAGATATAATTCACCATTTCTTGCTTTTCGAATTCCAACTGCGCATCTGCCAGTAACTAATGGAAGGAACTGTCATGGAGTCTAAAAGCATCTGCTGTTTATTTTTTCTGTTCTGTTATACAGACTTTTCACTTCTGGTCTTGGTTTTATCCTCTTGAGTTCATTTGCATAATTGCCAAAATACTGTCGCTGCATGCCTTCACAGATGTATAAATATTACACTGACACTACAGGATATGTCCAATATTTCAAGTCTTGTCTTGATCTATTAAATACTGAAAAGCTCCAAAGTAATTCATTATTTCACTAGTCATTCATTCCATGTTGTGCTCTGCTGAGCTTTTCATTCATGTTAATGAACAGTATTCACCATGTACTTAAAAGCTACTAACTTCATCATCTTTCCGAAACAAGTATTGTATGAAAATGATTGCCTTGTACTCTAAGTTGCAGAGCCATATTCTCTGCAATAACAAGAGACGGCGGCAAAACTGGTTTCTTTTTCAGGATATGTATTAATGAAAATTTCAGTATTTCAGGATGTAAGTTGTTAATGAATGTGTTGCAAGAAAGGTATAGTGACATGTATTGTGTACTGCCATTCAAACCAAATAATTATACACCTATGACTAGTAGGGTTTTTTTTAATGACATACACAGAATTCTGGTTTTAAAATTGTAATGCCTATGACTCTTTTTTTTAATTTACCAGAGTACCTGTACATTCCAAAATACTTCAATAACATCCAGAAACATAAGCTCATCTGTTTGATAAGTATCATAAAATATTAAATAGTTTTGTATTTAAATTATTACTTTTATAGATTAAATATGTGAAGCAGTGTCATTTTTAGAAGTACTGCACTATTAATAATTCAGTGATAACAGTTTTTTAAAATGTTATAATTTTGCATTGGTTCTAATTTATGGATTTGTAATTGTTTCGGAAATTCATAGACTAAAACTTAGATCATTACACAGATATTAGTTTACAAAATTGCAGATATTTATTCTACATCTCCAATGGTTTCTTGGATATGAGAATGAAGATTAAACATATTTTTGTAAGTCTCCTTAAAAATTTTCTTAATCTAGAATCAGAGTGATTCCTCTGTATATATATTGTGAATAAATCAAAACAAGCTTATTTACATAACTGATATAAGTTCAACAGACTATGAGCATAGTGCTCAAATCAAAATTACAGTGTTGCAGTTTTTGTTTAATGTGTGATACTCTACTAAAAGTCGTAGTATTTGGTTCATTGCTGCTGTTAGCTGTCTACATGTGTGCAGAGAAGCATGCACATATATGGGTGTGCACAGAAAATCTGCACGTGCATACTCACTTCACCCATAATCACATGCGCACACACACATAGACTCACCTAACTGGGATGTGGGGAAAGGCGATTGAGCCAAAGTATGTTGAACAATTGCATAATTGGGCCTACTTTCTGTCTCTCTTTCCCTCTCTGTCTGTTTCAGTGTGTGTGCATGTGTGTGTGTGTGTGTGTGTGTGTGTGTGTGTGTGTGTGTGTGTGTTTGTGAGTGAGAGAGAATATTTTTGTTTCTTTGTGTATATTGGTGGTATAGCATGTGTGAGCATGTACATTGATGTATATGTTAGTGCTTCTGCACTTGTGTGAGTGTGAAATAAATGTGTATTATGTAGAAAATAGAAATAGACTTTAACCTATTCTAAATCCTCTCATCAGCAAAGCCTATTTATTGAACAAAACTTTACCAGTGTTTACATGCTCATGACTCAACAACTTGTCTTGAAGCTGTTATTGATGAAAACCAATACCATTACAGGAATTTCATTTATGTATTTTTACATAGCCCTTTCTGCATTCCAGAACATTTTCCTGTTTGAACTGAAACTGCCGCAGGGTACAGCAGCAGTTAAGTTCATTTGAAGGTAAATGACAGTCCAGCATACCAAAAACTTGACAATATTTTGATCAGTGTAGAGCTGGTGTACACTTTTAAAGTTTAGTTCTGCTCAAATACTGAGTTATTTCCCCCAGACAGCAGTTTTAAAGATATTACATGCACAGTAGATTATCAAGTTGGTGTCTGTAAATGAAACACAGCTGTATTATCTTTATGTCTTTGTTGTGTGATGATCTTGTGTCATATAGATTTCTGGCATGTGTAACAGGGTTACTGATATGCATATTTTCAGCCTTTTTCATATACTTTGTTATAAAACGCTTATTTATGTTTACTTAAGCACTGGATTTTTTTGAGAACTATGTTTCATTGGTAGCACTATTTTCAGAATATGACATTTTTGTGAGACGTAAAATTTATTATTTTATGAAATCATGTGCTAGTTGTGTCAGTGCAATTCTGCAGACCATAAATTGATAGCTTCAGTTACTTTTTCAGTGATTTAAAACAGTGTTATACTATTGAAATCAGTGTAATAATATGGCAGTTGTGCATCTGGCCTGATACACATATTTTCATAGGATAAGCATACATTTAATTCTATTGGTAATCATCTCTTCATTGCTTATTTTAGAATGCCCAAGAGTAAAATTTCAATTACTGTGTGGTTCCTGCTCAAGCACTCAGTTTGTAACAGCGTTACACATTGGAACAAATAATTATCTTTTTAAAGTTCTTGCTATTGTTAGGACCTTCCTTTATTCTGTGCACTTTCCTATGTTTCTGTTGTACAGAAATTACAAATGAGTATAACATATTATGTATTTTTATAAATAAGCAAGCTTACAATAACAAATAGGTTCTTATTCATGGCCTAAACAGGAGACATTTTCTTCAGTTAATTTTGATATGGTTTATCAGTGCTTCTGATCCAAGTTGCTGACAACATTGTCTGAATATAAAACATTTTCCTTCACCTGCACAGTATATCTAGAAATAACAACAGTGGATGAACTGGGTTCTCTCCTTCCCTAAGTGCAGATTTAACAGTGTGTATTAGAAATTATTTTCATTTGTAAGTGATGTACATTGCAACTCTGTTGTTTACATTAACACATACCATTCAGAATTTTTAACCCAATTAGCTTCCATGCATAATGAATTATCCACTGCACATAATTGAATAATGGAACATATTTATTTTTGTTAATGTAACAGAGAGTTTTGACAATGATTTACTGTACAAATGCAATGAGTAAATATTATTTGCACTTGACATGAACAGATAGGTTTATAAAATGTTCCGCTACTGCTGTCACGTTCTGATGTGTATACAAAAGTGTATATGAGAGTTTAGACATTTTCATGTGCGAATAACCTCTCCGGACCTGGATTCAATCCTGGATAGGAGTAGGGATTTTTCCTCATTCCAGTCCTCCAATAAGCCCACAGGGTCACGTAGCCTGCTATCAAATGAGAACCAGTAATCTTTCCATCTCGTAGTGCCATGGAGAAGAAAGGTTGCAGTGTGCCTGCAATCAGACCAATAGCCCAGTCATGGGCTTGAGCCACAGATTTTACTTCACTTTTTAAATAAACATTCCCACAAGGAAGAATACTCTTTCTAAGGTCTGTTTCTTCTCTGTATACAAATCAACTGTTTTATTATTATTTTTATTATTTTAAGGAATTCAGTTTCCACATGGTTCTAACCAAGAGGTTTGTACTTTTCTGGCCTAATTTTTTACTAATTCAGTGCAGCACATATGGAGGTGATGAGGGAATTGTTTTGTATTTTGTAATCTCATGTTGAACATGAAATACAATAAACCTGCTATCACTATCATTATGCATGAAAGGACTGTTTCATTTTTTGCTATCTTCCAAGACCTAGTACAAGCCATTTATAAATTACTACATTCATAGAGTTTTACTATTATATTTAGCCACTGCTGTTCTCAGAATAAATGCACTGTCAATTACATGTATGTTTCCAATAGAAATGTTTTTTTTTTTTTAATACACATAATAAACAGTGAGGATTTGAGGAAATTCATTGTGATCAATTACTTTGGTCATCCTTTATTACACACAGAAAATTTAGGTCTGCAATTATTGTGCTGATGTCAACTAGTTGTTGTAAATCAGCTGTTCAAAAAGGTTAATTATTTCATCTGTCTGTTTAATGTTTATAGAGATATATATAATGTATTTCCTTACAAAAGTACTCATCAGACTGTATACATAAAAAAATACAGTGATCTGATATATGTGTGCAGAAGTGTAGTGGATTTGTCAAATGGTACAGTGGATGTTTTTCCTGTTATTTATATTCAGCACCTTTGTCACTATACACCATAATCCATGATGGGAAATATTTTATAACTGACTTTTGTACAGAATAAAATATAATTATTGTAACGTGAGTCAGAATTGATTTTTAATTTTTCTCTCTCCTTACTAATCCCTCACAGAGCTGACATTGTTTCATCCTGCAATGGCTTAAACATTAAAATATGTTAAAGAAGCTGTATATAAATCAGAAAAGACTCTCTCTACATGTCACTTGTATCAACATTATAAGAATACTTCTGCAACTCTATTTTAATAGATAACAAAGTAGTAAAATATGAACTTCTGGTATGGTTTTGACAATAAATATGACTAAATTATAAAAATTTCTAAAGTATTCAATTCAGGTAAGGCTTCATACTTTTAATTTGCTGTAATATACCACACAGAGGGGGAGAGGGGGTGGGGTGAAGAAAAATAATAATGATGATGCCAACTGACTTTCATTTTAAGTTCTAAGGACATAACAAGTAATATATTTCTCATGGCCATTACAGTATTTAACTTATGGAGGAGGCATTACACTACTTTCCAATACAATGAAAGCAAAATACTTTTCCTTCCCTGTGCAGTATGAGGAATAATTGTGGTTAGATGGTTAAAAGTCAGCATTTTAAGCAGGTGAGTTGTTATTGTTGAATCACGATGCAGTGACGATTGACTCATACACCGAGTTGTCATGCTGACACAGAATAGTACAGATTCCAAACTGTATGAAATTTGGCTATTGCCCAAACCATTTTAATTGTGCCACCGGCCCAAAGTTTTGATCTAAGTTCAAACCATGAAACAGTCACAGACACTCACACCAGGTACACCAAATTTCACTGTACTCACATCATATACCCTGATAAATATTGTGTGCCAGACATCTGCCTGGTCACACATTCATGTGACTTCAACATCAAACACTGTGACCCACACTCTTATAAAAACTAGTTCCTATGTTCCTCAGATGAATAATGTAATTTTTTAAACTACTTTATTTAATTACTCTTATTCTAGTAACCAGTCATATGATCTCTGAACAGATCATTCTTTCACTGCCCTCGGAACTGTAATTGCACTTTACAGTGGCTATCAGTGTTATATGATAGCTTAGTTGTGTAGCACACTTCAGAGTCTGGCAATCTTCCTTAGTTAATTTGTTAGACCTACTGGACCTATGACTGAGTATAGTTTTTTTTTAATGTTTCTATTTACCATTAATATCTTAAACACTGCACCTGGGCACACGTAATTGCTGTAAAAGCTCTGTGATGAAATACCTATGCTTGCATTATGTCTGTTGTACCATTGGACAGATAACCTGATATCCCACTGAGTATGGTCAATGGGACTTTTAGTGTACAAAATGCTACAATACCTGTATCAGTAATCTGGTGGTTTATAGTCCATTTTTGAACTATTTTATTACTGCAAGTGGAATGAACATTTGGCAGGTGAACCTACTCATTGAACAATAAATTTTCCATATTTGTCTACTGTGTGTTTAGTTTAATTTCTGTTGAAGAGAAAACAGTTTGAAATTTATATTCTTTATTCTTTTTGGGAGAAAATGTAAACTATGAAACAGATCTCACCTAGACACACAATTACATTCCCTCCTCTCATTTGGACAAAACCAACAAAACATGACAGATTACTACAGTTTAGGTAACAAACAAGATGGAGAACTGTTTAAGACACTGGACTCAGAATTAAGTACATAAATACACAGAGGTGACAAAAGTCATGGGATACCTCCTAATACTGTGTCGGACCTCCTTTTGCCTGGTGTAGTGCAGCAGATCAACGTGGCCTGGACACAAGTCTTTGGAAGTCCCCTGCAGGAATACTGAACCATGCTGCCTTGTAGCCATTCATAATTGCGAAAGTGTTGCCAGTGCAGGATTTTGTGCACAAACTGACCTCCTGATTATGTCTCATGCAATCTGGGTGACCAAACCATTCACTCAAATTGTCCAGAATGTTCTTCAAACCAATCACAAACAAATGTGGCCTGGTGACATGCCACATTTACATCCATAAAAATTCCAATGTTCTTTGGGAATGTGGAAGTACATGAATGATTGCAAACGGTCTCCAAGTAGCCGAACATAACCATTTACAGTCAATGATTGGTTCAGTTGGACCAGAGGACCCAGTCCTTTCCATGTAAACACAGTCCACACCATTATGGAGCCATCACCACCTTCCACATTGACCTGTTGACAATTTGGATCCTTGGCTGCATATGTGCCATTCTTGAACACTACCATGTGACCAGGCCACAGTTTTCCAGTCATCTAGGGTCCAAGCTATATGGTCATGAGCCCAGGAGAGGCACTGCAGGTGATGTGCTTGTAGCGAAAGCGCTTGTCAGTTGTCGCCTGCCATAGCCCACTAACACCAAATTTTGCTACCCTATACAAATGGATACATTCGTCATACATCCCACATTGATTTATGTAGTTATTTCACACATTGTTGCTTGTCTGTTAGCAGTGACAACTCTACGCAAACACTTTGCCCTCAGTCATTAAATGAAGGATGCTGGCCACTGTGTTGTCCATGATGAGAGGTAATGCCTGGAATTTGGCATTCTTGTCACACTCTTGCCACTGTGAATGTCAGAAACTGAATTCCTCAATGATTTACAAAATGGAATGTCCTATACTTGTAACTCTAACTACCATTCAGCATTCAAAGTCTGTTAATTCCCATCATGTGGCTTGATTTTATACCTTGTGAACACAATACTACCAGCATTTGTATATGTCGCTATTCCACGACATTTGTCACCTCAGCGAAAATGTAAAGAAACCCATCAAACACCAAACCAGATGTTTCTAATGTCACAACTGATGTTGGGAAAAAAAATGCTGCAGTCTGATCCTTCTTCTTTGCTTGGAGGTTTTGCAACACTCTCTCGTAATCAACAAGAGAATGTGCATCAATGGAATCAAAGCTGTCCACTACCTGAAAGTGGTTTGTTAAATGGATACAAGCAACCAGTTATTACTGTACATCAGAAAAATTTCACCCATGTCTTCCAATCAGTCACTTTTGTTTTGTTTTATATAACAATGAAATTTATAGAACATGTGCCTTTCTTAACTGAAAAACGGTTTGGGATTACCAGCCAGAGAGAGAGAGAGAGAGAGAGTGAGAGTATAATGATTATCTTAATCAGAATGAGATTTTCAATCTACAATGTGTGCAGATCATCCAGACCGAGGCTCGAACTCCAACCTTTTGCCTTTCACAGGCAAGAGCTCTACCAAATGAGCTACACAACCATGACTCAGGACCCGTCCTCACAGCTTTACTTCCAGCAGTACCTTGTCTCTTTCCTTCCAAACTTCACAGAAGCTCTCCTGTGAAACTTACAGAACTGGCACTCCTGGAGGAAAGGATAGTGTGGAGAAATGGCTTAGCCACAGCCTGGGGGATGTTTCTAGAAGGAAATTTTCAGTCTGCAGCAGAGTGTGTGCTGATGTGAAACTTCCTCACAGATTAAAACAGTGTGCTAGACCAAGACTCAAACTCAGGACCTTTTGCCTTTCACGGGAAAGTGCCAGGAAGTTTCATATCAGCACACACTCTGCTGCAGAGTGAAAATTTCGTTCTGGAAACATGCCCCAGGCTGTGTTCAAGTCATGTCTCCACAATATCCTTTCTTCCAGGAGTGCTAGCTCTACAAGTTTCACATGAGAGCTTCTGTGAAGTTTGGGAGGTAGGAGATGAGGTACTGGTGGAAGTAAAGCCGTGGGGACAGGATGTGAGTTATGCCTGGGTAGCTGGGTCAGTAGAAAATTTACACGCAAATGGCAGAAGGTCCTGAGTTCGAGTCTCGATCTAGCACACAATTTTAATCATCCAGGAAGTTTCATTATGTTAATTGGTAATACTCTATGAGTGATACCTAAGGTATGCAATGTTGGGCAATATGTTGCTACTGGATTGTGAGAGAACAGAAACAAAATAAACTGGGGGACAGAGAGCAAGGGATAGTGGAGGTGAGCGGTTGGGTGTTGGGTGTAAATCCCACTGACCACATTAGAATATGCCTTACCAGCTAACTGTAGCACTCTTTAGACTTTGTTAGATGTGTTGCATGAAACACGAATGTAAGATAGTTGTAATCTGCATACAGTGTTGATGGATAATAATGGATTGTGTAAATGTGTTTTGTAAACTACCACAAAGGAAATGGCTAAAATTAAAAATTGCACCCCTTCAAAAAACACACACTCTATTTCAACTACTAAATTCTGTCAGACTTCACATCACTCTACACCATTACAACTATTTATCCAGATACTAAGTCTGGCAACTCCACAAACAGTGCCTCTACTGTGCAGAGGGGCACCATCATCTGAGAGACGCAGTACAGTGTATTTCAGGTAACTACAGTGAGATATGACGGATGTGCGTGTCTCCACCAGCAATCTTGCTAAGTTCAGACAATCTATCACCAATAGGTTCTGTTGTAATGGCGACCGGAACGGTTGCGGGGTTGAAGTGTTGGAAAACGTGGTGGGACCCGTGGAGCGGCCTGTGAACAACAACAAAACGGGAGAGGACAGGCACGACCAATGAAGGACAGAACGAACAACAACAAGATTGAAACAATGGAGTAGCAAGGAAACCTAACAACCACGTCCACTCGTACACAGAACAAGAAAGTAAATAAGCTGTCTAAGGCGAGGCGATGTGTCCAGAGACGTACGCAAGGTTAGACTGGCTGGCTGAGCGAGAGGCAGGCGCTTAAGTACTCTATCGGGGACGCCGCTATTGGCCACTGGAACCACGTGTTCCACTGTGGCGCTCTCACAATAAATGCGGGCCAGGAGGCGCGTGCCGCCACAGCTTACGGCGCGATGGTGCAAAGACCTCTAGGGGTCTTCGACGTCCATGACATCTGGCGGGGATTCAAATTCTGCGGCGCGCGATACCAGAGGTTCTGTGAGCGGTCTTGCTCATGCAAGGAGAGTGTTAAGAGTTTTAAAAGGACCCAGGATTAATAATCTGTACTGCTGGTTGATTTTTTCCTTTTTTTTTAAAGACAGTAAGAAAGCAAAGATCCTAGACAATAGCTGCAAGGAGTCTAGTGAACACTGTATCTATTTAGAGAACAAAATAAGAGCAAATAACAATGGAAAACTTGCATATGCTTGCCCAATCAGCAGAGCACATGTGCTAAGTAAGTCACATGAGGTATCTTCGACTTTGACACTCTTGATTTTAGAATGGACACAGAATTTTATGTTCTTTGATCCTAGAACACCTTTTGTTTGTTCCAATGTTTTCCTCACTAATTACTTGTAGAAGTACAGCAGAAACATGCTAATCCAACCTCAGATGGTCAGTCTCCCCACTTAGTCCTGTCCAACCATCCCATTTCTGGTGTTTGTTAGGACTTGTCGATGACTCATCATCTGTGATATGGATCACTAGGTAGTTGACTGTTGATAAGTGTGATAGTTTGATAAGTTTTAGTACCAAATAACTTGTTTCTTACTCAATCAGTAAGTGTTATTGTGCACATATTTGTTTTATTAATTCATAACAGTGTTCTTCTTACATATTAGAGTGTGTAAAATTAAATAATAATATCACCTAAAGGTAAACATGTGACACTCTTTTGTGGAGAAATTGAAAGTGCTTGGAACGTTAGATGAGTCTCTTTGAGACATTGCAAGTGAAATAAGGATTGGGCTAACAAGTGTTTAAGACTAGAGAAAAATAGGAAAACCCTTGAAAGTCATAATATGGCAACGGACAATGAGAAATGACTGAAAATATGCAAGACTTTGAAGAAGCCTAAAAGTGAAATTCTTTGTGGGCTTGGTCTGAACAGAAGAGAAGAAAAGAAAAGGAACTCTGTTGTCTGGACCAATCATAAAAGAAATGGTACTGCTTCTGTATAAAAAAATTAGATGGAGACAATCAAAATGATAAGTTTACATTGAGAGAAGGATGGCTACAATGGTGGAAAAAATGGCATTCAAAATGTAATTATTTTTGGTGGGAAACTGTCTGCTAATGAAACAGTGCCATTGAACTTGTTCCAAAATTTAAAAGCTTAGTTAAAAGAGCTTAAGCTGACCCCTGGTCAAGTGTATAACACTGATGAGTCTGGCTTAAACTACAAAGTGCTCCCTACAAGAACTCTTGCTGCACAAAATGAGTCTGTAACATGTCAAAACTTGCCAAAGGTAGAGTAACTATTTCTCTCTGCAGTAATGCTAATGGCAGCCACAAGATACCATTCTCTGTGATTGGAAAGGCAAAAAGCTTAGAGAATTCCAATACATTAATACGGCATCACTACCTGTATACCAACATAACCAGAAGTCAATGTGGATGGAATGCAGCCTCTTCAAGGAATGGTTTTATCACCATATCAGCCCTGAAAAAAAGGTCCATAAATGTGCCATATTGATACTTGACAATGTGACATATCAGCCATCTGAAGACAAAATTGAAAATGGTGGAACAAAAATTTTATTTCTTCCTGCCAGTCCAAACCATGGGCCAGGGGATCACTGAGTGCCTGAAAAGGCAATATTGTTGAAAATACATTGGATCAATTTTAGAGGACACAAGATGGCAGCAGATTATTTCAACTAATCAAACCAATAAATCCAAACAACTGATAAAGCTTGAGAAGAAATTTCAGCATCAATGCTCGAAAAAGCATGGCACAAACTGTGGCCAAAAATGAAGGTGAAACATCAAAAGGAATGAGTGAAAAGAATCAAGATGAAACAGCCATTGCAACAAGTGATGGAAGTTAAGACACAAACACTCCAGTGATTTTTATGGATTCGCAAACCTTATAACCAGATGGCAAGCCCAGTGACATACATAAGTGGATCAGTACAGCTGACATTGACTGCATGACGGAAGGAGAATTAACTGACGACCAAATCATTGACACGGTAACTCGAACAACTGATGAGAATGAGAAAGATGATGACAATGAAGAGAATCAACCTCTGGCTCAGGTACCACATATAGATGCTAAAAATACATTTGATGTAGCCTTCAGTACATCGAACAATGCTCTATGTCTACCCCCATAAATATTTTGTGGATTAGGAAATGGTGGAACATTGGGGCAAAATCAAGGTTGTCACTTGCTAAGCAAAAGAACATTCCATACATTTTTGTCCTGCTTAAGAACAGAACATATTTCATCATGTGATTCCTCATGTTTTAAACAGTTAAATGCAAATCAGTTGTGTCAATGCAGTACTGAATTAAGGCATGTAAGTTTTTAAAATTTCACTCACATTAGCAATATCTTACTGTACAATACAGACATATTTTATAGTAGAGTCAGTACTGTCTGTTGTACTTTTGTGTAAGATTTTTTTAATGTGTTGACATTTTCTTTTTTGTTACTGTTTTATCACCAAACAATATTGCAGACTGTATTTCCAGTTGAAAATTAAAGTTGTAGTGCACTGTATCATGATGTTGTGGGGCAATATGTGTGTTCCTCTGATAATCTGACCTTATACACACACGCACACACACACACACACACACACATACACACACACACACACACACGTTCAGTATCGTCTGACAACAGGGTAATGGCTGTATCACGCTTTTTGATTTGTATAGCTGTAAAACTGAGTCATGCAGTGATAAAAACAAAGTGTGTGTATGTCAGGGAATGCCTCTCATTAATTACAAGTTGGAAAAGCTGGAGATATTAGAAAGAAGAATATTTTGGAAAATCATGGATCCAGCCCTGGTTGAAACTGGCTGGAAGCTTCGGAGCACCAATAAAATCTACAAAAAGATGGAGAAAATCTTGGAGATCATGAAAAGAGGAGGTTATCATTTCGAGGACACCTGTACAGAATGGACAAAACCAGACTAACAAAAAGGATATTCGACTACCTGTGGAAAAGAAGACAACAACAACAACATGGATTAAGGAAGCTCATAAAGATCTGGAAAGGTTCAACATTCAGGAAGTTCAGATGTTAAATAGAAATACATTTTGGACCATGATTCAAAATTTGGAAAGATTTCAAGTCAAAAGAACTAAGAAGACTGGAAGAGCCTGACAGATGAATAGATGCAACAGCACAGTGTCCATATGAAGGAGTAGTGGACAAAGAGGAAACTTCAGAAAGGAAAAAAAAGAAAGAAAATAGAAAACTTGAGTCACAGTAAATAGTAAATGGCATGTTAGATGTTCAGTGCACCACATTGTACTATGAAACTGTATTCTTGAGTGACATGGGTCTTTTATGTTATATTTTTACCAGCCCCTACTCTGTTTAAATAATCCATGCCTGTATAGTATGTATTACTTATGGGACATGGTTTATGTCCATTCTAAATATATGGTGAACATGCTGCTTTGAGTTTTTTCTTTGTTTTTTGCTGGCAAATAAAAGTTAAGTTTGGATCTTGTAACAAGACCTCCCATAGAGCTGCTAGTTATCATTAACAAAAAGGAAGATGGATTAAGATTTAACATACTATTAGTGTGAGGTAATTATAGATGGAGTACCAGGTCATATTGGGCAAGTATGACCTTCGAAGTAACTACTTCTGCATTCACCTGAAATGAATCTACATCTACATTTACCTGACTATTCTGTGATTCACACTGAAGTTCCTGGCAGAGGGTTCATTGAACCACTTTCAGAGTATTTCTCTACTGCTTCCCTCTTGAAAGTGCATGGGAAAAATGAACACACAAAATATTTTCATGTGAGCCCTTATTTCTCTTATTTTATTATGATGATCATTTCTCCCTATGTATGTGGGCATCAACAAAATATTTTTGTTTTCAGTGGAGAAAGTTGGTGTTTGAAATTTCATGGAAAGATCTGCTGTAAGAAAAGGACAAGTGTAGTGTAGGCAATCTCTTTGGTGGATCTGTTGCATATTTACCTTGACTTCTATGTTATGGCACAAATCTTTCAATAATTGGGCTCTTCCTACATCAGTTTCATCTACCGTTTCCAAAAAGACAAAGTTAAATGACCATCTCAGAAATGTCATTTTGAATGTGTCATTAGAGATCTTATCATTTTTGTCAATAAAAAACCTGACCATCCTTCTTGTAGGAAAATTCACTATGGCAAAATTATTTTTATTGAATTCTTGGCCACCTTCGTCCTCCTTCTTGTCCAGTTCTTCATTTCCATTTAACTCTTGCTGTTCTACATCACTGTTAAATGTTCTGGAGGCAGAATCAGAATCACAAGAGAGGGATTCCCTGCTTTCAGCACTGACACTATAGCTTTCACTGAAGTCCCTGACAACAATGTAACACTAAGTGCTTTGCTTGGTGTGGCATTTCTTTCATTTCATTAGAGTGAAGTTGTTTCAATTGCATTTTGAAGGCTCCTGTCCGAGTAACTTCTTGTGAGCTCATGTCATGTGTGTGTGTTTCTTCTGGAAACTGTGAAATGACTTTATTGGGGCAGAAAGGGAAAATTCCTGCATTTAAAAAACCAGATATAACATAAAATTTATAAGTGATGACTGTCTTACCAAAGTCTCCCTTCAGCAACCTAGGAAATTCAGATTTTTCTAACACCCCTCCATTCATCCTTTTCCAGTCATCTAGCATATTTCTCCGGACAAGTTTTAGGGGTCTAAAACAAAGGCCACATTAAGTGACTGATACAAATGAGCAGAGTTAGGTGGCAGAAGCGCAAATTGAATGTCATGCTCCTTGCACAGTTTAATCATATCAAGTGATAGATAACTCCAGAGATTATCACCTGTCACCACTTCTGGTTCCTCTAAATGCCAGACATAAAGCAAAACAATTAGAATAAACCACAATTCGAACATTGTTAGGTCAAGCCAACCACTCTGATTCCTGTTATAGTCTGCACCAGATAAAGCTCCTTTACTTCAAGTACTGCAGAGATGTTTTGCATCCCGAACCGTGTACGGTGGGAGGACTGCGCCATCTGCAACCACTGCTATCATTACACTGATACTTCTCTTAGAACTATCCACAATCCTTTCTGGCTGTCTTGTACCCCATTTCATTATTACTTTCACTTTTCCAGGATCATAAAAAAAGTTGGTCTTCTCATATTTTATAATGTTGGAGGGAGGAACACCATTCAAGGACATTTCAAAGTTCTTAAAATAATCAGTCACTGTTTCTCATGTAGGTGCTGCCCTTGCTGCTCTTTACATTTTCACTTACTCTAACTGTTCATTCCTTGTTTCTTTTTGAAAAACATGTTACCATCAGCAACAAGGTTGATTCGTCACGAAAACTTTTTTTAGTCCACCCTGGTCAATTAAGTGACCCCTGAACAATTTACATAACATCATTACTCCTCAAATCAAAACTCCATTTTGCACAACAGAATATTCCTTTGACCAGCTTTTTTGTCTCTCTATTGGTTAATGCTGTTTGGCCACCTATTTTGTATTCATATCTCTTCTTGATATTTCAATTTAACATTTTATAAGGAACTGCATATTGTTCTGAAACTTTGTGAATTCTTAAGTTTTCTAATTTGACAGCCTTCATAGCATTTAGAAGAAATGCTAGGTTGCAGTTGGATTCCAAGTTGGTCTGAAGACCACAAATTCACCCTACAGAACAGCAATTTTGTAATTAGGCATGCATGGTGTTTAAGTGGTATTAACAATGAAAAAAATATGAAACAATAGCACTCAAGATGTTCATATGCAAGTAAAAATATTACAACTTACCAATTACACACCAGAAGTACCTGAACACAGCATAAGTTTTTGTACTGATATATTTACTTCATAAGTGCTGCACATGAATTACACATCTACTGACAGAGTCTTTTGTTGGTACCACGTGCTCCAACACGCCATTCTTGTAGGCAAATCAGTCAAGAATTTACAAGATAGCTGTGGTGTTCTTGTTAAGACGCTGTCCTCAGACATCCAAATGTTGAAAAATAGGTAAATGGTCAGCTTCAAACCATCTGTGTGGATTCATCTCATTTTATGGTACATATGTTGGCAGCTATTTTTCTGAAATATTTACACCCTTTTGGTGATGGAATTTCAGAAAACTATGTTTAGTAAATTTGCTTTAGTGCCACTGTCATCGGTAAAATTAACATTCCTACTGTGCAGTGAAGGTATTGATTGAGGAACTATAGCAACCTAAATTTGTATGGCTGAACAGGAAAGTTTGCTTTGATCCATACACCAACATACTGGCAGACATAAACCACTCACAGCACATGTAAAATATGCACCTTAACATGAATTTTAGTTATTTTTGCGGTATCACATCCAATGGGTTTGCCGACACACAAGCAAATTGGCATTGTTCAGCCCAACTTGGACATCAAAATAACATCACAAGTAAGATTTTTTATTCACTTTAATTGATTTCAAAAACTCACAAGCAATCTGTTATATTACAACCTAACCTATACCTCAGGCTACACTACAGATCCGATCACTTTACAATGAGACTGAGTACTGTTTCTGCTTATTGCTTGTGACCCTTCTGTGTAACTTGAAAATTGTGAGTTCAAATCCCAAAAAGTGAACTCCATAGATAAGGACTGCGTTTACTTAGGACCAGTATGTAACTACTGCATGACACGTTAGTTACTCCACAATGAAGATAGACCTCTGTGGTAATTACATGTTGAAGATTTCATTACACTTAAATTGACACCCGTATTAGTCCTTAAAACTAAAAGGTTTGGTTAGATTAGATGGTGAGGATATCCGTAACAATGAGGAACAAGTCAGAAAAAATAAAAATACATGGTACATACTTAGAAAAGCATGAATACCCTTCCTTATAAGATCCTAAGGAAAGTTGTCCTGAAGGATGTGGAATAAGTAAAAAACTTTAAACACACTTTCATTTAAAAATTATACAAAACATTAGTAATGTTTGGCAACGGCCTTGGCACAGTGGTTACACCAGTTCCCGTGAGATCACCGAAGTTAAGTGCTGTCGGGTGTGGTCGGCTCCTGGATGGGTGACCATCCAGGCCACCATGCACTGTTGCCATTTTTCCGGGTGCACTCAGCTTCATGATGCCAATTGAAGAGCTACTCAACCGAATAGTAGCGGCTTTGGTCAAGAATACCATCATAATGAGTGGGAGAGCGGTGTGCTGACCCCACGCCCCTCCTATCCGCATCCTCCACTGTGGATCACACGGCGGTTGGATGGTCCCGGTAGGCCACTCGTGGTCTAAAGATGGAGTGCTTTTTTATTAGTAATGTTTAAAAATATACTTATTTAAGTGCATAAGATAATTCCTGGGCGATTGTAGTCAGGTATCATCGAAAGAAAACCATCTACAATGTATACTTACATTGATCGTATTACTGTACTGAAGATGTGCAGCTCTCACATTCCAGTAGAACATTCTTA
This sequence comes from Schistocerca americana, assembly GCF_021461395.2. Classification (NCBI taxonomy): domain Eukaryota; kingdom Metazoa; phylum Arthropoda; class Insecta; order Orthoptera; family Acrididae; genus Schistocerca; species Schistocerca americana. The sequence goes on along the minus strand of NC_060130.1, from coordinate 887,988,562 downwards.
ACTGGGTACTAGCAGTAAAAGGCAGCCTGGGTAACTGACTAGTGGGGTAAGGATATCAAGTATAACAAAGTGGGACTTACATCAAATGTTAGAAGTATTCACAATCAAGCTTCAATTGTTCACTAAAAACAGTATGGTAAGGTGCTTAAAAATATTATTAGGAAGGCAAAGAGTATGTGGGATTCAAGTAGAATAGCTAATTCACAGGATGAAATTAAAACCATATGGTCAATCATGAAGGAAGTGTATTGTCAGCAGCACAAGGTTGACAATATAAAGTCAGTTCATAGTAAAAATATTTCTGTTACTGATATCTCAGATATATGTGCAGCACTTTACAATCACTTTCTTAGCATAACTGGTGGATTAAATCAAAACTTAGTTTCTACAGAGAATCATATATCTCTCTTCGAAAACGCTTTTCCAAGATTGATGTCCAAAACATTCCTGTGATACAGACAAGGGGAGATTGAGTCAATAATTAAATCACTGAAGACCAAGGACTCTCATGGATATGATGGAGTGCTTAGCAGAATATTTAAGTACTGTGCTGTACACGTTAGCCCTGTACTTAACCATAGTTGTAATTTTTCCTTTAAGAAGGGTCAGTTTCCTAAACGATTAAAAAACTCAGTAGTAGAGCCACTTTATAAAAAGGGAGAAAGGGGCAATGTAGACAATGTTAGACCTATTTCTATGCCATCAGTGTTTGCTAAAGTTATTGAAAAGGCTGTGTATATAAGGATAACTGATCATTTTATTTCACATAATTTGCTGTTGAACGTACAGTTCGGTTTTATAAGTGGTTTAGCAACTGAAAATGCTAGATTCTCTTTTCTCTGTGAGATACTGGGTGGATTAAACAAAAGGTTTTGAATGCTAGGCATCTTTTTTTATTTAATTAAGGCGTTTTATTGTGTTGATCACAAAATATTGCTCCAGAAGTTGGACCATTATGGAATATGGGGAGTAGCTCACAGTTGTTTCACATCTTACTTCAACAACAGACAGCAAAAGGTCATTATCCACAGTGCTGAGAATGGATATGATGTGGAGTCTGAGTGGGGCATGGTGAAATGGGGGGCGAGAGGGGGGGTTGGGGGGGGGATGTGCACGAGGGATCAGTGGTGGGCACACCCCCATTCCTTATTTATATAAATGATATAACCTCTAGTATTGCAGGTAATATAAAATATTTCAGTTTTCTGATGACACTAGCTTGGTAGTAAAGGATGTTGTGTGCAACAATGGCACTGGTTCAAATAGTGAGGTTCATGATGTAAGTTCATCACTTAAACTAACACTAAAACACTTAAACTAACACTAAATCATAGTAAGACTCAGCTTCTACAGTTTCTAACACACAATTCAACAAAACCCAACATTTTAATTTCACGGAGTGGGCATTGATTAGTGAAACTAAACAGTTCAAATTTCTAGGTGTTCATATAGATAGTTAACTGTCGTGGAAAGCCCACATTCAGAATCTTGTACAAAGACTTAATGCTGCCATTTTTACTGTTTGAACGGTATCAGAAGTAAGTGATCGTTCGACATGAAAATTAGCCGGCTTTGCTTATTTTCATTCACTTATGACATATGGTATCATATTTTGGGGTAACTCTTCCCATTCTCAAAGGATATTTTTGGCTCAGAAATGGGCAGTTTGGGCAATAAGTAATGTTAGTTCGCGAACCACTTGTCAATCATTGTTCATTAGTCCAGGAATTCTGACAGTGGCCTCTTAGTACATATATTCTTTAATGTTATTTCTTGTTAACAGTATCAGCTTATTCCGAAAAAATAGCATCTTTCACTCAGTTAATACTAGGCAGAAATCCAATCTGCGTTTGGATCACACTTCCTTGACTTTTGTGCAGAAAGGTGTGCAGTGTACTGCTGCATTCATTTTCAGTGAGCTACACCAAGAAATCAAAGATCTTAGCAGTTATCTGTGACATGCACTTTCAAATCGAAACTGAAGAGTTCCATCATGGGTCACGCATTCTGTTCTATCGAGGAGTTCCTCAAAAAATTAAGCTGATTCCTGTGTTATATTGTTGACTGTGTTTACACAAACTTATGGCTTGTCTTTTTTTGGGTTCATAAACATTTTATTTTATATGTTTTTACTTTTATACTGACTCGTTCCATGATGTTGGAGGTTTGCTCATCAATTTTGTGCTTGGCCACTGATAAAAACTGTAGGCTCCTCTTCAACTGTACTTTTCTATGGTTGTTGGCAAATTATTGATAATATATATATCTGAATAATGGGCACCTCTCTGGACCAAAGTAAGGGATTCTTAAGTCATATGTGTAGATCATTTTTATTCAAAGCATTGATTCCATTAACAGAGCTGATGGTTTGAAATACAGATATATTACTTATGACAAAATTTAATTTACAAATGAATTTACTGAGAAGCTGTAGCTAGTGCATCCAGTTCTTGAGCAGACCTCTGCAGGATATTCTTGAATTCACACCACAAATAATTTGTATTATATGATTTTAGACTCAGAAAACTTTGACTTGGAGTGATGAGCTATTCTAAAATACACTTTATTTATGAATGATACATCTGAAACTCTGTATCTAATCTGCAGGCTCTGTCGATGTACTATAAAGCCAAATGTATAAGAGATTAAATATTAGAAACAAAATCACTAATATTGTACATTTTCCATGAAATTTAACATACACAAATCTTAACAATCAATGATCAGAGCTAAACATACATTTGAAATAAATAAAAGTTGTGACTGGTATAAAATAAATAACATTAAAACTAAATCAATCATGCACAGTCATAGTAGACAAATACTCCCAGCATTGTTTCAACTAATAATTTGTTGAAATGTGAGAGGTGGTTGAAAGCAAGGACCATTTTACGTATGGGGGGTAGTCATAATAAATTTTAACTATTACATCATAGAACCAAGCTGGGACCAATAAAAACATGGTGATGGTGTTAGACCTTCTCTACCTATTCACTGTTAAAGGCAATACATTTTTCTCATTGCTGGATGAGTTCAGCCTAAGTCAAAACCTTGGGTGTAGAAGTCTGCATTGTGGCCATTCAGGCAGTGTTTCACCTAGAAAATCACCTCAGCATCTGTGTGGCATTCTGGAAATATGTGCCGCAGAGTGGTTTTTTCATCCAAGGAAAGAGGAAGGAGCCACTGGCTGCCATGTTAGAAGACTATGGGAGACATGGCAAAACTTGATTGCCTGAAGAAGCAGAATATCTTATTGTGCTCTTTGCAAAATGAGCTGGCACATTGTCGTGGAGCAAGAACACTCCTTTGAACAGCTTCTCATGATACTTTGGTTTGAGACCCTCCCGGAACCTCTTCAGAAGGTTACAGTGGTTTGCTCCTGTGATGGTTTGCCCATTGTGAGCACTATCTGTAAGCACCATGCCTCAGCAGTCCAAAAAAAATGCTCAGCATCACCTTGCTCGATGATGACTGGGTCTTTGCCTATTTAAGCAGTAGTGAAGCCACATGTTGCAGCTGTGAAAAATGGCCCCAGTACAGTAATTCATTTTTGAAAATATCAACTAATTTACAAATAATTTAGGAGATGTGTCACAGATTTAGGTGATGTGTCACAGAAAGCACACAAGCAAGATGGCAATGTCCTCAGTCTTGTTTACCTTTCATTGCCTCTATTATTCATTTCATTAGTTACATGTTCCATAAAACATTTGAATGATTCCTTTATTAAAATGATGTTGAATGAGTCAGTTTACAGGATATGTATACCGGTACATGATTAGTGTTAAACATTAGTGAACACAGTATCATTTTACTCTTACTCATGCAACAACAATTTAAAAAAAAGTTTTTTCATGGCTACCAGTATGTAAATACAAATTTGTCAATGGAATAAAAGGAGTTGTCCAGGAGAAATGAATTTAAATTAGGTTTAAAACTTGCTTTGCCACCTGTCAGACATTTTATGTTATTGGGTAAATGAACAAAAAATTTTATTTCTGCATACTGAACACCTCTCTGCGCCACTGACATCTTTAACAAAAGGTAATGAAGATCATTTTTCCCTCTAGTGTTGACAGTGTGTACATCACTGTTCTTCTCAAATTGTGATGGCTTATTTATCATAAATTTCGTTAATGAAAATATGTATTGTGATGGCACAGTTAAAATGCCTAGCTCCTTGAAGAGGTATCTACATGATATCCATGGGTGAAGACCACATATTATTCTTACTGCTCGCTTTTCTGCAGTCAATACTTTCGTTCTAAGTGATGAGTTACCCTAGAAAATTATGCCTTACAACATTAATGAATGGAAATATGGAAAATAATTCAGGAGGTTGATATGATTGTTTCCAACAATAACAATTATACAAAAAGTAAAAGTAGTTGAACTTAATTGTTTGAAAAGCTCAGTAATATGCTTCTTCCAGTTCAAGATTTCATCAAAATGTACACCCCGAAATTTGCAGCATTCTGTCTCTTACTGACTCCTCCAGCTCATGTGCTACACTAATTCTTGATATGACTATCTTTGTTGTACAGAACAGAATGTAGTGTGCTTTTCCAACATTTAGGGAGACTACATTTTCAGACAACCACTTAATAATTCTTTTGAAAATATCATTTACTAACTAACTCTTATGTTGCTTTCTCTATAATGGGATTTATTATAAAACTAGTATGGTCTGCAAAAAGTACCAATTTTGCTTGTTGGATGTTAAGTGGAGGATCATTTACAAATACAGGGTGGTCCATTGATAGTGACTGGGCCAAATATCTCACAATATAAGCGTCAAATGGAAAAACTACAAAGAACAAAACTTGTCTAGCTTGAAGGGGGAAAGCTGATGGCGCTACGGTTGGCCCACTAGATGGTGCTGCCATAGGTCAAATGGATATCAACTGTGTTTTTTTAAAATAGGAACCTCCATTTTTTATTACATATTCATGTTGTACGTAAAGAAATATGAATGTTTTAGTTGGACCACTTTTTTGCTTTATGGTAGATGGCGCTGTAATAGTCACAAACGTATAAGTATGTGGTATCACGTAACATTCCGCCAGTGCGGAGGGTATTTGCTTCATGATACATTACCTGTGTTAAATAGACAGTTTACCAATTGTGGAAGAGGTCGATATCGTGTTAATGTATGGCTATTGTGATCAAAATGCCCAATGAGTGTGTGCTATGTATGCTGCTCGGTATCCTGGATGACATCATCCAAGTGTCCGGACCGTTTGCCAGATAGTTACGTTATTTAAACAAACAGGAAGTGTTCAGCCACATGTGAAACATCAACCATGACCTGCAACAAATGATGATGCCCAAGTAGGTATATCAGTAGCAGACAAATTGTGCGAGAATTGGGAATCTCAAAATCATCAGTGTTGAGAATGCTACACCAACATCAATTGCACCTGTACCACAGTTTTATGCACCAGGAATTGCATGGCAAAGACTTTGAACATCATGTACAGTTCTGCCACTGAGCAGAAGAGAAATTACGGGATGATGACAGATTTTTTGCACGCGTTCTATTTAGCGACGGTGCGTTATTCACCAACAGCGGTAACGTAAACTGGCATAACATGCACTATTGGGCAACGGAAAATCCACGATGGCTGTGACAAGTGGAACATCAGCAACCTTGGTGGGTTAATGTATGGTGCGACATTATGGGAGGAAGGATAATTGGTCCCCATTATATCGATGGCAATCTAAATGGTGCAATTCATGCTGATTTCCTACGTAATGTTCTACCGATGTTACTACAAGATGTTTCACTGCATGACAGAACGGCGATGTACTTCCAACATGATGGATGTCCAGCACATAGCTCAAGTGCGGTTGAAGCTGTATTGAATAGCATATTTCATGAAAAGTGGATTGGTCATAGAAGCACCATACCACGGCCCGCACGTTCACCGGATCTGATTTCCCTGGATTTCTTTCTGTGGGGAAAGTGGAAGGATATTTGCTATTGTGATCCACCGACAACACCTGACAACATGCGTCAGCGCATTGTCAATGCATGTGCGAACATTACGGAAGGCGAACTGCTCGCTGTTGAGAGGAATGTCATTACACGTATTGCCAAATGCATTGAGGTTGATGGACATCATTTTGAGCATTTATTGCATTAATGTGGTATTTACAGGTAATCACACTGTAACAGCATGCGTTCTCAGAAATGATAAGTTCACAAAGGTACATGTATCACATGGGAACAACCAAAATAAAATGTTCAAACATACCTATGTTCTGTATTTTAATTTAAAAACCTACCTGTTACCAACTGTTCATCTAAAATTGTGGGCCATATGTTTGTGACTATTACAGTGCCATCTATCACAAAGCAAAAAAAGTCGTCCAACTAAAACATTCATATTTCTTTACGTACTACACGAATATGTAATAAAAAATGGGGGTTCCTATTTAAAAAAATGCAGTTGATAGCCGTTTGACCTATGGCAGTGCCATCTAGTGGGCAAACCATAGTGCCATCTGGTTTCCCCTTTCAAGCAAGACACGTTTTGTCCCATGACAAACAGAAAGTGATTTTTGTAGCAGTTTACATAAAATTGGTGCAGTGTACTACCACAAGATGTCAGGAATTGACAGAGGTGGTAAAATGTATTTCTAAAAGCTTTGGGACACCCATGAGTTGGTGGTAAGTATGCTTCCCAAGGACCACAAATGACAGATTAATTTTGTGCTAAGTATACTTCCGACCTTTGGAGGAAAGAGAGCCACTTGTATGAATATCAAGAGCTCAGATGGAAACCCAGTTCTAAGCAAAGAAGGGAAAGCAGAAAGGTGGAAGGAATATATAGAGGGTCTATACAAGGGCGATGTACTTGAGGACAATATTATGGAAATGGAAGAGGATGTAGATGAAGATGAAATGGGAGATATGATACTGTGTGAAGAGTTTGACAGAGCACTGAAAGACCTGAGTCGAAACAAGGCTCCGGGAGTAGACAACATTCCATTAGAACTACTGACGGCCTTGGGAGAGCCAGTCCTGACAAAACTCTACCACCTGGTGAGCAAGATGTATGAGACAGGTGAAATACCCTCAGACTTCAAGAAGAATATAATAATTCCAATCCCAAAGAAAGCAGGTGTTGACAGATGTGAAAATTACCGAACTATCAGTTTAATAAGTCACAGCTGCAAAATACTAACGTGAATTCTTTACAGTCGAATGGAAAAACTAGTAGAAGCCAACCTCGGGCAAGATCAGTTTGGATTCCGCAGAAATGTTGGAACACTCGAGGCAATACTGACTCTACGACTTATCTTAGAAAATAGATTAAGGAAAGGCAAACCTACATTCCTAGCATTTGTAGACTTAGAGAAAGCTTTTGACAATGTTGACTGGAATACTCTCTTTCAAATTCTAAAGGTGGCAGGGGTAAAATACAGGGAGCGAGAGGCTATTTACAATTTGTACAGAAACCAGATGGCAGTTATAAGAGTTGAGGGGCGTGAAAGGGAAGCAGCGGTTGGGAAGGGATGAGACAGGGTTGTAGCCTGTCCCCGATGTTATTCAATCTGTATATTGAGCAAGCAGTGAAGGAAGCAAAAGAAAAATTAGGAGTAGGTATTAAAATCCATGGAGAAGAAACAAAACCTTCGAGGTTCACCGATGACATTGTATTTCTGTCAGAGACAGCAAAGGACTTGGAAGAGCTGTTGAACGGAATGGACAGTGTCTTGAAAGGAGGATATAAGATGAACATCAACAAAAGCAAAACGAGGATAATGGAATGTAGTCGAATTGAGTCGGGTGATGCTGAGGGATTAGATTAGGAAATGAGACACTTAAAGTAGAGTTTTGCTATTTGGGGGGCAAAATAACTGACGATGGTCAAAGTAGAGAGGATATAAAATGTAGACTGGCAATGGCAAGGAAAACGTTTCTGAAGAAGAGAAATTTGTTAACATCGAGTATAGATTTAAGTGTCAGGAAGTCGTTTCTGAAAGTATTTGTATGGAGTGTAGCCATGTATGGAAGTGAAACAAGGACGATAAATAGTTTGGACAAGAAGAGAATAGAATCTTTCAAAATGTGGTGCTACAGAAGAATGCTGAAGGTTAGATGGGTAGAGCACATAACTAATGAGGAGGTATTGAATAGAATTGGGGAGAAGAGGAGTTTGTGGCACAACTTGACAAGAAGAAGGGACTGGATGGTAGGACATGTTCTGAGGCATCAAGGGATCACAAATTTAGCATTGGAGGGCAGCGTGGAGGGTAAAAATCGAAGAGGGAGACCAAGAGATGGATACACTAAGCAGATTCAGAAGGATGTAGGTTGCAGTAAGTACGGGGAGATGAAGAAGCTTGCACAGGATAGAGTAGCATGGAGAGCTGCATCAACCCAGTCTCAGGACTGAAGACAACAACAACAACAACAACATACTTCCGAAGCTCCTTCCAGAAACTACATATGTGGTAACCATACTTCCCAATAACCACTAAAATACTGTTGTTTGGTGGGATTTATACTTCATACAGTCCAGAAGGTGATATTTCACAACAAACAGAAACTACAGCTGGTGCAGCTGACTGCCACTAGATGCCAGGAGCATACAGAAGTGGTAACACATAATCCCTTAAACACTGTAAATAAATACATTTAGTGGTCCACAAAAGGGTTAAGCAATTATAGATAGTACTAAAATGACTTAGTGGAAACAACTGGGAAGTTCTTGTAAGGTTAAGGGCACTTAGAGTTAATGATGACTAATGTTTGTTTGTTTTTCACAGTAGCATTCCCAACAAGAATAGAAGGATGGAGCCCAATAGCAGCTGATAATTTATTCATAAATATAACTGCATTCATGAAATAGATATAATACCCATAACATATGGTTTGTCTGAAAATGATGGTCAAATGTTAGCAACAGAGCATCACCATCCCTCTGGTTTAGCTAAGAAGGGAGAAATCAGTTTCACAGTCATACTATTCTGACAGAATTTCCTGCATGAACAGTGTGAAGAGGTAGACAAGAGCCATGCTCTAGATGATAAATTTAATTATTTTTACAATTATCCTTACAACAGTATGAATCATTTTTACTTTACAGCAAGTCAGGAACAATTGCAGTGGAAGTTGAGAGAGAGAGGGTGGATGAAATCTGTGATTTAAAGAAAGTCTTGTGTCATTAAGAGCAAGCTTGATTTAATACAGAAGACTGGCTCTAATCAAGAATTAAAGGTGCACCACGAGAACTATAGCAAAATGCTTCTTTGTGTCATGGAAAAAGCAAAAACCATACACACAAAAATCAAAATTCCAAGAACAAAGCAAAGGCAATTTGAAGTATTATTAAGCACAAAATGAATAAACCCACTAAGGCACATGATATTGAACTCCCTGGTCACTGTATCAGTGAAAAATATGTTGTTAAATTAAAAACAATGGCCACTAATACTAACATTAACTGTAAACAAAGAGAGAAAACTAGAACATTGAAAGCATATTCATTAGATTTACTTAGAAAGGCATAGTATACTCCGCCAATAGATAGCAGTTTTGATACATCAATTTTTAGAGAGGTTAAAAAATCACTGAAAATCATTGACTCTTCACTTGTGATGGTATTTCAACCAAAATGTTTAAAACTTTGGCTGCTTTGACTGGGTGCACCTTGAGTTACCTTGGTGACCATTCAGTGAGTCATTTCCTGAAAAAAGCTGAAGTATGCAACTGTAACCCACATCTAGACAAGTGAAGATAAGCAGGTGACCTTTAATTATAGACCCATTTACCACACTTTCCGTGTTCTCAAAAAATTTTGAGAAGCTAGCTTATAACAGTATATTTAACTCCCTTTCTGACAATAACTTTCAAACAAGAGTTTTGCTTGGCTTCAGTAAAGCACTCTCTACAGAGGAAGCAATATATGGTCTCACAAACTCTTTTCTGGTAGAATTAAAGTACAAGGAAAAAGTCATTTTGGTATTTTCTGTGACTTTACCAAGGCCTTCAGTTGTGTACTTCATAAACTCTTATGGCCATTAAATACATTCACTTGTCATGGATTGAGTCATACCTTAATGATAAAACAAAAAGGTCACATATCAACTAAATTTGGAGTGGGGTAAAATTAGATGTAGTGTCCTGCATGCAAGGTTATGTACTTATATCACCCCTGTCCTCAGCATACACAAACAGTTTACCATAGACAATGGAGGACTCCTCATATATTTTGATGACACATTTGTTCTGAGAAACTGGTGCAAACACATTCATACCAGACAGAGCTAGAAGGGTAATGGAACAAGCTTACAAGGAAATAAAAAGTGCCAACAATCAGTTTGCAAAAATCTGCAGACATTTTAAAAACGTGAAATGCGTTGATATGAGCAGTATTGGATGTAGATTTCACACGCAACACAGACTTCACCTGAATAGCTTGGGGAAAGAATATCTGACAAGCCTGATAACCAATGTAATAAAAAGCCACCAAAATAAATTCAAAACCAAAACGATAATTGCATCACCATCGTCTGACTCCAAAACGAAAACACTTCAAAAAAATTCATTAGAAACATCATCAGCACCAGTAAAACATGTAAAAAAAGAGGAAATTTTAACAGAAAGAACAGTGGACTTCAATTTCAATGACAAAAGAACTACTGTTCCTCATCATCCAAATATTATTTTAGATGAAAATAAGAAAAACGAGAAGACTCCAAGTTCACAAGGAAACATAGCAGTAGTGGCAGAACCAACATCTGAAGCATCAGAAACAGTGTCACCATCAACAACAACAAATAGAAGACTGTTGGACAGAAGAAATGCTGAGCCTCCTTCTCATCTCAACGATTTTTTATGTGTGAGCCTGAAGAAAAAGAAGGGACAACAGTAGGTAGTGTCAAGTGTCTCCTCTCTCCTGTCTCAAGACAAACTCCAATGGATTCTCAGTCAGGTAACAGCACTAATAGAATGAAAAAGCAAGAGGAAGGCATCTCTTCCTTTCATCAAAATATAAGGACCCTCTTAAACAAAACAGATCAACTCCTTATTAACATTAGTGAAAAGGACAGTATAAATAATGCTCATATTTTGTGCTTAACTGAGCACCATGTTACTGATAAATGTGCCTTGCCATCTATAGTAAGTTATAGTTTAGTAACATACTACTGAAGGGAAAGTAAAGATAAAGGTGGAGTAGCAATTTATGTTAAGGACAGTGTAGCATACAAAGCTATAGATATTAATAAATATTGTGTGGAACAACAATTTGAGGCATGTGCCACAGAAATAATAACTAAATTCCACCCAATAATAGTGTTGGCTGTCTACAGGTCTCCTTCAGGTGACATAAAAACTTTTCTGCGTTCAATGGAACTCCTTCTGTCAGGGTTACTTTCAAAAGCAAAGGATATTGTAGTTTTAGGTGATTTCAATATAAACTTTATGATAGAAAATAAGAATAAAATAGACTTTGAGATTGTGATGACCTTACATAATCTGACATCAGTAATAACCTTCCCAACAAGAGTTACATCCGAGTGCCAAACTATGATAGACAACATTTTTTTAGATGTAAGTAGACATCAGAATTATATTGTCAGGCAGGTTATAAGTGGGCTTTCAGATCATGATGGACAAATTCTCACTCTTTATAATGTTAATCTGTTCAAAAAAGAATTTCCTCAATGGAAATTCATAAGAGTAATAAATGAAGAGGCAAAAGGAACTTTCAATCACAGGTTGCAGCAAATGGATTGGTCTTTAGTATATAGCCATGATGATGTTGATACTAAATTTAACTGTTTTATAAATGAATTCTGTGCTCTTTTTGAAGAAATATTTTCCAAGAAATGGGTCAGAAACAGTGCTTCCAATTCTGTTAGTAAGCCTTGGATTACAAAAGGTATAAAACAGTCATGTAAAACCAAAAGGGAAACTTATGCTGCAATAAGATTCTGTAAAGATGTAGAAAAATGGGAACACTATAGATTATACTGCAAAATTTTGAAGAAACTAATACAGAAATCAAAAGCCCTTTATTATGAGAAGAAAATTGATAATTCTAATAATAAAATAAAAACAATTTGGAGCATTGTAAAAAAAGAAACAGGAAGAGATACAACAAGCAAAGAAGATGTAAATAAAATCATATATGAAGGTACCCTAGTAGATAACCCCAAAACGGTGGCTGAGATTTTTAATAAACACTTCCTATCAGTAACTCAACTGATTGGTTGCAAACCCAATGTTGATGAAGCTGTAACTCTTTGTTAAGCAGTATATTCAAACACAATTTCAGAAATGAACCTTAATCCTGTCACTGTACAAGAAATTCAAAAAATCATCATGTCTCTAAAACGTACACACTCGGCAGGGGTTGATAATACATCTAGTAATTTATTGAAATATTCTTGTGTGTGGATAAGGGACATTCTCTGTCATATTTTCAATGCTTCCCTTCAAAAAGGTGTTGTTCCCAGTAAACTTAAGTATGCCATTGTGAAGCCCCTGTACAAAAAGGGCGATAAAGCTGAACTAACTAACAATCGACCTATCTCTTTGCTGACAGCTTTCTCCAAAATTCCAGAAAAGCTAATACATGTAAGAATTACTGATCATCTCATGAAGAATGGAGTTCTCAGCAAGAGCCAATTTGGCTTTCAAAAGGGCCGTTCAACAGAAGACGCAGTCTACGCACTTGCAAATGAAGTCCTAGAAACCCTTAATGAAATGCTAGCACTTGGTGTCTTTTGTGATTTATCGAAAGCGCTTGACTGTGTTCATCACCAGATTCTCTTGCAAAAAGCAAAATTAGTAGGAATAAGTGGTGTTGCAGGCAATTGGCTACAGTTGTACCTCCAAGACAGAAAACAAAATGTTGTCTTGAATAGCTTGGGTGGAGTATGTGACACTTCCTCAGATTCTGAATGGAGTTCCATTACATGTGGAGTGACTCAGGGCTCAGTTCTTGGGCCACTATTATTCCTGATTTTTATAAATGATCTACCATCACGTACAAGCCTGCCATGTAAATTTACATTATTTGCTGATGATACCACAATTTTTATGAGCAGTAGAACACACAACAATCTTGAGGAACTCATTAATCACATACTCTCAGATGTGGTTAATTGGTTCAAGGTGAATGGTCTCCCATTAAATTCCAGTAAGACCAGCTTTGTTCAGTTCTGTACAAAAACAGAAAAAGAGAGAGAGATAAGTGTGACATGTAGTAATCAACCAATAGTAAGAATGGAAACAACACAATTTCTTGGAGTGCACATTGACAAGAAAATGAACTGGTCGTCACATATTATTGATCTCTGTAAGAGGCTTGGCTACCTATGCTTTACGGGTTGTCACTACATGTGTTGAACCTAATGCTGCAAAAGTGGCATACTATGGCTATTTTCATTCTCTCATTGAGTATGGAATTATTTTTTGGGGCAACCAGCCATTAGCAAGGAAAGTGTTCATTGCACAGAAGGGAGCTTTAAGAATTATACGTGGATTGCGCCCAAGAGACTCGTGTAGAAATATACACAACTACATGCCAATATATTTTTTCTCTCATGTGTTTTGTTTGTAAAAATACAGAGATATTTCAACCAAACAGTAATTATCATGAGCATAACACATGGAGGAAGAATGACATACACAGCGAGCTCAGAAATTTGAGCTTGGCACAAAAGGATGTCCACTACACTGGAGCAAAACTCTTCAATGCTCTTCCTCCTGAAATAAAGACAGAGATTCATAACAAGAGTAAGTTTAAGAAAGCACTAAAAGTATTTCTGCTAGAAAAAGCTTTTTACAGTCTAGATGAATTTTTAACTAAATAAATTGTAATATTTTAATATTATATAATACAAGTTGACATAATGCCACTAAGAATGTTATTTAACCTGAGCTCTGTATCTGTTTTCTGTAGTGTTTTAATGATTATAAGAAAATATGTATTTTCTTTTTCTGTATTGCTGCCCAAAGAATTTACTGCATAAATTTTTATATAATTATGTACTCAAATTTCTGTATATGCTATAAGATTATCAGATTGTATTCGTAAAAAACTGACTTGTTCCACGTCCTTGTGTATCCAACACAGTTGGACCTATGGAACACGAAATAAATCAAATCAAAACAACTGGTTCTCAACAAATGGCTTAATCTTTATGAGGCTCGTATTATGAAATGCAGTTGCAGGGGAAGGAGTAGAAGAATAGTTACAGGAGAATATGGGCTTGGGACAAGGAATGAGAGAAGAGAAAGGCTAATTGAGTTCTGTAATAAATTTCAGCTAGTAATACCAAATACTCTGTTCAAGAATCACATCAGGAGGAGATATACTTGGAAAAGGCCAGGTGATACGGAAAGCAGATATAAACTCAGATCACAATGTAGTAGTGATGAAGAATAGGACGAAGTTTAAGAGATTAGTAGGAAGAAACAATATGCAAAGAAGTGGGATACGGAAGTACTAAGGAACAATGAGATATGCTTGAAGTTTTCTAAGGCTGTAGATACAGCAATAAAGAATGGTCCAATAGGCAGTATAGTTGAATAGGAATGGACATGTCTGAAAAGGTCAATGACAGAAACTGGAAAGAAAAACATAGGTACAAAGAACGTAATGCAAAGAAATCAAGGTTAACAGGAGGAATACTTCAGCTGATCAATCAAAGAAGAAAGTACAAAAATGTTCAGGGAGCTTCAGGAATACAGAAATACAAGTCACTGAGGAATGAAATAAATAGGAAGTGCAGGAAGCTAAGACAAAATGGCTGCATGAAAAAGGAACAATGAGATATGCTTGAAGTTTTCTAAGGCTGTAGATACAACAATAAAGAATGGTCCAATAGGCAGTATAGTTGAATAGGAATGGACATGTCTGAAAAGGTCAATGACAGAAACTGGAAAGAAAAACATAGGTACAAAGAACGTAATGCAAAGAAATCAAGGTTAACAGGAGGAATACTTCAGCTGATCAATCAAAGAAGGAAGTACAAAAATGTTCAGGGAGATTCAGGAATACAGAAATACAAGTCACTGAGGAATGAAATAAATAGGAAGTGCAGGAAGCTAAGACAAAATGGCTGCACGAAAAATGTGAAGAAATTGAAAAAGAAATGATAGTGGGAAGGACTGTCTCTGGATATATGAAAGTCAAAACAACTTTCGGTGAAATTAAAAGCAAGTGTAGTAACATTAATAGCGCAACTGGATTTCCATTGTTAAATGCAGAGGAGAGAGTGGATTGGTGGAAAGAGTACACTTGAAGGCTTCTATGAGGGGGAAGATTTGTCTGATGTGATAGAGGTAGAAACAGGAGTTGATTTAGAAGAGATAGGGCAAAAGGGCTCGATAACATTCCATCAGAATTTCTAAAATCATTGGGGGAAGTGGCAACAAAATGAATTTTCACATTGTTATGTAGAATGTATGAGTCTGGCAATATACCATCTGACTTTCAGAAAAATATCCACACAATTCTGAAGGCTGCAAGAGCTGACAAGTGTGAAAATTACTGAACAATTAGCTTAACAGCTCATGCATCCAAGTTGCCAACAAGAATAATATACAGAAGAATTGAAAAGAAATTGAGGACGTGCCAGATAACAATCAGTTTGGGTCTAGGAAAGGCAAAGGCACCAGAGAGGCCATTCTGATATTGCAGTTGATAATGGAAGCAAGACTAAAGAAAAATCAAGACACGTTCATAGGATTTGTCGACCTAGAAAAAGCATTTTAAAATGTAAAATGGTGCAAGATGTTCAAAATTCTGAGAAAAATAGGGGTAAGCTATAGGGAGAGACAGGTAAAATACAATATGCACAAGAATCAAGAGGGAATAATAATAGTGGAAGACCAAGAATGAAATGCTCAGATTAAAAAGGGTGTAAGACAGGGATGTAGTCTTTTGTCCCTACTGTTTAATCTGTATATCGAAGAAGCAATGATGGAAATAATTCAGGACTGGAATTGAAATTCAAGGTGAAAAAGTATCAATGATACAATTCACTGATGACATTGCTATCCTGAGTGAAAGTGATGAAGAATTGCATGATCTGCTGAATGGAATGGACAGTCTAATGAGTACAGTTTATGGATTGAGAGTTAATTGAAGAAAGATGAAATTAATGAGAAGTAGCAGAAAAGAGAACAGTGAGAAATTAACATCAGGATTGATGGTCATGAAGTAGATGAAGTTAAGGAATTCGGCTACATAGGCAGCAAAATAACCAATGAAGGACAGTGCAAGGAGAAAATCAAAAGCAGACAAGCACTAGCAAAAAGGGCATTCCTTGCTAAGAGAGGTCTACTAGCATCAAACATAGGTCTTAATTTGAGGAAGAAATTTCTGAGAATATACGTTTGAAGCACAGCATTGTATGGTAGTGAAACACGGACTGTGCGAAAACTGTACAGAAGAGAATTGAAGAATTTGAGATATGGTGCTGCAGACAAATGTTGAAAATTAGGTGGACTGGTAAGGTAAGGAATGAGGAGATTCTGTGCAGAATTGGAGAGGAAAGGAATATATGGAAATCACTGATAATTAGAAGGGAAATGATGATAGGACATCTGTTAAGACATCAGGGACTGACTTACATGGTACTAGAGGGAGCTGTATAGGGTAAAAACTGTAGAGGAAGACAGAGATTGGAATATATCCAGCAGATAATGAAGGATGTAGGTTTCAAGTGCTACTTTGAGATAAATAATAATAATAATAATAATAATAATAACAAATTATGAAATTCCAAACAACTAATAATGACATACAGGCACTAGAAGTAGAGATCAATGGATACACACTGGGTGAAACTCTGTGTGTGAAGTCGCCAGGCATCCACTTGGGTTATACAACTGTAGTGACACCAACACACGGGTAATTGAACCAAAAACTCAGTTCTGCCAGCTCACTGTGCTGACCTGCTGCCTGAAATACTAGAGAGTACTCTGGATGTGTTCATTTAGTATTTTCATATTTTACTCCTGGATATCTCTCTTATTCTGTTGGCTTGCAGTCTGAATTGCATACTTTCACTCAGTATTGTCCAGAGGCACTACCTTTCGGGACGATGCAACTACAGTCGGAAGAGAATTTATTTTGCAGAAGCTTGCAGTAATATTATGTAAAGTTTGATAAGCAAACATCTTGCAGAAGCCTTTTCAGGGACCTTGGATTTCTTACACATAACGCCAATACACTGCTCACTTTTTTTGACATCAAAACAAAAGGGTTTTCTACTGTGTTCTCAAAAAGGTCATCTAAAACTAACAGAAAACAGCTACATTCCCCTAAGGACAGAAAGCAAAGTTAAGGGGATTACAGCTGTCTAAATTTAGCCAACAATATAATTACACTGTCAATTTACACAGGCACTGGGATACAAGTAAACCAGCTGACAGAAGTTGTTGAACATAATGATTTAGAGACAACCTTTGAAAAAACAGAAGTAATGACCAATATAAAAGACGTTCCACCAAAACTCCAGAAACAATAAGGGCACATTAATAAACAAGAAAATTTATGTACCTTGGGTGCATAATAATAAACAACAGATCTGAGAAAAAAGCATTTGGGAATGAATAGGTAAACTTAAGATAGCCTGCCAAATATTACATACCATCTATAATAAAAGAATGCCTTCCCCAGAACACCAGAATATGTCATTGTATAACTGTTCTGAAACCAGTACTTTTGTGTGCAGCTGAAACACTTTTCTTGACTGGCTGTGAATGACTCTTTGGCAAACTGGAGAAGAAAAAGTGCATAAATTATTGCAGGGACAATGAGATCCAGTAGGATGCTGAGAGCAAGTAAACACAGATTGATGTATAGTCTGCAAGAACTGAATTTTATGACTTTGATATGGATACCATTAACAGTAGTCCAGTACAGATAGCCTTCGTCAGGTAAGTGTATGTAAATCACAGATCATATAACCTTAATCTGTATCTGAGAAGGTTTTAAGTAAACAAAATTTTATAGAACAAAAATTTTACATTAGTTTTTGGTCATATTAGTTTCATCTTCACCTTTTTATGGGGCTACTGTACTGAGCAGACTGTGAAAAATTAATGCATAATAGCCTATTAGCATCATCAGCCCACTGCCATATACTTCTGGATAAAGGATTCCTCTACATGTGATCCTGTATTATAGGCTTCAGCATCCATTTGCTCTTTTATATTTTCGAATGTCACCCATCCAGGATCCATTAGACTATTTTAATGGTGTTTTCTAATCTCTACCAGTTATTTGTCTGGCTACATGTCACATCTGTCTCCATTTTACTTTCGATACAGATATAATTACATCTCCCACTAGAACATATTCCCTGCTTCATTTGTTTCTTTTCTTTTCCCTCCTACTAATTCATAACATTCATTCCTCCAGTCACTACTGAGCAGCCCTCAGTTTTTGAATGGTGCCTTGGCACACAGCTCAGAGGTGTGCTGGACTGAATCCTGCATTTGTCTGGCAAAGCAAGGAGAGGTAATGATGTATAGTTCCTGATCACCAATCTTTACATCAGTGATCTGGATTAAATTCCTAATCTCTGCATAGCATCTCATGAAGGAAGGTCATGTGACACTGTTGACTGTGATCCATCTGTGACATGAGGATGTTAAGCTCTCCAGCCCCCTAGGTGCACTTTGAGGCCAGCACTAGGTTTCACACTCTCCCTCCTTTCATCACTATCACCACCATAAAACACAAATGTAATAGTACACTATGCATTCACCCATTACACTCACCTACACTATACATGTAACGAGGCATTATACGTAGCAATTCCAACTGGCACCAAAGTCTCATTGGTCGGCGGTAAGAGCCAATTGTTGTGCCTTTCGTAATTGAGAGTATTGAATGGACGTATATAAAAAATTTGATATTAGCACATGGAATGAAATAAAAATGTTGTGTATACTAATTTTGGATCATCTGATTTCAGCATCGTGTCATTTCCTAACTGATTTATGTGTCATGTCATGGCCTTTTAAGTTTATAGCAGTTGTTTCTGATGTGCAGTTTTTGTGAAAACTTTACATGGAATTCATTCATTTTGAAATGCTAAAGAATATTTTTTAGCACCTGGGGAAAGATTAGGTCAATTTTGTGGTTTAAATTTTCTTGGGGCAACATTCTTAACAAAATGTATTTCAATGTCCAGGGAACTATCACTTGCTGTTTCAGAAGACTTAACACGTAGCGTTAAGCATTTTCTTCCCTAATTAGCTGCCCCTCTCAACCCATTTTACCACTTCAAAAGCAGCGCTACATGCTCGAATCACAGATAAACATTATTTTAAATGATCAGTAATTGGTTTTGTAGAATCATAATAAGACAGAACTTCCTAGAACAGTAGTTGCTGTAGGTGATCCTGCCAGCATTGGTCAATCGAAAGTGGTTGTCTTGTGCTATTGTCCAACTGCAGAGTAGGCTGTTATCCTGAACGGTAAAGTGTGGAAAAGTATATAGGATAGCATGTATTGTGTGCTTGTCAAGTAGGTGATGCAATTTGGAATTTCAGTTAGTTGAGAGTTAATCAGGGTAGGTCTAATGATTAATTTGCAGGCTGTTAATGAGTTTTAGACTGCTTTCTTCAGTGGCAAACAATCATCGGCTGTTTGTTTGCAAACACAAATTATGTGTGTTGCCACCCAGAAAGTTTTACATTGAAACTGTCAACAGTAATTTAGGACATTTACTTCTCCACAACTTTAAATCCATACAGGAATTTGACATTTTTCTGCATAGGGGTTCTTTATACTCCATGAAATTCAGATCCATATATGTTTTATAAATTAGGTCTTCACATGAAACTGCTGACACTCTTCCTCCAGAAGTGCAAAATTGAAAAGCAATATGTGTTTTTTTACTGAGAGACTGTCATTTGAAAGTTAGAGATATTAATGGTGTGCAGAGGGATACAAAAAAAATGGTAAAACTTTACAAAGGGCTGTCGGGGAAATTTAAGACTGCAGAACAGCTGATTTGTGAATCAATGTTTCATATGATTTTTTTTTCAAATTAAAACATGAGTGGGGGAAGATAAGTGATCAGATTTTATTGTCAAAAGTAAGAACACATTCGCTCTTAATCATACATGCATGGGTGTTGCCAACATCTGCACATGTGCGGCCCACTGTAAACTTTAGCCAAAAAACTGCACTTTTGAGGTGAATCCCACAAAACACAAAGGTGACGTACTCCGCCATAGTAGTGTCTCAGGATACCATGTTACCTCACCTGCTTGCCAGTGTTACATATTAGAAGTCTCTAACTTTCCAAGCAGTGAGTCAACAAACTGAAATTTGTTGAAAATTTTGTATTGAGAGTACTCACATTTCCAGGACTGTGTATTCCCAATATCTAAAGGCTCTAAAAATTAGTGATGTGATAACTTTATCATCACTGACAGAGCCACAGCAGGTGTCTACAGTTTTCAAAAGGTTGCTTTCTGCTAAGATGATAATTGTGGACGTTTAGAAAATAATATTTATATGTTGCTCACTTCACTTATTACATCTGGAAACGTGTATTTTCTCTCACTATGGCTGCTAATGGGTTTTGCCACTTTGTACCAAAACTGTACATTTAGAGCGATAGACCATTTGCTCAGTCTCTGTTCTGAAACGAGAACTCTGTTTCATGATGAGCACATTATAGAGGTATGAAAATTTGTGCAAGAGGTGGACACTTTCTATTCCCTTCCAATTGATAGTGAAAAAAAGTGTTAACCAAGCAATGTCCTCAAATACACTTTGCCATGTGGAAAAAAGATAAAAGCTGATTTCAATGAAAGTTTTTAAGAATGCTGCATACATAACAAACTAGTTTGGATACATTACATCTGCCAACCTGATCCCTGAAAGTAATTGGAAAGAGCAGTGCAGTAAGTGATAGGACATTTCTTGACAGTTTTAAAATTTTCCACTGCTTGCTTAAGTTGTAACAATACATACTAGAGATGTGATATTAATTTTCAATCTAATCAACATGTCAGAATCTGAGAACAATGTAACCCATTGTGGAAGCAGGATGGATCTGATATTCATTAAGTGCACAGTGCGAAAGTATGTACTCATGCTTATTGTCATACAAAGTAAGTTAGGATGTGACAGCAGAAACATTTTGAAAGGCTCTCCTCCTTGAATTAATCACTGTATCACTTTTCTCTTGTCGCAAAAACAGTAATTTTTTGGTGTGAACAAGGAAGGCGAATGTTACTTACATTGTTTTCAGTCCATACAAGTAAGACTTGTATACAGTACACCCTACTGCTTTTCTTACTGCACAAAGTAAGCTGTTAAAAGCAAAGTTGGATGCCCTATACAGTAACAGTGAGATCAGTACTGCAGCATACTTGCACAATTTTTGGAAACAACGTGGAAACAGCTAACACCAAAGAATTACCTGCTGCTCATTATGATCTTACAATTAGTACAGTCTGGAAATTCATAGTTAATACAGTTTTAAAGGCATCACTCATATTACAAAATGAAAGGAAGGCTGCAGGTAGAGTTTTTGTTATAACCTGTGGGACATCTCATTATAGTGCACACCTACAATGCATTGCTTTTGAAATTTGATTGTAGTTATGATATATACAGTTATTGGTTTGTTGATAAACTCAATTGTTGAAACTGCACAGCTTTGATATTGACGAAGGGAACAGTAGAGCATCTACAAAAAATAAACTTTCCATTTTCTCCGTAACCATTGTAACTTTGGGTGAGTGAAGATGAATTGGTAGTGACAGGCGGAGTTACATACAACCTTGAAGTTCACAAAATGCTTTTACCTGTAATGAAACAGGTGCAAGATTTTTTTAAAATAATGCTCGTATCACATTTTGGTCAAATATTTGTAAAGTCAGGCACACAAGTTGGTTTTCGTTGTACAAAAAGTACTTTTCAAAGCAATTAGCTTCTTTGGATAATCACTTGTTGCCTTCTTTTGATGATGATGATGTCCTCCTCGCCGTGTCCGGCGACAGCGACTCCATCAGTCTTCTCTGTCCTTTTTGTGGTAGGCTCGGATGTGGCTCGCGAATCCGAATTTCGCTTTAAATATCCTGTTGCATGAAGCACAGTGAATTTGACCAGCAGAGTTGTAAGTATACGTGAAGACAGGCTTGAGCTGAGATTTCCGGAGCTCTCTTTTAGCATCCAGGTTCATTAGACGCTTTTGCTCAAATCGTTTGATGCTCTTATGTACAGTTGATCGCCACTCCGATCGGCGCAATGCTAGCTCCTCCCAACGGTTGCTTGGAATGCCACAGGCTGCAAGGTGGCGTTTAATGGTGTCTTTATATCGCAGGTGTTGACCACCTTTCCTCCTCTTCCCGCACAAGAGCTGCGAGTAGAACACCGCTTTAGGTAGCCTACTGTCATCCATGCGTACTATGTGACCACTCCATCTCAGTTGATGTTTCATTATTAAAGCTTCAATACCAGCCAGTTTCACGCAGCACAAAATCTCCGTGTTTGGGACACGGTCTTCCCATTTGATGCGCAGAATTGATCTCAGATATCGAAGATGAAATTTATCTAGCTTTTTAATGTCAGCTTTGTAACAGCACCAGGTTTCCGAGGCATAGAGTAAGGTGGATAATACTACTGCTTTGTAGACTGCAATTTTTGTTTGTAGTTTGAGATCATGTGATTTCCATACTCGGTCATTAAGCTTACCGAAGGCTGAGGCTGCGCTGGCTATACACGCTGTGATTTCCGTTGTCAGGCTGTTGTCACTTCTAATTTGGCTTCCCAGGTATTTGAAATTTGACACATTTTGCAAGGGTTTGTTATTTATCTCAATACTGGAGTCATCTGCATTAAGACCTCTAAGTGGCTGTTTGAGAACTTGCGTCTTAGTGATCCTAATGGCTAAGCCAAATGTTCTGCAGGAGGCATTTAGCAGCTTTATGTGAGTCTGAAGAGTTTCGCAAGAATTAGCCATCATGCATACATCATCCGCGTAGAGAATCTCTAAGATGGATAGTTTGGTTACGCGACTTTTTGTTCTGAGGCGAGAGATGTTGAAGACACTTTTGTCTGTCCTTGTGTCGAGACTAATTTGATTACTACAGGCTTTGGTCACGTCTCTCATAACAACTGCGAAGTAAAGTGAGAAGAGTGTGGGAGCCAGAACACAGCCTTGTTTTACACCACATGTCATGGGAAACTGTTCTGAGAGCTTGTCTTCATGGCGGATTTTTGCCATCATGTTTTCATGAAACTGCCGAATCAAACTGACAATTTTGTCAGGGCACCCAGTTTTCTTTAGTATGATCCAGAGAGCTTCCCATGGGACACAATCAAAAGCTTTTTCCAGGTCTACAAAGCACATGAACAAAGGCCGATGTTGCTCTAAGCTTTTCTCTTGCATTTGTTTGACAACAAATATGGCATCCACTGTGCCTCTGTTTGGGCGAAAGCCATACTGGATCTCTGGTAGCAGTTTTTCTGCAAAGTGTGTTAACCGGGTGTTAATTATGTGGGCAAGGACTTTTCCCGCTGCTGAGAGAAGAGAAATGCCCCTGTGGGAGCTGCAGTCTGATATGTCACCCTTTCCTTTATAGATCTTGGAAATACAAGCATCTTTCCAGTCTTGTGGAATCATTTCATACTCCGAAATCCTTAAGATCAGAGCAAACAATGGTTTCTTGATGTTTGGCCCCCCATATTTATATAGCTCTGATGGCAAGTTATCTAATCCTGCTGTTTTGTCATTTTTCAGCTTAGCCAGTGCTGAAATGAATTCATTGTAGGAAGGGGCATCCGCAAGTTGTTCCTCAACTGGCAGGTCTTCAAGTGCTTCTATGTATGGAATATCGGTTGTCTGATGGTCGGGATTAAGAATGTCACTAAAATGTTCCGCCCACCGAGACAGGATGTCGCTCTGTTGCGTCAGCCGACAACTTTTATCTTTGTTATAGACTGGTGCTATCTTCCCAACTCTTGGACCAAAGATAGTTTTCAGGGACTCAAAGAATCTGCCCGTTTGGTGTGTGTCGGCATATAACTGTATTTCATTTGCTTTATTTGCCCACCAACTGTCTTTGAGAGCACGTACCTTCACTTTTAGATTGTAATGCGCTGCTCTACACTTGTTATCATCAGGGGCGTGAAGAGAGGTTCTGAAATCATTAATTAGCTTTCTGATCTCTGGATCTGAGTCGTCAAACCAGTCCTGGTGCTCCTTCTGAGGCTTTCCCAAGACTTCTGAAGCACAGCCACGCAGTCTGCTAGCGTATGCACTCCACTGTTCATCTACAGGGGCAGATTCAGATGTCAAAAGGCCATTGACACCAAATTTTTCATTCAGTTTTGCTCTCATAGTCTGATCATTGGCCAAGATTTTGCAGGACAATTTTGTTGGTATTTTGTGTGAAGCTCGGTGTGGTGCCTTCAAAGTTATCTTTAATTTGGACCTCACGAGTCGATGGTCTGTCTATCCCTGAGCGCCTCTCATTGCACGTGTGACCAGTACGTCACCAAGATCTTTTTTCCGTACTATCACATAATCCAGAAGGTGCCAGTGTTTAGATCGCGGATGCATCCATGTCGTTTTATATTTTTCAGGCAGATGAAAATATGTATTTGTCAGACAGAGTTCAAACTCGGCACATAGAGTTAGAAGATCCAAACCATTCGAGTTGCATTTTCCAATCCCATGGCGACCGAGGACTCCATTCCAAGCACTGAAATCATTCCCAACATGGGCATTGAAATCACCAAGTAACAGAAGTTTATCTGCAGAAGGAATATCCCTAAGGACATGTCGGAGGTCTTGGTAGAACTTGTTCTTCTCTTCATCCGGAGATGGCAGTGTAGGTGCTTATACATTGATCAAGTGAAGATATTTCTTGGATGCCAGGTGAAGTCTGAGTGTTATTATTCTGTCACTGATACCTTTTGGGAGTTCTGTTAGTGAACATGCCAATTTAATGCGTATGGCAAAGCCTACCCCACTTTCCGCCCTTTCAGTGGATGATTTTCCACTCCAGTAGTAGGTATAACCTCCGAGCAGTTCACATAACTGTCCAGAGTCACTAAGATATGTTTCGCTTATGGCAGTAATGTCGATGTTATATCTAGCCAATTCCCTTGCGATAAGTCCTCTCTTTCTCTGTGGGCGCTGATTATGGTCGTTATCCTGTAAAGTACGGACGTTCCAGACTCCAATCATTAGATATTTAAGGTAACTGTTTATTTTATTATTTTTTTGACCGCATATGTTTGTGAAAAAGTGACCGCAGTTTGCCACTTGTGCTGGGCTGAGATGGGCTATGTTTAGGCCACCTTTTCTAGGCCCCTCCCTGGATTAGGGAAAGCAGAGCGATCCTAAATAGGGCTGCTTTGTTGTCTGACGAGCTGCCGAACCAGTCCTCCCGTCTCTCACGAGTACCAGAACGACCATCACCGTCTGACCGCCTAACGTGCAGAGCACCAACTAAGGTTCAGGTACACCAAACCCTTGCCTCACCATCAGTACTCCATCACCGCAGGACTTTCAAAGCTCATAGTCCATTGAAACTTTGCCGGAGTCATCTGCGCGTGAAGGTATTTAAAGTGGACAAGCAGTTGCGCAGATGCAGATCCACTCTCTCGTCCTCTGCCTCTAGTTGGCAGTGGATCGTAGGGCCGATACGACTGGCAAGAGGCAGGGGATGCAGTGAATGGCCATATGCCACTGGAAGTATCCTGACATATGCCCTTAAGGCACATCACAGGTGCCTTGCTTCGTCAGTACAGAAGCCGTGAGTGTTTACCTATCGATATTACCCGCCTCCTACACTGATGAAGAGACTGACAGAAGGGAAGAAGGAAAGGGAAGGGACTGGAAGGGAAAGGGAAGAAAGGACGGTAGGATAATCACTTGTTGAAATGAATTGTGCTTGCTGTAGCTGCAAGAGGGCACATGTTCAGAGAACTAGGTCATAGATTCTTTCAAAGAGTACGTAATGATCAACACGTTTTTCGAGCTAACGTATTCTCTACTTTGGTGAACTTCTCTTACATTATGATCTTTCAACCTATGTTGTTACCTTTCATTGTCCTTTATGCCTCAAACATTGCAGACCTTTATAATTGTAGTTATTTTCAAGATACAATAAATTTTGCTTTTAATAAGTCAATTATAAGATGGAAGATAACAAGAACTTAAGACAAGATTTGTCAAATGCTCTGTGGGGAAAAATTATCTTCCCGACATTGTTCTAAACATTCTGTAGTAGAATTGCAGTGTCAGCAAATTACTATGGACCACCACCCTCAAGAATTCAACCATGTAACTAAATCAGATTTTAATTACTACATGCATTTGTCATTTACAATTGCAGTAGCATTAGCCTGGGTTTGTGACAGACATTAACTGTTACATTACATTGTAAACAACATTTCTTGCCCACAGCTATATCAGTTTATTCATTACAACCAATTTTGCTTGCTACAGACGATTGTTAAGGTTATAACACATGAGATGTACATCATGTTATTCAGAATGTATTCAAAAGCAACTGTAATGTCCAATTAATCTCCATGTATAACTAATTACAACTGATTCCATTTCCTGTCAGTGAATGTTACAGATCCATTTGAATACATTCTGAATAACATGATCAGATGTACATAATCTTGAAGGTGGTCTGTAGTGACCAAAATCGATACAGCTGTGTGCAAGAAACATTGTTCAGAAAGTTGTTAATAGCTGTAAATCACCACTTAACAAAACTCTATTACATTTCAGTTGCTCAGTTCTTAACAGTTTATCTTCCATGCTTCCATTTTGTGCTCATGTGGCAGATGAATGAAATAAACATTGACACAGTTAGTTAAGGTTTGAAACACAGGAGTAGAAGTTGAACACTTAGCACCTGTATTAAATTAAATTCTGAAAGAATTCACTTACTGGGACCAAAGATAGTTCATACCAACATGAGATTATAGTCTACTTGGTTCACATCACCAATCTGCAACTATGCTGCTATCACTAAGGTAACAATCTTATCATCCAAGGATCAATAAAACACATTAAATGATATAAAAAATATTTTATTTAATTATTAAGTCTCTTCAGGACACATTTCCATTATATACAGAAGTAACAAAAATGCTTGAAATCATTCATAAACATAAGAAAACATTTCTTAAGAAACCGAGGGAAACATTACACCAGTCATTCCCAAAAATCAAAAAGAGTATAGATATATGACAACCATCATGCTGTACATGAACCCACATTATTATAGACAGATACCAGCAAAAGGAAAAACCTTGAACAGACATATACAACAAGATAAGGACATGTGTACAATTCAACGAAAAGATGTGTAACATTTGAAAATAGTGGGTAATTTATCTTTGTACATACAATAAGAGAAAGAATCTCACCTGGAAAGAAAGGATATGATAATGCTTCTTGGTGATATTTACATTCCTTAAGTTAAACACTATTCTACTTATGTGACAGGATTATTTGGTGATTTATGTTATGAGATGCTATACATCATCATTCTTTCTCTGTAACCCATTATGAAAAACAAAAGCTTTACTGTCAGCCAATCCCAATACAACAAGAATGATCAGTTAAGAAACTTTACCAAATGAAAGCAGCATTGGCATGTTGATAGAGACACAAACAAACACAAACACACACACAAAATTCAAGCTTTCGCCACCAACGGTTGCTTCATCAGGAAAGAGGGAAGGAGAGGGAAAGACGAAAGGATGTGGGTTTTAAGGGAGAGGATAAGGAGTCATTCCAATCCCGGGAGCGGAAAGACTTACCTTAGGGGGAAAAAAGGACAGGTATACACTCTCACACACACACGTATCCATCCGCACATATATATATATTTTTTAGAGGGAAACATTCCACGTGGAAAAAATTAGATGACAGATACAAATACCATTTGCAATTAACCATACCAATGTTGACTTGGTTTCTGCTTTTATGCAGTATGATGGCCCAACTGAACAGCTCTGTCAGGAGGGTCAATATGCAGCTAGATCAGCTGCTTCAGGCAACTACTTTGTCAGGCATAGGTTTGGTTCCTGTTGATGCATTGTAGGTGGGACTTCACCAGGCATGGCCAGCATCTGAATAGGAAAGGGCTGAAAAGAAAAATCCTTGGGGGGTGGGGGGCAGGCACATACTTGCGGGAGTAACTCTTTTTTAGGATACGAACTTATGCTATTAGGGTTATTGCAAATTTTGGTGATAAAAATATCAGTAAATTAGCTTACTATGCCTATTTTCATTCACTGCTTTCATATGCTGTCACATTTTGGGGTAATTCATCATTAAGAAAGAAAGTATTCATTGCACATAAGTGTAAATCAGAATAATGACTGCAGCCTATCTAAGATCACCTTGCAGACATTTATTTAAGGAACTCAGGATATTCACAGAACCTCCACAAAACAAATATTCACTTATGAACTTTTTTTGTTGTTAATAATTCATCCCAATTCAAAAATAACAGCAAAGTGCATAGCTATAATAGTAAAAGAAAATATGATCTTCATTATTCTGGGTTATATCTGACTTTGGGATGAAAAGGGGTGAATTATACTGCCAGAAAAATCTTTGTTCATTTACCTAACAGCATTGAAAGTCTGATAGATAGCCAAACAACATTTGAATTTTTAGATATGATTTTTACATATGAAGTAGTAACTGTTTCATAGTCTCACAGGATGTAATATGGCATGGTTAGTGTAAAGTTCTATATAGCATGCACAGAGCACAATCTCTCTGTTGGTAGCCTACAGCTGAAAGAGCAAATGTTCCTGAGTTAATTGCATATGGTATTCTAATGCTACAATCTTGAGAAGAAATTATACCTATTAATGCAAGTGTGCTGCGTAACACCACTGTTGACTGTGGATGAATCTGGTGCAAGATCCCCTGTTATTTACTGCCTCACTACACATGCTAAGCTTGGCCTATGCAGGTTTTTCTTAGATCAGATACAAAAGTTCACTAGAAACACCAAATACAAGACGACAGTCAGTCTCATGAACAAAGCTTTTATCAATACAGTTTGGTGATTGTGACAGCTACTACAATGCCAGGAGAGTGTAGTTATGGGTTATAGTGACCACAGGTTATGTGCCTCGCATGCTGGCCAGGAGTGGAGACAGAAGACATGCGCAAAACGTAAATGGCAATTCAATGCTAAAGAGTACTGTGTACACAATGCTGAAAACCCTGCACTTACAAGCACAAAAAGAAAAATTCTCAGAGCTATTGGATGGTTTCCTTACTTGTCTTTTGCATATACATGGTCTCAGCTACTGTTTCCACTCCCCAAGAGGTCTTGTATAATGGTCTCAATTTCTGCAGAGGATGGTGTTGCAAATGACTGTTCCTTCTTTCCACATGCCTTCCTTACTGATTGGAACTGTCTCTGAATCCTGCATGTCTCATTTGGTGGAGCTGAAGTTACTGGAAAATGCGGACCAAAGAGTTCTTTTTGCAATGTAATGCCAGCCCTCATTTCTTTAATTAACTTATCAAATGATGCAAATAGAGAGCCTGCAGTTTCGCTGTTAGCACTTCTTGCTAATTGTTGCACAATAGTCAGCCTGTCTTCCAAAGCAGCTCGGTAGTCAACAGTGCTGCCAGCAGCTGAAGTCTGCTGAGCAACTATTTGTGTTAATTCCTGCACAGATGACTCTCCGCAGAACCTGTCCTGCATAGGGAGCTTTACGGTTCCTTTGCTGATTTCCATTGCATGAATGTGTTCACAGAGGTTACCCTTGATCAAATTGTCTGTGCAAGAACACACATAACTGTGCACACAGATCTGAAAAGAAATACAAAATAACACATTATACGCACATGTGGATTAACATCTCTCAAATTGGCACAAATGGTTGTTACACCTAGGAATTTAACTGTTGAAAATAAGTGTACATACCTTGCACTCAGGACAGGACAATGGGCATGCAGCACAAGAGTTCTCTGTATAGGTGACAGTATATGGGGGCCGATTAGAAAGGGTGTATACATGCCATGTGCCATCTTCAACGCAGTGTATCAGTTCCTTATTGATACCACAACCTCTTCTGTGACTCTTACTTATTTCAGCACTGCGTCTAGTTCTCTCTGTCCCCTTAAAAACCCTTATTAATCTTTGAAAAAGTGAGTCCCCCGTTCTGTGAAACAGGTCCTGGATACATTTATCTACCCTGTTATTTATCTTCAATAAGTATGAGTATTTAAGAGTTTTGTGGTTTGCTCCTAAGAACATATTTGTATTAAGGCCAAGTCCAATTCTGTAGCTGTATGCCCACATATGTGCCCTCCATGCATATCTATCTTTAAAGTACTTGCCAAACTCCTCAGTTCCTTCCTCCTCTGCACACATATATGCTAATGCTATAGTTACTTTCAGCAAGCAGTGGATCAAACATTCTCTAATGAAACTGTCTTCTTACCTTTGTTTTGATGTTTCCAGTACATTTTTTAATCTGCTCAAAGAAAACTTGCATGGACCATGTGTTAGTATGTGTACTGAGGCATAAGAAACTGGACATCCAGCACCAAATTCATCCACAGTCAACAGT
Source organism: Schistocerca americana (assembly GCF_021461395.2). Lineage (NCBI taxonomy): Eukaryota > Metazoa > Arthropoda > Insecta > Orthoptera > Acrididae > Schistocerca > Schistocerca americana. Next base: position 887,957,975 of record NC_060130.1, on the reverse strand, counting down.
GTGGTCAGATAAAATTTATACCTATTAGTACCATGTGTGCTGTCTATCAAAACTTTTTCTGCACAGAATTTTTTTGCCATTTTCTGCTGATACTCAGTCATAAGGACTATCATAAAGTCACTTTCTGATAATTTGTTTCCATTATCCTCAGTGCCTTGGGCTTTGTAATAAATCACCAGGGAATCTTTCCCTAGGCGCTCTTGTTGTCTCACCAACAGATCGACACTGGTTGCATCATCTTGGTGTGAACTACTATCGTCCAGCTTGTATGCTTTCCTAATATTTCTAATATCTTGTTTGCTTAAAAGATGAACTGTTCTGGAGAGTCTAACTTGAATGCTCTCTCTCACTTTCTTCAAAATTGTAGTATCAGGAACACCTTGTGCAATTAATTCAGCAACCATTGCCCTGTCAGCTGTGGTCAGATGTAGGCTACCCACAGAGAGACTGTGTCCTGTGTGTGTCCTGTAGAACTTGACATTAACCATGTTAGATGACACATTTTTGACTACCAAACAGGCAGGGCAGGTGCCACCAATTTTGATTGAAGGTTCCCTTAACCTTCTGCCTGAAGCTGTTTTGTCAGCATATCCAGAACGGTGGCAAAAAAAAAAAAATCACATTTCTGTTTTCCCCTTGGTCTTATGAAGGAAACCGTCTCTTCAGCTTCCATCTGTTCCTTCCACAGAAAGAACTCTGAAAATAAAATTACAATGAATAAGAAATACAAACTCAAGTACAGCATTTGTGTGTTATTCTGAGGAAATAATTTAGTTGAAATACACAAGATAACACTGAGTAAGGTCAAAACATATTAGCAGCTCTCTAATAATTATTATAAGCAAGGTGCCTGAGAAATAATGGTAATGAAGACAGTCTTTCCTACTCGTGTGTCATAGAATTTGAAAATGGTTGTGGTATGTACATACAATCAATGTCAGAATGCTTTATGCCAACATTCCAAACTAACCGAAGCCTAGGGCTACACTACAGATCAGCCTGTCACCACCACCAAGATTTAGAAACATGTAGCACGCTGGGGCAAATCCAGATTAACAACTTAATAAGTCCAACAGTTTAGAGTTGTTTAAGTTATACACTGAAGATATATTACCAATCATTGATTACCCTATGATACTTTCTTATCTATGTTTACATTAATGATACTCAACATGAATACTAATAAGTACTAAATCATATCATTAACTCACTGGAAAGTACTACATATGTAAACAATGTACATCAGTTATCTGGAAAATACAAATATTAAACTATAGTACACATTTCTTTCCTAGGCTGTACATATATATTATTGCAATGCTTCACCCTCATATGTCAGTACAAGCTTTTTCTTGTATTAAAATTTGTTCCACACACGTCACACAAGCCTGCCACACCACGAGTCACACACACACACACACACACACACACACACACATACACACACACACACACACACACACACACACCAAGATAGGTCCCGCGAAAATCATACGAAGTGTTCAAAGATCTACCTACAAGCAGCTACGTCTCATTGGCTCTTACCGCCAGCCAATGAGATATCGGTGCCAGTTGAAATAGCTACATATAATGCCTGGTATACATGTATACATACGCCAACCCTGTTTGTTAGGGGAGGGGATGATGTGCACAAATGAAGGACAATTTTTCTGTCAAGCAGCTGAAGCCATCCCATGAGATATCCTAATGGTAGATGAAAATTTAACTGCCACTATTTGGTTGGCAAGGGTAGGAAAGGCAGTGACGTAATGGTCCTGATCAACAGTTTTTACACCAGTGTACAGAATGAAGACTGAAATCTCTCCACAATATCTCATGAACAGAGGGCACCCTAAACTTGTTATCGGTGATCCATCCTTCAGACAGGGATATTAAGCTAGGCATTACACTTGAGGTATGAGCTATGTGTGAACACTGTGTTACGCCATCTCACTTCTCTCATCAACATCATCATCATCATTATTATTATCATCATCAACAACACAAACATAAAACACATTACTCATGCATCCATTACAGGTGCCTACACTCTACAAATACATGTATGACAACTCTCTCACATCCGTTAGGGGAAGGCAAATGTGTGAGGATGAAGAGCCCCCCTCCAACCAGCAGCTGGAACCACCCCATGGGATTTCCTGATTGTCAGTGAAACTTTCACTACCAGTACTTGGCTGGCAATGGGAGGAGATGCAGAGCTATAAAATATCTGATGAGTGGTCTTTACATGAGTGTCCTGGATTAAGTTCCAGATTTCTGCATAATATCTCACAAACAGAGGCATGTGAGACTGTTGATGGTGATCCATCCATCAGATGGGGACATTGAGCTTGTCAACCCCCTTGGTACTCTTTGAGAGTAGTGGCTATGTGCCAGCACTGGGTTTCACCCTCTCCCTTCTCTCATCATCATCATCATGATTATCATCACACAAAACAAACGTAACACTACATTGTGCATTCTCCCACTATATTCATCCACGCGCTACAAATTCATGTATGATATCTCTCACATACATGCAAGAAGAAGGGCCCATGACCCCAGATCACGAACACTCTTCCCAGTAAGTGGCTGAACTCTCACTGTTGATATCCTGGACTAGATGGAACTTTCACTGCCATTATGCAGTTTGCATGTGGAGGAGAGGCAGTCATTAAAGTTCCTGGTCAACTGAATTAAATTGCAAATCTCTCCACAGGGTCTCATGAAGAGAGGGCATGTGACACTGCTTATCAGTGATCAATACATTGATGGGGACAATAATCTCTGCAGCCCCACTGGTGCTATTTGAGAAGAGTGGGCTATGTGCCAGCACTGCAATTTCACCCTCCCCCTTCTCTCATCAACACCACCACACAACAAAAATGTAGAATTACACTATACATGCACCAACTGTATTTACCTACACTCTATAAATACACCTCTGACAGCTTTCACATATCTGTAAGGGGAGAGGCCCACATTCACACAGTAAGAACACCGTTTCCACCTAGTGGTTCAAATACCTAGTTGGATTTCCTGTAGAGGGATCTAACTAACACTGCCAGTATTCACTGGCAAAGGGAGGAGAGGCAGTGATGTAAAGTTCCTCATAAACAGTCTTTACACCAGAGTCTTGGATTAACTTGCAAATCTCTCCACAGTGTGTCATGATGGTTGGGCATGTGAAACTGCTAGCAGTGATCCATCTGTCAGATGGGGACATTAAGCTCAGTAGCCCCCTTGCTACTATTGGAGAGGAACAGGCTGTGTGCCAGCACTGAGTTTCACCCTCTCACATCTCAGATCGTCATCATCATCATCATTAAAAGTGCCTAAACACTATGAATACGTGTATGACAACTCTCACATATCCATTAGGAGAAGGCATATGAAGGGAAAGCTGACAAGTCCCATGGGACATACTGGTGGACAATGAAACTTTCACCACCAGTGGAGGAGATGTGATGATATAAAGTTCCTAGTCAATGGTCTTTATGTCAGTATCCTGGATTAAGTTTTAAATCTCCCAAAAGTGTGTCAGGAAAGGAAGGCATGTGACACAGTCAAGAGTGATCCATATATCAGGTGTGGACATTAAGCTTGGCAGCCCCCTTGGTGCTATTTGAGGGGAGTGGGCTACATGCCAGCACTGGGTTTCACCCTCTCCCTTTTGTTATCATCATCATTATCATCATCATTGTACAACACAATTGTAGCATTACAATCTTCATCCACACACTACACTCACCTATACTCTATAAACTGATAAATGGCAACTGTCACATATCTGTAAGGAGAGGTGTCCATGTGCATGGAAGGAGGACACCATTTCCACCACGTGGCTCATCCACACTGTCAGGTAACATGGTGATCAATAAACATACAGTGATCAATAAACATACAGTGCTAGTATTTTGGTGCAAGAGGCAGAAAGACTTTGATATAAAGTTCCTAATTAACAGTCTTTATGTTAATGTCCTGCATTAAGTTTCAAATCTCTCAACATGAAGTGAGGGCATGTAACCCCACTTATCATCAATCCATCTATCTCATGAGGATGTTAAGCTCAGCAAAACCCTTGGTTCTATTTGAAAGGAGTTGGCTGTGTGCTGGCATCACTTAAGTTTCTCCCTCTCCTTTCTCTCATAGTCATCATCAGCATCATCATCATCATATGGGACAAGTGTAGCACTACACTATACATACACATATTACACTCATCTACACGCTATAAATACTCATATGACAACTCTCATGTATATGCAAAGAGAGAGCACAGAGGAGGAACGCCCTCTCCACCATGTGGGTCAGCTATCCCCAATGAATATCTATTTATTTATTTATTTATTTGCACGTCTAGTTCCATAGGGTCAAATTGAGGAGCAAATCTCCAAAGTCATGAAAACATGTCAGTACATGAAATTACAACATAATAATGAATACTTGACGGAGGAGATAGAGAAGATCCAAAGAAGAGCGGCGCGTTTCGTCACAGGGTTATTTGGTAACCGTGATAGCGTTATGGAGATGTTTAGCAAACTCAAGTGGCAGACTCTGCAAGAGAGGCGTTCTGCATCGCGGTGTAGCTTGCTCGCCAGGTTTCGTGAGGGTGCGTTTCTGGATGAGGTATCGAATATATTGCTTCCCCCTACTTATACCTCCCGAGGAGATCACGAATGTAAAATTAGAGAGATTCAAGCGTGCACGGAGGCTTTCAGACAGTCATTCTTCCCGCGAACTATACGCAACTGGAACAGAAAAGGGAGGTAATGACAGTGGCACGTAAAGTGCCCTCCGCCACACACCATTGGGTGGCTTGCAGAGTATATATGTAGATGTAGATGTAGAACAGATAAAATAAAATGTGTATGAACCCAAAAAAATTCAAGTCATAAGTTTAAGTAAACACAGTCAACAATATAACATTGGAATCAGCTTAGTTTTTCAAGGAAATCCTCAACAGAATACTGATGGTGTATGAAACTTTCACTGCCAGTATTTGTTTAGGAAGGGGAGGAGAAGTGCAGTGTTCAGGGTTAAGTTCCAAATCTCCCACAGTGTCTCATGAGGAGAGGCATGTGAGATTGTTGATAGTGATCCATCCATCAAATGAGAACATTAAGCTCAGCTCTGTAAGAGGAGGGGCCATGTGCCGGCAACAGGTTACGTGCACTCCCTTATCTCAATTTCACCATTATATTAGATTAGATTCAGTTTTCATTCCACAGCCCCAAAAAGTGAGATGATTCTCATGGGTGTGGAACATGTCAGAAGTTATAACATAAAAAACATAGAACATTTGAATACAATACTCACTTCCTTGATCATTTGTCACGAGATTGTCAAAATATGTGAATCCATTATAGTAAACTGGAACTGGTAATATTTACAGAATTAATACACTGTCAGAATGGAACACAGTTATGCACTTTTAATAAATTTATCATATAAAACATATCTAATCTTGACTGTTGTGACCAAGTGCTGTTGAAACTGAATTCTAACAGGCATTTTTACTTAAGCTGGTCTAACAATCCCTGTTGAGATATTCATCTACAGAGTAGAAGGAGCTGCCTACCAAAGGTCTTTCAAACTTTGTTTAAACTGTGCTTTATCTGAAATCAAGATTTTAATGGTTGCTGGTAATTTATAGAAAATGTGTGTTCCTCAATATAGGACTCCATTTTGGACCAAGGTAAGTGACTTTAGGTCTTTATTTAGATTGTTCTTATTCCTAGTATATACTGTGTATGGAGCTATTGGTTGGGAACAAAGAGATATTACTTGCAACAAATTTCATTGAGGAATAAATACAGTGGGAAGGAGTGGTCGGAATACCCAATTCTTTGAACAGGGTTCTACTTCATGTTCTTGAATTTACATCACAAATGAGTCTTGTTACATGCTTTTGTACTCTAAGAACTTTTATTTGGTTTGATGAGGCACCCCAGAATATGAACCTATATGACATAATAGACTCAAAGTACCAAAGTATTTAAGGTTTTTTATATTTATATCTCTTACATCTGACATCATTCGCGTTGCAAGTACAGACTTGTTTAGGTTGTTCCAAGGCATACCATCAGACACCTATGCATCCACCGGCCAATTTGAATACTGTTACATGCCTTATGGATTGAAAAACGTTGCGCAAATGTGGCAGTGGTTCATTGATTCCATTTTGCTTCCTCTGCCATTTGCTTATGCTTACTTAAACGATATACTGATCTTTTCCTCCTCTGCTGAGGAGCATCAAGTTCACCTTCATGCAGTTCATTTGGCCCTCGCTGCCAATGGCGTGGTGATCAACTAAGATAAATCTCAACTGTGTTCCACATCAGTGACCTTCCTAGGCCATACCGTCTCCGCCGAAAGCCTCCGACCGATGAGTTCTCTTGTCAAAACCATACTTGATCTCCCTCTCCCCGAGGATTATGCTCAGCTCCATCGTTTTCTGGGTATTGCTAATTTTTATCGCTGCCGTATTATTCAGGGTGCCTCCATCCAAATGGCCCTCACTGATGCCCTCTCTGGCAAGTAAACCACTAGGAACTGGAAGTTGCAGTGGATCAAACTCATGCTCGATGCATTTGGTAACTTTCAAACTGCCCTCGTCAAGGCCATCATACTCACTCATCCTGATCCTGAGGCCCGTGTCTCGATCACTACCGACAGCAGTGACTCAGCTGTGGGTGCTGTTTCACAACAGCACACCACTGACTCCACCTAACCCCTCCACTTATTTTCCAAGAAACTGACTAAGAGCCAATGTAAATGGTCGGCTTTCCACCGTGTAGTGACCCCGAGGGGTTACCTTTCATGATCTATACAGATCACAAGCCACTCATGGATGCTAAGGACCTTCCGTTAAGGCGTTTCCACCATATGGGCTACACCTGTCAGCACTATTCCGACACATGCTGTATCCATGACGCAGAGAACATTGTGGTGGACTACCTTTCCCACGTCTGTGTGCTAACCGCACTGCTGAATCTGGAGGAGTTCGCCCAACTTCAGGCTGAAGACAATGATATACAGCGCATAATATCAGACAACAAGTCATTGCTCTCTGTCCAGCCCCAGATCCTACACGGGTCTGTGATCCCTGTCCTTTGTGACACCTCTATGGGCACACCCCGCCCCCTGGTCCCTACCATCCTTCGTCACGGAGTCTTTACTGCCTTACATGGCTTGGCCCACCCTGAAATTCGAGCCACGGCGTGGCTGGTTACGGAGTGCTTTGTCTGGCCCAGCGTGAAGCTGGATTGCCGCACTTGGACCTGTGCGTGCATCCTGTGCCAGTGCAGCAAGGTCGGCAGGCACACTCAACCACCATTGAGCAAGTTTGACATTCCAAAGGGGCGTCTTCGGCACGGCCATATCGACGTCCTTGGTCCTCTCCCCCCTTCTGAGGGTTACAGATACATCTTATCGATCACCAAACGCATGACCCGCTGGGTCGAGGTGGTCCCTCTTATTGACATCATGGCTTAGACCATCGCACATTCTTTCATCTCAGCGTGGTTTCAGCTGTCCCCTTTCTCTCATAACTGATCAGCGATGCCAGTTTGAGTCCGTCATCTCTGCAAGACTCTGCGGCATTGCCAAATTTCACATCACGGCTTACCACCCACAGGTGAATGGCCTGGTTGACCAGTGGCACCACACACTCAAGGCCGCGCTAATGTGCCACGGCGGCTTATGGTCCGAGGCCCTCCCGTGGGTCCTGCTGGGTATTTGGTCGGCCCATAAAGAAGACTTGAACACCTCGCTTGCTGAGATTCTATACGGTGAACCCCTCCTCCTTCCCACCAAGTTTGTCAAGGATTCACCGTCAGCCACTACTGTGGATCTTCCTGCACTGGTTGAATGGGTTTGTACGCATGCACATACCTCCGCACCCCCGTTCCACGCCCTCACTCCACCCCACCTGTGTTCATCCATGAGAACCTTGCTTTGTGCGCCTTTGTGATGCTGCGGGACGACACTGTGCATGTAGCCTTGCAGCCGCCTTATTCGGGCCCTCATACCAACCATACGTGACAACCACACAGACATTTAAAGCAATCATTGCATGCTTACACAGTCTGGTATCCATTGTAAGTTACTTGTTTCATCGGCCACGTTTACTAATGAAATGTAACAAACCGTATGAATTCGGTTCTGAGTAACGAATACTTTGGCTGACTCTAAGTACCGAATAAATATATTTCGTTTCTCGCGTCTATCGATACGATCTGTGTAACGGAAACGAATATGGAGCATGTGTATATTGGAAAGCGGCAACGGCGACTGAGGTACGAATCGTACGGATACGAATTATCTGGCGTTGCTAATCGATTCGGTATGCGGAATGTAACTCGTTACTGCACTTCGCGTATGGCTCGGCTGTCTCGGTTCTGCTCAACCGTTTCTGGGAGATTTAAGCCGGCCGCGGTGGTCTAGCGGTTCTGGCGCTGCAGTCCGGAACCGCGGGACTGCTACGGTCGCAGGTTCGAATCCTGCCTCGGGCATGGGTGTGTGTAATGTCCTTAGGTTAGTTAGGTTTAAGTAGTTCTAAGTTCTAGGGGACTTATGACCTAAGATGTTGAGTCCCATAGTGCTCAGAGCCATTTGAACCATTTTTAGATTTAAGTATGCGCGCATCCGCGCGCTGTTTAGAGAATAGGGTTTGTGTTGCACAAGCTTTGTTGTATAAATTTGGTTTCGTTTAAAATATTATTTTTGGAATTGGAGTATTCTTTGTTCATATTTACTGTGAGGTAAGTAATTTACACAGAACTACTTGACGAATTTTAAGTGCTTAGCTCTATGATTTACATGATTATTATTTGTTATGACACATTTTAGATCTTACGTCTTGGCCTACGTTTGCAGATTAATCCTCGATGATCAGCAGGTCCACCTTTAATGCAAACACAATGGTTTTTTATATTTTACCTGTAAATTACACTGAAAATAGTAATGTGCTTACTCGTACTACATAACAGTTTTGCGATAACATTAGGGTAGTTAAAATATATCTTCAAGTGGACTGTCAGGATGAATTAGAGAAGAGACGACCTGTAATGTTAAAGAAGGAGATGTGTGGCTCATTTCACTATTACTGGTGCCTCGAAGTAAGTTATCCAAGTGCGTCACTGCAAGACAAGGCGTCAAAGCGAGGCTACCATTTCTCATACATAGGACCGACAGTGTGGCAGCAAGAGTCATACTGGATAAAATATGCAATGATTTCGAAGAAATATAAAAATCCTATGGTTATACCACATAAACTGGAATTAGCTGACGTGACGCTAAAATGGATGTTCTAATGGAAGAGCTGCCTGGAACATTATAACAGCTACCTGTAGATGACTATTACCTTTTGAATTGGGACATAAAGCAAAATTTCGCCGGAATTTTTAATAAAATCGAGATGTGCGACTACCGAATATCAAACCACGACTTCTGCATGGAAGGAGACAGCCTGGGAAGCACCAACGTGATTGTGGACAACGATAAGGCCGTTGGAATAGACTCTTTTACGTGGATAATCTCCAACTGTAGATTAAAGAAACATAACAAGTTTACATGTCAAATCATAAGTGAGTGGATGCTACAATATACAACTACAGAATGGATCGTGTGTTTGACCCTGTCCAAAACTGTTTAAGTGTTTTAAACTCTAACAAACAATATTCACAATGTGATCCACTGTACTCTGTCTCAGTCACATCCATGTAGCGTCAGCTAACTAATAACTTAAAGAACAACTGTTGTCTGGTGTTTAACAACGTTCTGTAGTTTGTCTACCGGGGTAATGAGGATATCCGAAAATTAACTGTTGTGCAAGTAAGTCTGCTAGACTCTCAATACCGAGAATAGCTTATAAGTTACCTGTGCTCTGTCTGCATACAGTTTTCATTATCTGCCTGTAAACTACATGGAGATTCTTAAAACTGAATCCACTACAGACAATATAAGTGCTACACGGAAGTGCTACAAGGTGCATTCAAGTTCTAAGGCCTCCGATTTTTTTTCTAATTAACTACTCATCCGAAATCGATGAAACTGGCGTTACTCCTCGACGTAATCGCCTTGCAGACGTACACATTTTTCACAACGCTGACGCCATGATTCCATGGCAGCGGCGAAGGCTTCTTTAGGAGTCTGTTTTGACCACTGGAAAATCGCTGAGGCAATAGCAGCACGGCTGGTGAATGTGCGGCCACGGAGAGTGTCTTTCATTGTTGGAAAAAGCCAAAAGTCACTAGGAGCCAGGTCAGGTGAGTAGGGAGCATGCGGAATCACTTCAAAGTTGTTATCACGAAGAAACTGTTGCGTAACGTTAGCTCGATGTGTGGGTGCGTTGTCTTGGTGAAACAGCACACGTGCATCCCTTCCCGGACGTTTTTTTTTTTTGCAGTGCAGGAAGGAATTTGTTCTTCAAAACATTTTCGTAGGATGTACCTGTTACCGTAGTGCCCTTTGGAACGCAGTGGGTAAGGATTACGCCCTCGCTGTCCCAGAACATAGACACCATCATTTTTTTCAGTACTGGCGGTTACCCGAAACTTTTTTGGTGGCGGTTAATCTGTGTGCTTCCATTGAGCTGACTGGCGCTTTGTTTCTGGATTGAAAAATGGCATCCACGTCTCATCCATTGTCACAGCCGACAAAAAGAAAGTCCCATTCATGCTGTCGTTGCGCGTCAACATTGCTTGGCAACATGCCACACAGGCAGCCGTGTGGTCATCCGTCGGCATTTGTGGCACCCACCTGGATGACACTTTTCGCATTTTCAGGTCGTCAAGCAGGATTGTGTGCACAGAACCCACAGAAATGCCAACTCTGGAGGCGATTTGTTCAACAGTCATTCGGTGACCCCCCCAAAACAATTCTCTCCCATTTGTCGATCATGTCGTCAGACTGGCTTGTGCGAGCCCGAGGTTATTTCGGTTTGTTGTCACACGATGTTCTGCCTTCATTAAATTGCCACACCCACGAACGTACTTTCGCCACATCAATAACTCCATCACCACATGTCTCCTTCAACTGTCGATGAATTTCAATTGGTTTCACACCACGCAAATTCAGAAAACGAATGATTGCACGCTGTTCAAGTAAGGAAAACGTCTCCATTTTAAGTATTTAAAACAGTTCTCATTCTCGCTTCTGGCGGTAAAATTCCATCTACCGTACGGTGCTGCCATCTCTGGGACGTATTGACAATGAACGCGGCCTCATTTTAAAACAATGCGCGTGTTTCTATCTCTTTCCAGTCCGGAGAAAAAAAATCGGAGGCCTTAGAACTTGAATGCACCTCGTATATTAAAGCAAGAGAAACATCTTTCTCTCAATCCAGGACGTTGTTCTCCACAATACCGTCAGTCTTAAGGAAAAGAACCAATGTGTAGAACAGACTAATGCTATGCCCATTGAAAAAATTACGCCTTTAAGCGCAGGTAATGTGGTGTGGTTACGAAAAAGAAACTGGAAATGGAAGAGATGGCAGCCATAACAACTGCCATGAAGGAAGAATATCAACTGCAATTTGCAAAAGAAGAAGTTATTGTAAATGTAGAGGCAAGACTTACATGTTGCTTTAAATACAAGGTGTGGCAAAATCAGGCTACTACAGGAGAATGTAAAATATCTGCATTTACTGTTAACAGCAATCTTAAGTGGTCATATGTTGAAGTCCTGGCCGAAAAGGATGGACGGGAGGACATTTATTACAATAAAGATACACGAAATCACTGTTTGTAAAGCTTTAGTCTCACCTGGATCTGTTTGAAAAGGATGGTTACTCTGTATCTAAGTGTACTGCACTGGAGGTTCTATCTCTTTCCAGTCCGGAGAAAAAAGATCGGAGGCCTTAGAACTTGAATGCACCTCGTATATTAAAGCAAGAGAAACATCCTTTTCGGCCAGGACTTCAACATATGACCACTTAAGATTGCTGTTAACAGTAAATGCAGATATTTTACATTCTCCTGTAGTAGCCTGATTTTGCCACACCCTGTATTTAAAGCAATATGTAAGTCTTGCCTCTACATTTACAATGACTTCTTCTTTTGCAAATTGCAGTTGATATTCTTCCTTCGTGGCAGTTGTTATGGCTGCCATCTCAACAACCATTAGCAGAACTTAAAACCAACGGCATAATAACATTTAATGACCACTCGTTTGCTAAAGTTGTAAACATAAAGTGCTATATGGAAATTCCACAAGAATGTGTGGCAGAAGAGCTGGTAGTTTACACCCAGAAAGATGTGGACTGTTACAGCAATAGTATTATGCAAGAAATAAGAGAGAACATTAAAATCACCGGATGCTCGCATCTAGAAGAACTTCTCAGAGAAACAGAGTAACTGTTAAAGCCATAAAAAGAGATAGTTTACAGGAAGAAACTTAGATATGTAGTGGAATTCGAGAACATACCTTCTTTGTACATGTCAAATTACTGGCTGGAAAGAGAATTAGAAGATTCCAATGTAGATTTAAATTATAAGTTAAAAATTAAGCTGGATGTTATTAAAACTATGCCAAACAAAAATAAGGAAAGAACCATATTCTGTGTGAAAATGTATGTGTAGGACATAATAAATATTTTTGTATGAACATATTTCCTTGTCTTATTTGCTAACCTAATAAAAATAAAAAATGGCCTCCTACTTATGATAATCTACGTGTGTAGGATGTGGGTAGGAGGATGACCTTGAAAAGTAACGGAAACTAGGTAGCCACAGGCACAGTAATTCTTGTTTCTCAACTATATGAGTTCTTATGTTTTTGCTGCTGCCACCGATGTCATGATCATGTGACTGGATGTAGTGTTCCTGCATTCCTATTAGCTCCCACCAGTCGTCAGGTGGGGGAGGGAGTGAATTCTGTGTTTCTATTGGTTCCTGAGGGAAGTGGTGGGCAAGAAGAAAATCCTTTTCAAGTGCCTTTTGTGGCAGTTTCATGAACTAGCTCAGTCGATCCCTGCAAGTCAAGGTGTACCACAAACATGAAAACATTCCAACAAGACAACACCACCAACCTGCAGCAGTGTAATTATGTAATTAGGACATGTAGTTGCTGGACATGAGATTTTCATGCCAAATACAGAGAGCCAACCTCTGAAAACTGAATTTTATAAATAAACAATATATCATCTGCTATGTAACTGGCAATGATTTCAATTTCATATCATGAGCTCCTTCCTTTTCAGCACAGACTGAATCTTTTTCCTGTCAGTTTCCAGATGGGGTGAGGGGGGGAGGGGAGGGGAGAGCTGAGGGATTTCTCAGCAGGGGGAGGGGGTTATTATTGATAAATTTAATTAATTAGTCAAAAAAAAAATGGTTCAAATGGCTCTGAGCACTATGGGACTCAACTGCTGAGGCCATTAGTCCCCTAGAACTTAGAACTAGTTAAACCTAACTAACCTAAGGACATCACACACATCCATGCCCGAGGCAGGATTCGAACCTGCGACCGTAGCGGTCTTGCGGTTCCAGACTGCAGCGCCTTTAACCGCACGGCCACTTCGGCCGGCCAATTAATTAGTCAATCGATTCGGTATCAACAGTGTGCTTGTATGAGTGAGGGGGAGGAGGGAAGGTCGTGGATATCCCAGAGGGGTGGGGGAGGGGTGGGGAGGTTTCCATTATCCCCAGGGGTCATGAATCAACACGCAGGGGGTCATAAATCATTTAACAGAACAATGGGTTTGCCCCTGAATGTATGCAACCTGCAAATACGAAATGAACTCTTTTTGCCCTACTAATGCTGGGAGAGATGCCACAACTGTAGGATTTCCATATGGCGTATGTCATCATTAGTAGGAACCCTTTGTGGCACCAAGCTGATAGGGGCACCAGTTTGCCCTAGTGCAAGAATTGTATAGAGTGTATATCATATTACTAGCAAAAACTGACATGGGTGATAGAGGGATAATGGTAGTGGGAAGTGCAGCATTCCACCACCACACTGTGCAACAATGGTGAGGGGTGGGCCGGACGTCAGATCCAACAATTCTGAGATACATAATCACCCCTTCTCCAAGCGGGAGCTGGCTTATCGCAGTGTCTGAGGCTAATGATGCTGTGCCCTACTTCAATAAAATCCGATACAATATACACTCCTGGAAATGGAAAAAAGAACACATTGACACCGGTGTGTCAGACCCACCATACTTGCTCCGGACACTGCGAGAGGGCTGTACAAGCAATGATCACACTCACGGCACAGCGGACACACCAGGAACCGCGGTGTTGGCCGTCGAATGGCGCTAGCTGCGCAGCATTTGTGCACTGCCACCGTCAGTGTCAGTCAGTTTGCCGTGGCATACGGAGCTCCATCGCAGTCTTTAACACTGGTAGCATGCCGCGACAGCGTGGACGTGAACCGTATGTGCAGTTGATGGACTTTGAGCGAGGGCGTATAGTGGGCATGCGGGAGGCCGGGTGGACGTACCGCCGAATTGCTCAACACATGGGGCGTGAGGTCTCCACAGTACATCGATGTTGTCGCCAGTGGTTGGCGGAAGGTGCACGTGCCCGTCGACCTGGGACCGGACCGCAGCGACGCACGGATGCACGCCAAGACCGTAGGATCCTACGCAGTGCCGTAGGGGACCGCACCGCCACTTCCCAGCAAATTAGGGACACTGTTGCTCCTGGGGCATCGGCGAGGACCATTCGCAACCGTCTCCATGAAGCTGGGCTACGGTCCCGCACACCGTTAGGCCGTCTTCCGCTCACGCCCCAACATCGTGCAGCCCGCCTCCAGTGGTGTCGCGACAGGCGTGAATGGAGGGACGAATGGAGACGTGTCGTCTTCAGCGATGAGAGTCGCTTCTGCCTTGGTGCCAATGATGGTCGTATGCGTGTTTGGCGCCGTGCAGGTGAGCGCCACAATCAGGACTGCATACGACCGAGGCACACAGGGCCAACACCCGGCATCATGGTGTGGGGAGCGATCTCCTACACTGGCCGTACACCACTGGTGATCGTCGAGGGGACACTGAATAGTGCACGGTACATCCAAACCGTCATCGAACCCATCGTTCTACCATTCCTAGACCGGCAAGGGAACTTGCTGTTCCAACAGGACAATGCACGTCCGCATGTATCCCGTGCCACCCAACGTGCTCTAGAAGGTGTAAGTCAACTACCCTGGCCAGCAAGATCTCCGGATCTGTCCCCCATTGGGCATGTTTGGGACTGGATGAAGCGTCGTCTCACGCGGTCTGCACGTCCAGCACGAACGCTGGTCCAACTGAGGCGCCAGGTGGAAATGGCATGGCAAGCCGTTCCACAGGACTACATCCAGCATCTCTACGATCGTCTCCATGGGAGAATAGCAGCCTGCATTGCTGCGAAAGGTGGATATACACTGTACTAGTGCCGACATTGTGCATGCTCTGTTGCCTGTGTCTATGTGCCTGTGGTTCTGTCAGTGTGATCATGTGATGTATCTGACCCCAGGAATGTGTCAATAAAGTTTCCCCTTCCTGGGACAATGAATTCACGGTGTTCTTATTTCAATTTCCAGGAGTGTACTACTACACTTGCAGACAGCATCAAAGGTAGTCCTAGAATATTGTTATTCAGTGCGGCATACAAGACAATTTCCTAACTTAGAAAGGGAACAATTTTGATGCCTATACTCAGACCATGAAAAGAATAAACATGCCCAGTAGTCAGAGAGCAATCACCTTAACAAGCTGTTTAGGAAAGACCCTGCAGGTAGTGTTCAACCACTGTTTGGTCTGGACATTAGACATCAGGTGGTTCTTAAGCTGCACTCAGTGTGGGTTCTGTTATATCTGCCTGGTAGCTCATTTTTCTTGTTTTTCAACCCTCTAATGTTCTGATGAAAGAAATTAATTTTATTTTTATGGAAAATGTTACACTTGTTATAGTCTTGTACTGCTCTAATTTCTTTTTATACTCTCTGTCTGCAACCTAAATCCAACCTAAAAAAATGTGTCCCTTTGATCCCAGTAATCACAGGGATTTTAACTTGTGTGTTTGTGGCCCTCATTACACTTTCTGCAACGTGCTCAGCTAATTGTTCCCTCCCCTTGTCCTTACTGGGTCTCCTGTCAGCACCGGCACTGTCACAGCTTGCAGTAGTGCCATTGCCGAGCCTGTCTGGAATGACATCAGCCCTGTCGGCAGTCTGAACTCACTAGCCCTGTCACGGACAGACCTAGTGTCATTGCCAAGCCCGTCAGCAATGATGTCAGTCTTGTTGTCCGTGTGGATGTCTCCGGCTCTGTCCTGAGCAGCCCTCACATTCTTGCCAAATCAATCAGTGACAACATCAGTCTTTTTCCCAGATCATCCTTCGCCATCCCTGTCCCAGTCAGCCATCATGTCATCGACCATCTTGTCAACACATCTGCTAGCCAACTTTTCTGTACTGCCATTGCCTGCCGTGTCCTAGCCAGCTCTCCCATTGTCATCAAATCTGTTGGCGATGATGTCTTATTGTTCATCTGTCCATCATCAGCCTTGTCCTAGACAACTCTTTTGCTGTTGCTGTCAAGTCATTGCCAGGACTGCCTATGACATTGTCCATCTGTTCTCGCTGTCACCCCTGTTCTGACTGGCCCTCCTGATATTGAGAGCCCTGTTGACGCCAGTGCCAGCTGTCTTGTCAGAGTGCTCAACGCCAGATCTGCTGTGGCTGGCCGTCTCGCCACCATTGACGCCAGTGTTGAGCACGGTCCACTCATTCCTGCTAGCATTGCTGTGTGTCGTGGCTGCTCCTGTTGTTGCCTGCCCTGACACCAGTTTCACCATTCACACTGGTGCTGCTGATTCCATCATGCATTTTGCTGGGTCCTGGGTTGCGCCTTCTTGAAAGATTCGCCGAAGCCCCACTGAGACTCGCCACTTGTGATGGACGCCAGTTGCCGTTCTCCTACACAGACCAAGTATGCTTGTTTTATTGTGGTCATTTCTTGAGTTAATTTCTTGTTCACTTTAGTATATACATGTGCCTGGGACCGAGCGAGGTGGCGCAGTGGTAAGATACTGGACTCGCATTCGGGAGGACGACGGTTCAATCCCGCGTCCGGCCATCCTGATTTAGGTTTTCCGTGATTTCCCTAAATCACTCCAGGCAAATGCCGGGATGGTTCCTCTGAAAGGGCACGGCCGACTTCCTTCCCCATCCTTCCCTAATCCGATGAGACCGATGACCACGCTGTCTGGTCTCCTTCCCCAAAACCAACCAACCAACATGTGCCTGGCACCAAGCTTTTGCGAATTTTCTATTCTATCCTTGTGTATCAAAAGTTACTGGTCCTACACCCCTATACTCAATAGTCTTGTTATTTTCCCTTGGATTCTTATTCAGTAATTATTATTCAGCAATTTCCATTGTTCTTATACACTGAAGAGCCTGGTACGCCTACCTAATATCGTGTAGGGCCGTGCGAGCACGCAGAAGTGCTGCAACACAATGTTCCATGGATTCGGCTAATGTCTGAAGTAGTGCTGGAGGGAACTGACATCATGAATCCTGCAGTACTGTCCATAAATCCGTAAGAGTACGATGGGGTGGAGACCTCTTCTGAAAAGCACGGTGGAAGGCATCCCAGGTCAATAATGTTCATGTCTGGGGAGTTTGGTGGCCAGCAAACGTGTTTAAACTGAGAAGAGTGTTTCTGGAGCCACTCTGTGGACGTTCTGGACGTGTGTGGTGTCGCATTATCCTACTGGAATTGACAAAGTTCGTCGAAATGCACAATGTACATGAATGGATCCAGATGACCAGACAGGATGCTTACCTACGCGTCCACTGTCAGAGTCGTATCTAGACGTATCAGGGGTCCCATATCACTCCAACTGCACGTGCCCTAGACCATTACAGACCCTCCACCAGCTTGAGCAGTCCCCTGATGACATGCAGGCCCGTGGATTCATGAGGTTGTCTCCATACCCATACACATCAAACTACTCCATACATCTTGAGACGAGACTAGTCTCGTCAGGCAACATGCTTCCAGTAATCCACAGTACAGTGCTGTTGTTGACGGGCCCAGTCGAGGTATAAAGCTTTGTATCGTGCAATCACCAAGCGTACACGAGTGGGCCTTGAGCACCGAAAGCCTATATCGATGATGTTCCATTGAATGGTTTGCACAGAGACACTTGATGATGGCTCAGCATCGTATTTTGCAGCAATTTGCGGAAGGGTTGCTCTTCTGTCACTTTAAACGATTCTCTTCAGTCGTTGGTCCTGTTCTTGTAGGATCTTTTTCCGACCTGTGAGTTAACGAGCATTGCGCTCTCATTTAAATATATGGCCGAAAGAGTCAGCCTACAAGAATTCTGAAAGAACCCTGTCACCCAGGACCACATGCCACAAAGTGTGCAGATTCACCACGAGATGGGGAAACTCATAGGCGTCTATTGTCTATTGAGGCCTAAACACTGTAGTGTGTGAGTGAGACAGACTAGAAACTACGTCATAGGGAAACCCAGTAGAAGACGTTTGTGGCCAAGGAGACACAGCAGTGTTAAATATGGCGGACCTAAGATCGGCCATAAACGGAAACATTTATGAAAACTATTTAACCCTATAATAGTGCAGGGAATCAAGCCACAGTAATTTTAATCTTAAAAAAACTCCTCCCGAACAGGCCATGAAGGCCCAACGGCACCGACCGGCCGCCGTGTCATCCTCAGCCCATAGGCTCACTGGATGAGGATGTGGAGGGGCATGTGGTCAGCACACCACCCTCCCAGCCGTATGTCAGTTCCCGAGACTGGAGCCGCTACTTATCAATCAAGTAGCTCCTCAGATTGCTTCACAGGGGCTGACTGCACCCCGCTTGAAAACAGCGCTCGGGAGACCGGATTGTCACCCATCCAAGTGCTAGCCCAGCCCGACAGCGCTTAACTGCGGTGATCTGACGGGAAGCGGTGTTACGACTGTGGAAAGGCCGTTGGCAATTTTAATCTACCACCCTTTATAAATTTTCATGATGGTCCCAATAAAACCTGAATATTGATCATAACTATAATAGTTTGTTTAAAAAATCAGTAAATTTAAATTATCAGTATTTTCAGTTAAACATCAGATCATCATTTCCTCCACAAAAAACACATTCAACGATGACAGCATGACACCTTATTGATTCATTAGGCAATAGAATATTTGTTGTAAAGTTTAGTGCATAATAATTACGTAATTACTTTTGTTATTTATTTATTTATCTGAAACCACATTGGTGCAAGGCTACTGGCCGAGACATTCAAAGTTAAGAAGAAATTGTATTGGTTTTATGTAAAAAAAATTAACGTTTATTATGTAATTGATATTATTGTTACTTTATTTAGAACGCGAAAGTGGTCAAGTTTTGATTATTTAAATGTGTTAATACGCGATATAATGTAGAAATAGCTGTAGCCAATCAGATGGACGGCTTAAGGAAATGGATTTGCCCTAGTCAGCGAAGCGAGGATATTTGGCGCGCGGGAAACGCGGCCGGGGACGGAGTGCTGGTGCAGACAAGTCTGTTCTAGACACCAAAGAGTAGAGTTCGGCGGGAAGCACCAAAGGGCACAGTTCGGGTACAGACGCGAACGCAGACGGTCTGTCTTTGGGCAGCTAGGAAGTAAAACGACGTAGAAAATTTCGCGTTGTGTGGTACCGCGGGACTTAGTCTCTGAGTGGTGAGCAGCCGCGCGACTGGTGTGAACTCTTTAACTTTTCCTGTGAAGAATCGGACTTGTGTTTCGCGATGAGATTGTGAGTGATCGAACTGTGTCAAATGGATATGCGCTCGAGTGTAACAGTAACTCTAAATACGACCACTTTCGCTATTAGTTTGCTTTCTGAATAAACATTATTCTAACCAAGTCGCCGCTGTCTGGCCTACATCATTTATGGGTCGTTAATTTAGTTCCCGATATTATTGTTACTATTATTATATGTTATGTTAACTTTGTATTTCGCAAACTTGCCATCAGCCAGAGAATTTAACCAAAGCGTCACAAGTGTCTAATTTAGGGCGTGAAATGCGACACGTGCGGTTGTTGATCGTTCCAAATCCCTGGACAGTCAGTGTAAGTTGTGGGCAGTCTCCCCCTGTGACTACGGTGTATCTTTGAGATGGCAGTACCATATCTTTTTAAGGAGGGGGAGGGATGTTGTATCCTTTTGGTAGTCATTCCTCCACATACCATGCAGGCCATGCTGGCAACCGACCTGATAGTATATATTTCAACACTGAGATATTGCCTTGTATGGTCTGGGCCACTTACCATAGAGTTACACATCGTCTCCACAGCATCTGGGGGCACCAACCTCACCAACAGGCAGAATACTTGTTACAGCACAGAGTGATGTCAGCAGAGCACTATTTTGCTACACCTGCTCAAGTGCCCTCGCAGTGCCACGCAGATATCCATCCACTCCTGACTACTTATGCCACTGCTGGACCATGCAAAGTCAGTTAACGCCATTCGCCTCAAGTCGTCAGTAGCAGAAGCTCCATCCGGCTGCATCAGCAGTTAAGTCTCAGCACTACAAGTTGGCAGTACCAGCAGTTCTGTCTCAGTTTTTCTTGCTGTCAGATTCGGTCCAGTTCATAGTGGTCTTCAGCAGGAATACATCAGCCATCATACACCAAATAGAGCGGCCCAGTAACATACCAGGTCTTCATACTGCTGCCTACCATGACTCTAGGGTTCATGGTGGAGGCACATCACAGACAATGTCATAGCAGAGACATTTCTGATGTATGTAGTTGTGTGTATATTCGTCCTAGGACAGCAGAACTGAGTTTTGTTTTGTTAAAAAACATTTATTAGTTTAAAGTGTCTTCAGTACAATGACACTTTAGGTTCAGGAGGTGTCGATCCACTGTTGACAACATGACCCAATTATAGGTGGCTATACGGCATGCTTTTCTATATAAGCAGCATTGTACAGGGATACTTTTTGACAAAAACTATAAAATAAATAAATAAATGAAAATATAAAAATACTAAAACCCATCTAGTATTGTTGTAACATAAGATATCATATAATATGTCACTACATCTACAATATATCTGAAATTTAAAAGCGCTGGCCAGTGTGGCCGTGCGGTTCTAGGCGCTTCAGTCTGGAACCGCGTGACCGCTACAGTCGCAGGTTTGAATCCTGCCTTGGGCATGGATGTGTGTGATGTCCTTAGGTTAGTTAGATTTAAGTAGTTCTAAATCCTAGGGGACTGATGACCACAGATGTTAAGTCCCAATGTGCTCAGAGCAATTTGAACCATTTTTTTGAAATTTAAAAAAGAAATAATTACAAACTAGATATTTTTTGTTTGAGTGAACATTAGGCTGCAGAGAGTGAAATTACAGTTATTAAATTTGATAACTATAGCACAGCAAACATTTATTGCAGAAATTTGGACATAAGAGATGGTGTGGCAATCTCTATTTACTACTGATTCAGTCCTACTGTTATTAAATTGGATCTAGATTTTTTGAGTGGAGAAGAATTATGAAGCTGCTGGTATATTGATTGACAGTTTTAAGTTAGTAATATTATCCTTGCACAGATCACCTAAGGGTGAAACTTGAACAAGCCTCAGTGGAAGAAACAACACGGAAGAAATGGACAGATGACAGGAATTAATGAAGAGGTTTCGGGAAGAAAAGAAAATGTATCTATGATTGGTTCAAGTACTCATACTCTGCTAAACGGGAATAATTGATAATAATAATAATAATATATACCCCGTGGAGGCCCGGGAAAAGAATTGGCCTCCGGTATGTTCTGCCAGTCGTAAAAGGTGACGAAAAGAACAAACCACTAATAGGGCTAACTCCCCTTTTAGTGTGATTAGTTGGTTCAGGACAGAACTAATGAAGCCTCGGACAAGCGTTGCCATGGTCGGGGACGACGCTTGAACCCTATGCCCGTCTACAATGGTAATGACACTGCTAACCACACGGAAACTGATTTAAATCCAAATAGAGGTGTATTGCAGGCTATGCTTCCTGCAACCACCCTAGAAGGAAAACAAAGACAGAGGATGAGACGGTCAGATGAAGTTAACCGACACCTATGTTCTGTTATTACGAAGCAACAAACTTAGGAACCAACACAACTGGATACAGATCACAAGTATACACAACATTTATTACCCGATACCCAGAATTAAAATTTTTAACAGAACAATGACTAGCTGATCAGATCCGTGTAATAATCAAAAATAACAGGATACCCCAGTCAGAATTAGAAAACATCAAACAACAAGTACAACAAATACTGGAACAAAATAATGTGCAATCAGAAGAAGAAGAAGAAGAAAATTCAGTAATTGACTCAAACATCCCAGAGCAAACAAACAAAGAACAACACCCATCAATTAAACAATCAGAGGAAAACGAAATCTTAAGACAGCCACCAGAACAAGCACAAATAGTACACGAAGTGACACACATGTTAGATACAGAAGAAAAATTTCAGCTGACATATATAGAATACAAAGACACAAATACAGACATTAGACCATTCTTGCATAGACCACCAAATAACCCACAAGTCGAAACAACAATAACAACTATCAACACAATCATACACAACAAAATAAATGAAAACACAACTATGGAAGAGTTACAACTACTGGTTTATATAGGAGCACTCACTACACTAAATATACACACTAGGCCGAGATCAGAACCAACCAACACACAGAAGAAACCCACAAAACCAGCATGGCAACACGAGCTACAGATCAGAATAGAAAAACTGAGAAAAGATGTTGGACAGCTAACACAATTTATAAGAAATGAAATATCAGACAAAAAAATGAAAAAGGTTAGGTAAAATCTCACAACAAGAAGTGATAGAGCAATTAGATGAAAAGAAGCAGAAATTACTAGCATTGGCCAAATGACTTAGAAGATACAAAAAAAGTGAAAACAGAAGGAAAACAAAACCAAACATTCAACACAAACCAAAAGAAATTTTACCAGACAATAGATAACACACACATTAAAATAGACAATCCATCAAACATAACAGACATGGAACACTTCTAGAGCAACATATGGTCAAACCCGGTACAACATAACAGGCATGCACGGTGGATACAAGCAGAAACAGACACATACAAGATTATACCACAAATGCCTGAAGTGATAATTTTGCAACATGAAGTCACCCGAGCAATTAATTCTACTCACAATTGGAAAGCCCCTGGAAAAGATAAAATAGTAAATTTCTGGCTAAAGAAGTTCACCTCAACACATTCACATCTAACTAAATTATTTAACAGTTACATTGCAGACCCATACACATTCCCTGATACACTTACACATGGAATAACTTATCTGAAACCTAGAGATCAAGCAGACACAGCAAACCCAGCTAAATATCGCCCCATAACATGCCTACCAACAATATACAAAATATTAACTTCAGTCATTACACATGAATTAATGACACATACAACACAGAACAAAATTATAAATGAAGAACAAAACGGCTGTTGCAAAGGAGTACGAGGATGTAAAGAGCAACTGATAATAGATGCAGAGGTGACATATTAAGCTAAAACTAAACAAAGGTCGCTACACTACACATACATTGATTACCAAAAAGCTTTTGATAGTGTACCCCACTCATGATTACTACAAATGTTGGAAATATACAAAGTAGATCCTAAATTGATACAGTTCCTAAACATAGTAATGAAAAATTGGAAAACCACACTTAATATCCAAACAAATTCAAATAATATCACATCACAGCCAATACAGATTAAGCGTGGAATATACCAAGGAGACTCATTAAGCCCTTTCTGGTTCTGCCTTGCTCTGAACCCACTATCCAACATGCTAAATAATACAAATTATGGATACAATATTACTGGAACATACCCACACAAAATCACACATTTGCTATACATGGATGATCTAAAACTACTGGCAGCAACAAATGAACCATTTACTAAAGATAACAGAAGTATTCACCAATGATATAAATATGGCTTTTGGAACAGACAAATGTAAGAAAAATAGCATAGTCAAGGGAAAACACACTAAACAAGAAGATTACATATTGGATAACCACAGCGACTGCATAGAAGCGATGGAAAAAACAGATGCCTATAAATATCTAGGATACAGACAAAAAATAGGAATAGATAATACAAATATTAAAGAAGAACTAAAAGAAAAATATAGACAAAGACTAACAAAAATACTGAAAACAGAATTGACAGCAAGAAACAAGACAAAAGCTATAAATACTTATGCTATACCAATATTGACCTACTCATTTGGAGTAGTGAAATGGAGTAACACAGATCTAGAAGCACTCAATACACTTACACGATCACAATGCCACAAATATAGAATACATCACACACATTCAGCAACAGAAAGATTGACATTAAGCAGAAAGGTAGGAGGAAGGGGATTTATCGACATAAAAAACCTACATTATGGACAGGTAGACAATTTAAGAAAATTCTTTATAGAACGAGTAGAAACTAGCAAAATACACAAAGCAGTCACTCATATAAATACATTGGCTACACCACTGCAATTTCATAACCGCTTCTACAACCCTTTAGATCACATAACATCAACAGATATGAAGAAAGTAAATTGGAAAAAGAAAACACTACATGGCAAGCACCTGTATCATCTAACACAGCCACACATCGATCAAGACACATCCAATACATGGCTAAGAAAAGGCAATATATACAGTGAGACGGAAGGATTCATGCATCCAATACAGGATCAAACAATAAGCACGAGATATTACAGCAAGCATACTATTAAAGATCCCAATACCACAACAGATAAATGCAGACTTTGCAAACAACAAATAGAAACAGTAGATCACATCACAAGCGAATGTACAATACTAGCAAATACAGAATACCCCTGAAGATATGACAATGTAGCAAAAATAATACATCAACTACTTGCCATACAACATAAACTAATAAAACAACACGTTCCCACATACAAGTATACACCACAAAATGTACTGGAGAATGATGAATACAAATTATACTGGAACAGAACCATTATAACAGATAAAACAACACCACATAACAAACTTGGCATCATACTCACCAATAAAAAGAAGAAATTAACACAACTAATCGAAATATCCATACCCAATACAACAAATATACAGAAGAAAACAGGAGAAAAAATTGAAAAATACATGCAACTGGCTGAGGAAGTCAAGGACATGTAGCATCAGGATAAAGTTGACATTATACCAATTATACTATCAACTACAGGAGTCATACCACACAATATCCACCAGTACATCAACGCAATACAGCTACATCCAAATGTATATATACAACTACAGAAGTCTGTAATTATTGATACATGTTCAATTACCCGAAAGTTCCTAAATGCAATGTAACATATACCATACAGTTAAAAGGAAGTCACGCTTGATCAAGGTCCGCGTCACTTTCCATTTTTAACCAGACATAATGTCTGAGAAAGGAAAGAAATAATAATATATAAACTTACTGGTGAAGTTCTTAATGCTACTGAGAGTGTGTGCTTTTTTGGATAAGATAAGATTATATTAGACATAATTTTTGTTCCTATTGAGTGAGGAGATCCTCTTGTATGTGGAACATTTCAGAAAAGAAGGATACAGAGTAAACACTTACAAAATAGGAGTAGATATGCTAATGTACCTTCCACAGATACCAAATTAAATTGCACTTGTGGTTGTAGAATAGGTCAAAACAAATCTTAAGTATATTTGCATTTAAAAGTATATAAAACATATTAAATGTGCACTTAGGTGCATATGGTAATCTTAAGCTATTGTAGCTAAGTGTCATCAAATTAAAACAAAAAAAGTTTTACAGCATATATTTAAAGTGATCACATCACTGCACAAAATCTGTACCAAAGTCAGATCGTACACAATATTCATATTATTTGATATTGTTAACATACATGCATCAGTTGATCCTGCTAATAAATTCATCAATGGAGTAGAAGGAGTTGGCCACTAATAAATCCTTTAGGCTCTTCTCAAACATAACTTTGTTATCAGTTAAACGTTTTATGGCTCCTGGCATGTTATTGAAAATGTATATTGCTGAATAGAGGACACCTTTCTGAACTTTGTGAAAGCTACTCTTGTTTCTAGTATTGATTCCATGAACTGAGCTGTTGATTTGGAAAAACAGATATATTTTTAATGATAAATTGCATTAAAAAAATATGTTGGGAAGCAGTAGTTAGTATCCCCAGTTCCTTAAACAGCCCTCTACAGGACGTATTCCATGTTTTTGGACTTGGGAAACTTTTGCTTTGCTTTATGGGAAATATTTCCATAAGATATTATGGAATGAAAGTAGGCGCAGTGCGCTAGCTTTTTTTTATTTTCATATCATCTACGTCTGACAACATTTGCATAGCAAACAGAGATTTCTGTAGACACTTCAGCAATTGTGCGGTGTGCTCCTTACAGTTAAATTTATTATCAATCTGTAATCTCAATAATTTAACACTGTCAACTTCTTCTAGCTGCTTGTCGTCATATTTTAGGCATATACTGGCAGGAAACATGGTTTCTCAACTGCATATAGTATGTTTTTTCAAGGTTTAGTGACAGAGAACTAGCTAGTAACCATATATTAATGTCCACAAAAGTTCATTAGCCGACCTTCCTAGGGCTATACTTGATTTACCTTTTCCTGCAATTTTTATGTCATCTGGAAACAGAGTTGACATCTGATAATGTTACTGATGAAAGGTCGTTGATATACACAAGAAAAAGTAAGGGCCCTAACATGGAATCCAGGGGGAGACCACATTTTATTAGTTCAAAATTGGATGGTGCCTTCCAGTTTAATACACGTCTTTTTTCTATTGACATCCTTTGTTTTCTGTCAGAGGTACAGTATTTGAACCATTTTGCAACATTTCCTGTTACACTGTAATATTCTAATTTACTTAAAAGGATATTGTCATTTACTCAGTCAAGTGTCTTTGACAGATCACAAAATCTACCAGTTGGCTGTAATTTATTGTTAAATGAATTAAGTACATTCTCACTGTATGTGTTGGTATCCTTCTATATATCAGAACCTTTTGTAAATCCAATTTGTGATATGGATAATATTTTTTTGTGGTCAGATTTTTAAGAGGAGAACTGTGTATTATCTTTCCTAAAATTTTTGAACTACATGCAAAAGTTAAATTGGAAGGAAGTTTGATGGTATTTCTTTATCTCCTTTCTTATACAAAGGCTTAACTTCAGCATATTTCCACCATTCAGAAAATGTTCCACTGATAAAAAGACTGTCAATAGAAGTAACTTAAAAGGTCACTAAACTCAGAGGCACACTATTTAATCAACAATGTTGATATATTATCATAGCCTCTAGAATTTCTTCTGATTTTATGGTGGATATTATTTCTACTGGTGTTGTGAGGATTGCACTTATATTATTGTAGCTATTTGTAGTGACTGGTCTGAGACATTCCATGTCAGCTTCTAATGAACCTGATAAACCCATCTTTTCAGTAGCAGTTGTGAAGTGGTCATTGAAAAGTTCAGTAACATTGCACATATCTGTTATCTGTGAATCATTTACTTTTAATGCTATGCACTACTCATCACCTCTGGTTCTACCAGTCTCTTCCTTCAGTATATCCTATATTGTCTTTATCTTGTCATCTGATATGTCTATCCTTTTCTGATAATGTTCAAAATGTGTGTGAAATCTTATGGGACTTAACTACTAAGGTCATCAGTCCCTAAGCTTACACACTACTTAACCTAAATTGTCCTAAGGGCAAACACACACACCCATGCCTGAGGGAGGACTCGAACCTCCGCCGGGTTCATTCTGATAATGCATTTGCTTTGATGTCCATATTACTATTTTCAATAATTTTCAGAATTTTTGTAATGATCTATAGTATTTATGTCAGAGCTGTTTCTGACTGGTGGATATACTTTCCTTTCTGTCTTACAGGATACATTAACTCCTTGAGCGAGTCATGCCTCTTTTATAGACTTTGGTCTCATCTGCGTTAGTTTTGGGGTGGGCGGGGGGGGGGGGGTGGAGAAGTTTTCACATAAGTTAAGGACATTATAAATAAAATAATTTTATTTCTCATCCATGCTATGAGCATTGTACACATCGCCCCAGTTTATGTCTTTGAGGAGTTTCCTAAAACAATCAATTTTTGGCTTACTACCTTCTTGATCTCAGATTATCATTACTAACATTTTGCAGAAGAAACTGCATGTCATGGTCTGAGAGGCTGCTTGTTATTGGTTTTATAATACAATTTTGTTCATTTGACGTTCTCTTAAAGATAGTAACAATGACCATCTTTGAATCCTTAGATATTCTAGTTGAGAAGTTAACAGTATGAATTAAGTTGAATGGCTATGCTACTGATTGCAACAAGTTATTACTGAAAGAGTTTTCAAGAAAATCTACATTAAAATCGCCAGCAACCACAAATTATTTCTTTTTTATTGTTAAATAGGCCAATAGAGCTTCAAAGTGATTTGTGAACAGATTAAAATAACCTGCTGCTGCTTGGTATATGCTTACTACCATCAATGATTTATTATTATGAATTTCGACTTGTATTGCACATGCCCCATATGTTGCTCTAAGCAAAATTTACGAACTTCTATGTTACTAAATTTATGGCAATTTCTGATGAATATAGCAGCTCCTCCATCCTACATTTCTGCCATACAAAAATAAGAAGCTAACCTAAATCCTGCGACGCTTAACAAATCTGTACCAAGGGTCACATGTTATTCAGAGAGGCAGATTATGTCAACTGGATTGGGCCGAATGGGCAGTCATTACGGCGAAGACACAGGCCGCAGATCCGGAACTTCGCCGATATAAGCGGTTTTGACAAAGGGCACATTGTTGTGGTGCTGTGGCTGGAAACGAGAATCTCTGAAACGGCGAAGCTGGTCACCTATTGGCGTACTACTGTCTGGAGAAGCAATGGAAAGTGGTTGAAGGATGATGAAATAACGAGTAGACCTTATGGAATTGGACGACCACGTCTCGTCACAGAATGTAGATCGGAGGATCCCCCAATGAGTAATCCAGGATAGGGAGCGATCTGTGGCAGGTCTGACGAAAGAGTACAATGCTGGTGCAGGCACAAGTGTTTCGGAGCACACCATTCAAAGGCCATTGTTGAACATGGCGCTCCACATCGCACGACCACTATCGGTTTCTGTGTTGACCCAACGACATCGTCAGTTATGATTGCACTGGGCACAGTATCAATGATTCTTCACCGTGGATCAATAGAAATGTGTCTCCTGTAGAATGAGTCGCATTTATTGTTAGGCTGCTTGCACATAACACGATTTCGCCCGTACGGGCAAATTTTCTTAGTCGACTTTTGAAGAGCATGAGACTTTTCACATTGTAAGGTTACAATACGGGCGCGATTTTTAGTCGTGTTGCAGCCGTCCAGCGCCACTGCCGCCACACGGCACCGTGCCATTGCGTCATTCACACCGAACCTGGTACCATCAGATCCAGTGTTCACACTTGCTACTGACCAAGAGGTTACACGCATTCTAGCCCAACCATCGGCGACGACATTCGATATGCTAGCACAGCCGAAGTCTCCTGGGCTATAATGCATTCCGCTGCATTTGCTCGAGTATCATGTCGTTTTTGGAAACCCAGAATCTACTATGTAGGAATCAACATGGATTCCGGAAACAGCGATCGTGTGAGACCCAACTCGCTTTATTTGTTCATGAGACCCAGAAAATATTAGATACAGGCTCCCAGGTAGATGCTATTTTTCTTGACTTCCGGAAGGCGTTCGATACAGTTCCGCACTGTCGCCTGATAAACAAAGTAAGAGCCTACGGAATATCAGACCAGCTGCGCGGCTGGATTGAAGAGTTTTTAGCAAACAGAACACAGCATGTTGTTATCAATGGAGAGACGTCTACAGGCGTTAAAGTAACCTCTGGCGTGCCACAGGGGAGTGTTATGGGACCATTGCTTTTCACAATATATATAAATGACCTAGTTGATAGTGTCGGAAGTTCCATGCGGCTTTTCACGGATGATGCTGTAGTATACAGAGAAGTTGCAGCATTAGAAAATTGTAGCGAAATGCAGGAAGATCTGCAGCGGATAGGCACTTGGTGCAGGGAGTGGCAACTGTCCCTTAACATAGACAAATGTAATGTATTACGAATACATTGAAAGAAGGATCCTTTATTGTATGATTATATGATAGCGGAACAAACACTGGTAGCAGTTACTTCCGTAAAATATCTGGGAGTATGCGTGCGGAACGATTTGAAGTGGAATGATCATATAAAATTAATTGTTGGTAAGGCGGGTACCAGGTTGAGATTCATTGGGAGAGTGCTTAGAAAATGTAGTCCATCAACAAAGGAGGTGGCTTACAAAACACTCGTTCGACCTATACTTGAGCATTGCTCATCAGTGTGGGATCCGTACCAGATCGGTTTGACGGAGGAGATAGAGAAGATCCAAAGAAGAGCGGCGCGTTTCGTCACAGGGTTATTTGGTAACCGTGATAGCGTTACGGAGATGTTTAATAAACTCAAGTGGCAGACTCTGCAAGAGAGGCGCTCTGCATCGCGGTGTAGATTGCTCGCCAGGTTTCGAGAGGGTGCGTTTCTGGATGAGGTATCGAATATATTGCTTTCCCCTACTTATACCTCCCGAGGAGATCACGAATGTAAAATTAGAGAGATTAGAGCGCGCACGGAGGCTTTCAGACAGTCGTTCTTCCCGCGAACCATACGCGACTGGAACAGAAAAGAGAGGTAATGACAGTGGCACGTAAAGTGCCCTCCGCCACACACCGTTGGGTGGCTTGCGGAGTATAAATGTAGATGTAGATGTAGGAAAGCCCCTGGTCATGATGGCATTCAAAACCGTGTCCTCCAGGAGTTCACGGATAAAGCAACTGAGTACCTAACACACATAACGAATGCCATACTAAAACACCAACACTTCCCCGCCTTTTGGAAGACGGCCAAGGTCCTGATGTTCAGGAAGCCGGGGAAAGACCACAGCCTCCCACAAAATTACCGACTCATCAGCCTTCTGAGCTCGCTCAGTAAGATTGTTGAGAAGGTGATTCTGAAACGCATCACTAGGCACTGCATAACAAATGACATCCTGAGACCGGAGCAATTCGGCTTCAGGAATCACTACTCCACAACACAACAACTCCTACGGGTCGTTGAACATATAACACATGGCTTCAACATAAACAAAGCTACAGGGGCAGTGTTCCTGGATATCGAAAAGGCTTTCGACCGTCTATGGCACAACGGCCTCATCCGCAAACTCAGCGACGGGGGATTCCCTGACGGGCTGCTGCGTCTAATACACTCATACCTCACAGACAGGAGTTTCAACACTGACGTGCAGGGAAAACAATCAACACAACACGGTATACACGCGGGAGTACCCCAGGGAAGCATCCTAGGGCCCCTACTGTTTAACCTCTACATAAACGATCTCCAAACCACACACAGCACAATGATGGCAATCTACGCGGATGACACAGCCATCCTTGCGCAAGATTGGAAACCATCAAACATTACGTCACGCCTACAGACTGCACTCAGAGTGGCCGAGCCTTGGTTGGAGAAATGGCGTGTTAGAGAAAACGTCGACAAGTGCGAAGCCGTTCTGTTCACTAGAAGACCGAAGCAACTGCGCAAACACCGCTACTGCAGACCAATAACTCTACATCCACGTCCAATACGTTTCCGCGAGAAAGTCAAATACCTCGGTGTCTGGCTGGACCGGAAATTACTCTGGGGGGACCACATACAACACATGACCAACCGAGCTAGCGCGAGGCTCAAACAGCTCTATCCTATGCTCAACAGGCGTAGCACACTGAACAGAAGGGTGTCGAGGTCCATGTACATGATACTTATCCGACCCCTGATGACGTACGCAGCTCCTGTCTGGGGATACGCTGCGCCTACACGCCTGCGCCGTCTGCAGCTCATACAAAACAAAGTACTCAAAATCATAAGCAATGCTCCACGATACACACGCATCGCGGACCTTCACCGGGAATACCGACTTGAGACTCTCACGGAGGTAATCCACAAACTCACCACAAGACTATACAGAAACTCCAGACATTCGCAGAACCCGTTTATTCTGAATCTGGGGAACTACGACCACAACCATAGATGGAAACATAAAAGACCAAAAGGCATACTTGTAAGGACATAACATCTATGGCCAAGCATACGCAAACATAACGGCACAGGCGAGCCCCTGTTAATCAGACGCCATTACTGGATATCCAGCTGGAATACACTGCCGAATAACTGGCACCACACAGGGAAGCCGTACCGTACACTGCATACAAACAAGCTCCACACATCCCCCACACAGTGAGATGATCTATGGCCGATCTCCCACTACTGTATAACGATCTTGATTGTTCCAGGAATGCAGCAGCAGCAGCAACTGGGACACATCGCCATCGCTTGTCATGGTAATGATGCATGATACCTATACTAACAAATCCAACCTTGCATGAGCTATCGCAGCTAGTAAGCCACTACTGCTCTTACTACCCATCCCACT
This sequence comes from Schistocerca americana, assembly GCF_021461395.2. Lineage (NCBI taxonomy): Eukaryota > Metazoa > Arthropoda > Insecta > Orthoptera > Acrididae > Schistocerca > Schistocerca americana. The sequence continues at coordinate 887,925,361 of NC_060130.1, read as the reverse complement.
GTCGCAGAGGTTTTTTTCCCACGGCACGAGCCATGGCACTTTTTTCCCTCTGCTCTTCAAATCGCTACCCTCACTCGCGTTTCGTCCACTATCTATCACCTGATGGACCGTGTTAATGCGTAGCCTTACCCAGACGCACGGACAACATCACAGCCCAGCATCCTGTGATCCAGTTACTAGACAACTAACATGTTTACGGAGGTGACAGTAGAACTTTTGGTTTGGTCACCACGTTGGTGCGGGCGTGGAGGGGCCCCATCTCTCTTTTACGGCACCGTGCCGTACTCTCGGCTCAGTGGCCTACGTGACCAAGTGCACGCGTTCACACTACACGATTTCAGTCGTACGGGAGCTGTCCCCAGTGTACGCCTCAGCCATTTGCAGTTATCCGACCGCAACCATTTTTAATCATTCAACAACCTCCATTTCCACCTAAACAATATACAGGGCCTAGTTTTTTCCAGTCAGATTACAACTAGCGTAGAAGAACATTCCTTGTATCAGCATAGTCCTATATGTGGACTGCAAAATCATTCAAAGGAAGCACACCATTCAACGCCTCTCCAAGAAAGTACATAATACAAACCAGAAACACAGACAACATCACATGACCTGCACCAAATTGTTTACAGTGACTCACCACAAAGTGAAAATGTTGCAAGTCCGTCTATTTCTCCTACAGGTAATTCCATATTCCGATTTCTTCAATTGATATGATCAATTTGTTTTTGGAACGTCACAAATAATCTACCAAAACAATAACCACAATGAAATCCATAATCTGATCAGAAACCTACAATATTTGTATTTTCCGAATTTCATATTTGCTCATAATTGTATTTTTATTGATAACATAATCTGAAATCCAGCCTAATAAATAAAATTGATAATTTTACATTACTGCATAACCATCCTTCCTATTTGTATGGGCGCGGGATTAGCCGAGCGGTCTCAGGCGCTGCAGTCGTGGACTGTGCGGCTGGTCCCGGCGGAGGTTCGAGTCCTCCCTCGGGCATGGGTGTGTGTGTTTGTCCTTAGGATAGTTTAGGTTAAGTAGTGTGTAAGCTTAGGGACTGATGACTTTAGCAGTTAAGTCCCATAAGATTACACACACATTTCAACATTTTTATTTGTATGCTACTTTGGTAAACAGAAATATAGTAAAAGAATTTATATTTAGAATTTGAAAAAATATAGCAACAAGAGTTTATACATGCATTATTTAGCTTCAATGGCATATTTGTTCAAACACCAGTAATAACAAAGCTGTATTTAAAAACTTCCCTTAAAGTCACAGCCAGCATTTCAATAGGCTGTATACAGTTCCTGAATTGCGTGTTTTGGCGTTGCAGAACATTCATCGAAGGAGCCAACTGACATACGAAAGTAGTTAAAAATCTTTCCGTCGTCGTTTCTCAGGTCTGCAAATAATGTGTAGGAAACCCCGACTTCCCCACGTCTCAGATTAATTGGATGAACCCAGTGAAGGCGATTGCGCCTTCGTCTTCCCCGACGTCGATACTGTATCCATAATGCAATGACTTGTTCACGATTCATAATAAGAACTGTACCAGGTCACACGTTGAAGGGAACTGATGTTCTTGTTTAACGTTTAAAAATCGTTCAGTGTGAAAATCAACCGATTACGATTTAAACCCGTACGGGCGAAATCGTGTAATGTGCAAGCAGCCTTACACCAGGTCAGTGGTAAGATCCTCACACGGCGTCATCCAGGCGAAAGGCGGACGAAACACGCACCGCGCCACAGATGCGGGCCGGTAAGTGCAGAATTATGCTATGGGGTGCAATGAGTTGGGCTTCCGTGGGATCTGTGGCGGTAATCGAAGGCATAATAACAGCAATTAACTACGTAAATATAATTGCGGACCACCTGCATCGCTTCACGCTTGAAGTCTCTCCCTGTGGCGATGACATCTTCCAGCATGATAACTGTCCGTGTTGCAAGATCAGAATCGTGCTACAGGGGTTGATGGGCGTTATAGTGTACTCACATTCATCTCTTGGCCAGGAAATGGGACTGACTTCTACCCATTGGAACACACATCGCGCGCCATCTGCATGACTGTAAACCACCATCCCGTAACTGCGGGAATTGCTTGACCTGTTCATAGACATCTGGTGCCGCATACTTCTGGAACCCTGTCGACGACTTTTAGAATCCATACCAAGCAGACTCTCTGTTGTACTGTGTTTGAAAAGTGGAACAACACGCTTTTAAACAGGTGGTCATAATAATTTTGGCTCATCGGTGTTCTACATCTACATCTACATTCATACTCCGCAAGCCACCTGACGGTGTGTCGCGGATGGTACTTTGAGTACCTCTATCGGTTCTCCCTTCTATTCCAGTCTCGTATTGTTCGTGGAAAGAAAGATTGTCGGTATGCCTCTGTGTGGGCTCTAATGTCTCTAATTTAATCCTCATGGTCTCTTCGCGAGATATACGTACGAGGGAGCAATATACTGCTTGACTCCTCGGTGAAGGTATTTTCTCGAAACTTCAACAAAAGCCCGTACCGAGCTACTGAGTGTCTCTCCTGCAAAGTCTCTCACTGGAGTTTATCTATTATCTCCGTAACGTTTTCGCGATTACTAAATGATCCTGTAACGAAGCGTGCTGCTCTCCGTTGGATCTTATCTCTCTCTTCCATCAACCCTATCTGGTACGAATCCCACACTGGTCAGCAATATTCAAGGAGTGGGCGAACAAGTGTACTGTAACCTACTTCCTTTGTTTTCGGATTGCATTTCCTTAGGATTCTTCCAATGAATCTCAGTCTGGCATCTGCTTTACCGACGATCAACTTTATATCATCATTCCATTTTAAATTCAAATGGTTCAAATGGCTCTGAGCACTATGGGACTTAACTTCTGAGGTCATCAGTCCCCTAGAACTTAGAACTACTTAAACCTAACTAACCTAAGGACATCACACACATCCATGCCCGAGGCAGGATTCGAACCTGAGACCGTAGCGGTCGCACGGTTCCAGACTGTAGCGCCTAGAACCGCTCGGCCACTCCGGCCGGCACCATTTTAAATCACTCCTAATGCGTACTCCCGGATAATTTATGGAATTAACTGCTTCCAGTTGCTGACCTACTATACTGTAGCTAAATGATAAGGGATCTTTCTTTCTATGTATTCGCAGCATATTACACTTGTCTACATTGAGATTCAATAGCCACTCCCTGCACCATGCGTTAATTCGTTGCAGATCCTCCTGCATTTCAGTACAGTTTTCCATTGTTGCAACTTCTCGATATACCACAGCATCATCCGCAAAAAGCCTCAGTGAACTTCCGATGTTATCCACAAGGTCATTTATGTATATTGTGAATAGCAACGGTCCTACGACACTCCCCTGCGGCGCACCTGAAATCACTCTTACTTCGGAAGACTTCTCTCCATTGAGAATGACATGCTGCGTTCTGTTATCTAGGAACTCTTCAATCCAATCACACAATTGGTCTGCTAGTCCATATGCTCTTACTTTGTTCATTAAACGACAGTGGGGAACTGTATTGAACGCCTTGCTGTAAGAAGCCATCTTTCAGCTTGTCTGAGACTCCAGAATTTATGGGAGCACAATCTGTCCTACACAAAGGCCATGCGAGCTACAGCTGCCCATATTTCCAGCTTTGGGATTTACTCATTTCCGGTGCTGCTCCTCGTCTTTGCACCCGGCTCGCCTGCTGCAGCTGCTGTGGCCCACCCGGTCGCGATGTGCTCTCGACCCTAGGGTCACACAGAGTCCAACCGTACAACAATTTCATCTTTGCTGAATACCAAGCCTAGGTGGACCAATAACTCGCCTACATAGTAGTAACATTACACACCTACACTCAATGTGACACATTACCTCGCTAACTTGGTACAAGAAATCGCATCAAATTTGACGTACTTACAGGGGACAGACACAACAATGCGAACAGTGGTAGTAACGGGATGGTTGTGTTTGACGGTCAGCAACCCAGGTAAGGCCTGTGTCGCGCTGGACTGTGCGTGTTCAGTACGGACTAGGCATCAGTGCAGGTTGTTTACGAGTAGTGCACACTTCGTATTTGCATTCAGAGGCCGAGGTCGCCGTGCAATGAAAGACCTAACAGAGTTCCAAAGAGTGCAGGTTGTGGGGGCCGGATTAGTTGCAGCATCAGTAAGCAGGACAGCCAACTTATTGAATGTTTCAAGAACAATTGTCTCGACAGTCATGACAGCCTACACAAAACATGGAAAGATATCGCCGTGTAAACGTAATAGTGGGCGCAAATCAGTACTAAATGACAGATATCGTCGTACACTAACACGACTTGTGTCAAAACAACACAAAACTACGGCAGCTAAAGTGACTGCAGAGCTCAATAGTCTACTTCGAGTCCCCGTATCTATCGACACTGTCCGCTGAGAACTCCATAAAGCGAATATTCATGAAGGAGCTGCTATACGGAAGCCATTAGTGACGACAACCAACGCAAAGAAGCGTAAAATGTGGTGTCAGGAGCAAAAATCCTGGACGGTTAATCAGTGAAAAGACGTCATATGGTCGGACGAGTCAACGTGTTCGTTATTTCCAACATCGTCCGGGTTTACGTCTGGAGAACTACAAAAGAAGCCTACAATCCTGATTGCTTGATTCCAACGGTTAAACACGGAGGTGGAAGTGTGATGGTGTGGGCAGCCATATCATGGTTACCTGCCGGTCCCGTAACTCTCAAAGACCGTGTTACAGTCAACGATTACGTGAACATTTTAGGTGATCAGGTGCACCCCATGATCCAAATGTTGTTCCCCAACAATGATGCCATATTTCAGGATGACAATGCACCCATTCACACACCCAGGACAGTACAACCGTGGTATGAGGAGCACGCAACTGAACTGCACAGTCCACGGACTTGAACGTTATCGAACCATTGTGGGCGGTGTTGGAGCACAGAATTCGGAGCAGATTTCCGCTTCCCTTGTCACTACAGGAGTTCAGAAGAGGTTCTGATCGAAGAGTGGCATAATATTCCACTGGAGACTATACAATTATTATATGCCAGTATTCCAAGAAGAATCGTAGCTGTATTTTGGGCAAATGGGGGTCCAACCCCTTATTAATAAATCATTCCCAAGTAAGTACAGGTGTTCACATTATTTTTCCTATCCTCTGTACATGATAAATAAATATACAACATAGATAATGGATTACTCTACTTGTGTGTCAGAAATAAGCATCTTTGTGATGGTGTATGAAACAGCTTAAGTTTTGAAAATGTAATACAAATTATAAAATTACAGCATATTAACTAAATGCCAAAATAAACATAAATTTAAATAAAGCCTCGAGTCACCTCGTTCTTTTGAAAAGCTTTTGCGCTCACTTGATAGCATCTTTTGCTTTGACCACTACATTGTAACACTTCATTTCCACCAACACAACACACGATCGGTGTTCTGGAGTCGAAGTTCAGATGGCACGCTTGGCCAAGCACAGCACCGAAACGCGTGTGAATCCGCGGTCACCGTCAGTGCTGAAGTACGATAGCTGTCGAAATATGACTGTGATATAATCATTAATAATCATATGACTTCCCGAATCCCCATAGATCAGTCACTGAACGCCCCGCCCAGTGGAATCGATACATCCACGAAAAAATCGCAAGCAGAAGCTGATTTACAGCGTGGGCAAAGCATTTTTGATTCAGCTCGACATTTCAAACAGCCTATCTACGTTCCCACAAGACAACGTCTTTCGTGCTGTGAAATTTGTCCGACACCATAAATCAACAAAATTTTTTTATTTAACTACAATTTCTAATTAGAATCTTTAAAACTAATACTAACTTGTCCAGAAATTGGCAATTTAACGTAACTCAGACGACAACTGGATCAAAAATTCGGCAAATGCTAATACTTATTTGCCATAAAATACGATTTATCCCCGGATTTTATTCTCATAAACATATTACGAACATATCCCCATAGTTTTACACACATAAAACCATTCAATACCTTTCCAAAATAACATACTTGCATCTTAGAATCATCCCACGTAATATACCCCAAAACGTAGCTCATCCTTTGCACGTAACTTCGTGTTTTACTTCCAAAAGCAATTAAAAATTTAATAAGGTCTGATGACCTCCATGCACCAAATTTTATGCGATCAATAATTACAAATAAACTACACACATTACACGAGGAACCCATCCAAAATAGTATAAGTAACACATTTAAACAACCCCTTGAAAGTTCTCCCCAAATCTTACATACAATACAATTTATTCATCTCTTTCGTAAATAACCAAATTAATTATGTTCTGCCGACCTCCGCGTACTAAGAGTCTTGCGGCCAATTTCGACACTCTCCTTCTCTCCTTGCACTAAGTTGTGCCTCCACATATCTTACATACATCTCAAATTCACCAGTATTTACACGAAATTCTTAAAACTGCACATGAAATACACTTATTTACATACTTATTAATACACATGCCATTCTTCTTTTACAAGATGCAACTCTGCCACTGTTGCCTCTTATGACATTTATCTCGCCAGTGTGAGTATCTTTTGAATCTCACTTTCTTCCGCTTTTTCACCTGCTTTCACAGACTCTTATGTTTGCAGACAAAATTTGTGAGCACAGCTGGAATACTATTTTCAAATTAGAGAAAAGCACACTTTCTCTGTTCATCAACATTGTTTATTAAGCAAAATCCCCAAGGTTGGCGATATTTTACAGAAGCTCGAAATTTAGCGCGGACTTCAATGCGAAATGCTTACAATAGTTTCCACTACGAAACTTTGTCTCGAAACCTGGCAGAAAATCCAAAGAGGTTCTGGTCGTATGTGAAGTATGTCAGCGGCAAGACACAATTAATGCCTTCTCTGCGCGATAGCAATGGAGATACTATCGAAGACAGTGCTGCTAAAGCAGAGTTACTAAACACAGCCTAACGAAATGTCTTCAGAAAAGAAGACGAAGTAAATATTCCAGAATTCGAATGAAGAACAGCTGCCAACATGAGTAACTTAGAAGTAAATATCCTCGGACTAGTCAAGCAACTTAACTCACTTAATAAAAGCAAGTCTTCTGGACCAGACTGTATACCAATTAGGTTTCTTTCAGAGTCAACTGATGCATTATCTCCATACTTAACAATCATATACAACCGTTCACTCGACGATAGATCCGTACCCAAAGACTGGAAGTTGCACAGGTCACAACAAGTTAGTAGGAGTAATCCACTAAATTACAGGCCCGTATCTTTAACGCTGATATGCAGCAAGATTTTGGAACATACTGTATATTGTGTTCGAACATTATGAACTACCTCGAAGAAAACGATCTAGTGACACACAGTCAACACGGATTTAGAAAACATCGTTCTTGTGAAACACAATTAGCTCTTTATTCGCATGAAGTGTTGAGTGCTATTGACAAAGGATTTCAGATTGATTCCGTATTTCTGGATTTCCGGAAGGCTTTTGACACTGTACAACACAAGCGGCTTGTAGTGAAATTGCGTGCTTATGGAATATCGTCTCAGTTATGTGACTGGATTTTTGATTTCCTGTCAGAGACGGCACAGTTCGTAGTAATTGACGGAACGTCATCGAGTAAAACGGAAGTGATTTCTGGCGTTCCCCAAGGTGGTTTTATAGGCCCTTTGCTGTTTCTTATCTGTATAGACGATTTGGGAGACAATCTGAGCAGCTGTCTTCGGTTGTTTGCAGATGACGCTGTCGTTTATAGACTAATAAAATCGTCAGAAGAGTAAAACAAACTGCAAAACGATTTAGAAAAGATATCTGAATGGTGCGAAAATTGGCAGTTGACCCTAAATAACGAAAAGTGTGAGGTCATCCACATGAGTGCTAAAAGGAGTCCGTTAAACTTCGGTTACACGATAAATCAGTCAAATCTAAGGGTCATAAATTAAACTAAATACCTAGGAATTACAATCACGAACAACTTAAATTGGAAGGAACACATAGAAAATGTTGTGGGGAAGTCTAACCAAAGACTGCGTTTTATTGGCAGAACATTTAGAAAATGTAACAGATCAACTAAGGAGACTGACTACACTACGCTTGTCCGTCCTCTTTTAGAATACTGCTGCGCGGTGTGGGATCATTACCAAATAGGATTGACGGAGTACATTGAAAACGTTCAAAAAAGGGCACCACGTTTTATATTATCGCGAAATGTGGGAGAGAGTGTCACTGAAATGATACAGGATTTGGGCTGGACATCATTAAAAGAAAGGCGTTTTTCGTTGCGACAGAAACTTCTCACGAAATTCCAATCACCAGCTTTCTCCTCCGAATGCGAAATTATTTTGTTGACAACGACCTACATAGGGAGAAACTGACACCACGATAAAATAAGGGAAATCAGAGTTTGTACGGAAAGATATAGGTGTTCATTCTTTCCGCGCGCTATACGAGACTGGAATAATAGAGAATTGTGAAGGTGGTTCGATGAACACTCTGCCTGGCACTTAAATGTGTTTGCAGAGTATCCATGTAGATGTAGATGTTGATTCAAAATGTTTTCTATTTTTAAGCACCTCCTTTTCACATTCTTCTATTCTGCCTGACAAATTGTTAATAGATGTGGTGATTCTTTCCTCTAGTGCATTTTTCCTCAGCACGCAATTCTTAACATTGTTACCCAGCTTGTCCTGTATTTTTTACAACTTTTTCTACCTCATCGACTCTGGTCTTTACCAGGCCAGCCTCTTCAGAGGTGCCGAGCGGTATTAGGCGCTACAGTCTGGAACCGGGCGATCGCTACGGTCGCAGGTTCGAATCCTGCGTCGGGCATGGATGTTTGTGATGTCCTTAGGTTAGTTAGGTTTAAGTAGTTCTAAGTTCTAGGGGACTGATGACCTCAGAAGTTAAGTCCCATAGTGCTCAGACCCATTTCTTCAGAGGTCTTGCATACGTCTGCTCATATACCTTTCAATTCTGTGTCAGTCACTCCTTCAGTATCTGATTTAATTTCGTCTTTTACACTCAAGCTTTCACACTTTCAGTATGTGATTCGAGGGCACAATGTCCCTGTTCCGTCTTTGTACGCAATGACCATATACTAGATTGAGCTTCTAGCAAAATTTGCGTTAATTGTGACAGTGTATTGTCTGATAGCTTAATTCCTCTCTCTGATTTTTGACTGTCTGCCCCATCAGTATGCACCATTTCGACACTACCATGTTCAGATTTGGGACTAACTGGCCCACTAGCAATGTACACTACTGGCCATTAAAATTGCTACTCCAGGAAGAAATGCAGATGATAAACGGGTATTCATTGGACAAATATATTATACTAGAACAGACATGTGATTACACTTTCACGCAATTTGGGTGCATAGATCCTGAGAAATCAGTACCCAGAACAACCACCTCTGGCCGTAATAACGGCCTTCATACGCCTGGACATTGAGTCAAACAGAGCTTGGATGGCGTGTACAGGTACAGCTGCCCATGCAGCTTCAACAAGATACCACGGTTCATCAAGAGTAGTGACTGGCGTATTGTGACGAGCCAGTTGCTCGGCCACCATTGACCAGACGTTTTCAATAGGTGAGAGATCTGGAGAATGTGCTGGACAGGGCAGCAGTCGAACATTTTCTGTGTCAAGAAAGGCCGTACAGGACCTGCAACATGCGGTCGTGCATTATCATGCTGAAATGTAGGGTTTTGCAGGGATCGAATGAAGGGTAGAGCCCCACGGGTCTTAACACCTCTGAAATGTAACGTCCACTGTTCAAAGTGGCGTCAATGCGAACAAGAGGTGACCGAGACATGTAACCAATGGCATCCCATACCATCACGCCGGGTGTTACGCCAGTATGGCGATGAAGAGTACACGCTTCCAATGTGCGTTCACCGCGATGTCGCCAAACACGGATGCGACCATCATGATGTTGTAATCAGAACCTGGATTCATCCGAAAAAAATGACGTTTTGCCATTCGTGCATCCAGGTTCGTCGTTGAGTACACCATCGCAGGCGCTCTTGTCTGTGATGCAGCGTCAAGGGTAACTGCAGCCATGGTCTCCGAGCTGATAGTCCATGCTGCTGTAAACGTCGTCGAACTGTTCGTGCAGATAGTTATTGTCTTGCAAACGTCCCCATCTGTTGACTCAGGGATCGAGACGTGGCTGCAGGATCCGTTACAGCCATGCGGATAAGATGCCTGTCATCTCGACTGCTAGTGATACGAGGTCGTTGGGATGCAGCACAGCGTTCCGTACTACCCTCCTGAACCCACCGATTCCATATTCTGCTAACAGTCGTTGGATCTCGACCAACGCGAGCAGCAATGTCGCGGTACGAAACAACCGCAATCGCGATAGGCTACAATCCGACCTTTATCAAAGTCGGAAACGTGATGGTACGCATTTCTCCTCCTTACACGAGGCATCACAACGACGTTTCACCAGGCACCGCCGGTCAACTGCTGTTTGTGTATGAGAAATCGGTTGAAAACTTTCCTCGTGTCAGCACGTTGTAAGTGTCGCCACCGGCGCCAACCTTGTGTGAATGCTCTGAAAAGCTAATCATTTGCATATCTCAGCATCTTCTTCCTGTCGGTTAAATTTCGCATCTGTAGCACGTCATCTTCGTGGTGTAGCAATTTTAATGGCCAGTAATGTAATATATTACAACAGTATTTAAATAAAAGAAATGTTATACGCATTCGGTCACACTCAGGCCAGGTACAATGATTACATTAAAGGTTTGTTCATAAATAAAGATGCTAGAATTCTGTGCAAATGCGCCCACGTTAAATATTAATTAATTGAAGTTCAATTTTGTTTAAATAGTTATTTATGGCTTCTTCACGGAATCGTCTTTTCGTTATCTTTTCATTTGTGGTGTCTGCCAGTTTTAAATTAGCACAGTTTTTTTAATAGGACTTGGAATCAACGTTTGAATAAAATTACTGGCAAAATAGTAAACTGTTCATTAATTAAATACACAAGTATGACAAAATATGAGGCAATCGTGCTGTATTCATTTGCTGTGTAATTGTGTGGGATATGATGTTGCGACAAACATTTGCATAATGAAACAGATGTAAAGGACATCGTAATCAATAAATAAAACAAATGCCCTGTGGCTAGGGCCTCCCGTCGGGTAGACCGTTCGCTTGGTGCAAGTCTTTCGAGTTGACGCCACTTAGGGGACTTGCGCGTCGATGGGGATGAAATAAAGATCATAAGGACAACACTACACCCAGTCCCTGAGCGGAGAAAATCTCCGACCCAACCGGGAATCGAAACCAGGCAGTTAGGTATGACATTCCGTCGCGCTGACCACTCAGCTACCAGGGACGGACAATAAAACAGATGCACAGACATAGCTTTTAGGGGTGATGGCTATAGTACAATGGTATCCTCTGAGATAACATCGCATGAAGCAATTAAAAATTGTTAATTCAATGGCTCATTATAAAATGTTTATTCGGTGTGAGATACTAACTTTTGCAGTTTTAAAGATACTGAAACATTGTTTTGCCGTTGGATGTACCTCATTTTTCAGACATCGCAGATGTATTCATATTAGCGTTAATATTTGACTGCAAATTATTATAGACTCTCAAAGAGCTGTAAGAAGCCATCTTTCTGGTTGTCTGATACTCTCACATTTTTTGCAGCGTTGTCTGTAGTACAAAAAGGCTATGCACGCTGCAACCCTTCAAAAGCCGTGTTTTGAAATTTACCCATTTCTGTACCCCTGCTCATCATTGCGACTGGCTCTCCTGGAACAGCTGCTGTGCCCCCCCTCCCCCCCCCCCCCCCTCCTGGCCACGATGTACCCACGGCCTTGAGGGCGCGTAGCGTTTAGCCGTACAACAATTTCATTTTTCCTCATTACCAGGCCTAGGTGGACGATTAACTGCCTACATAATCATAACGTTACAACTGAGAGCTGGCTGAAACCCGAAGTAGAATTCTCTGAGGTAACGCGAGACATGGAACGAACATCAAAAAGACGGATTAGACCATAGGAGGTGGAGTGTTCTTTGCTGTTGACAAAAATACTGTGCCTATTGAGGTCGGAATCGAATGTGACAGTGAAGTTATTTGATCACATATACATTGAAGCGCCAAAGAAATTGGGATACCCAGAACAACCACCTCTGGCCGTAATAACGGCCTTGATACGCCTGGGCAGAGCTTGGATGGCGTGTACAGGTACAGCTGCCCATGCAGCTTCAACACTATACCACAGTTCATCAAGAGTAGTGACTGGCGTATTGTGACGAGCCAGTTGCTTGGCCACCATTGACCAGACGTTTTCAATTGGTGACAGATATGGAGAATGCGCTGGCCAGGGCACCAGTCGAACATTTTCTGTATCCAGAAAGCCCCGTACAGGACCTGCAACATGCGGTCGTGCATTATCCTGCTGAAATGTAGGGTTTCGCAGGGATCGAATGAAGGGTAGAGCCACGGGTCGTAACGCATCTGAAATGTAAGCTAATCATTAGCATATCACAGTATCTTCTTCCTGTCGGTTAAATTTCGCGTCTGTAGCACGTCATCTTCGTGGTGTAGCAATTTTAATGGCCAGTAGTGCACATGTACGGATGGGCGTTCTCGTGTCCAAACGTTGCCTCATTGCGCCAGCCGTCTGCAGTGATACCCTACTTTGTTTGACAACTTCAGTTGCGTTCTGTGTAAGGAAAAGGCAACAGACAAAGAAAACGCAAAAGCGACTGTATGTAAAGAAGTTTCTAAATAACAGAGGTACGAGAAATTCGAAGTGATGAAAACCTTTTGCTTACAAATTTCGGAAGGAGATCGCAGGTAGATTTTAGATTTTCTGATTGAAAAATGCAGCTATAAATCTGACAATGAAGTTTCGTTGGCTAGTAACGGGCGAATTACATGTCAGTTTGAACTATTAAAAAAATAATAAAAAAATTATTGAAAAATAAAGCATTTCACTGATTACTCCCCATACTGAGTAATACTTAGAGAAGATCATTAGTCGTAAAGGTTAATTAACTTTAAATGAGTCATTTGCATTTCATTTGTTTACACAACTGTAATCATAAAAGATTATATGCAGTTAACATCCTCGGACGTGACAAATTTGGGAATTTCATAGACGCCAGGATCCACTAGAACAGAGGTTATGTTTCCCAATTTTGTATTTTTTGCATCATCAGTGTGCTTCTTTTCTATTTCTAGTAGTTTATTGAGGAGCTACACATTCCCCATCACTTCTTTTGTTGAGATGGCAGACTCCTCAGTTGTTGTACTTTTAAGTTGACGTAGCATGAATATTCCACACTTTTTGTACAAATTTTTCATAAATTTCTGGCTTATTCTTTTGTTTTCCTACTTCCAAGCATACAGTACCTTAGTCTTCACAGTAATATGAGCGGAGACTTTTTATGTAATACTGAATGCTCAGGATCACACATCTCTAATTTTTATCAAATAATCTTCGGAAGCGACATCCCATACGACTTTTCTGTGTCTGTAAGCGTCTATAAACTTAACCGAGATTCCTTTGGAGTCAACGGACATTACTGCACGTAAATCGCTTCAGAGCGTAACCTCAACTCACTACACAAACACACATGGGCCCCAGCTGCCAATTATCTACTGAAAAGCACAAAGATTCCCACCGATGGCGGTCGGCAATCTGCCTTAAGCACGACTTCGTTTCCAGGAAATTACTTATGCTCAAATGCGCATGCGTAGTTGCGCTGTGGTAAATTAACGCGATTTCGCAAACTTGAACACAAAAAAAGGCATCGTGTGGACGCATCCTCAAAATCAAGCCGGTTTCATGTGCTGCTTTAGACAAGTTTACGGAGGGCGGCCCTGCATCACGCATGCCTAGTGGGAGTGGGCATTTTGCTTGCTGATGTCAGCATTACAGAGACACCTATGGACAAAATCTTCAGTGAATAGACTAGGCTCAAAGCTAAGTTGGACGAGAGCAACCGGAACACAGTAAGAAAGGAATACGAGCTTTCTCCTCACCAAAGTCAGTGGTACTGGTACTACAGACATTTTGGCAGAAATGCAACACAGTGCAGAAAACCTTGATATTGCATTCCTTTCTTACTGTCTTCCGGCTGCTGCTATGGCGCGGAAACCCATATTATTGCTTCTCAAAATACTAGTAGTAGATGATAATATTTTTCATTAATACTTTTGGGTAGGTATGGTAGTAAAATGTATTTATTTGTAAAACTCAATACTGCAACTTGAACCGTGGGCTGTTCTCAAGTTGAGATTATGTTCTTGATTGCGACCATGTTGTGGGTATTGCACTCTTTAAATTACAACATGAATATGTTGCTCATATTCTGCTTAATTTTTATTCCCATTCGTAATAGTGAGTGAGGTAAATGATTCCGTAGGTGTATTTGTTTCACATGAAATAGAAATTGGTTTCATCACATGGTGTTCTGTGGATTCATGTCTATTTTTTACTGGTTAAGAATTCATGTGTGAACTGCTCGATTTAAATGCTCTGTAAGCATATAGCTCGCATTGTGCGTCATTTTTGTTACCACCGTTTTTCGTACCCTCGCATTTAATGGAGGCCACCGAAATTTTCATTGACTTCTGCTAAAATGAACTGTTTTCAGAACCAGTTAATAATGTGTGCAGGCATTTGCATCACTATTGTCGCATTCTTAGTATTTGCAGGGAAGGCTGTTCTAATCGCCAAGAATATAGGGCATGGAGCCTACTCGTCTACATGTATATCCACACTCTGAAATGAAATGTCGTGTGACTAGGGCCTCCCGTCGGGTAGACCTGTCGCCTGGTGCAAGTCTTTTTAGTTAACGCCACTTCGGTGTCTTGCGTGTCGATAGGGAGACAACACAACACCCAGTTCCTGAGCGGAGAAAATCCCTAACCCAGCCGGGAATCGAACCCGGGCGCCCTCGCACGGCTTTCTGCCGCTCTGACCACTCAGCTATCGAGACGGACATGCACAGCCTGCAAGACGCTAACATCCATGGCACTCAGTCACAAGAAGCAACACCATTCAGGGCAGAATTACATACTCACTTCGAAAAAAGAAAATGGTTCAAATGGCTCTGAGGACTATGGGACTTAACATCGGAGTCCATCAGTCCCCTAGAACTTAGAACTACTTAAACCTAACTAACGTAAGGACATCACACACATCCATGCCCGAGGCAGGATTCGAACCTGCGACCGTAGCGGTCGCGCGGTTCCAGACTGAAGCGCCTAGAACCGCTCGGTCACAACGAACGGCTACTCGTTTCGAGACAAGACATAGCAAAGCTAGACGCCAGTACTGCCAAAACCTGCTAACATGGGGTTCTCCATTAAATGTTGGAAAGTACAGAAAACTGACGCAAACAAAAATAATATAGAATACGAGAAATATACTTACAGTGCATTTAAATCGAGCAGTTCACACTCAGATCCGTAAACAATAACAGATATACGTAAGCCAGGAGGACACCGTGTAAAGAAAGCAACTTCTGTTTTATATGAAACAAAAACAAATTTGGAATTATTTATCCAATACAAAATTACGGGTGCGAGAAGAACGCATTCAGAATACGTGTAACATATTTACAATACAATTCAAAGAGTCGAATACACATGAGAAGTTGTAATCAGAAGCAAACAATGATGAAACCAACTTCAGTTAACTATGAACGAAAACAAACATATAATACTAACAATCAGCCAATAAGAAAGTGAGATGATGGAGTGATTAGGATTTCTAGGAGTGATAAACTTGGAGTGCTCCAAATGGCGTGGCGGCAAACCAAGGGCGTGTTACAGGAAGTCCTTGACTTCCTCTTCAGATTTGTTTTCGCTGCCTGGTGGCCGGGGTGCCAACGCACACGACTAGAGGGTACTCGCGGATGTTTTCGACTGCGTCTCAGGTATGCGGCTTCGGCCTCCAAGTTCAGAAGCCCATAATTAAATAAATATTCGCC
Source organism: Schistocerca americana (assembly GCF_021461395.2). Taxonomy (NCBI): domain Eukaryota; kingdom Metazoa; phylum Arthropoda; class Insecta; order Orthoptera; family Acrididae; genus Schistocerca; species Schistocerca americana. The sequence continues at coordinate 887,909,382 of NC_060130.1, read as the reverse complement.
GTCGTAATATGCCCACTTGCAATGTGTATTGTAAAATCCTTCTTTAGATTAATAACAAAACATGAAGCCAGGTTGATTGTCCGATTAAATGTGATAACAGCAACTGGATATCGCAGAAAATACAAGATGGTCGCTTTCGATCTCTCATTTCGGAGGTCATTAGCTAAATAAATACCAGCCGTCCGATATGCCACTTACAATATGCACAGTGCACTCCCTTTTTAGTTGAATAACACAATATGAAGCCAGATTAACGGCCCGATTTCGAGGTATCGGCAACAGAATGTAGTGGGAAATACGCGCTTGGGATCCTCGGTGATAGCTTCGGAGGTCAATAACTCGATAAATATGCACCGTGGCATAAGCATCTAGAGAACACTCCTTCTTTTGGTCAGTAATGAAACGTGAAGCTAGGTTAATGTCCGAGTGTGAGATACCTGCAACTGAATATGGCCGAAAGTACTAGATGTATGAGTTCAAAAAGAGTTCAAAAAGATGTACGAGTTCAAAAAGATTGAAACTCGTAGAGTGAGCTGTAGGCTGTAAATGATATTTATTTTACTCTGAGATGATAAATATAAGAGAAAAGGGGAAAAGTACCTTGAGCAGAACTAATGAATCAATATTTAGCATTTAAATTTGGCAACGACTTGAATAAACATTTCACTTACTCACTTGATAGTGCAAACACCAATTTTAACTTTGGGCAGTGGATAATGTAGAAAAGGATACATAAATCTGAATGAGGGCGCAGTATATGTCTGTAAGGCAGAAGACGTAGGTTTCTTTACTTTTGCACAAAAATGAGTTGGCCAATAAAAGGTGGTTTTGGAGAAAATCATGCACATAAACAGAGCCAAATAAAATGGCCGCCACTAGTCATAAAGTAATACTACATTAATACATCAAAGGTACACCATTCTTGGTATGCTTGAATGTTCATCGCATTCTGAGATATCTAGCTACCAGCGCACTTTCTGGTGCAGATTCGAAATTCACTCTGGATGTTTCTCTTTTTCGTAGAAGATTTTCCTGTTATTACAGATCTACATTTTATATTTTCTTGACGCATCTACAACTTTCAGTGCGTCATTTCGTAAACTAATTTCGTCGATGTTTTTCCGCTTTTTTTCACGCGGTATAAATGTTCGACACGGTGCCTCTTGAAATACCAAACGCTTCGGCTCCCTCAGTTACGGAAGTATTCACCACACGAGAACTATCAATTTTCGCACGTTCGAATTCACTTAGCTCCGACATAATGCACTCATAACTACACAGAACACTCTTCTGACCACGACTGACAACTGCAATGATTGAGGACATGTCACAGCTGCCGCTCATGCTCAAATACGAGGACTATTCGAAAATTAAGATCCGATCGGTCGCGAAATGGAAACCACTGTGAAAGTCAAAATTGTTTTATTTGCAGTAGTTTGCTAAACCATCCAGTTGCTTCTCTACATAGTTGCAGCTACGACTTAGACATTTTTCGTAGCATTTTACCAACTTTCCAATACCCACGTCATAGAAGGCAGCCACCTGTGCTTTCCGCCACTTCTCTAAGCTGGACTGCAGTTCGTTGCCTGTGCCAAAATGTTAGCTACATAGCCAGCGGTTCATGTGAGCAGAGATGAACATCAGAGTCGATGATCAAACACTTCCCATCGAAAACGCTGTAGGGGGTCCTCATTGACCTTGCAGTGTGTGGCCGAGAATTGTCACGAAGAAGGAAATGCATGACAGGTACGTTAGGTGGGGTTGCGTGATATCAGGCGAAACCTCGCAATGGGCACCCATATTGGCGGGAGACACTATTCTTCTATTCATCTTTACGTGCTAACTATGTACTCAGAATTCAAAAGAGTGACGTGACGCGATCGCCAGCCATAGCATAGACATTGTCCAACACATCTGTGCTAAGTTTCATCGAATTTTCACTGTGGTTTCCATTTCGCGACCTGTCGGACCCTACTTTCCGAACAGCCCTCGTACAACATCGCAACGAATAGGTATTTCTAGCATGTGCATTTATATTCAAGCATGCATTCCTCGTGGTGTTTCCAAATTTTTGTCCAATGCCTGTATTGCCGTAAACATTTACAGCCAGTAGTGTGTATCTAATACGTGTGGCAGCAGTTCATGTGGCATAATGTCGGCGGCAAATATTGTCAGGATATACTGTAATATGCAATTTGTAATGCCCGTTTGAGCATACCTTAGCCACCTTGTCGTCGATTGGGCGCTAAAACCTAATCTATCTTCTTCACCGTCGTTCGACTTACAGAGTGGCAATTCAAAAAATGGCTCTAAGCACTATGGGACTTAACATCTGAGGTCATCAGTCCCCCAGAACTTAGAACTACTTAAACCTAACTAACCTAATGACATCACACACGTCCATGCCCGAGGCAGGATTCGAACCTGCGACCGTAGTAGCAGCGCGGTTCCGGACTGAAGCGCCTAGAACCGCTCGGTCACATCGGCCGGCAGGGTGACAATTATTGAACTACATGAAACGAAACGTAAATGAATTCTAAGCTATGACGTGCACATACTTGATTCAACATGTAAACATTACTACAGATATTCGGATGTAGGTTATGACATGTTCGATATGCCTGTCATTATTGGCGATGATGTGACGCAGACGAATAGCGAAATTCTACATGACCTGCTGAAGTGTCGGAACATCGATGCTGTCGCCGGCCGGAGTGGCCGTGCGGTTCTAGGCGCTACAGCATGGAGCCGAGCGACCGCTACGGCCGCAGGTTCGAATCCTGCCTCGGGCATGGATGTGTGTGGTGTCCTAAGGTTAGTTAGGTTTAATTAGTTCTATGTTCTAGGCGACTGATGACGTCATAAGTCGCATAGTGCTCAGAGCCATCGATGTTGTCGATGACCAACTGAATTGCTGTTTTCAGCTCAGCAGTGATTTTGGGGTTATTGCTGTACATCTTGTCTTTAATATAGCCCCCTCAAAAAGGAGTTGCATGTGTTCAGATCCGGAGAATATGGCGGCCAATCGAGGCCCATGCCAGTAATCTCTGGGAATCTCAGAGTAAGAATGCGGTCCCCAAAGTGCTCCTCCAGGACATCAGACACTCTCCTGCTTCGATGGAGTCGAGCTCCGTCTTGCATGAACCACATCTTGTCGAAATCAGGGTCACTCTGGATAGTGGGGGATGATATCATTTTCCAAAACAACCCGCTAGGGTAGCTGAGAGCGCTAACGCGCTGCTACTGGACTCGGGTAGATCGAATCTGCCCGGCGGATTAACGACGACGGCCGGTGTGTCGGCCAGCCTGGAAGTGGTTTTTAGGCGGTTTTGCACATCCCGCTAGGTGAATACCGGGCTGGTCCCCACATTCCGCCTCAGTTACACGCGTCGCAGACATCTGAAACACGTTCGCACTATTTCACGATTTACACTGGATGCAGACAGCTGGGGTACACTGATTCCATCCCTGGGGGTACGGGTGGCGGCAGGAAGGGCATCCGGCCACTAAAACTAACCTTGCCAAATCCGTTCTAACCACGCCGACCCTGCGATCGCTGCGGGATATGGCGTAAGCAAAACAAAGAAAGAAAGAAATCATTTTCCAAAACCTTCACGTATCGTTCGGTAGTCACCGTGACATAAAGGAATATCGCACATATTATTCCGTGACTGGACATTGCACACCACACATCACTGGTTGAGGGAGAAGAGACTTCTCGATCACGAGATGCGGATTCTCAGTCCCGCAGACGCGCCAATTTTGCTCATTGACTAACCCATTCAAATGAAATGGCCGACAACAAAAAGGCGCCTGCGCATGCGCATACTAATTCCCATCATGCCCCGCAGCCAACCGTGCAGTTTGAACGTTCTAACGGAAATCGTTCAGAAGTTACGACAATTTTATTTCGTGTGGTTCAATAATTCAAAAAATGGTTCAGGTGGCTCTAAGCACTATGGGATGTGGTCACCAGTCCCCTAGAACTTAGAACTACTTAAACCTAACTAACCTAAGGACATCACACATATCCATGCCCGAGGCAGGATTCGAACCTGCGACCGTAGCGGTCGCGCGGTTCCAGACTGTAGCGCCTAGAACCGCTTGGCCACTCCGGCTGGCGGTTCAATAATTGTGACCCTGTAAATACATCTAGGGTGCTCAATTTATTCATAGGTGTGGTTCGCGTCCCCGTCGGAGCATATGGGAAAAGACTTAACTCAGTTCCAACAACGAGCGGAGCGGATCTAGCAGGGAGCTCCTCAAGGTTCCGTAATTGCTTCCCTTCCACGTGATATCAGCGGTGTACTGGACCGGCTGCGGTTATTACCGTTGGGATCATTACCGCAGTTGTCCTCGGCGCGTGGCTGTGACGGCGGCGTAAACTGCTGGCGGCAGATAAGGTGTGCAGGACATAGCAGCGGCAGTCGGCGTCAAGCAGGAGCATGTGGCCGCTGGTGCTGTGGCTGGCGCTCGCCCAGGCACCGCCGTTGGGTGCAGACGCTGCAGACCCGCTGCTTTGTGCCACCACCGTGAGTACACAGCTTACACAACGCTAAGCATGTCGCTGTATTAAAGCTACTAGTTTCAGTCAAACAATAGACGATCTACTTCTACATCTACAGGGTGTTACAAAAAGGTACGGCCAAACTTTCAGGAAACATTCCTCACACACAAAGAAAGAAAATATGTTATGTGGACATGTGTCCGGAAACGCTTACTTTCCATGTTAGAGCTCATTTTATTACTTGTCTTCAAATCACATTAATCATCGAATGGAAACACACAGCAACAGAACGTACCAGCGTGACTTCAAACACTTTGTTACGGGAAATGTTCAAAATGTCCTCCGTTAGCGAGGATACATGCATCCACCCTCCGTCGCACGGAATCCCTGATGCGCTGATGCATCCCTGGAGAATGGCGTATTGTATCACAGCCGTCCACAATACGAGCACGAAGAGTCTCTACATTTGGTACCGGCGTTGCGTAGACAAGAGCATTCAAACGCCCCCATAAATGAAAGTCAAGAGGGTTGAGGTCAGGAGAGCGTGGAGGCCATGGAATTGGTCCGCCTCTACCAATCCATCGGTCACCCAATCTGTTGTTGAGAAGCGTACGAACACTTCGACTGAAATGTGCCGGTGCATGAACCACATGTTGTGTCGTACTTGTAAAGGCACATGTTCTAGCAGCACAGGTAGAGTATCCCGTATGAAATCATGATAACGTGCTCCATTGAGCGTAGGTGGAAGAACATGGGGCCCAATCGAGACATCACCAACATTGCCTGTCCAAACGTTCACAGAAAATCTGTGTTGATGACGTGATTGCACAATTGCGTGCGGATTCTCGTCAGCCCACACATGTTGATTTTGAAAAGTTACAATTTGATCACGTTGGAATGAAGCCTCATCCGTAAAGAGAACATTTGCACTGAAATGAGGTTTGACACATTGTTGGATGAACCATTCGCAGAAGTGTACCCGTGGAGGCCAATCAGCTGCTGATAGTGCCTGCACACGCTGTACATGGTACGGAAACAACTGGTTCTCCCGTAGCACTCTCCACACAGTGACGTGGTCAACGTTACCTTGTACAGCAGCAACTTCTCTGACGCTGACATTAGGGTTATCTTCAACTGCACGAAGAATTGCCTCGTCCATTGCAGGTGTCCTCGTCGTTGTAGGTCTTCCCCAGTCGCGAGTCATAGGCTGGAATGTTCCGTGCTCCCTAAGACGCCGATCAATTGCTTCGAACGTCTTCCTGTCGGGACACCTTCGTTCTGGAAATCTGTCTCGATACAAACGTACCGTGCCACGGCTATTGCCCCGTGCTAATCCATACATCAAATTGGCATCTGCCAACCCCGCATTTGTAAACATTGCACTGACTGCAAAACTACGTTCGTGATGAACACTAACCTGTTGATGCTACGTACTGATGTGCTTGATGCTAGTACTGTAGAGCAATGAGTCGCATGTCATCACAAGCACTGAAGTCAACATTACCTTCCTTCAGTTGGGCCAACTGGCGGTGAATCGAGGAAGTACAGTACATACTGACGAAACTAAAATGAGTTCTAACATGGAAATTAAGCGTTTCCGGACACATGTCCACATAACATCTTTTCTTTATTTGTGTGTGAGGAATGTTTCCTGAAAGTTTGGCCGTACCTTTTTGTAACACCCTGCATATCTATACCCAACAAGCCGCCTTATGGAGTGTGGCGGTGTATCCCGTACAACTGTCACTTCTCTAATTTTACTTTTGCGGTCTTTTCACGAGATAAGCGTATGAGGCGCAATACGAGGATGTGCTGAAAGTAACGCCACCGGATTTTTTATGTGAAAACTCTTAATGCTATTTAAATAAAACAAACTTCATTAATATTCCTTGAGACAGAGAAGTTGCTGTCCGTGCATCAGCACGGCTTTAGAAATCATCGCTCCTGCGAAACGCAACTCGCCCTTTTTCACATGATATCTTGTGAACCATGGACGAAGGGCATCTACATCTACATCTACATCTACATGATTACTCTGCAGTTCACATTTAAGTGCTTGGCAGAGGGTTCATCGAACCACAATCATACTATCTCCCTACCATTCCACTCCCGAACAGCGCGCGGGAAAAACGAGCACCTAAACCTTTCTGTTCGAGCTCTGATTTCTCTTATTTTATTTTGATGATCATTCCTACCTATGTAGGTTAGGCTCAACAAAATATTTTCGCATTCGGAAGAGAAAGTTGGTGACTGAAATTTCGTAAATAGATCTCGCCGCGACCGAAAACGTCTTTGCTTTAATGACGTCCATCCCAACTCGCGTATCATATCTGCCACACTCTCCCCTATTACGTGATAATACAAAACGAGCTGCCCTTTTTTGCATCCTTTCGATGTCCTCCGTCAATCCCACCTGGTAAGGATCCCACACCGCGCAGCAATATTCTAACAGAGGACGAACGAGTGTAGTGTAAGCTGTCTCTTTAGTGGACTTGTTGCATCTTCTAAGTGTCCTGCCAATGAAACGCAACCTTTGGCTCGCCTTCCCCACAATATTATCTATGTGGTCTTTCCAACCGAAGTTGTTCGTAATTTTTACACCCAGGTACTTAGATGAATTGACACCCTTGAGAATTGTACTATTTATCGAGTAATCGAATTCCAACGGATTTCTTTTAGAACTCATGTGGATCACCTCACACTTTTCGTTATTTAGCGTCAACTGCTACCTGTCACACCATACAGCAATCTTTTCTAAATCGCTTTGCAACTGATACTGGTCTTCGGATGACCTTACTAGACGGTAAATTACAGCATCATCTGCGAACAACCTAAGAGAACTTCTCAGATTGTCACCCAGGTCATTTATATAGATCAGGAACAGCAGAGGTCCCAGGACGCTTCCCTGGGGAACACCTGATATCACTTCAGTTTTACTCGATGATTTGCCGTCTATTACTACGAACTGCGACCTTCCTGACAGGAAATCACGAATCCAGTTGCACAACTGAGACGATACCCCATAGGCCCGCAGCTTCATTAGAAGTCGCTTGTGAGGAACGGTGTCAAAAGCTTTCCGGAAATCTCGAAATACGGAATCAACTTGAGATTCCCTGTCGATAGTGGCCATTACTTCGTGCGAATAAAGAGCTAGCTGCGTTGCACAAGAACGATGTTTTCTGAAACCATGCTGATTACGTATCAATAGATCGTTCCCTTCGAGGTGATTCATAATGTTTGAATACAGTATATGCTCCAAATCCCTACTGCAAACCGACGTCAATGATATAGGTCTGTAGTCCGATGGATTACTCCTACTACCCTTCTTAAACACTGGTGCGACCTGCGCAATTTTCCAATCTGCAGGTACAGATCTATCGGTGAGCGAGCGGTTGTATATGAATGCTAAGTAGGGAGCTATTGTATCAGCGTAATCTGAAAGGAACCTAATCGGTATACAATCTGGACCTGAAGACTTGCCCGTAGCAAGCGATTTGAGTTGCTTCACAACCCCTAAGGTATCTACTTCTAAGAAGCTCATGCTAGCAGCTGTTCGTGTTTCAAATTCTGGAATATTCCATTCGTCTTCTCTGGTGACGGAATTTCGGAAAACTGCGTTCCATAACTCCGCTTTAGCGGCACAGTCGTCGGTAACAGTACCATCGGCACTGCGCAGCGAAGTTATGGCATCAGACGGATGCTATATTCTTTGACTTCCGGAAAGCGTTTGACTCGGTACCCCACTGCAGACTCCTAACTAAGGTACGAGCATATGGGATTGGTTCCCAAGTATGTGAGTGGCTAGAAGACTTCTTAAGTAATAGAACCCAGTACGTTGTCCTCGATGGTGAGTATTAATCGGAGGTGAGGGTACCATCTGGAGTGCCCCAGGGAAGTGTGGTAGGTCCGCTGTTGTTTTCTATCTACATAAATGATCTTTTGGATAGGGTGGATAGCAATGTGCGGCTGTTTGCTGATGATGCTGTGGCGTACGGGAAGGTGTCGTCGTTGAGTGACTGTAGGAGGATACAAGATGACTTGGACAGGACTTGTGATTGGTGTAAGGAATGGCAGCTAACTCTAAATATAGATAAATGTAAATTAATGCAGATGAATAGAAAAAAGAACCCTCTAATGTTTGAATACTCCATTAGTAGTGTAGCTCTTGACACAGTCACGTCGATTAAATATTTGGGCGTAACAGTGCAAAGCGTTATGAAGTGGGACAAGCATGTAACGGCAGTTGTGGGGAAGGCGGATAGTCGTCTTCGGTTCATTGGTAGAATTTTGGGAAGATGTGGTTCACCTGTAAAGGAGACCGCTTATAAAACACTAATACGACCTGTTCTTGAGTACTGCTCGAGCGTTTGGGATCCCTATCAGGTCGGATTGAGGGAGGACGTAGAAGCAATTCAGAGGCGGGCTGCTAGATTTGTTACTGGTAGGTTTGATCATCACGCGAGTGTTACGAAAATGCTTCCGGAACTCGGGTGGGAGTCTCTGGAGGAAAGGAGGCGTTCTTTTCGTGAATCGCTACTGAGGAAATTTAGAGAGCCAGCATTTGAGGCTGACTGCAGTACAATTTTACTGCCGCCAACTTACATTTCGCAGAAAGATCACAAAGATAAGAGAGTTTAGGGCTCGTACAGAGGCATATAGGCAGTCATTTTTCTCTCGTTCTGTTTGGGAGTGGAACAGGGAGATAAGATGCTAGTTGTGGTACGAGGTACCCTCCGCCACGCACCGTATGGTGAATTGCGGAGTATGCATGTAGATGTAGATGTATTCTACATCTTCATTCGTCATGTCTACATTTTTATTTCTCAACATATCTACCATGACGACGAACGCATTTCTCCCAACGCGAAACCAGTTTGTTGATACTGTCACTGTAGAATGTTTGACTTTGTTGACGGAGCCACATCCTCGCCTCGGCTTGGACCACTTCATCACTATCAAAGCGAAGTCCTCCAAGGTGTTCTTTAAATTTTGGAAACAGATGGCAGTGAGATGGAGCCAAGCTGAGACTGTATGGAGTATGATCTGTAACAGTGAACCCAAGGCATCGGATTGTTGCAGATGTCGCAGCGCTCGTGTGAGGCCCGACATTATCATGTTGAATGAGAGGATGCTCCATCTGTGGATTAACTCTTCGAATTAGTGTTTTAATTTTTCTGAGGATCTCGCAGAACCGTGCACAACACCTTGAACATCCCAGAACACTGCGAGCATAGCTTTGCATGCTGATAGTATAGGTCTTGAACTTTTTTGACGTTTGGGGATTTCAATTGGAGGCATGTTTTCTGCAGTTAGAAATTCATTACATCACACTGTTTCTCAAGCACCGGCATACTCTGAAGAGCCAAAGAAACAAGTAATATCATGTAGGGCCCCGCGAGCTCGCAGAAGTGCCGCAACACGACGTGGCATGGAGTCGACGAAGGTCTGAAGTAGTACTGGAGGGAATTGACACCATGAATCCTGCAGGGCTGTCCATAAATTAGCTAGAGTACGAGGGAGTGGAGATCTCTTCTGATCAGCTCGTTGCAAGGCATGCCAGATACGCTCAATAATGGTCATGTTTGGGAAGTTTGGTGGCCAGTGGAAGTGTTTAAACTCATAAGAGTTTCCTGGAGGGAGCCATTCTGTAGCAGGACGTGTGGCGCGACGCATTTTCCTGCTGGAATTGCCCAGATCCGTCGGAATGGATGAAGGCGATCAGAAAGGAAGCTTAAGTACGTATCACGTGTCAGAGTCTTATCTAGAAGTATCAGGGGTCCCATATCACTCCAACTGCACACGCCCCACACCATTACAGAGCCTCCACCAGATTGAACAGCGCCCTGCTTACATGCAGGGTCCATGCATTCATGAGGTTGTCTCCATGCCCGTACACGTCCATACGCTCGATACACTTTGAAACGAGACTTGTCCGACCAGACAACATGTTTCCAGTCATCAACAGTCCAATGTCGGTGTTGACGGGCCCAGTTGACGCGTAAAGCTTTGTGTCGTGCAGTCATCAAGGGTACAGGAGTGGGCCTTTGGCTCCGAAAGCCTATATCGACGATGTTTCGTTGAATGGTTCGCACGCTGACACTTGTTAATGGCCCAGCACTGGAGTCTGCAGCAATTTGCGGGAGGGTTGTACTTTAGTCACGTTGAAAGATTCTCTTCAGACGTCGTTGATCCCGTTCTTGCAGGATCTTTTCCGGCCATAGCAATGTCGGAGACTTTATGTTTTATGGGATTATTTATATTCGCGGTACACTCGTGAAATGGTCGTACGGGAAAATCACCACTTCATCTTTACCTCGGAGATGGTGTGTCCCATAGCTCGTGCGCCGACTATAACACCACGTTCAAACTCACGTAAATCATGATAATCTGCCATTGCAGCAGCAGTATCCGATCTAACAAGTGCGCCAGACACTTGTTTTCTTATATAGGCGTTGCCGACCGCAGCGCCGTATTCTGCCTGTTTATATATATTTGTATTTGAATACACATGCCTATACCAGTTTCTTTGGCGCTTCAGCGTACTTACGTTACACACCACCATTTTACTTGCTACAGATTGGAGCTCCCTAGCAGCAGAGGGTTGCAACTTGCGTGAGTGAAGCGAGAAAGGCGACCGAGTAATGTGCATGACATGTAATATCTCAACCGATGTTGAGAATAGAATAAAAAATTCGGAGGCATAACTTTTCAGCACGCCCTCGCTCGTATATCGGCTGACTCTTCTAAGAAGGTACGCCCTCGGAATTTTAACAGTAGGGTACGCTGGGCACGATTGTGACGGGATGCGGTTGTGTCAGAGCTGTTATTGCCGAAACTGTCGGAGGAGCGTACGAGGACAAAAACGCGCGGCTTGCCTGTCGGAACGTGTTGCACAGTACTACCCTGCCTCGCGCAGTTACCGATTGCAAGGACCCATGCTGTATTTTGGAGACCAAATGAAAGTTTTCGTAATAGGATTACCTCGTTAATTGTGTTTTTATTTCTACAGATAGAAAATTGAGTGTTTTTCCTCTCTATGTCTTACAAGGGGAGGCCACGACGCTGCAGTCACAGGTTTACTTCAAACTTCGCTCACCTTTAGTAGGTCATTAAAACAACATAATGTGCAAGTAGTACGGTACACTACTCTGGCAGTTCCGAGAAAATAGCAATAGAAGTTTTAAGCATCAGTTATGTGCCTTATGTATCTGTGCATAGGTGCTGGACGTTAAGAGTTCATGGTAGTCAAGTGATTAGCGTTCGAGCGTCGTAAGACGAACATGATGAGATGAATGTTCTACTATCACTCAAATGTGTTTATTAACTTTTTTCATTTTTCCATCACGAGTCATATTATTTAATTTATATGACGTTTCAGAGATAATATACACTCCTGGAAATGGAAAAAAGAACACATTGACACCGGTGTGTCAGACCCACCATACTTGCTCCGGACACTGCGAGAGGGCTGTACAAGCAATGATCACACGCACGGCACAGCGGACACACCAGGAACCGCGGTGTTGGCCGTCCAATGGCGCTAGCTGCGCAGCATTTGTGCACCGCCGCCGTCAGTGTCAGCCAGTTTGCCGTGGCATACGGAGCTCCATCGCAGTCTTTAACACTGGTAGCATGCCGCGACAGCGTGGACGTGAACCGTATGTGCAGTTGACGGACTTTGAGCGAGGGCGTATAGTGGGCATGCGGGAGGCCGGGTGGACGTACCGCCGAATTGCTCAACACGTGGGGCGTGAGGTCTCCACAGTACATCGATGTTGTCGCCAGTGGTCGGCGGAAGGTGCACGTGCCCGTCGACCTGGGACCGGACCGCAGCGACGCACGGATGCACGCCAAGACCGTAGGATCCTACGCAGTGCCGTAGGGGACCGCACCGCCACTTCCCAGCAAATTAGGGACACTGTTGCTCCTGGGGTATCGGCGAGGACCATTCGCAACCGTCTCCATGAAGCTGGGCTACGGTCCCGCACACCGTTAGGCCGTCTTCCGCTCACGCCCCAACATCGTGCAGCCCGCCTCCAGCGGTGTCGCGACAGGCGTGAATGGAGGGACGAATGGAGACGTGTCGTCTTCAGCGATGACAGTCGCTTCTGCCTTGGTGCCAATGATGGTCGTATGCGTGTTTGGCGCCGTGTAGGTGAGCGCCACAATCAGGACTGCATACGACCGAGGCACACAGGGCCAACACCCGGCATCATGGTGTGGGGAACGATCTCCTACACTGGCCGTACACCACTGGTGATCGTCGAGGGGACACTGAATAGTGCACGGTACATCCAAACCGTCATCGAACCCATCGTCCTACCATTCCTAGACCGGCAAGGGAACTTGCTGTTCCAACAGGACAATGCACGTCCGCATGTATCCCGTGCCACCCAACGTGCTCTAGAAGGTGTACGTCAACTACCCTGGCCAGCAAGATCTCCGGATCTGTCCCCCATTGAGCATGTTTGGGACTGGAAGAAGCGTCGTCTCACGCGGTCTGCACGTCCAGCACGAACGCTGGTCCAACTGAGGCGCCAGGTGGAAATGGCATGGCAAGCCGTTCCACAGGACTACATCCAGCATCTCTACGATCGTCTCCATGGGAGAATAGCAGCCTTACATTGCTGCGAAAGGTGGATATACACTGTACTAGTGCCGACATTGTGCATGCTCTGTTGCCTGTGTCTATGTGCCTGTGGTTCTGTCAGTGTGATCATGTGATGTATCTGACCCCAGGAATGTGTCAATAAAGTTTCCCCTTCCTGGGACAATGAATTCACGGTGTTCTTATTTCAATTTCCAGGAGTGTAGTAAAAAAACCACGTGTATTTGCATGAAGTTTCAGTTTATGCTTTCCAAGTTTGTGTGACAAATACCATCCTACAACGTGTGTTTTCAGCAGCACATGCGAAGAGTAATTGTACATGTGGGTTCGCACATAGTGACTTACTGTATTACAAATTGTGATAACGTCATTCGCATCATTAGTTATCGATATTTGACTTGAGCTTTCCAAGCTCGCATTCGGGAGGACGACGGTTCAATCCCGTCTCCGGCCATCCTGATTTAGGTTTTCCGTGATTTCCCTAAATCGCTTCAGGCAAATGCCGGGATGGTTCCTTTGAAAGGGCACGGCCGATTTCCTTCCCCATCCTTCCCTCACCCGAGCTTGCGCTCCGTCTCTAATGGCCTCGTTGTCGATGGGACGTTAAACGCTAATCTCCTCCTCCTCCTCCTCCTTTCCAAGACCGTCTCTCGTCCTCGGAAATTTAATTACAAATAATAAATAGTCAAATAGCATATGAAATTCACTACAAATTCATGAAAATACAAGTGTTTTTTTTTATTATATTACTTCTCAATGTCATATAAATTAAACAATGTAACCGGCATTGAAAGAAATATGTAGATTGAAAAATGATTATGGGGGGAATTAGAACAGTCGCATTCTGCACGACCCAATTGCAAAGCGCGAACGCTAAGCGTTTTTTTTTTTTTTTTTTTTCCTGATTGCCTTTCACGGGTAAGTGCTCTACCGACTTTTTTTTAAATATAAGATAATCTACATGTATCACAAGAAAAAAACTTAATTCATGTCTAACAAACATAAGGAAATCAAAGAATTGCACACAATTATTGGGTGTACCTAAAGGGTCAAACACTTGAAATATTTGGGAGAAACAATAACGGATACTGGCATAGAAAAAGAAGCTGTCAGACTTCGAGCAGCTAAACTTAGGAGGGCACACATTAAAACACAGAAGCTGTACAACAAAAAATGTCTATCTCGAAATGCAAAGTTATTACACTACAATACCGTGACGAGAACAGAAGTTCACTATGCAGCAGAAACACTCTCCTTCAAGAACAAAGAACTAATAGATGAGCTCTATAAGAAGGAAAGAGTAATTCTGAGGACGATTTTGGTGGAAACAAAAGAATTAGTGAAAATGGGTAAAGATGAGCAGTGAGAAGATGTACCAATTTATTAAACCAGTCGCAAAGGAAATGAGAAAGAGAAGGCTGACGTTCTTTGGCCATCTGGTGAGAATGGATGATGGCAGATTAACGAAGAAAATCTTCAATATATCTCAACAGAGGAAAACACCCAGCTCTTGGTTGTAAGGAATAAAGAAATACCTCGGTGAACTTGGGCTTAACAGAAATAGACGCAGTGAATAGGGACAAGTACAGAAAGGCAATTACTGAAATCGAGGTTTTTCAGGAGGCTCCAAAACGGAAGACCAACAGGAAACTAACAGCTGAAGATCTGGCAAAAATGGCAGCAGGCAGAAGACTAGCCCGAGCGAAGAGAAAGAAAAAAGTGACCATGAAATGGAATTTGTAACGCAGCCTTTAGTTGGCCAATTCGTGTAAATAAATAAATAAAATAACCTTCGCTGCATGGAAACAATTGCAGCCTAGTGACGACTTCACGTTTCTCTTCTCGAAGGAATGGATTCCACTGAGTACACAGTCATGTCCTGATTGTCCCGTGCGTTGTTTTCCAGATTTAGTTTACTATTTCGGCTTCTCGTAACTTGGAGCGCGCCACTCTATCGACAGTGCACACTTAAAGTTGCATCGTCGTTGCTCCAGATAAAGACGAAAGTAGTCTCCTGTCTTTCTTTTTTTAAGGATATAACTCAAAGAGAAATGGTTGTTTCGAGCATGCCTGTAGCCTAAGAGCTAAATGTGCCTTCATATTTCTCCAAAACACAGAACATTATTCTAAAGGCACTAACCGTGCGCCGAGCACTCATCAATAAACAAACAAACTTTCTGAAAATTTAAACATAGCCGTTATGTGAATATAAAGAACCTTGAGGATACACATCTTCCATTGGGAATAAGAATGATTTCGTTAAATCAAACTCCTTCTGCAGTGTGAGAAGGCAGTAAGACACGACTACATACGTAGACGGTGCTCTTTGCTTTGTCACGCTGTATTCAAAACTGCCGGCAAAATAGCCACCCATCTGGGCCTTCCATTTTCTTTGCTGGGAAATTTTCGCGTGCTCTTGCAACAGGTCGTATTGAAATTCGACTAGAGATTTGCTATTCCTTGCCAAGCAGAACTCTACGAACTTACCCATGAGCCAATAGGTTGAAAGTCGTTTCTGATTTAGATAAGGCCATCTTGTGGGAGCGAGCAGTTCTTCCAAAGCTATATTGTCATCAGTCGTGCGGTTCATGATGGCCAGTTTCTGTCGCGTCCGTAGCCATACCACGTTAGCGGCGCCACAAGTAAAACGGTGAAGTACAGTATCAGTATTCTGACAGTCCAAGCATTGGTCGGTATTTGACAAGCCGGTCTTAAAGAGACGCTCATTTGTGCTTGTGGTGTTGTATCAAGCGCAATACCACGTAGCTCTTACATGTGACGGTAAGGTTGTAACATGAATGTTTTGCCAAACTCGACTCCATCTACATCTACATTTATACTCCGCAAGCCACCCAACGGTGTGTGGCGGAGGGCACTTTACGTGCCACTGTCATTACCTCCCTTTCCTGTTCAAGTCGCGTATGGTTCGCAGGAAGAACGACTGCCGGAAAGCCTCCGTGCGGGCTCGAATCTCTCTAATTTTACGAGGGCTATCCACAAAATACATTACGTTTTGGAATTAAAAATAAATAAAGTATTGAAAATTTTTTTATTATATACAGATGAAAGCCACACTTAAATACTACTTTTGTACATAGTTGCCATTTAAATTAAGGCGCTTATCGTAGCGATGGACGAGCTTGGAAATTCCTTCGTCGTAAAATTCGGCCGCCTGCGCCTTCAACCACGTGGTTAATCAGTAACCCGGTAGAAATAGGGTTTTTGTGGATTTCCTGGAAAGAGGCACTGTAATAAACTCTCAAAGGTATTGCCAAACTCTGCACAACCTCAGAAGAGCAATACAAAACAAGCGCAGGGGAAAGTTGGGCTCAAAGATCTTGCTGATTCACGACAACGTCCTGGCCCACACGGCAAATGCCACTCGTAAAGTTCTCGAATCATTTAAGTGGGAGTTGTTTCCTCATCCGCCGTGCAGTCCCGACCTGGCACCGAGCGACTTCCATTTATTACCAGCAATGAAGAAGTGGTTGGCTATGCAGCGTTTTGATGACGACGCACAGCATAAAGAAGAGGTAACCACGTGGTTGAAGGTGCAGGCGGCCGAATTTTACGACGGAGGAATTTCCAAGCTCGTCCATCACTACGATAAGTGCCTTAATTTAAATGGCAGCGATGTAGAAAAGCAGTATTGAAGTGTGGCTTTCATCTGTATATAATAAAAAAAATTTCCAATACTTTATTTATTTTTAATTCCAAAACGCAATGTACTTTGTGGATAGCCCTCGTACATTCGTGATCTCCTCCGGAGGTATAAGTAGGGGGAAGCAACATATTCGATACCTCATCCAGAAACGCAAGCTACACCGCGATGCAGAGCGCCTCTCTTACAGAGTCTGCCACTTGAGTTTGCTGAACTCCGCCAGCAGTGGTGGATGTGGAGAGAGAGATACCAGAGTTTTGAGCGGACGATCTGGACGTGTGTCCGTCACAAAAAGGAAATTTGTTTAGTTGGATGTCACACAATTACGTACAGGGTGAGTCGCGTAAGACGTAACACCCCCTTTATTCCGGAGGCGATTGCACGTATCGGCATCCGGTTTTCGGCGAATCATAGCGGACTATGGGGCACATACGTTGGTACATGCACAATAATCACAACGTTTATATTGACCGAGATAATGAGCCAAGTACATGTTTTACCGAGCGAGATGGCGCAGTGGTAGCACACTGGACTCGCATTCGGGAGGACGACGGTTCAATCCCGTCTCCAGCCATCCTGATTTAGGTTTTCCGTGATTTCCCTAAATCGTTTCAGGCAAATGCCGGGATGGTTCCTTTGAAAGGGCACGGCCGACTTCCTTCCCAATCCTTCCCTAACCCGAGTTTGCGCTCCGTCTCTAATGACCTCGTTGTCGACGGGACGTTAAACACTAACCTAACCTAACCTAACATGTTTTATAAATGGGACGCTATACTTTTTTTACCATCATTCGAACGCTCTGGAAAAGACGCGTATAGTGATGTAACGCATATTCCGACTTTTGAATGCTATTAGCCGGCCGCTGGTGGACGAGCGGCTCTAGGCGCTTCAGTCTGGAACCACGCGACCACTACGGTCGCAGGTTCGAATCCTGCCTCGGGCATGGATGTGTGTGATGTCCTTAGGTTAGTTAGGCTTAAGTAGTCCTAAGTTCTAGGGTACTAATGACCTGAGATGTTAAGCCCAATAGTGCTCAGAGCCATTTGAACCATTTGAACGCTATTAAGGTAAATACATTGTTTGTTCTCTATCAGAATCTTTCATTTGCTAACTATGCCTATCAGTAGTTAGAATCTTTTATTTAGCTGGCAGTATTGGCGCTCACTGTATTACAGTAGTTCGAGTAACGAAGATTTTTGTGAGGTAAGTGATTCATGAAAGGTATAGGTTATTGTTAGTCACGGCCATTCTTTTGTAGGGATTATTGAAAGTCAGATTGCGTTTCGCTAAAAAAATTATTGTGTGTCAGTTTAGTGATGATCAGAATAAGTAAAGAGAGAAATGTCTGAGTACGTTCAGTTTTGCTCAGCTGTTTGAAAATCAAATAACGTAAGAGGTTTACTAGCACACTCATTTATAATTTTTCTAAGGGGACGTTTCAGTACACCTTAGGAAGTATAGCGAAATTTATCAGCGTGATTTTTCGCATCATATCTAGAGAACGGGTGGAATTCTCTCGTAATACCGCTCGGAGACAGTTGAGCTTCATTTTCCAATTCCAGGCCGCTGTCTTGACAGGACATTTGCTAAACCGTATTCCCAGAAGTTTGATGGTATCCGCTTCTTCAACTGGTCCTGTTGCAACGAATCATATCCCTCTGCCTAACTGTAAAATGCTAGATTTACTTACATTACTTTTAGCTCCAGAACACGAACTATACGTCTGAATGCAGTCATGGACCGTGCGGCTGGTCCCGGCTGAGGTTCGAGTCCTCCCTCGGGCATGGGTGTGTGTGTTTGTCCTTAGGATAATTTAGGTTAAGTTGTGTGTAAGCTTAGGGACTGATGACCTTAGCAGTTAAGTCCCATAAGATTTCACACACATTTGAACATAAACGTCTGAATCACGTCCTGTATCCTCATAACATCGTTCGGATCAATCAGATACACGGCCAGGTCATCAGCGTAACATCTGCAGACATATTTGTTGCCTCCACTTTCAATTCCAGGGAGCTTGACAAGTAATGATCGTAGAATAGGCTCGATTGATATCGAGCACAGCAGCACGGAGAGGGGGCAGCCTTGTCGTATCGACGCTAGGATGGAAATTCTCGCTGCGCATTGTCCATTGACAAGAATTCTTGAAGTTGCATGAGTGTATAATCCCCTGATGAAGGGTTAACTACAATTTTCAACACGACATGTAGCAGGTAGTTGTGACGGTCCCTATCAAATGCTTTGCCCATGTCTGACGCCATGATGTCCACTCTGCAGTTGGACGCCGAGGCGACAGCCGCTGCGTCCCAGTATTCTTCCAGCGCTTGCTGTATTGTCCTCCTTAGAACGGCACACGACTGATATTGACCGATGAGGCGACCTGCAATGGTGTTCAATCGACGAAGCAATACTCTAGCAACTATCTTGTAGTGAGCGTTTAGGAGCGATATAGGACGCATGGTTTTCAAATCATTAGTACATCCACTTTTAGGAACCAACACTATAAGCCCTTCTAAAAACTAAGAGGGAATAGTGGCAGACGTAGGTATTTCGTCCAGCACTCCAGTCAGCGTACTACAGATTAAATTCCAGTATTGTAGGTAAAACTCTACTGGTAACCCATCGGGTCCAGGAGATTTGTTCCTCGGGCTTCCTTTCAACGCCGCGTACAGTTCTTCTGTAGTGATAGTAGATTCCAGTTCTGCGTTTTATGCATCCGTCGCAGTCGGGTCAACGTAGTTTAAAAAGGCCTCGCAGTTGTCGCTGTCGACAATGTCGCCTTCAGCATACAGTCTCGTGAAATAATCATGGACAAACTTTTTGATATCTTGTTGGTGGGTAAGTTGGATTCCATCATCATTTCGGAGAGAACATATGTGCAGCCAGCATACTCTTTTGAATTCGGCCAGAAGGTGGAAAAGCGCAGTTTTTTCATTCTCAATGCCGCTGTTGTGTCTCGATCTTATTTTAACTCCCTCTATTTCCTGTCGTTTCATAGCGGTTATGTTGGCCTTGATCCGTTTTATTCTCATGGTGTGACGTGATACATTGGCGGTATATGCGTATAATTCCCTTAGGTACTGGAAGTAGAATTCCACTGTGTGTCTTTCCCAATGTTTGTTTTCAAAAGCGTTGCGTTTGAGTAATGTTCGTATTTTAGGTTTTGCATGTGTTACCCACCATTCCATTTTAGTTCTGTAGCGTCGTATGTTCCTTAAGCACATTTCCCAACCTCGCTTTAACTCATGCACAAGCCCAGTGTCCATCAGGTGTGAGATATTGGATTTCCAGACACTTCTACCCCGAAATGTCCTTTGCCTGCCGGCCGGTGTGGCCGTGCGGTTCTAGGCGCTTCAGTCTGGAACCGCGTGACCGCTATGGTCGCAGGTTCGAATCCTGCCTCGGGCATGGATGTGTGTGATGTCCTTAGGTTACTTAGGTTTAAGTAGTTCTAAGTTCTAGGGGACTGATGACCACAGATGTTAAGTCCCATAGTGCTCAGAGCCATTTGAACCATTTGTCCTTTGCCTGGTCATGCTAATCGTAGCCACAACTGCCAAATGGTCAGACAAACTGACTGGATGAGTTTCGACGCTGAGAACACTATTTCTTAGGCGACAAGACGCGTAGATGTGGTCTCTGCGACTCATGGAATGGTTAGTAGCATAAGTGAGCCCTGGGTTCGTTCTTGGCTGGCTGTGCCAGGTGTCTATGAGGTGCAATCTCCCAGTTACAGGCATATGTTAGGATTGTGCGTTTGGTCGGCGGCGGAAAGAACACAGTTAAAGTTACCACCAAGAATGGTGTTCTCGTCCGCGGGATTGATTAACTGAACTGTACTTTCCTGAAAGAAGGTAGAGCTATCCAGCCTGGCTTGCGAACCGGACGGGGCGTAAATATTAATAAGCTGAGCTGTCTGTTTCGACAGAAATTCCTCTTCCACTCACTAACTTTTTATCACCTCTAGGTATAATCCCGTCCTTGAATAACGTGTTAGTGCCGCTTTCAGGTCCTCTATTGAGGATAGCATTGTATCCTGCAATATGCTCCACTCTGTCTGTACACACTGCCTGCAACATGACTATGTCTATATCGACAGCATATATAAAATCACGCAGGCATTCAATTTTTGTCAAACTAGTGACTCTGTTAACGGTAACTATAGCTATACTATACGACTGTAAATCAGTGCTACTACACATTTCTATCAGGCTTCTATTCGCAGCTGTCTATTAATAGAAGTTGCCGGCCGATGTGAGCGAGCGGTTCTAGACGCTTCAGTCTGGAACCGCGAAACCGTTACGGTCGCAGGTTCGAATCCTGCCTCGGGCATGGATGTGTGTGATGTCCTTAGGTTAGTTAGGTTTACGTAGTTCTAAGTTCTAGGGGATGATGACCTCAGATGTTAAGTCTCGTAGTGCTGAGAGCCATTTGAACCATTTTTGTTAATAGAAGTTGTCTACCATGTCTGCATCAATCGCGCCGAGCTGCAACGGGTCGCGTCCGCCATCGTGTGTTGCCGGCAGATTACAATCCTCCGTATCCTCATGCCAAGTTGAGTTGTCCTGTGCTGTTGCAAACACGTCCTTATTATTAGGAGCGAGGTTGTCAGTAATGCTATCGCTATGTTCTTTGCCAAAAATCGCGGATTACATGCTTTGCAGTTTGTTACGACTCGTTTCTCCAGAGACAGTAGATTCAGCGTCTGCTGCTTGCGATGGGGGGTCTCGTGTTGGACGGAGTTCCTCTCCTTCGTTTCTTCGTGCCTTGTCTGCAAGTGCCGGCCGCTGTGGCCGAGCGCTTCTACGCGTTTCAGTCCAGAATCGCGCTGCTGCTATGGTCGCAAGTTCAAATCCTGCCTCGTGCATGGATGTGTGTGTTGTCCTTAGGATAGTTAGGTTCAAGTAGTTCTAAGTCTAAGGGCCTCCACCGATGAACCATGGACATTGCCGTTGGTGGGGAGGCTTGCGTGCCTCAGCGATACAGATGGCCGTACCGTAGGTGCAACCACAACGGAGGGGTATCTGTTGAGAGGCCAGACAAACGTTTGGTTCCTGAAGAGGGGCAGCAGCCTTTTCAGTAGTTGCAGGGGCAACAGTCTGGATGATTGACTGATCTGGCCTTGTAACACTAACCAAAACGGCCTTGTTGCGATGGTTCTGCGAATGGCTGAAAGCAAGGGGAAACTACAGCCGTAATTCTTCCCGAGGGCATGCAGCTTTACTTATGATTAAATGATGATGGCATCTTCTTGGGTAAAATATTCCGGAGGTAAAATAGTCCCCCATTCGGATCTCCGGGCGGGGACTACTCAAGAGGACGTCGTTATCAGGAGAAAGAAAACTGGCGTTCTACGGATCGGAGCGTGGAATGTCAGATCCCTTAATCGGGCAGGTAGGTTAGAAAATTTAAAAAGGGAAATGGATAGGTCAAAGTTAGATATAGTGGGAGTTAGTGAAGTTCGGTGTCAGGAGGAACAAGACTTTTGGTCAGGTGAATACAGGGTTATAAATACAAAATCAAATAGGGGTAATGCAGGAGTAGGTTTAGTAATGAATAAAAAATAGGAGTGATGGTAAGCTACTACAAACAGCATAGTGAACGCATTATTGTCGCCAAGATAGACACGAAGCCCACGCCTACTACAGTAGTACAAGTTTATATGCCAACTAGCTCTGCAGATGACGAAGAAATTAAAGAAATGTATGATGAGATAAAAGAAATTGTTCAGATAGTGAAGGGAGACGAAAATTTAATAGTCATGGGTGACTGGAATTCGATAGTAGGAAAAGGAAGAGAAGGAAACGTAGTAGGTGAATATGGATTGGGGGGAAGGAATGAAAGAGGAAACCGCGTGGTAGAATTTTGCACAGAGCATAACTTAATCATAGCTAACACTTGGTTCAAGAATCATGAAAGAAGGTTGTATACATGGAAGAAGCCTGGAGATACTGACAGGTTTCAGATAGTTTATATAATGGTAAGACAGAGATTCAAGAACCAGGTTTTAAATAGTAAGACATTTCCAGGGGCAGATGTGGACTGTGACCACAATCTATTGGTTATGAACTGTCGATTAAAACTGAAGAAACTGTAAAAAGGTGGGAATTTAAGGAGATGGGACCTTGATAAACTGACTAAACCAGAGGTTGCACAGAGTTACAGGGAGAGTATAAGGGAAAAATTGTCAGGAACGAGGGAAAGAAATACAGTAGAAGAAGAATGGGTAGCTTTGAGGGATGAAGTAGTGAAGCAAGCAGAGGATCAAGTAGGTAAAAAGACGAGGGATATTAGAAATCCTTGGGTAACAGAAGAAATATTGAATTTAATTGATGAAAGGAGAAAATATAAAAATGCAATAAATGAAGCAGGCAAAAAGGAATACAAACGTCTCAAAAATGAGATCGACAGGAAGTGCCAAAATGCCTAAGCAGGGGTGGCTAGAGGACAAATGTAAGGATGTAGAGGCTTATCTCACTAGGGGTAAGATAGATACTGCCTACAGGAAAATTAAAGAGACCTTTGGAGAAAAGAGAGCCACTTGTATGAATATCAAGAGCTCAGATGGAAACCCAGTTCTAAGCAAAAATGGGAAAGCAGAAAGGTGGAAGGAGTATGTAGAGGGTCTATGCAAGGGCAATGTACTTGAGGATAATATTATGGAAATGGAAGAGGACGTAGATGAAGATGAAATGGGAGATACGATACTGCGTGAAGAGTTTGACAGAGCACTGAAAGACCTAAGTCGAAACAAGGCCCCGGGAGTAGACAACATCCCATTAGAACTACTGACAGCCTTGGAAGAGCCAGTCCTGACAAAATCCTACCATCTGGTGAGCAAGATGTATGAGACAGGCGAAACACCGTCATACGTCAACAAGAATATAATAATTCCAATCGCAAAGAAAGCAGGTGTTGACAGACGTGAAAATTACCGAACTATCAGTTTAATTAGTCACAGCTGCAAAATACTAACACGAATTCTTTACAGACGAATGGAAAAACTGGTAGAAGCGGTCCTCGGGGAAGATCAGTTTGGATTCCGTAGAAATGTTGGAACACGTGAGGCAATACTGACGTTACCACTCACCTTAGAAGAAACATTAAGGAAAGGCAAACCCACGTTCCTAGCATTTGTAGACTTGGAGAAAGTTTTTGACAATGTTGACTGGCATACTCTCTTTCAAATTCTAAAGGTGGCAGGGGTAAAATACAGGGAGCGAAAGGCTATTTACAATTTGTACAGAAACCAGATAGTAGTTATAAGAGTCGAGGGACATAAAAGAGAAGCAGTGGTTGGAAATGGAGTGAGACAGGATTTTAGCCTATCCCCGATGTCATTCAATCTGTATATTGAGCAATCAGTAAAGGAAACGAAAGAAAAATTCGGAGTCGGTATTAAAATCCATGGAGAAGAAATAAAAACTTTGAGGTTCGCCGATGACATTGTAATTCTGTCAGAGACAGCAAAGGACTTGGAAGAACTGTTGAACGGAATGGACAGTGTCTTGAAAGGAGGGTATAAGATGAACATCAACAAAAGCAAAACGAGGATAATGGAATGTAGTCGAATTAAGTCGGGTGATGCTGAGGGAATTAGATTCGAAAAAGAGACACTTAAAGTAGTAAAGGAGTTTTGCCATTTGGGGAGCAAAATAATTGATGATGGTCGAAGTAGAGAGGATATAAAATCTAGACTGGCAATGGCAAGGAAAGCGTTTCTGAAGAAGAGGAATTTGTTAACATCGAGTATAGATTTAAGTGTCAGGAAGTCGTTTCTGAAAGTATTTGTATGGAGTGTAGCCATGTATGGAAGTGAAACGTGGACGTTAAATAGTTTGGACAAGAAGAGAGTATAAGCTTTCGAAATGTGGTGCTACAGAAGAATGCTGAAGATAAGATAGGTAGATCATACAACTAATGAGGAGGTATTGAACAGGATTGGGGAGGAGTTTGTGGCACAACTTGACTAGAAGAAGGGATCGGTTGGTAGGACATGTTCTGAGGCATCAAGGGATCACCAATGTAGTATTGGAGGGCAGCGTGGAGGGTAAAAATCGTAGAGGGAGGCCAAGAGATGAATACACTAAGCAGATTCAGAAGGATGTAGGTTGCAGTAGGTACTGGGAGATGAAGAAGCTTGCACAGGATAGAGCAGCATGGAGAGCTGCATCAAACCAGTTTCAGGACTGAAAACCACAACTACAACAACGACAACAACAAGGCTAGGGGACTGATGACGTCAGATATTAAGTCCCATAGTGCTTAGAGCCATTTGAACCATGTTTTTTTTGGTCTTCAAGTCTTGCTGCCATCGCTTGGTTGTCAATACCGGCGTCCTCCTCCGATGCCCCTAGATGGTTGGCTTTGGTGGGTCTTTTCTCAAATTCGGTGCATTGGTAGGTTGGTTGTTCGTGTTTGCTGCGCCTTTCTGAATCATTATGGTGTTTGTGAGTTCCTCTGATTTTCCTCTTCCTCGATCTGACAGTACTGACTGCAGTTCGTGATTTCTTCGACATTTGTTGATGTTGTTCCAGGCTGTCCCATGGCGTGCCATGTAGTTTCTGTCGTACATGCTTCGCTTTTTCTCTCAAGGTGGGCGCAAGTTTTTCAGCTCCTTCGCGGACAATCCTGCGTTTTTTGTTTTCGTTTTCGTTGGGTGAGCTTGCTGATGGTTCGTCGTTTGTCATCTGTGCTTCAGTTTCATGTGAAGACTGCTTCTCGTTGTTCGGAGCTACGGTCGTGTCAATGTCTGCCTCGCTGCCTCGTTCAGTGTCAAAGGGATGAGTTGTAACTGTATCTTCTAGAATTTCTTCTGCAGTGGTCGTTCTCGTTCGAGTGCACTCTTCGACGTGGTCCGTAGTGTTATCAATAACTGTCACTGATGTCGTAGCTGGGGTTCCACGAACTGCTGCGACGTACGTTATCTACATCTACATCTACATTGATACTCCGCAAGCCACCCAACGGTGTGTGGCGGAGGGCACTTTACGTGCCACTGTCATTACCTCCCTTTCCTGTTCCAGTCGCGTATGGTTCGCGGGAAGAACGACTGTCTGAAAGCCTCCGTGCGCGCTCTAATCTCTCTAATTTTACATTCGTGATCTCCTCGGGAGGTATAAGTAGGGGGAAGCAATATATTCGATACCTCATCCAGAAACGCACCCTCTCGAAACCTGGACAGCAAGCTACACCGCGATGCAGAGCGCCTCTCTTGCAGAGTCTGCCACTTGAGTTTATTAAACATCTCCGTAACGCTATCACGGTTACCAAATAACCCGGTGACGAAACGCGCCGCTCTTCTTTGGATCTTTTCTATCTCCTCCGTCAACCCGACCTGGTACGGATCCCACACTGATGAGCAATACTCAAGTATAGGTCGAACGAGTGTTTTGTAAGCCACCTCCTTTGTTGATGGACTACATTTTCTAAGCACTCTCCCAATGAATCTCAACCTGGTACCCGCCTTACCAACAATTAATTTTATATGATCATTCCACTTCAAATCGTTCCGTACGCATACTCCCAGATATTTTACAGAAGTAACTGCTACCAGTGTTTGTTCCGCTATCATATAATCATACAATAAAGGATCCTTCTTTCTATGTATTCGCAATACATTACATTTGTCTATGTTAAGGGTCAGTTGCCACTCCCTGCACCAAGTGCCTATCCGCTGCAGATCTTCCTGTATTTCGCTACAACTTTCTAATGCAGCAACTTCTCTGTATACTACAGCATCATCCGCGAAAAGCCGCATGGAACTTCCGACACTATCTACTAAGTCATTTATATATATTGTGAAAAGCAATGGTCCCATAACACTCCCCTGTGGCACGCCAGAGGTTACTTTAACGTCTGTAGACGTCTCTCCATTGATAACAACATGCTGTGTTCTGTTTGCTAAAAACTCTTCAATCCAGCCACACAGCTGGTCTGATATTCCGTAGGCTCTTACTTTGTTTATCAGGCGACAGTGCGGAACTGTATCGAACGCCTTCCGGAAGTCAAGAAAAATAGCATCTACCTGGGAGCCTGTATCTAATATTTTCTGGGTCTCATGAACAAATAAGGCGAGTTGGGTCTCACACGATCGCTGTTTCCGGAATCCATGTTGATTCCTACATAGTAGATTCTGGGTTTCCAGAAATGACATGATACGCGAGTTATCGGTAGCTGTGACACGGTGGGTGGAACAGGTGCCTCCCCCGTCAGTAGTTGTGTCACTCGGCGCTGGAGACACTGAGCTCCCACGTGTTCAGATGGTTCAAATGGCTCTGAGCTCTACGGGACTTAACATCGGAGGTCATCAGTCCCCTAGAACTTAGAACTACAGAATCCTAACTAACCTAAGGACATCACACACATCCATGCCCGAGGCAGGATTCGAACCTGCGACCGTAGCGGTCGCGAGGTTCCAGACTGAAGCGCCTAGAACCGCTCGGTCACAGCGGCCGGCTCGCGTGCTTGTCATGTGGAGCCACATCCAGCGCACGTTCTAGGCTGCCCCTCATAAATATCAATAGCCCTATATTCACAGACGTTAACATAGGAGGGAAAATGTTTTATCAAGTCCATTTTAACCTGCCGCACACCATTTACGACCAGGAATTTATGTGCACTGGACCACTTCTCAGCAATGCTATTTAGAATGGTGCCATAAGGCTTTAACACTGAATTAATTTGCTCTGAGGTTATTTCAAATGGTAGTTCAAAAACTCTAATACTTCTGATTCCAAGTCCGGCGTGAGTAACTTTAACATTACGCATATTGCGGTCAGAATGTTTGAACTTTAAGTTGTTCCCATATAATTCTACAATTTGGTCACATTTTTCGGGACTCTTTAACTTAAGATAGACGGTACTACTACTGATCGACAGATGCATTCCTATTATATCCTCACCTGTTAACTTAACTACTTCTTCCAGAAAGTCCTCTACTTCAAACGATTTAGGTCGTGCATAATTATTGTCAAACATAAGCTTAAAAAAAATGGTTCAAATGGCTCTGAGCATTATGGGACTTAACATCTGAGGTCATCAGTGCCCTAGAACTTAGAACTACAGAATCCTAACTAACCTAAGGACATCACACACATCCATGCCCGAGGCAGGATTCGAACATGCGACCGTAGCAGTCGCGCGGGTCCAGACTGACGCGCCTAGAACCGCTCGACCACAGCGGCCGGCTAAGCTTCAAAGTATGTTTCCTTACGGGTTCTGCCATTAGAAATCGAATCTGCTCTGCGCGAATAAGTTACGAACGCTCTACGGCGCTACACTCACCGACAACAACAGCGCACGGCCGCTAGCAGCCGAGACGTAAACACGGCTCACTTTCGCGCGCCACAGCCGCCAAGGGCCGACTGCACTTCACCACTACGACTTCTTACAACTGGCGCCTTCGCTCAGGCACATCAGTTATATAAATGGTTCAGATGGCTCTAAGCCGGCTATATAAATAGTATTTTAGACACAAGCCTTCAATTACTTCAACAAGACGACTGTGATTGCTCCCATCACCACCAGATCTATACCAGGGGGATCGGTTCATAGTTAACAATACTAGTATTCAGTCTGAAACTGGCATCGATTCAACTGGTGTAGTCATGCCTTATACACACTCGCCCAAGGATGAGCAGCAGGAAAAGGTAGGATGCACATGCAGCCATCTGGGGAAACTTCAGCCAATGGGTAGATAGAAGTAGTGGATGCTGGCGAATAGTGTTAAAACCTCCCAAAATTGTAGGAATGTTCTTGGAAAACAAGATTCCTGGTACTACTTACGGCAGGCAGAACCGCTGCATGTAGTCATAATTGGATAATAAATTACAGTGACAGGATACACAGTTTCGGGGACCAACAGTTATAAAAAGTTTCTGGCAGATTAAAACTGTGTGCCCGACCGAGACTCGAACTCGGGACCTTTGCCATTCGCGGGCAAGTGCTCTACCATCTGAGCTACCGAAGCACGACTCACGTCCGGTACTCACAGCTTCACTTCTGCCAGTATCCTGTCTCCTACCTTCCAAACTTTACAGAAGCTCTTCTGCGAACCATGCAGAACTAGCACTCCTGAAAGAAAGGATATTGCGGAGATATGGCTTAGCCACAGCCTGGGGGATGTTTCCAGAATGAGATTTTCACTCTGCAGCGGAGTGTGCGCTGATATGAAACTTCCTGGCAGATTAAAACTGTGTGCCCGACCGAGACTCGAACTCGGGACCTTTGCCTTTCGCGGGCAAGTGCTCTACCATCTGAGCTACCGAAGCACGACTCAGGTCCGGTACTCACAGCTTTACTTCTGCCAGTATCCTGTCTCCTACCTTCCAAACTTTACAGAAGCTCTTCTGCGAACCATGCAGAACTAGCACTCCTGAAAGAAAGGATATGCGGAGATATGGCTTAGCCACAGCCTGGGGGATGTTTCCAGAATGAGATTTTCACTCTGCAGCGGAGTGTGCGCTGATATGAAACTTCCTGGCAGATTAAAACTGTGTGCCCGACCGAGACTCGAACTCGGGACCCGAGTTCGAGTCTCGGTCGGGCACACAGTTTTAATCTGCCAGGAAGTTTCATATCAGCGCACACTCCGCTGCAGAGTGAAAATCTCATTCTGGAAACATCCCCCAGGCTGTGGCTAAGCCATATCTCCGCATATCCTTTCTTTCAGGAGTGCTAGTTCTGCATGGTTCGCAGAAGAGCTTCTGTAAAGTTTGGAAGGTAGGAGACAGGATACTGGCAGAAGTAAAGCTGTGAGTACCGGACCTGAGTCGTGCTTCGGTAGCTCAGATGGTAGAGCACTTGCCCGCGAAAGGCAAAGGTCCCGAGTTCGAGTCTCGGTCGGGCACACAGTTTTAATCTGCCAGGAAGTTTCATATCAGCGCACACTCCGCTGCAGAGTGAAAATCTCATTCTGGAGTTATAAAAAGATTCTCGGAAGCACACATGTGGCAACTAGCATCCCTGTGTTGTTATAATTGAGCGATGATAAATCGTAGTGACAATTTGCTTAGTTTTGATGACCAGATGATTATAACATGTTCGAACTGAAAGCTTGTTTTCAGAACAGCGTCTGACAACTATCTGGATGACGATAAGGAAGGAGTCTACTATCTATTTCAAAGCATCTCGGGTGGAGGCCTGTAATATGGACACATTGTGTTGAGCATTAGGATAAGCGAATGTGTGAACGGAGTCGAGTGGTTATGATGATATGGATAATAAACGGTGCTTTGCTAACTCTTTTTGATCCCAGCAAGACCAAGATATGCGACTTGACACGTAAATAACTAACGAATGGAGAATCTAAAACAAGTTGCTTCTACCAAGTAATTGTTCATTCAATAGCTCGTGAGCCCCCTCGTGCATCAACACGAATAGTAAAGTGTGCATTAGAAAACCACTGTCTGTAGTGCCTCCGAAATGTGTGGTTGGATTTTTAAGTGTTGGCTACGTTATAGTTGGGGACCAACCAACGCATCTCCCTCATTAACCCTAAGAGAATTTCGGTCACGAGTTCAAATAAATGCAGGCAGGAATTTGCAGTGAAAATTATGTTCCTTACACACAGCGCTTAAAATATTTAACGAAACTGAATTTATTTCAAATAACGTGGCATTTATCACAACCAAATTCTTAGAAAAATTCCAATGCATTCGCGAGGCGACCTACAGCACACACATGTACAGTCTATCCCAGGTCTCAACTCTCACTGCTAGACGAATGCGAAAGAAAAACCTAGCGCAAAAGTGGCCGCCGCTGTTTAATCCCTCGTCTTGATGCGAGTCAGCTTCACACAATTCCCTCAGCATCATCTGACGTAATTCATTCACACTGCATTATCCGTATTTTACTTTTTTTTCATCTAATACCATCATTTCAAGACATTGCCCATTCTGTTCAGGTGATCTTGCAAGTTCTTTACCGTCTCTGAAGAGTGACAGGATCACCAAGAAACATTAAACTTTTTTTTCTGTACCTGAAATTTAATTCTCTTTCCAAATTACATCTTGGTTTCCTTTGCTGCTTGCTCGATGTACGGACGGAATTACACGGGAGACTGGCAACAAACCTGTCTCATTCCTGCTCGATCGCTACCTCCATTTCATGTCCTCCAGTTCTTAGAATTGCAGTTTGGTTTCTACACGTGTTGTAGATAACATTTCACTCGGTGTATTTTAACACTGCCAACTCTATAATCCCATCCAATGAATTCCAGTCAACATTGTCAAAAAAATTTCTCAATTTACAAATTCTGTAAATGTGGGGTTATTATTAAGGCATATGATCCATTCATGCATTCCTACATTTCTCTGAAACCCAAACTGATCGCCGGCAGGAGTAGCCGGGCAGTTCTAGGCGCTACAGTCTGGAACCTCGCGACCGCTACGGTCGCAGCTTCGAATCCTGCCTCGGGCATGAATGTGTGTGATGTCCTTAGGTTAGCTAGGTTTAAGTAGTTCTACGTTCTAGGGGACTTACGATTTCAGAAGTTAAGTCCCATAGTGCTCAGAGCCATTTGAACCATTTTTGAACCAAAACTGATCGTCTCCAAGCCGGACTCTACCAGCCCATATGTTTAAGAGTTTTTACTCGAAAACGGGGAAAATACCAAATTTCGTGACATTTTAAAAACCACCGATTGCGTGATGTTCGTTGCATCATAATTTAAAAGAAATTCCCTTGCCCTTAGCTGTTGCATATATATTAAACACTGATTGTTGTTGTTGTGGTCTTCAGTCCTGAGACTGGTTTGATGCAGCTCTCCTTGCTACTCTATCCCGTGCAAGCTTCTTCATCTCCCAGTACCTACTGCAACCTATATCCTTCTGAATCTGCTTAGTGTATTCATCTCTTGGTCTCCCTCTACGATTTTTACCCTCCGCGCTGCCCTCCAATGCTAAATTTGTGATTCCTTGATGCCTCAAAACATATCCTACCAACCGATCCCTTCTTCTAGTCAAGTTGTGCCACAAACTCCTATATTCCCCAATTCTATTCAATACCTCCTCATTAGTTATGTGATCTACCCATCTTATCTTCAGCATTCTTCTGTAGCACCACATTTCGAAAACTTCTATTCTCTTCTTGTCTAAACTATTTATCGTCCATGTTTCACTTCCATACATGGCTACACTCCATACAAATACTTTCAGAAACGACTTCCTGACACTTAAATCTATACTCGATGTTAACAAATTCCTCTTCTTCAGAAACGCTTTCCTTGCCATTGCCAGTCAACATTTTATATCCTCTCTACTTCGACCATCATCAGTTATTTTGCTCCCCAAATAGCAAAACTCCTTTACTACTTTAAGTGTCTCATTTCCTAATCTAATTCCCTCAGCATCACCCGACTTAATTCGACTACATTCCATTATCCTTGTTTTGCTTTTGTTGATGTTCATCTTATACCCTCCTTTCAGGACACTGTCCATTCCGTTCAACTGCTCTTCCAAGTCCTTTGCTGTCTCTGACAGAATTACAATGTCATCGGCGAACCTCAAAGTTTTTATTTCTTCTCCATAGATTTTAATACCTACTCCGAATTTTTCTTTTGTTTCCTTTACTGCTTGCTCAATATACAGAATGAATAACATCGGGGAGAGGCTACAACCCTGTCTCACTCCCTTCCCAAGCACTGCTTCCCTTTCATGTCCCTCGACTCTTATAACTGCCATCTGGTTTCTGTGCAAATTGTAAATAGCCTTTCGCTCCCTGTATTTTACCCCTGCCACCTTTAGAATTTGAAAGAGAGTATTCCAGTCAACATTGTCAAAAGCTTTCTCTAAGTCTACAAACGCTAGAAACGTAGGTTTGCCTTTTTCTTAATCTTTCTCCTAAGATAAGTCGTAGGGTCAGTATTACTTCACGTGTTCCAACATTTCTACGGAATCCAAACTGATCTTCCCCTAGGTCGGCTTCTACCAGTTTTTCCATTCGTCTGTAAAGAATTCGCGTTAGTATTTTGCAGCTGTGACTTATTAAACTGATAGTTCGGTAATTTTCACATCTGTCAACACCTGCTTTCTTTGGGATTGGAATTATTATATTCTTCTTGAAGTCTGAGGTAATTTCGCCTGTCTCATACATCTTGCTCACCAGATGGTAGAGTTTTGTCGGGACTGGCTCTCCCAAGGCCGTCAGTAGTTCTAATGGGATGTTGTCTGCTCCCGGGGCCTTGTTTCGACTCAGGTCTTTCAGTGCTCTGTCAAACTCTTCACGCAGTATCATATCTCCCATTTCATCTTCATCTACATCTACATCTACACTGATAAGGAAACATTATTCCAAAGTGATTATACAATACAGCAACACAGGATTCAGAAAGCATTGTATTCTAGCGATGGATAAAATTTGCATCGTTAGTAACTGACCAATATGAGGAGGAGAGGAGGTAAAGTTTCTAATGATTCCACATTGTAAAAGGGAACACTTTAATTATAGTTGAAAGAAGCTTTTACTGTAATATAGGTAAGTCGCTTTGGAGGTCGGAAGAAGGCAAGGCATACTACCTACTAAAGGACGTTGCCATCCTAACCACCCTCTGAGTTATGGTTAGCTTAACCTTTAATATGTTTGTACTGGACAGACCGTCTCGTATGTGGTTTGATTCCTGGAGGAAAGACGGTACTGGTTTAGTATGAATGGTGGAGAATTTTTCACTGGGCAGTGAGCGGAACAATATTTCGGCAGCGCAGCACTTGGCCCTGAGAGAGCCCCTGGGTTCTCCACCAGTCGGTCTCTCTGCCACCATAAAGGGGTGGGGAACCAGGCGCCTCAAATACCCTGCACGCTGCTGCGCCTTTTGCGCCAAAAGATGACCTGCGAATCACAGTAAGTTCCATGTAAATAATTCCTGGAGATAGTATGACCGTTAATTCATAAGCAATTTGGCAATGGTAGCCACCATCTGGCAGATATACGCTATCTGACTCAAAGTATCCGGACAACTGCTAGTGGATTTTAATAAGGGATGAGTCTACCCGTCGCATTTTTTGGTAACTTCAACTTAACAGAGACAACATTTAATGAGTTATCTTAATATATGTGGAGGAATGACAGATCATTCTTCCTCAACAATCAAAACCAGAGAATCTACTGATGTTGGATGCTTCTGCCAGGAGCAAAGTCTACCTTCCACGTCACCCCAATGGTGTTCCATTGGTTTCAGGTCGGGACTCTGGGTAGGCCAGTCCATTTCCGGGCTGGCCCATAAACCACCGCCTTATAGACGCTGCTTTATGTTAGGGTGCAGTGTCATATTAATACAGTCAATTACAGTGTGCGAACTGTTCCTGTACTGTACACAGTACACACTGCTCTAAAATGCGTTCATATCCTGCCTCATTTTGAATTTTCTTTAGCGCAAAAGGGGGATCACACCCTCATCACAAAAACACCCCAATATAGCAACACCACCACCTCTGTACTACACATGATGGCAGGTAACGACCTCCAGGCATTCGCCTAACATAAACCCTTCCATCGGATTGCCATAGAGTATAGCCTGAGTCGTCACTCCAAATCATTTGTTTCCAGTCATCCAGTGTCGAGTGACGTCGCTCTTTACACTACCTCAGGCATCGTTAGCATTGACTACAGAAATGTTTGGCTTATGAGGAGTTGCTCGGCATTCGGAAGAACGACGGTTCAAACCCGCGTCCAGCCATCCAGATTTAGGTTTTCCGTGATTTCCCTAAATCGCTCCTGGCAAATGTCATATGGTTCCTTTGACAGGGTGCGAGGTGCCGGGGCTATCAGTGTATTTCACACTAAATTCTTCTAGAATCTACATATGTAAATGATGCTCTAACCCCCCCCCCCCCCTATTCTAACTCCGACTTTTGCTGTTGCACAAGGATTAAAAAAAATACGCGAACTGACTCTAATCAACCCTGCCAGTGGAGTAGAAGAGAGTTTGGCACCTGCAATAATTTAATTTGATAAATAAGTTAAATAAACGAAGGTTTCATTAACATAGTGAGGAATGATAGGGTTGCTCTACCGATTAACGGAATGAAAGTTCTGTCCAAAATAACAATATGATTTATTAAGACTAAACACATAATAATAAACAAAAACACATGAAACATTTACAATACATCAAATTGGCTCAAATTGGATACTTAAACAAACGCTGTGAATGTGAAGTTGTCCCTAAACTAGATTGTGAGGATTATGACGAAGTGGTATGTGGAGCCAATTCCTTGCAACTCAAATCTTAAGAGAAAACACATAGCCAACCCAACATTAATTGCTGCTACCCAAGACAGAACAAAGTTAGAAAAAGACGAACAGGCGCGCTCTGCTGAGCTCTGATTATCACCTAGGAAAATCCCTGTCTGCCGGTGCTGCTGTCTTCTTAACTGCAAGAACACGAATTGGCGTACCGGAGGCGATGGCTGGTTGCTTCGACGGCCCGTCGTGGTGATGATAACGTCGCGAGTATAGCCCGAAACAAATTGTCCTGGCCTAGTTGTTCCACACTAAAGACTTCCTAGCAATACAAATGCGCCTCTGAGGGAGACGAAGAAAGCTCGCCACACAATCACTGACGGTAGTGATTGATTTTAACAAGCGAAGTCACCCAGTAACTCCGATACAGTCAACATTAGCCAAAACTGCTCAAGACAGACAACATAGGCCTCTTGTACACAGAACGCTCAATTGCCAACTGTACACGGAAAGTTACGTTGAAGTCGAAACTTCAGCAACTTCGTCAAACAGTTACAATTAAATAAAAGTATATTAGGCAGCCCACGGAAGGCAGGCTGACCCGAGCAGAGAGAGCTCAGTCTTGTAACCTACTTCCACCGAAAGGCGAGAGACGACTACTCTCAAGAGCACCCGTACAAAACCGAACACAGAACATTCCCGCCCCCACGACAGTGGCCGTGGTTAACCGCTCCAATCAGCAACTCGAAAACCGGCGGAAAATTCCACTCTATTGCCGGAACACTACCATTCCACCAATGGAGATTCTTGGCGCCAATTTCTTCTCTGATTTTGCTACGTCACGGAGCTATGCCCTGAGCAAGCCAATCACAGTTACTATTTTGCAGAAAGCGCGGCAATTTTCCCGCCACAACTGCCTGGGTACACAAGTCATTCCCACGCCTCGCTGGTAGCCCGCCAGAAAGTGTTTTCGCTAAGTTTCTGCGAAGTAACGGAACCTTTAGCCCAGCCGCTACTTCAGACCCCTCCAGGCATGTCTTTTGACAATGTCGGCGTCTGGAAAGCATTCACTCGACTCTCTCACACCCGTCGGCTTACCCTTTCAAAATCAGCAGAGCCCACCTGTCACCGGACCACCCAGGTGACGAGAGACGCTGCATGGGAAGTCCGCGTGTGAAGGAATAGCAACTTTCCACCGCATGCAATTAGAGAGGAGAATCGTAAGATAGAAATATGAGAGGGGGCTCATGCCACCTCTCAAGGGCACAGCCGATTTCCTTCCTCATCCTTGACCCAATCCGAGTTTGTGTTCCGTCTCTGATGACCTCGATGTCGACGGGACGTTAAACCCAATCTTCCTGCTCGAACATTGACCACATTCTTTTTAACTCCCTATGCATATTGTGCTAGCTGAATTGTCGATAGCACTTTGGAACCTAGTGAGTGATTTCTTCCACTGATTTCACGTGATTTTTAAGCTACCCTTCATAATGGTTGACGGTCCCTATTCGTCAGTACATGAGGTCCGCTTGGTGTCGGTTTAGCTACAATTGCAACTCCACATTTCCATTTCTAAATTGCATCAGCAACAGTCGACATGGACAGCTTTAGAGGGATCGAAGTGTCTCTGATGGGCTTGTTACTGAGGCAACATCCACTGACCAGTCCACGTTCGAAGTCACAGAGCTCTCCAGTCCTACCCATTTTTCTGTCACAGCTTCACTAAAATAAATGCAGTCTGTCCGAATGTGCACACCTCTGAAATCAGCACAGTGTCCTCTGCCTCCTTTTACACTGTCGGGTCCGCCTCTCGGGACATCTACTGATTAATTGCAAATCACATATTTGTGTCCGGATACTTTTGATCAGGTAGGATATCTGGGTATATAAATCGCTCAGAAAAAGATTTCGATCACCAGCATATCTGGTAATGCATATCTGTTTAGATTCAAGGGTAGCAGGATTGAAAGAATAAGCCTTACGAACCTAAAAAATAAAACAAATGCAATCTGTTCGAAAGTGCACACCTATGAAATCAAAATCTACTGCTGGGTAACATTCAATTGCATGTTTCTTTACACCGTGCCTTGTAATATGCTCGACTCCTCTTTAGCATGCTGTCTACAAGTTGGTAGAGGCGTTGTTGCCCAAGCACGTAGCACTCTTCGACGGCGGCCATCCTGAAATTATCCAGCGTGTGAAGACGGTTCCCGCAAAGACACACTGTAAGTTGCAACTGGTCCCAATCGTGCTTAGTCGGGTTCATGTCACAAAAAGCATCAGATCTGCGTATTCGGTTGATTCCCTCCTCCTGGAGGAACGTGTTCACAAGGTGGACTGGGTTTACTCGTGACTCATTGCCTTTAAAGATGAACTCGTCTCCTAAATGTTGACTGTACGGCTGGACAACAGGTTGAATGATTCTGCCCTGTAGCTGCAGAGCCCTCATATTACCCTCGACGGACAAGAGAAGTGGCTGACATCCATACCTGATACCAGACCAAAACATGACAGACCCACCCCTGTGGTTCTCCCGTGGGATGCGTGCCTGACGAGTGGATTCGTACCTGGCTGAATCCACACCATTCTATAACTATCATAGAGCGTCAAACAAATGCTGCATCCGTCAGTGAGGAGATCCCGACGCCACTGAATCAATTTCCGTGCCCATTTTCTACATGTACCCAGTTTCCTTTTTATATTGTTTCTCTAATGGATTCCTAGAGGCAAAGCTGAGAGAGTTGTGTGGTGTCTGGGTCGAGGCGAACCTCCCAATTCCCTATAAAACGTTATTGTGCAGTTCTGCTATATTCTCTTTAGGATACTCCAAGATGGTACTCCAGGCGGGTGTAAAATGAATCTGGAAAACGGAAAATAATAAACGCTAAAATGAAGATTTGGCCCTGTCTGAATATCCCCTGAAGCAGATCTTAGGATCTCTTAATTCTATAAATTAAAATCTAAACATAAGTGAATGATGAAGGCAACGAATCCTACTAAATGATAAACGTTGATCCTGCTTATATATTTACTATAGATTTTAAAAAAACCTTTATATCACAAAGTTTACATTTCCTAAGCAAAATTACTAATCAATTGCCCAGCTCTGCCCCCTATTATGAGCCCGCGATCTAATATCAATAACGCGAAATGACTGACATCATCTACGTACCAAACACTAGAAGACACTACTTTCAAAGATGATCTACTGTGGTGTGGAACCTCAGTGGAAATAGATTAACGTGATAAACAGCTGTTTAGCTTTTATAGCCCTAACAAGCCGAAGCAATTTGCGATATCACTGTATGTATTGCATCCGGTGCATCGAAGTGATGGTTCTCGTACTCGTCTGCGACGATGGAAGAACTCCAGCCACAAACAAACTCTTTCAACACTAGGACAGCAGAAGGCGGTCATCTGACTAGTATACTCTAATACTGTGTTCTCCTCTCTGTGTTCTACAGACGAGGAACGCGAACTCCCAGCCACAAGGACGGAGTTCATATAACGTTTCAACGTGAGTATAGGCCGAGGAAGTGCTCTCAATTACTGAACGCTGCGTACTCAACGACGACTTTCATTCCAGAGGTGAAGCCCAGAATCGTATAGGTTCGCAACAGTACAGTGCCTAACTGTTCTAGCTATAAACTCTCCTGAGAGCAAAGACAGCAAGTCCGTCTGTACCAAAAAAGCTGATATCGAGCGACCGTCACACACGGGCGCTCACAACGGAAGACCACGTCTCTCCAGCGCTGGCTTCCCAGCAAGGCTCGGCTCCCCACCATCGTAATTCCGAAAACGAATCATATTCCTGAAATCACGGAATATTCTTCCTCTCTACAGATTCTTCCGAACGCCGACCAACCATATTTTAGTCTTTTGTCGTCCAGCACGGAAAGTTTGCGAGGAAAACCCTATGCTTTTGCAATAGTAAGCTTCTGAGTAAAAATCCTTGGAAGTAACCCAGCCTGCGTGGTTTCCGACGTGCCGCTTTTTCGTTCCTCTCACCTGTGTTCAAGATTTTCAGCGTTCGGTAGTATTATCCGGTTATCCTTGCGGCCCCTACTACAATAGCGGCCGGCAGTCACCCTATTGTGCTCCAGAGCTCAGGTGCCACGACGTCTGTTTAGCTACTTCCTGTATTTAAGCAGGACCAACACCTGTGCGGGCCTTCCACCCAGAGCTTGAGTTTTGCCTGCCGTTTCATCTCCACTGGCGTTCGAATCTCTACCAGTATAGGCAATCATTCATTACGCCGTTTCTTATACTAAAGACACTCCGTCACCTTTCATGCAATAATCATTAACAATTATTTACAAGACGTACAGGGCTATTACAAATGATTGAAGCGACTTCATACACTCCTGGAAATTGAAATAAGAACACCGTGAATTCATTGTCCCAGGAAGGGGAAACTTTATTGACACATTCCTGGGGTCAGATACATCACATGATCACACTGACAGAACCACAAGCACATAGACACAGGCAACAGAGCATGCACAATGTCGGCACTAGTACAGTGTATATCCACCTTTCGCAGCAATGCAGGCTGCTATTCTCCCATGGAGACGATCATAGAGATGCTGGATGTAGTCCTGTGGAACGGCTTGCCATGCCATTTCCACCTGGCGCCTCAGTTGGACCAGCGTTCGTGCTGGACGTGCAGACCGCGTGAGACGACGCTTCATCCAGTCCCAAACATGCTCAATGGGGGACAGATCCGGAGATCTTGCTGGCCAGGGTAGTTGACTTACACCTTCTAGAGCACGTTGGGTGGCACGGGATACATGCGGACGTGCATTGTCCTGTTGGAACAGCAAGTTCCCTTGCCGGTCTAGGAATGGTAGAACGATGGGTTCGATGACGGTTTGGATGTACCGTGCACTATTCAGTGTCCCCTCGACGATCACCAGTGGTGTACGGCCAGTGTAGGAGATCGCTCCCCACACCATGATGCCGGGTGTTGGCCCTGTGTGCCTCGGTCGTATGCAGTCCTGATTGTGGCGCTCACCTACACGGCGCCAAACACGCATACGACCATCATTGGCACCAAGGCAGAAGAGACTCTCATCGCTGAAGACGACACGTCTCCATTCGTCCCTCCATTCACGCCTGTCGCGACACCACTGGAGGCGGGCTGCATGATGTTGGGGCGTGAGCGGAAGACGGCCTAACGGTGTGCGGGACTGTAGCCCAGCTTCATGGAGACGGTTGCGAATGGTCCTCGCCGATACCCCAGGAGCAACAGTGTCCCTAATTTGCTGGGAAGTGGCGGTGCGGTCCCCTACGGCACTGCGTAGGATCCTACGGTCTTGGCGTGCATCCGTGCGTCGCTGCGGTCCGGTCCCAGGTCGACGGGCACGTGCACCTTCCGCCGACCACTGGCGACAACATCGATGTACTGTGGAGACCTCACGCCCCACGTGTTGAGCAATTCGACGGTACGTCCACCCGGCCTCCCGCATGCCCACTATACGCCCTCGCTCAAAGTCCGTCAACTGCACATACGGTTCACGTCCACGCTGTCGCGGCATGCTACCAGTGTTAAAGACTGCGATGGAGCTCCGTATGCCACGGCAAACTGGCTGACACTGACGGCGGCGGTGCACAAATGCTGCGCAGCTAGCGCCATTGGACGGCCAACACCGCGGTTCCTGGTGTGTCCGCTGTGCCGTGCGTGTGATCATTGCTTGTACAGCCCTCTCGCAGTGTCCGGAGCAAGTATGGTGGGTCTGACACACCGGTGTCAATGTGTTCTTTTTTCCATTTCCAGGAGTGTAAATTCACTGTAGCTCCATTCATTGACATATGGTCACGACACACTACAGATACCTAGAAAAACTCATAAAGTTTTGTTCGGCTGAAGCCGCACTTCAGGTTTCTGCCGCCAGAGCGCTTGAGAGCGCAGTGAGACAAAATGGCGACAGGAGCCGAGAAAGCGTATGTCGTGCTTGAAATGCACTCACACCAGTCAGTCATAGCAGAGCAACGACACTTCAGGACGAAGTTCAACAAAGATCCACCAACTGCTAACTCCATTCGGCGATGGTATGCGCAGTTTCAAGCTTCTGGATGCGTCTGTAAAGGGAAATCAACGGGTCGGCCTGCAGTGAGCGAAGAAACGGTTGAACGCGTGCGGGCATGTTTCACGCGTAGCCCGCTGAAGTTGACGAATAAAGCAAGCAGGGAGCTAAACGTACCACAGCCGACGGTTTGGAAAATCTTACGGAAAAGGCTAAAGCAGAAGCCTTACCGTTTACAATTGCTACAAGCCCTGACACCCGATGACAAAGTCAAATGCTTTGAATTTTCGGCGCAGTTGCAACAGCTCATGGAAGAGGATGCGTTCAGTGCGAAACTTGTTTTCAGTGATGAAGCAACATTTTTTCTTAATGGTGAAGTGAACAGACACAATGTGCGAATCTGGGCGGTAGAGAATCCTCACGCATTCGTGCAGCATATTCGCAATTCACCAAAAGTTAACGTGTTTTGTGCAATCTCACAGTTTAAAGTTTACGGCCCCTTTTTCTTCTGCGAAAAAAACGTTACAGGACACGTGTACCTGGACATGCCGGAAAATTGGCTCATGCCACAACTGGAGACCGACAGCGCCGACTTCATCTTTCAACAGGATGGTGCTCCACCTCACTTCCATCACGATGTTCGGCATTTCTTAAACAGCAGATTGGAAAACCGATGGATCGGTCGTGGTGGAGATCATGATCAGCAATTCATGTCACGGCCTCCACGCTCTCCCGACTTAACCCCATGCGATTTCTTTCTGTGTGGTTGTGTGAAAGATTCAGTGTTTAAACCTCCTCTACCAAGAAACGTGCCAGAACTGCGAGCTCGCATCAACGATGCTTTCGAACTCATTGATGGGGACATGCTGCGCCGAGTGTGGGAGGAAGTTGATTATCGGCTTGATGTCTGCCGAATCACTAAAGGGGCACGTATTGAACATTTGTGAATACCTAAAAAAACTTTCTGAGTTTTTGTATGTGTGTGCAAAGCATTGTGAAAATATCTCAAGTAATAAAGTTATTGTAGAGCTGTGGAATCGCTTCAATCATTTGTAATAACCCTGTACGTGACAATGTCAGTCTCCTTTATATATTCATATATACGATGTACAACCTATCACACGATACCTAATTGTGTTTGTAGATCACGGCAAAGTATATGGAAGGTCTAATCTCCCTATTGCGATTAAAGGAATGCTGATTGACTGAATTGTGTACACAAGCCAGTACCTCCAGTAGTGTATGATTTGCTGTACTTAGCGATTACACGTGGCAAAAAACGTATTGGGAAACAAGTTTCCGACCAAAAATCACAAACTGTATAAGACATGAGGAGGGTGCAAATCTTTTTGTGCAGTGTAAATGGGAGTCAAATGAAAACGAGACAGATGGAAAAAAGTGAATAATCTGTTTATTATTTCAAAAGTAATCGCCATAGCTCTTAATACATTTATCTCACTATGAGACAAGACGATCAGTGCCTTCGTGGAAAAGTGTTTGCAGTTGCCTACGGAATCATGATTGTACCTAAAAGAGCATCTCTTCGTCCGAAGCAAATTAAAGGCCACGAATGTCTTTATTCAGTGCTCCAAAAATATGGAAATCGCATGGCAAGAGATTGGGACTGTATGGAGGATGTGTGAGGGGTTTCTAGCGAAACTTCTGCAGC
The DNA here is from genome assembly GCF_021461395.2 of Schistocerca americana. Lineage (NCBI taxonomy): Eukaryota > Metazoa > Arthropoda > Insecta > Orthoptera > Acrididae > Schistocerca > Schistocerca americana. Next base: position 887,866,734 of record NC_060130.1, on the reverse strand, counting down.
GGGCGGGCTCCCATATGGCCAAAACTACACCGACTACGCTGCTAAAGTTCCGCTGGGAAACACTTACACCCCCCCCCCCCCTCATAGAGTCCCAATCTATCTCCATGCATCCCCCATATGTTTGGAGAGCAGAAAACAGACGTTCGTGGTCTTCGATTTGCGCTGTTATTTTATCTGCGGTTGCGACAGTCTTCACCTGATGATGACCTGACAAGGCGAAAACCGCTAAATAAAGAAATAAAAATCGGTGCAGATCAACAAGAAACTACTCGTTATGGAATTACACTGAAGCTCCAAAGAAACTGGTGTAGGTATGCGTGTTCAAATAGAGAGATACGTAAACCGGCCGAATACGGAGCTGAGGTTGTCAACGCCTATGTAAGGCAACAAGTGTCTGACGCAGTTGTTAGATCGGTTACTGCCGCTACAGTGGCAGGTTATAAAGATTTAAGTGAGTTTGAACATGGTATTATAGTCGGATCACGAGCGATGGGACACAGCATCTCCGAGGTAGTGATGAAGTGGGGATTTTCCCGTACAAACATTTCACGAGCGCGCAGTGAGTTTCAGGAATCCGGTAAAACATCAAATCTCCGACATCGCTGTGGTCGGAAAAAGATCCTGCAAGAACGGGATCAACAACAACTGAAGAGAATCACGTGACAGAAGTGCAACCCATCCGCAAATTGCTGCAGATTTGAATGCTGGGCCATCCACAAGTGTCAGCGTGCGAACCATTCAACGAAAAATTATCGATATAGGCGCCGAAGCCGCACTCGTGTACTCTTGATGACTGCATGACATAAAGTTTTATGTCATGCCTGACCCCATCAAGAGCGACATTGGACTGTTGATGACTGGAAACATATTGCGTAATCGGACGAGTCTCGTTTCAAATTGTATCGAGCGGATGGACGTGTACGGGTATAGAACAATCTCACGAATCCATGGACTCTGCATGTCAGCAGAGGACTGTTCAAGCTGGTGGAGTCTCTGTAATGGTGTGGGGCTCATGCAGTTGGAGCGATATGGGACCCCTGATACGTCTGGATACGACCCTGACAGGTGAAAAGTATGTAAGCCCTCTGTCTGATCACTCGCATCCATTCATGTCCATTGTGCATTCCGAAAGACTTGGGCAATTCCAGCAGGACAACGCAACATTCCACACGTCCAGAATTGCTAGAGAGTGGCTCCATAAACACTCTTCTGAGTTTAAACACTTCCGCTGGCCATCATACTCTGCAGACGTGAACATTATTGAGCATATCTGAGATATCTTGCAACGTGCTGTTCAGAAGAGATCTCGACCCCCTCGTACTCTTACGGGTTTATGGGCAGCCATGCAAGATTCGTGGTGTCAGTTCCCTCCAACACTGTTTCAGACATTAGTCGAGTCCCTGCCACGTTGTGTTGCGAAACTTCTGCGTGCTCGCTGGGGGCCTACACGATATTAATCAGGTGTACCAGTTTCTTTGGCTCGTCAGTGTATTAACATGTTCTGCGAAGCATCGATCGATAATTTAATCAGTGTTGTATAAGAACATCTAGGGAAAAACTTCAGAGCCATGTAGTCCAACACAAAAGAAACCGCTTTACTCGACACATCCGAAGGAAGGAAGGAAGATTAGAATTTAACGTCCCGTGGAGTGCGCGGTCTTCAGAAATGGAGCACAAGCTCAGATCACGAAAGGATGGGGAAGGAAATCGGCCATACTCTTTCCAAAGGAACTATCTCGGCAACACATCCGAGGTTATACTGCATATTTAGTGGCCTACAACAACTGAAGGTCAAGAAGAACTGTATTGCCTTCGTCGTGATGTTGTGCGTGTTAGTTCCGCTAACGCCTGCAATCATGACTTCCGGCTAAAAATATCTTTCTCAGGCGTGGGTGATTAATCTCCATCCCAGGGACAGGCACAACCTTTTTAACAGCGCTTGGTGTTGAAGTGCTGTGATGTCAGTGTCGTAAGTGGCTACTTAATGTCCCTCCAGAAGGTTTGTCGAGTTGGAGAAAGATATTGCACGACACTAACTTTTCCTATGAAAGATAATGCTTTTATCTGCGGTAGTTACTCTACCCGCATTATAAGTAAGCTAGAATTTCGTAACTGTATGTAACTCAGTGAAAGGGCGAATTTGACAGAATATTCGATGCGCGAAATATTAAGAACCACTAGCAGACCGAAACATTGATTCCCAAGAAAGCCCAAAGAGTCTGTCTCGAATATAGGACCTGCGGTCTAACGTGCTATTCAAGCGAAAATTTGTTGCCAGTTAATGTCAACAAAGAGAAAGAGTCCTATAGGTGAATATAAATAACACTGAACAACAAATTTGAAGTGAAAGTGTGTAAATTCCAAGATTTTGAGTTAGTTTTCTTTATTTCAGTATAAAATTGTACAAAATCATTATCTTCATAAATATTTAGCTCTAGCTTTTTTAAAAAAGTAATCTACATTTTTGTAGAAATAACTCACTAACTAAATATGCATTCATGTTCCAAGATTTAGCACAACAAATTTTAAGTGAATAATTACTTGAATTATGTTATGTGTTATGCCTTTATAAATTTCAGTGCCGTTCTGGAAGTACAAAAGTAAAATATTAAGAAAAAATGAAGATAATATTACATGATTGAAAATACTTCGTAAGTCTACTTTGTACTAGAACTATGTAATGCACAAAAGAAAATATATAAATTAACTGGTCACAAATGTATATCAGGGATTACAAATGTTAAATTTCCATATGTACAGTATGTACAATTACATATTTTGTTCAGAGATAATTTCTGAAGATGACCGTTTTCGCTTGGCTTTACGTTTATACACATACTCGGGAACATCCCTTTTGACAGTCCAGCAATAATCTACTAAAATAGTAGGGCTTCACTTTCCGGCATACCTTTTCTCAAATGTGGCAATATCTTGATGAAATCGCTCCCCACGTTCATCACTTACTACACCACAATCTTTGGGGAAGAAGTCAAGATGACTATGTAAGAAATGCATTTTCAATGACATGTTGCAACCAAGTTTTTCATAAGATGACAACATGTTATCTACAATCTCCTTGTAATTTATTGTTCGTTTGTTCCCTAAGAACTGTAAACAGACTGTCTTAAAACATTCTCATGCATGCTTCTCATCACCTTGTACGATTCCATCAAAAGTATGGTCTAGAAAAAGCTCTCGAATCTGTGGGCCTGCAAAGATATCTTCCTTTACTTTGGCATCACTTAAGTAAGGGAATTTTGGCCTTAAGTACTTAAACGCGTCATCATCTTTGTTCATTCCCTTAACAAAGTTTTGCATGAGACCCAACTTGATGTGCAAGGGCGGGAGTAGAATCTTTTTAGGGTCTACTAGAAGTTCACTGTTAATGTTCTTTATACGTGGTTGAAGAGATTTTCTGGTGGGCCATTCATGTCTACTGCAATGAGATGCACGAGCTCGGTTATCCCATTCACAGAGAAAGCAGCAATATTTAGTATACCCTAACTGCATACCTAATAGCAGTGCAATCACTTTCAAGTCACCACAGATCTGCCATTGAGTGTCCTTATACTTGATGGCTTTTAGTAAAATTTTCATGTTTTGGTATGACTCTTTCGTATTCACACTATGCCCAACTGCAATAGAAGGAAGCTCATTACCAATAGGTAAAAGCACTGCTTTTAAGCTCAACTTTGACGAATCAATAAAGAGTCTCCACTCATCAGGGTTGTAATTAATTCTGAGAGCCTTCATGAGACCATTTATGTCTACACATGCCACAAGACTATCTTGCATGTTAAAAAAAGCAGTGAACTGTTGCTCTCTTCTGCGGTAGAATGAAACATTTACATTGCTCTCCAGAAAATTGCGCTGCTGCAATCTTATTGCTAAAATCTCAGCCTTAGTTTTAGAGAGCTCCAAATCTCTAATTCTGGGTCTTGTGATGTACATGGTTCAGGACATTCAGATTCTCCATCAGAAGTAATCTCGTACTCTGTCGGTGGTTCAGATATTGGCAATCCTTACCCATGTAGAACTGGACGTATGGGAGATGTAATGCTAGGATAGATCACTGTCCGCTTCTTCTTCTTAGATATTCCCTTCTTGATAGAAGGAACCACACAAAAGTAGCAGTCACTGGCATAGTTAGTTGGCTCATGCCAGATCATGGGCACTGCAAAGGGCATTGAACGTCCCTTCCCAAGCATCCAGTTCCTGAGGTTGCTGGCACAAGTGTTGCAGATCACATGTGGAGCCCAGGGTTTATACTGATCACCTATTTTGCACCCAAAATAACAACTGTAAGCATTTTTTATCAATGGAGTTATTTGCTGTTTTTGTGAAGCAAATGTCACTTCTCCGCACACATAGCAAAATGTGTCAGCACTGTTAACACAAACTCGTGGCATTTTTGTTCACTTCAATAGCAGTCAACTTGAACAACTGGTAGTTAATCTGGAAACAAATGTGCAAAAATTATTACATGCATTAATAAAGTCACTGAAGTTGAAGAGGAGGGGGACAAAAATATCACTAAAATTGGTATCAAAATGTTTATATCCAAAATGTTGCACACAGGTAAGACCAGGGACAATAATATAATCCATTGTTACTAGTTATTATGACTTTGACAAACCGTTATAATATTTGATTTTAAACTTTACATAAAAATCCGTATATAATTATCTCACCGTAATAAAACAGTGTAAAATGAAAACTAGAGCTAATTTTGAATTGTCTTTGTGATATTCGCGATCAGCACATTAGAATCGATAGGAATTGGCTATTTTCATTCGATTTACATTTTAATTGTTGCACAGTTATAATAGGTACACCAACATCCCAATCTGTTGGAAATTCAACGAAGATTTTACAGTTTATTTACTGAATTTGAGCTGTGCTTGAGTACTGCAGTCCCTTTGAAGTGAACTTTGTCCGCGCCTCTGACTTACTTCGTTGACGACTATTCACTGTTTTCCATATTAATCAAAATTTCAGAAATTTACCTAAGATACTTTTTTTGAAGCAAAGGAATTTTTGTACGATTACCAGGAACTAGAAACTTTTTACTTGATGCTTTATGTCGTAGGAACTGAACTTTTGTGACACGTGGATGTGGTAAACCACCATTAATGGACCGCACGGATTTTTTTAAATTAGAAAGAAGTAATGGAGGAAATGATCTTAATAAAGCTCCATCATCCATTAAAAAATTTTACTTCTGTGCAGACTAAAGAGAGAAGGCAAGCGGTGACTGAAGCGAGAGGACATTCAGGAAGTATTGACAGTATTGATGCTTGTTGACTGTGAAACGGATAGTAGACTGTACAGTCTAAAAAACTCTCCTTACACATTTTCCAAAGACCATTCCGTAATAATATTAACAATATTGCATGTGCTCTGAAATGACTCAGTTTTCTATGTCGAAAATTGTGATCGGTGGCTCTAGTAAGTGTTCTCTACCTACTATTACTTATTTTTCTCTTTTTACTATATTTCCATAAAGCACAATCTATATGAGATTCCTAGAAGTTGTGAGCAGAACTTAGCCACCTCCGCTCTGCGGTTACTCAGATTGCGTACTCGGAGCAATAGATCAGTCTGTGGGGAGTTTCACCGGCGTATTCACTTACCATACTGACTAAAAAATGTTGAGAAATGTAAACAGATAATCGACAAAGCTGTTACTACAAACGTTACGCTGATGATAGCTAGATCCCGTTTAACAGTACACACGACGACCTTACTAAAATGCATTCACAACTAAACAGTATGAAAGATAAAATAAATTCATCAGTGAAATTGAGGATAATAACTACACTAGCTTATATGTTGCAAAGTGGTTTGCTTTCCTTATGTTAGTGATATCTCGTTAACATAGGCAGACGTATCAAGAAAAATCAATGAAATGGGTGTTCTGCTCTCCGGCGCAATTGCTAAGCATGCTGAATCCAGTAAAATGCGATTTTGGTGACGATACCAAGAGTATACGAGAGAAATCGTAAACTGACTAGACGTGTCGCACCGTTGAAGCCAGATGTGTCTGCTGTGACGTCTACGTACATCACAACAGCCACAAAAATTTTGCATTTCCGACCACTGTCTACGTAACGAACATCGCATGAAGTATGGAGAGACCAAGATACTCTCGACCTACTGGGACTCCGTAATGAAAAAAAAGTCTAAGTACGTAAATACAGGAGATCAGCTCATTAAAGTGTGGAATCCAGCGGTGACGGCACTAAGACCTCATTTGTCGCAGAGCAATCGATACAGAGCGATGTAGGCTCGGAGTCAGAATTGCTAAACTGGGCCCTAGCAACTTGCTCGCTTACATACTCATACGCCGGAGCAAGGTGCTTAGTGTAAGGCTGTGATCTGTTTCTCTGGCAAGGACACTGGGTGTCAACTTCCCCTCAATGACGCTACAGCCCTAGCGTAACAAAAGTTGGATTTCCATAACAGTTACAGACGCATCGGTACCTCGAAATGGCGAGCAGCTGCCTTTTGGAAATATTCTGCTTTTACTACGTCTTCATACGCTGTGTCTCGAGGGTAGTTCGGGCAATTATTACGGCAGGAAATCCTCCAATAGAACGTTGTTTGAAACATTTGTGTAGTTCAAAGAATTAATGAGAAACACATATTGTTTGTTGTGAAAGTAATGCCAGATGAAGTGTATAAAGCCTTGGAGGTACAGTGAAGAACGACAGAAACTGCTACACCTGCCTAATACCGTGTAGGACCCCGCGAGCACGCAGAAGTGCCGCAACACGACGTGGCATGGAACCGACTATCGTCTGAAGTAGTGCTGGAGGGAATTGACACCATGAATCCTGAAGGGCTGTTCATAAATCCGTAAGAGACTAGGAGGTGGAGATCTCTTCTGAACAGCACGTTGCAAGGCATCCCAGATATGCTCAATTATGTTCATGTCTGGGCAGTTTGGTGGCCAGCGGAAATGTTTAAACTCAGAAGAGTGAACTTGGAGCCACTCTGTAACAATTTTGGACGTGTAGAGTATCGCATTGTCCTGCTACAACTGCCCAAGTCCGTCGAAATCCGCAGTGGACATGAATGGATGCAGGTGATCAGATAAGATGCTTATGTATGAGTCACCTATCAGAGTAGTATCCAGACGTATCAGGTGTACCATATCACTCGAACTGCACACGGCCCACACCATTACGGAGCCTCAACCAACTTGAACATTCCATTGCTGACATGCAGGGTACATGGATTCATTAGGTTGTTTCCACACCAGTACACGTCCATCCGCTCGATACAATTTGAAACGAGACTCGTCCGACCAGGCAACATGTGTCCAGTCATCAACAGTCGAATGTCGGTGGTGACGGGCCCAGACGAGGCGTAAAGCTTTGCGTCGTGCAGCCATCAAGAGTACAAGAGTGGCCCTTCTGCTCCGAAAGCCTATTATCAATGATGTTTCGTAGAATGGTTCGCACGCTGACACTTGTTGATGGCCCAGCATTGAAATCTGCGGCAATTTGCGGAAGGGTTGCAGTTCTGTCACGTTGAACGATTCTCTTCCGTTATCATTGGTCCCGTTCTTGCAGGATCTTTTTCCGGCCGTAGCGATGTCGGAGATTTGATGTTTTACCGGATTCCTGATATTCACGGTACCCTCGGTACATCGGAGATGCTGTGTCCTCTCGCTCGTGCGCCGACTGTAACATCACGTTCAAACTCGCTTAAATCTTGATAAACATCGTAGCAACAGTAACCGATCTAACAACTGCGCCAGACACTTGTTGTCTTATATAGGCGTTGCCGACCGCAGCGCCGTATTGTGACTGTTTACATATCTCTGTATTTGAATACGCATGCCTATACCAGTTTCTTTGGCGCTTCACTGTATAAAGAAAGGTAAGGTGCCTGGAGATACGTCTTTCAACAGAAATCATAAAAGGAAACGGAAAAGAAAAATAAAATTAACATGCAAAATTATTTACAAAATGGCTCTGTTATAAGATCGTTCTCCAAAACTGAAATAATGACGTCATTGGTTTACTTTTGTTCATCTCCATAGCTGCATGGTAAGCGTCGTTAAGTGCCATGCGGAGAACCTGGGTTTGTTTTGTGGTACTTCCGGGGATTATTCCTTTGTGGGAGGATTAGAAAGGGTCTGTTCAGCCTTATGATGCCAAATGAGGAGCTTCGTGGTTAAGTAGCGGCTCCAAGGATAGGAAAGCTGACAGTGGCCGGGAGAGCCGCGTGCTGACGCATGCCATGCAGTACCGCATCCGCATGACGACATATGGCAGCGGATGACACAGCAGTCTGTGCACAACGCGCGGTGCTCTGCGAATGATTGCCGAGTTACAATGCTCTGTCAAAAGCAACACATAAAAAACTACAGACCCGTCAGTCGCCTCACCATAATGTAGGACCGAGCGAGGTCGCGCTTTGCTGAGGCGCTGGACTTACATTCGGGAAGACGGCGGTTCAAATGCCCGTTCGGCTATGCGGTCTTGGGTTTTACATATACTTCCTAAATCTCTTAATGCAAATGGGCGATTTCTTTTCCCATCATTCCCCAATGCGAGCGTGTGCTCCGTCTCCAACGACCTCTTCGTCGACGAGAGTTTATACCCTCAACTTACTTACTTCCGTATTCGTTAAAATAGCTACCACCAGCGTGGAAATAACATTGAAATTTAATCGGATAAAGGAACGAAATTACACTACTGGCCATTGAAATTGCTACACCAGGAAGATGACGTGCTACAGACGCGAAATTTAACCGGCAGGAAGAAGACTCTATGATATAGAAATGATTAGCTTTTCAGAGCATTCACACAAAGTTGGCGCCGGTGGCGACACCTACAACGTGCCGACGTGAGGAGAGTTTCCAACCGATTTCTCATACACAAACAGCAGTTGACCGGCGTTGCCTGGTGAAACGTTGTTGTGATGCCTCGTGTAAGGAGGAGAAATGCGTACTATCACGTTTCCGACTATGATAAAGGTCGGATTGTAGCCTATCACGATTGTGGTTTATCGTATCGCGACATTGCTGCTCGCGTTGGTCGAGGTCCAATGGCTGTTAGCAGAATATGGAATCGGTGGTTTCAGGAGGGTAGTACGGAACGCTGTGCTGGATCCCAACGACCTCGTATCACCAGCAGTCGAGATGACAGGCATCTTATCCGCATGGCTATAACGGATCGTGCAGCCACGTCTCGATCCCTGAGTCAACAGATGGGGACGTTTGCAACACAACAACTATCTGCACGAACAGTTCGACGACGTTTACAGCAGCATGGACTATCAGCTCGGAGACCATGGCTGCAGTTACCCTTGACGCTGCATCACAGACAGGGGCACCTGCGATGGTGTACTCAAAGACGACCCTGGGTGCACGAATGGCAAAATGTCATTTTTTCGGAAGAATCCAGGTTCTGTTTACAGCATCATGATGGTCGCATCCGTGTTTGGCGACATCGCGGTGAACGCATATTGGAAGCGTGTATTCGTCATCGCCATACTAGCGTATCACCCGGCGTCATGGTATGGGGTGCCATCGGTTACACGTCTCGGTCACCTCTTGTTCGCATTGACGGCACTTAGAACAGTGGACGTTACATTTCAGATGTGTTACGACCCGTGGCTCTACCCTTCATTCGATCCCTGCGAAACCCAACATTTCAGCAGGATAATGCACGACCGCATGTTGCAGGTCCTGTACGGCCCTTTGTGGATACAGAAAATGTTCGACTGCTGCCCTGGCCAGCACATTCTCGATATCTCTCACCAATTGAAAACGTCTGGTCAATGGTGGCCGAGTTCAAAAATGGTTCAAATGGCTCTGAGCACTATGGGACTCAACTGCTATGGTCATAAGTCCCCTAGAACTTAGAACTACTTAAACCTAACTAACCTAAGGACAGCACACAACACCCAGCCATCACGAGGCAGAGAAAATCCCTGACCCCGCCGGGAATCGAACCCGGGAACCCGGGCGTGGGAAGCGAGAACGCTACCGCGATGGCCGAGTACTGGCTCGTCACAATACGCGTCACTACTCTTGATGAACTGTGGTATCGTGTTGAAGCTGCATGGGCAGCTGTACCTGCACACGCCATCCAAGCTCTGTTTGTATCAATGCCCAGGTGTATCAACGCCGTTATTACGGCCAGAGGTGGTTGTTCTGGGTGCTGATTTCTCAGGATCTATGTACCCAAATTGCGTGAAAATGTAATCACATGTCAGTTCTAGTATAATATATTTGTCCAATGAATACCCGTTTATCATCGGCATTTCTTCTTGGTATAGCAATTTTAATGGCCAGTAGTGTATAAAGCGGAGTAATGCGTAGGAATTGGCGTTTTGTCTAGTATTAACCATTTTGACTCAGTTTCAACGAAGCCTGCACTATCAGCCTTTGAGAAACAATTCTGTAATTCAACATATTGTAGTGTGATGAAGTATTCAGGTAAACCAGAATTCCAGAGGTTGTTCAGGGATACCATCTGAGTATTTTGGTATAAGGCACAGGCTCCAGCAGGTCATTACACAGTTATTTCATTTCCTTCCGTTTTTTGCCCTAGTTAGCTTTGCATCTGTATTTACACTGATAATAGTCTATAGCAGTGCAGAAGTCCATTCCATGCGCCGTGCATCTTGTTTCCGTTCGCTCATAGGACCTGCTATTCACAACAGTAATGTCTCTCGTAACTCGTTGTTCTCAAGTTTGCATTCAGTACAGCTCGGTTCTGTGAAGGATTTTGTTTTGCAGTGATGTTAGTTGTGCATTAACAGTGATACACAGCATTACTACGGATAGGCTTACTGATGCAGAAGAGTTGGCCGATGTGCACCTCATGTCTGGCTTCACTGAATGCAATGGAAAAACGGCACAACGACGCTGTAGTGACAGCTCTCATACCGAAGGCAATCACATAGCACTACATTTGAATCTGTTCGTAGGCGCCTGCCGTGTTAGAATGGAAGACACTGGCTGTGTGAGGTACGCTAGGACAACCGATATGGAAGAGAGTGCGTTACATACGATTATGTAATAAGTTATTTGTAAAAAAGTATTGTATACCAGAAGTAAATCTAATGATTGTCTCTAACTAGAAGTCTGTAAATATATGTGAATACGAATTAGCTTATTTTAAATTGATCTAAATTTGTAAATACTTTGACGTGTCCTGTATCCTTGTAAAAAGAGATCTACGGATGAATAAAGCTGCTACTACTACTACTGCTACGATTGGTGACAATCCTACCTCTTGTAATCGGTGCGTTGCACGAGCTCTGAATACAAGCCAGTCAGCTATACTGACGGTAAAAGTCGCAACACCAAAAAATAATTAATGCAGAGTAATAAAATTTTGGGAATACATTTGTGTAGGTAACATATTTTAGAGATTAACATTGTAAGATCACATGTTAATGCAAGCGCAAGATAAGCCGTTGTAAATGTGATATACTGGTACGTTAATAACAGGTATAACCGCCAGAATATTGAATGCAAGCATCCAAACGTGCATGAATTGTGTTGTACAGGTGCCGGATGTCAGTTTGTGGAATGGAGTTCTATGCCTGTTGCATTTGGTCGGCCAATAAAGTGACATTTAATGCTGGTTGTGGATGACGCTGCAGTTGGCCGATGATGCCAGCCGCTGTGGCCGAGAGGTTCTAGGCGCTTCAGTCCGGAACCGTGCTGCTGCTACTTCCGCAGGTTCGAATCCTGCCTCGTGCACGGATGTGTGTGTTGTCCTTAGGTTAGTTACATTTAACTAGTTCTAAGCCTAGGGGACTGATGACCTCAGATGTTAAGTCCCATAGTCCTTAGAGCCATTTTATCCATTAACAACACAACACAAATGGCTGTGTAAGTAGTTATGCCGTCACTGGGAAGCATGGACTTCTAATGAATCGCATTGCATTGTTTTCACTGAAGAACAGCGGTTCTTCACTACTACCGATGAACATCTTCGGCACCGAGCGAGGTGGCGCAGTGGTTGGAACACTGGACTCGCATTCGGAAGGACGACGATTCAAACCCGCGTCCGGCCATCCTGATTTAGGTTTTCCGTGATTTCCCTAAATCACTACAGGCAAGTGCTGGGATGGTTCCTTTGAAAGGGCACAGCCGAATTCCTTCCCTATCCTTACCTAATCCGATGGGACCGATGACCTCGCTGTTTGGTCCCCTCCCCCGAATCAACCAAACATCTTCAATGATCATGGGAGCAACCTGGGGAAAGATCCCATTCTTCCAATGTTTTGGAGAGGCAAAGCAGTGTTACTCCGGTATACCTGTCTCGTCTCGTATCACCTCTCAAGCGAAAATAATGTAATGTTATTATGCAACAGGATAATGCTCATCTACACATGGCGTGTGTCTGTATGAACTATCTGCATGATTATAAGTTCTTTCACGGCCAGCAAGATCTACAGATCTGTCCCTGACAAAAAATGTATGGGAAAAGTTCAGGCATCAACTCCATCCCAGTTAGATGAAATTAGTCTTAGGCCATGCAACTAAAATTTATTTGTATTTAATACAGGTAAAAGACATTTCAGTATAACCCATGGATTCATTTTTGGCTAGGTGTGCATCGAGTAGATGGCCACCTAAGTAAAAGCGTCATAGGAAATATGTAATCAACAGAAGATGAAGACAACTCCGCTTTCAATTCTGAATTTCCAAATATCCTTATGACGTATGATATACAGAGTGAACCAGAAGGCCACTGACAAACTTTTAGAGGTTGTTCAGGGACACCTTCCGAGGATTTTGTTATGAAGACCCACACTCTCCAGTTGGTCATTACCGAGTAACGCCATGTCCTACCTGCCACTCATTCACACATCGTTTTCTTCGAATTACACATGTGTTCTGCGGATGGTTTTGACACCAAATCTTTCATCTGTGAGATACAGGTGAGACCAGTGTCGTATCAAGTTCCTTCGCCTGTGATGACGGCTACCCGCTTCACAAACGTGGTCGACAAGTTGCCTGCACTCCAGCTCTGTAAGGGACACTCCTTTAGCAGATCCCGATGTCAACAGTAACGCAATGACAGTAAGCTGGATTGTTTCCTAAACACGCCGGTCTGTTTTGAAGAAGAACTCCAACTGGCACCAAGGAAGCATGCGGCGCTAGCGTCACCACATGGAGGTGTCAGCCTCGAGACCAGTGGTGCGCTCTTCCCGAATAACAGCGCCGCAATCGGGAGCACTACTTTGCCTACACCAATCACGAGCTCTCCTAGAACTAAATCACTTCGCCGGGCGTGTATTTATGATGGTGTCTGGCCACTCTCAGCCAGTTCAGTTCACTGAGCCACTGCAAGAAGTTCTGATGCAGAGCGATCTCCAGGGTCTACACCTCGAAGATACCACACCGCAACCATTACGAGCAGGCAGGCGTCAGCAAAGGAACTTCGTCTCTTCCGATTTGTCCTCCCTTGGGAGCAGTGGTCAGAGACCAATATTCCTGTGTGGAACTTAAGACTTTTAACTATGGACTTTGATCACCGTCTTTATAGGACATTTGATCGTGAAGTGTTCAGTGACTCTGATCTTCGTAATCCTTTGTGGTGAATGTGTCAGCTTTCATGGGTTTGCACATAGACAGAGACCGAACGAGGTAGTGCGCAGTGGTTAGCACGCTGGACTCGCACTCGGGAGGACGACTGTTCAAACCCGCGTCCGGCCATACTGATTAAGGTTTTCCGTGATTTCTCTAAACTACTTAGAGCAAATGCTGGGATGGTTTCTTTGACAAGATTTCGGCCGATTTCCTTCGCCATTCATCCCTAATCCGTGTCTGTGCTCCGTCTCTAATGACCTCGTTGTCGATAGGACGCTAAACACAAATCTCTTTCTCCTCCTCCTCCATAAAAGGAGACTAAATAATGAACTGGTTTAACAATCATTAGTTAGCGGCAAAGTTCATTTGTACTGAATTTACATCAGTAGTCAAGAAGGATAATTACTTGTGTTTTGCATATCTGTGTTGGAATGACAAATGTTGATTGCATACAACAGACAGAAATTTGAGACACTTCATCTCATTACTATTCAAATCACAGACTAAAAAAAAGTGTTGGGAACAGATTTTGGAAATTTTCAGAAGAAAAAATTCTGACTTACAAGAAAAAAGAACTCAGTGCTTAAACAGTATTTATTTTTTCTTCATTTTAGTGAACATCAACATTTTTTAACATAACACATATTTAACAAAACACTCTGCAAATCTAGCTCTCAGAGCAAGAACAGATCATCTTACTCAACCTTAATACCTAACATAGTCTTTATTCGTTACAGAAGAGGAGGAAGAATCTGTGGGGTTCTTCTGGTCGTGAACTGCACCACAGTAAATCCGTAAAGTCGGGATCGTTAGGAAGAGACAGTATATATGTTACAAACAGGCGTCTTTTCTCCAGACCGTTTGCGGCATATGAGAAGAAGAACAAGTCGAAGATGCATACGAAGACGAAACAGAGCCGTGCCTTGTGCGGCTGCATCACGAAAAAATAACAAAAAGACAGAAGATGAGTATGGCTCGTTAACTAAGGGGACATTGTATGCCCTATGCGCCAATGTTAAATTATCGAATTTTGTGACCCATTATCTTGGAAACTTTTTAAGACACCATCTTACAGTTTTCCATAATTATTAAATGCACCTTTCTAGATACACTAACCAAGAATTATTACTGAAATTGTATTGTGGGGCATGTTATCCTTTTTTTTCGAACACTCAATTTTTTGACAGAATTTTGTAAATAAATGAAGATAAAAGCAAAATAACTCAGGATATTTTAATTATTCTGCTTCCATATGTGTGGAATCTCACACAAGGCATGCTGTGAAAATTTCTTGTCTCTACCATCAGTACCTTTTTAGAAAACTGGTCATTTGTTGCAAAAAATATAGTTCAGATATATTGAGGTTTAAAACTTTTTTATTACAAATTCTTATACAGACTTACATTTCTGCGTCTTTTATGCACTAGAATTGACCTGGCCCATAGTCTGTCTCTTCTTCAGTGTCACAACAGCCCAGTGCTTGCCTCCTCCTTTTCTTTCTTGCTTTTTTGTCATTTGCTGAGCAGCTAACTCTGCTTCACGTACACGAAGCTCATCCAGTTCCCCCAGTCCTTTATCTGTGTTCTGTCCAACTCTTACCCCTAACATCTCCAGAACCTTAAGTATTTCAGAGTTCCCACCATTAAAAGTTATTAGGCCAACAAATACATTTTTAGGCACACAGCACCACACAACATTGTTGAAGGACTCATCCACATTCTGGGTTTTCTCATGTAAACACTTCTTTAGTAGCTCAGGATTTTCCAAATCTCTGTAAATAGGTTTAATTGCCTCCGTTACTGGCAAAGGAAGAGAATGTCACCTGTGTCTAAAGTTACTTTCCTTTTTGATGCACTAGGGAGATTGGTCACTTCAGAAACATTACCGTGGTTTCCTTCGCTGCTAGCGTTTTCAAGTACTTCAGAAGAAAATGGAGGTATCACATATCCATCTGTGTCTGTATCCACTGTAGTGACAAATGAGTTGCAGTTGTCCACCTATCAAAGTAACACTGTGATAAGAAAGATAGGCAGTAGCAAAATGTCAGACAAACTTTCGAATATCAATTATTTGTTTACAGTGTTAGACAAAGTGAAAGAATTAGTCAGTGCAAAAGCAAATTCATTAAAGAGCCAGTGCCTTCTTCTACAGAACATTTTAAATGATATGTGCGGTTCTGTAGATGAAGAAAAACATAAACAAATTCAATTCTTAAGTGAGCAAGTTAAGTTGCTATGTAGCACTGAGGAAAACTATAGGTTTAATCCTCACTTTTCTGTATTTTGTTGTATCCTGCTTTCCATCTCCCCTGATGCCTACAAATTTTTCAGGTCTTCTGGCCATCTTATTCTTTCTCATCCAAGAACTTTACGGAAAATATGTTCCTTATATAGTAATGGTCATCATAATGAACAAAATTAAGGTGTTATGTTCCTGTATATTAAGGAAAGATTTAAAACTTTGCAGGAAAGTGATTGTATCATTTCTTTAGTGATGGATGAAATTCATATTAAACCTTATCTTGATTACAAGGGAGGAAACATTGTGGGAGCAGCATTTAATAGTGAGAAGGCTGCTGCTACAGCATATGTCTTTATGATTCAATCATTGCTGTCTTCTTTTAAAGAAGTAATGCATGTCCTTCCAGTGAGAAACCTTGTAGCTGAACAGTTATTTTTGTATCTGAAGAAAATAGTATGTGGCCTTCATTACATTAGTTTCAAAGTTATTTATGTAGTGAGCGACAACAATGTTATAAATAGGAAATCTGTGGCACTTTTTAGCTCACCTCCAAAATTCAGTATAGTTTACCCACATCCAGCTAATCCAACTCAGCCACTATTATTTATAACTGAAGGGGCCGGAGAGATATAGTCATAAGCCAAACTTTTGTCGAAATTGAGATATTCACGCTATGACATTCTTAACGATGCCCTCATTATCTTGGACTGAAGAAGTTCCGTCTTTCTCCAACAGCTGTCAGGTGATGACGTAGTGTAGTTCTATACTCTGCCACCTGGTGTCATTTTCAGAAGATACATAGTCACAAGCCACATCAAAATGGCTGAATACTCACGTACATATGACGGTGCTTCGCACCTTCTAGGCGCATATGGCAGTAACAGTAGTTTAAATGAGAATTCTGATCCTTTTGACAGTGATGGTGATGAGTCTTGTGACCATCAAGCATCAGTACTAGCTCAGAAGATGTTTCGGTAAGCATAGAAAAATATTTTTTACTGGTGATCATTGTTCAGTGGCTTGTGACTTTGTTTCCCGTAACATTGCTCTCACAGTTGATCGTCGCCTTTTGTGTTAATGAGACACCTTTAGAGCCTAATTTTAATGATCGCTGATTGTAATAATAATATAATTTTCATGGCTGCAAACTTGTAAGAATATTTTTATTATCAGTGGCACTTCAGCGGCATCTAATGATTTGTGTGGCTTATGACCATATCTCACGGAAGTTCTGTGACTATTTTTCTATTCCAATTCATTTTGTTCATTCTGAGATACAGAGTCCTAAAGTTAAATAAGCGCTGAAAAATCTACAATTGAGATACCAGAAATAGTCAAGCATATGGCTTCTTGCTAGAGATGAACCTTTGTTTCTGTTTGTCTGGACCATTAATGTCAGAAGCATTATAGACAGAAAAGTGGAGATAATGGACTTGCACCACTATTGAAATAAGCCCTTCATATAAGTGCTATAGGAAACTAATCGGAGAAGAAGAAAATATTTTCCAGGCGTTTTGGGACATAGGAAACTTTAACACCCAGAATACTTACCAAATGTGTTGTATGAAAATGGTACCAAAAAAGCGAAGGTTCGTTTCACTTTTTTTAAACACGAATGGGCCAACTGTCACAAATTTACTTTACCTTGTTCTGCTTCACATTTCTTTCTTTCACAGCTATCCAAAAACGACTACAAAGCAAATTTCATCTAGAGCTGTGACATTTTCATACAATGTGAAAGTAAGTGGAATGGAAGTGATGAGATGCAAGCAATCTTTCCTCAGGGCTCATGGTTTACAGAACCACACAAGAAGTGCAACAGCAAATTCATTGTGACGAAAATACACAGACAAGACTTCAGAAGCTTGGGCGATCTGAAGTCATTAATCTCGATACCCACTCTATTCAGATCTAGAGGTCCCATTCGTTTTAGTGAAGCGACTCAATTTAAGTTTGAGTATAAAGATCTCTTCACCCTAAGTGTGAAGCACTGCTACTCGGATATAGGAATCTTCATGTCAGTGGATCGACGTAGCAAGAGGAAAAGAAGATCTGCTAAACCAGATCCATTTCAGATGCCAATAAAATATAGAAAGCCACTTCAAATTAATCAGAAAAAGATTGATGACATACTGTCTCTTAAGGCATACATACCTGCAGCATATCAATGCTGTTTCCAGTCATGTGCTGGAAATAATGTGAACGATAATGACGTAGAAGAACTTCCTTGATTTCACATTTACAGTGTAAAATAAAGTATTAGACTGACTTATCTGTTATGTATGTGTGTATGTGAAAGTGCAAAAATTGTTGAAAACTACTTGTTGTTATATAGGGTGAGTCACCTAACGTTACCGCTGGATACATTTCGTAAACCACATCAAATACTGACGAACCGATTCCACAGACCGAACGCGACGAGAGAGGCTACTGTAATTGTTTAATACAAACCATACAAAAATGCACTGAAGTATGTTTTTTAACACAAACCTACATTTTTTAAAATGGAACCCCGTTAGTTTTGTTAGCACATCTGAACATATAAACAAATACGTAATCAGTGCCGTTTGTTGCATTGTAAAATGTTAATTACATCCGGAGATATTGTAACCTAAAGTTGACGCTTGAGTACCACTCCTCCGCTGTTCGATCGTGTGTATCGGAGAGCACCGAATTACGTAGGGATCCAAAGGGAACGGTGATGGACCTTAGATACAGAAGAGACTGAAACAGCACATTACGTCCACATGCTAACACCTTTTTATTGGTCTTT
Source organism: Schistocerca americana (assembly GCF_021461395.2). NCBI lineage: Eukaryota > Metazoa > Arthropoda > Insecta > Orthoptera > Acrididae > Schistocerca > Schistocerca americana. The sequence continues at coordinate 887,848,150 of NC_060130.1, read as the reverse complement.
TTCACTGACGCACATGTACATTACCATGAGGGGTGACGTACACGTACACACATGGTTTTCGTTTTCAATTACGGAGTGGAATAGAGTGTGTCCCGACATGTCAGGCCAATAGATGCTCAATGTGGTGGCCATCATTTGCTGCACAGAATTGCAATATCTGGCGTAATGAATGTCGTACACGCCGCAGTACATCTGGTGTAACGTCGCCGCAGGCTGCCACAATACGTTGTTTCATATCCTCTGGGGTTGTAGGCACATCACGGTACACATTCTCCTTTAACAAACCCCACAGAAAGAAGTCCAGAGGTGTAAGATCAGGAGAACGGGCTGGCCAATTTATGCGTCCTCCACGTCCTATGAAACGCCCGTCGAACATCCTGTTAAGGGTCAGCCTAGTGTTAATTGCGGGATGTGCAGGTGCACCATCATGCTGATACCACATACGTCGACGCGTTTCCAGTGGGACATTTTCGAGCAACGTTGGCAGATCATTCTGTAGAAATGCGATGTATGTTGCAGTGCTCTCCGATACACACGACCGAACAGCGGCGGAGTGGTACTCCAGCGTCAACTTTAGGTTACAATATCTCCGGATGTAATTAACATTTTACAATACAACAAACGGCATTGATTACGTATTTGTTTATATGTTCAGATGTGCAAACAAAACTAACGTGGTTCCATTTAAAAAAACGTAGGTTTGTGTTAAAAAACATACTTCCGTGCATTTTTGTATGGTTTGTGTTAAACAGTTACACTAGCCCGTCTCCTCACGTTCGGTCTGTGGAATCGGTTCGTCAGTATTTGATGTAGTTTACGAAATATATCCAGCGGTAACGTTAGGTGACTCACCCTGTATACACTCCTGGAAATGGAAAAAAGAACACATTGACACCGGTGTGTCAGACCCACCATACTTGCTCCGGACACTGCGAGAGGGCTGTACAAGCAATGATCACACGCACGGCACAGCGGACACACCAGGAACCGCGGTGTTGGCCGTCGAATGGCGCTAGCTGCGCAGCATTTGTGCACCGCCGCCGTCAGTGTCAGCCAGTTTGCCGTGGCATACGGAGCTCCATCGCAGTCTTTAACACTGGTAGCATGCCGCGACAGCGTGGACGTGAACCGTATGTGCAGTTGACGGACTTTGAGCGAGGGCGTATAGTGGGCATGCGGGAGGCCGGGTGGACGTACCGCCGAATTGCTCAACACGTGGGGCGTGAGGTCTCCACAGTACATCGATGTTGTCGCCAGTGGTCGGCGGAAGGTGCACGTGCCCGTCGACCTGGGACCGGACCGCAGTGACGCACGGATGCACGCCAAGACCGTAGGATCCTACGCAGTGCCGTAGGGGACCGCACCGCCACTTCCCGGCAAATTAGGGACACTGTTGCTCCTGGGGTATCGGCGGGGACCATTCGCAACCGTCTCCATGAAGCTGGGCTACGGTCCCGCACACCGTTAGGCCGTCTTCCGCTCACGCCCCAACATCGTGCAGCCCGCCTCCAGTGGTGTCGCGACAGGCGTGAATGGAGGGACGAATGGAGACGTGTCGTCTTCAGCGATGAGAGTCGCTTCTGCCTTGGTGCCAATGATGGTCGTATGCGTGTTTGGCGCCGTGCAGGTGAGCGCCACAATCAGGACTGCATACGACCGAGGCACACAGGGCCAACACCCGGCATCATGGTGTGGGGAGCGATCTCCTACACTGGCCGTACACCACTGGTGATCGTCGAGGGGACACTGAATAGTGCACGGTACATCCAAACCGTCATCGAACCCATCGTTCTACCATTCCTAGACCGGCAAGGGAACTTGCTGTTCCAACAGGACAATGCACGTCCGCATGTATCCCGTGCCACCCAACGTGCTCTAGAAGGTGTAAGTCAACTACCCTGGCCAGCAAGATCTCCGGATCTGTCCCCCATTGAGCATGTTTGGGACTGGATGAAGCGTCGTCTCACGCGGTCTGCACGTCCAGCACGAACGCTGGTCCAACTGAGGCGCCAGGTGGAAATGGCATGGCAAGCCGTTCCACAGGACTACATCCAGCATCTCTACGATCGTCTCCATGGGAAAATAGCAGCCTGCATTGCTGCGAAAGGTGGATATACACTGTACTAGTGCCGACATTGTGCATGCTCTGTTGCCTGTGTCTATGTGCCTGTGGCTCTGTCAGTGTGATCATGTGATGTATCTGACCCCAGGAATGTGTCAATAAAGTTTCCCCTTCCTGGGACAATGAATTCACGGTGTTCTTATTTCAATTTCCAGGAGTGTAATTTTCAAAATACGACCTTTGAAACCTATTTTGTGTTCTAAATTATTTTCACGGAGACACAGTCGTAAGCCATTTTCGACCACATCATAATTAAAATGACTCTCAAATTAATGTTAAATAACAGAAAGAAGATCATGTAAATGTATTAAAGTATAATTAAAAGCAAGGAGGAAGTGTCTGTTTAGTCTTCAACATTTTTATACTTCCATGAAACTTTAAAGTCGCTGTGTCTCAAAATTAGTTGAACGTGGCTTATTACTACAGGGCTATTACAAATGATTGAAGCGATTTCATAAATTCACTGTAGCTCCATTCATTGACATATGGTCACGACACACTACAGATATGTAGAAAAACTCATAAAGTTTTGTTCGGCTGAAGCCGCACTTCAGGTTTCTGCCGCCAGAGCGCTCGAGAGCGCAGTGAGACAAAATGGCGACAGGAGCCGAGAAAGCGTATGTCGTGCTTGAAATGCACTCACATCAGTCAGTCATAACGGTGCAACGACACTTCAGGACGAAGCTCAACAAAGATCCACCAACTGCTAACTCCATTCGGCGATGGTATGCGCAGTTTAAAGCTTCTGGATGCCTCTGTAAAGGGAAATCAACGGGTCGGCCTGCAGTGAGTGAAGAAACGGTTGAACGCGTGCGGGCAAGTTTCACGCATAGCCCGCGGAAGTTGACGAATAAAGCAAGCAGGGAGCTAAACGTACCACAGCTGTTTACAATTGCTACAAGCCCTGACACCCGATGACAAAGTCAAACACTTTGAATTTTCGGCGCGGTTGCAACAGTTCATGGAAGAGGATGCGTTCAGTGCGAAACTTGTTTTCAGTGATGAAGCAACATTTTTTCTTAATGGTGAAGTGAACAATGTGCCAATCTGGGCGGTAGAGAATCCTCACGCATTCGTGCAGCAAATTCTCAATTCACCAAAAGTTAACGTGTTTTGTGAAATCTCATGGTTTAAAGTTTACGGCCCCTTTTTCTTGTGCGAAAAAAACGTTACAGAACACGTGTATCTGGACATGCTGGAAAATTGGCTCATGCCACAACTGGAGACCAACAGCGCCGACTTCATCTTTCAACAGGATGGTGCTCCACCGCACTTCCATCATGATGTTCGGCATTTCTTAAACAGGAGATTGGAAAACCGATGGATCGGTCGTGGTGGAGATCATGATCAGCAATTCATGTCATGGCCTCCACGCTCTCCCGCCTTAACCCCATGCGATTTCTTTCTGTGGGGTTATGTGAAAGATTCAGTGTTTAAACCTCCTCTACCAAGAAACGTGGCTGAACTGCGAGCTCGCATCAACGATGCTTTCGAACTCATTGATGGGGACTTCCTGCGCCGAGTGTGGGAGGAACTTGATTATCGGCTTGATGTCTGCCGAATCACTAAAGGGGCACATATCGAACATTTGTGAATGCCTAAAAAAACGTTTTGAGTTTTTGTATGTGTGTGCAAAGCATTGTGAAAATATCTCAAATAATAAAGTTATTGTAGAGCTGTGAAATCACTTCAATCATTTGTAATAACCCTGTACATCTCTCTGACCCCTTCCATTGATTCTGTCCACATCCTTAAGTGTATACGTAATAAATGGGTTAATCAAAAGGAATCTCAAGTTTTCGTCAAATATCCACAATTTGATGGAAGCTGTGATGATTGTTAGGTGTTAATGGCATCTTTTGAAGCAGTGAGGCAGCTTCATAAGATTGAATGTAATGGTCTTGTGGCCTTACTTTAAAGTCTCTTTATCCATCTTCACTTGAGAAACAGAATGTGAGCATTGTTTTGCAGGTATTCAATGAATATACAACTGAAGCCGTTTCAACTATAGAGGAACAGAAAAACTTATTACATTTCCAGCCAACTGGAGAATTTATTAAAATTATACTTACATGGTGGAAAATTGTAAATGGTAAGACAGTTCACAAAGGTGGTCGACTAAATGATTCCTTCTAGTGCTCTCTGCCTTTAAGTAATAATCATGAAAAATTGGTTTTTCTGGAAAAGTTTCTTGTGTGGCTCGACAGGTGGAAGGACTTACACCTAAAAAATAATACCTTTTCAAAGGAAACCCATATAGCTCTGACACACACAACCTATGGTTTGATTGAGATGGTGAGGTACTGTGCCAAAGAGCTTGGTTTCACTTATTTTCCGCCTGAAAAAATACAACTGATTCTCTGTAAGCAAGGTTTAGCAGTTACTGATCAATGGCTGGCTCTCAGTATCTCATATCTGTGAGACAGATTTTTGAGGTGCAAGCCGAGATGAGGAGAACATGTTACCACTCATGCTGAATTCAAGTACTTTTGGTAAACTGTCTGTTGCTGAAGCATGCACCTTTAATTGTAATGATGACATAGAAGAGACTACACAAACAGACTCTGAGTTTATGGTTGACGTTATGTATTTGGAGGAAGATGTCAGGCAGGCAGAAACATACCTTCCAATGTTAACATATTTAGCAGGATATTGTGTTCGCAGTGTACTGAAGAAACAGCAATATGAGGTGTGCAGCAAATACCTTCTCTTAGACGAAGAAATGTGCCTGCAAGGCGACCAACATCTTAGTTTAATTAAAAATTTGGATAGGGGTGGTCTGTGTTTCCTCAGCCTGATGTTGTGAATGGTGTTATTTACAATTACATTACTGTACAGCAATTAATATCTGCCCCTAATGCAAAGAAATGTTTGTCATCCAACAGTCAAAGGGTACTTGTTCAAAATGTAACCATAAATGCTGTTCAGGAGAAAAGTTTCTTCTTAACAGACTTTGTTTGCAGTATGGTCATTTGGCAGACAAAATACTGAAGATTTTAGTCAAAGTATCCACCAATGCATTATTAAACATTTACATTAAGAAAAAGAATGTCACCTTTACTGCTTCTTTTAAAAAACAGAAGCTTAGCACATTTTAATTTATGTACAGTTTACATGCTAGGACATTTATCAGATGTCACAGGAAATTTCTGTTAAGTGTCACACATTCAATTAAACTGTATTTAGTCCAGTGAAAGCAGAGGAAGGTTCTAGGATCCATATTGGAAGTCATAACTGTTTCCATGCAGGCTATTCAGCTGAAATAAATACTTTCCCCAGCACTAATGGCTGGTTTCAACCTCATCATTGTCAAATGTTATCAGATTGTGTACACATCCATCTGTGCACTTCATATTGGCCTAAGGTTGAAACTGGGCCAGTTTTTCCTAGTAAAGCCTTTGTCTTCCAGCTATTCTGTGCAGAAATATTTACATCCTTCTTTCAATTTGTTGAGCCTGTGCTGCCCAACAAGAAGAAATCTGTTAAACTAATTCATGTAGTTCATTACAACTATGTACATAATTAGAGGCTAATATTTTGGCATGCACACATATAAAACTTACAGTAGCATATTGCAGTACTACATAGGGACAGCCAAAAATGGATTGCCCCCATTTTCCTGAATCAGAATGAGACCAGGGTGTTTCCTAATGTAGTTACTTCTCACAACAGCTGTCCATCTAAATTTTTATACAGGCTGTCAGTATTGTTCCATATGTGTAACAATTAGTTATTGCTTTGCCTGTATTATTTTACTGAGACACAGTTACATACTAGTAGTTGCTTATTCCACTCACAGTTTGGAGTAGCTTAATATCAGACACAGTAGTTGGTCTCCATTCCCAAATTTGCGTCTCATGCAGACTGTGACCCGTAATTTGTTACTAATATTATTGCTTTTTTTTTAAACTTTACTCATAAAACCACTTTAATTTGGAATCAGTGTAAAATCACTACAGTTTTGATTTATGTTGTACATCTGTAGTTAATCCCAGAATTAGTTCCTCCAATTTACTTTGCTAACACATAAGTTCATTACAAGGAAACTGGCCTGCTTGTAGCTTATGGCAGGGTTTTCGACATATGTTGCATAACTGTGCAGTAACGATATAAAAGAGTTGTTTCAGTTGTGGACCAGGTATTCAACTGTAATGTGAGGTTGCTCTGATATGTCATCATACTCAGTATTACCATTACTTATTAGTTTCCAATGACTAGCTACATTTTCACTTTGTTGAATGTCCTTCGGTAGTTCATCATCACAGTTACATCTTTACACCATGGTCCATACCCTCCAACAAATGTTTGTTGCTCTGTTACCCTGGCTGAGTTACTACATATGTCAGCAACATAAGTCATCTTTAGTCACAATCATTAAATTTTATAGACAGTAAGACTTGTGATGTAACCTGTTACATGCTTCTGACACGTTTTGCAACTGTGTCATTTTTCACAAATTACAATATATCAAATGTGTACAACATATCAGTCATTTTGTGTAATTCCACTGAATAAAGAAAAACCTTGCTGCCTTTTAAGATGGAAATTGTGACAATTGTATTTCTGTTATGGAAGCAGGATGTGCCCTGGATTTTGTAACAGCTTTTTCAGGAAGTACATGTACATATGTCTCATATAATAAATTATTGTTCACTACTTCTAGTGTTTTATACAACCTACATTAACATAAACTATTAATAATAATATTATTTTAAGCATGTTGAGGACTACAATTCTCATGTTAGAGTAATCTGTCTTCATATTACAACGAATTAAACTTGCTGTAATCACCAGCAGTGATTTGAGATCTATCCCTGGAGTTACTAAAGTGCAAATGTGAATTGTAGGTCCCTTGTGCTGAAGCTTACTAGAATTCTTCGTATCGTATGCAGCATTCCCTTTATTTTTCAGGATAGCTTGATTCCCTTAGTGAGTCACTGTCTCTTGCAATCACTTAGGTAGACGCTTAATGAAATTATCTTAGGAAATACAGCTTGAAACAATGGAACAAATTAATCTAGAAATAGGTTTAATTTATTATTGACGTTTTTAGCTTGATACATTGTCCCATTCCAACTGAACTGCTGAAACGTGTGCTGAAGGTTTGCAGATTTTCATTGTTAACTTATACAGGGTGTTTGGGGAGGAAAGGTCAATATTTTAAACAGTGATAGTATAAGTACTTCTGAACAAAAAATGTTATATGGACATAGGTCCGCAAATGCTTTGGGAGGTATGGGTATTGAAAGGAACTTTAAATCTGCAAAATTGATGTGTACAGCGTGAATGTTGAAAGGTATCTGCTGGAATCCTTTCATGTTAATTTCTTAAATCTGTTGTCATTTACGGCATAAATTCCTCTTCTAAATTTACTGTGGCGTTTATGACTATCTGGGAGGAGACTGAGTAGTGGAACGTGTTACTTTTACACATAAACAAGAACGATCTGTCACACTACTACACTTTAAAACAGAGTTTATATGTAATTCATGTCACACAGTCTCATACGGAACCTACATCCGCTTTCTTTTATATACTGTATATGATAAGATACTGTCATCCCCCTTCCCTTCTGTGTGAGAGGATGAATGAGCAAATGTATTTCTAGTTGCATGCTTGAGGATAGCAGACAAGCCTGTCTGCTAGAGAACAGTAGGACCAACGTCGGAACAGGTAGCTACGCTTTCTAAAACCAGAGAGGTTTCTATTCTTAGTATGGTCCTGCCCGTCCCTTGTCATGTTGGTATAGGAAGCTGCCCCTCTGGCCACATCCGTTTGTATTTGTGAGCCACCCTCAGGAAGGGATCACGGCAGTCTGTCCGCGGCAAGTGTCTGAAGTGGTAAGATCTCCGGCTAAGTGCGTGTCTGCTAAGTCCGTAGGACAATGGATTTCTTAAGTATCTCCTAACTGAAAATTTAATCACCTTTATTTCAGGTTTATCTCTAAAATATCTAATGTTATCTTAAATTGCAACGCAGTGTAATTCAAGTGTGAAGTTCAGAATATATTCCGGTAGTTGCTTTGTCACTACTTTGAGAGTAAAGTGGAACCACGTGTTGATCAGTAACTCTAACTAAGATCATCAATCTTAAATACAAATGTGCGTGAGATTATAACGTCTCATCTTGACAATATTTTCCAATATGGCAACTTTTCTTTATGTTCAACCCACGTGGGGTGTACTTTGCGAGACCAGTACCAAGTACTTATACAATTGTTTGACCCATCAGGTTAATAGTAAGACGTTAGTAACCAGTTCGAGGTTTTTCTTTTGTAAATTTCTTTTCAATCTAATTTATTTTAATTATCAAAATTATTGTGGAGTTACACTCTTTGTGTAAACCAAGTTGACCACGTGAAGCATGTGGTGTAATCATCAAAGTAGCCCTCAGCTATTCTTTTCGGGAAGATTTCACAGAGAGTTAGTATGAATTTAGTATACTAGTGTGTGGTAATTACATGACGGAGAGGATTGCGCTACGAACGTAACTTCTTTGGGTGAAAATTGAATCGGTTGGTAGTGGTTAATTTCCTCTTGCATATGTTTCAACGTTCTTCGTGTGTTATTTTATGAATGCAGTGTTGTATGCAGTCTCCCAATTTTGGCTCCATATTTGATGTGTTCTGTAAGATTACAAACTCACATTTTCACAATCCTAAATAAGGCACCAGTTTAGTATGAATCAAGTTTAATATGCTGAAATTTCAATGATCAATGTTAAAATAAATTTCCAAATATAAACTGATTTATTTCTTTTTATTTAAATTCTCTTTTTGTATATATATATCACCGGTTGTCGTATGACGATTAAAAGATTATAATTAATGTTAGTCTGGATACCTGGTGAAACAGTTGCTCAGTAATGCAAGGTTAACTTCCCCAGACAGCTCACAGCTTTTAACCAACTTTTATTGTCTATCAGTACCGCTTTCATAGCAAATTAAAGCATGTGTACGCAATACAATTGGACCGTAACGTGATTTTCTTGAAAACAATGCTACAGAGAATTAGTTATGTTACACATTTTTACATAATGTTTATTTACTTTGCATTTAGTCAGTGGCGGCTCGTGACCAAAGAAGATGGTGGTGCACTTTGCTCATGAAGGAAAACATCAACAAAAGAGAGAAAATCAGTACACTGCTCATGTTTTTGTAACGCCTGATATAAACAGACCGCTCGCTCGTGTCACTCCTGCATCTACTCATAATAAAACCAAAAGATGTACACAGAAAAGAGTATTACTTTTGCAAAATAAAAGGAATTAAAATCAACTGCAGCTCTATGTACTCAAAAAGTGATAGGCAAGCCTTTCTAACCCTTTTCAGCAGGACTGATGGTAATGCCGCTCGATTTTATCTCTGAATTTGGATGTGGTGGCGATCACTTGTACAGGATAAAACGTCCCCTTAGAAAAATTTATACATGACTGTGCTTAAACTGACACACAATATTTTTTAGCGCAACGCAATCTGACTTTCAAAAAATCCCTACGAAAGAATGGCCCTGACTAACATTAACCTATACGTTTCACAAATCACTTACCTCACAAAAATCTTCGCTGCTCAAGCTACTGCAATACAGCGAGCGCCACTACTGCCAGCTAAATAAAAGATTCAAACTACTGAAGGCACTAACTACTGATAGGGATAGTTAGCAAATGAAAGATATTAATAGAGAACAAACAATGTATTTACCTTGATATCATCATATATAAATATAGCAGTTCATGACAAATTACAAATCTCCGCCATCTCTCTCTCCACATCCACCACTGCTGGCGGCTCACCTCCAACTGCGCAACGCTACGTGCTGTTCATATCCAGCTGCCGCTGCCCAACACTACAATGGCAGACAACAATGCAAACTAGCCACAGACTGCACACAGCACAGCCAGTGATTTTCATATTGAGCGCTACGTAACGTTTCCAATAAGAAAACATAAACAGCCTACTTACATAGAGAAAACATAAACAGCCTACTTACATAGCCCCCATGCTCCCCACAAAAAATTTTACAAATTTTTTTTGGGCAGTGGCCAATAATGATTTGATAAAATTTTTCATAATTACAATAACAAAGAAATCAAATGCACACGCTTATTGATACAATGTGGGTCAAAAGCTAAAATTTTCTCACAGTCCATAAAGACAGTCCTCATCATTCGTCACAGTAAAATTGCAGTGTTTTTCCCAAAGTCTGAGCAGTAAAGGAAAACGCACACAGAAGTAGTGGATTTCCATGCAATCTTGAAGAAGTAGTGTTGTCCTTCCAACGGAACGACAGTGCTGACTCTTGACATGCATACAGGTAATGGGCCACAACAGAGCAAACCCACAGCAGAGTCAGTCGAAATTTTGAAGAGTATTCGTAGGTAGGTCATCACAGAGCAGACCCACTGTAGTCCTGGTAGAGATTACGGTATTGGTGGGCCACCAGAGGTGCAGACCCACTGCAGTCCTTGTAGAAATAATGGTATTAATGGATCATCAAAGATGTAGACCCACTGTAGTCCTTGTAGAAATAATGGTATTAATGGATCATCAAAGATGTAGACCCACTGTAGTCCTTGTAGAAATAATGGTATTGGTGGGCCATCAAAGATGCAGACCCACTGTAGTCCTTATAGAGATGGCCAGCAGCCATGTGTTGTGACTGTGCAGGTGCACAATCACCATCGAAGAGTCTTGCGGGTAATATAGCAAGTCCATAAACCACCACTTGTGCACTCACAAAGTTTTTGAAATTGTCCTTAGAACCAGCAATGCTGTTATCCAGTCCCTTGCTGAGTTATTAACACACATGGAAACACAAGCAGTCCCAACTTCTCACATATTGTCCATATACTATGACCAACAGAAACGTGTGCAGTGAAATGTAACTAACAAGTTAATAATATCATGAACTGGTGACAATTACAATTTTATAACATAAGAGTACACTAACAAAGGTACAAAATACATCATTAAAAACATAACAATACAGATAACATTTGTAGTACCGGCTTTACAACAGAATAGAAATAAACATATACATCAGTGGAATTATGACATGAGTACATACATAAAAGATCACAATAACTTTTGAAACATCAACTTCACACATGAGCATTGAACAGAACAGAATTAATAATGTCTAACATCTTTACAAAGTAAATAACATATTATTAATGCCAATTATATTCGAGGATAACAGTATTCCTCATCATAGTGAATGTAGCTTAATATTAAAAGAAAAAAAAATTCTATGAAACTACACAGAGACAGGAAGAAAACAAATACACAAGGGTACACAAACATATAGTGGGATAACACAAAAGGAAAGGACAGGGTTTGTTGTACTGCAGTATTTTGCAAACAAAACTTTCTTTACTTCTTGGAGATCTCCCTTCATTCATCATTATTCCCAAAAAGTCCTATCTAAGCCTGCTTTCTGTATTCTGTTCATATCCTCTTTCAAAAATAGTTTTTCTCCACTATACACTACTTCTTTTATTTGGCCAAACCATTTTCCTATAGATTCTCAATGCACTTCTTCCAGTTCATCATAGTTAGTTTCTTATATAGTCTACCCCCTCTTAAGCTAACTTAAATCTACTGAGCTCAGATGCTAAACTAAGGGACGAGGCAATGCAGCAGCACATAAAACAATTAATACAAACAGCAATAAAAAAAATGGAAAATCGCAAAGCAAGCTACAGTAAATCTAAATTACCAAGCAATTCAACATTACAACTAATATGAGGCAATGTACAGTAACAAGAAAAATAAGTCAGTAGTAAAACTAGCTTAACAGAGTAACACAATTTAAAATTCAGTAGCACTATGCCTGGCAAACAGCAGCAGCAAATATAAAAAATATAAAAAATATAAAACTTATATCTATACATGACAAAGCTCAAGCAGAAAAGATATTACAGTAAAAACAACAATGCAGATAAGGGAAGTGTATATTCACATCTTAATGTCTATGTAAATTAAAGTGGTGCACCACAACAACTTATTGTAAAAAAAATATTACCATGTACTTGAAAAGAAAATTATGTGTTACTGTTACTAGTTCCTTCTTATTGTTCTTTCCTTTCCAAGTGCTCCTTTTTTAGAGAATGTGGATCATAAAATAATTATTTAATAGATCTGTTGACAGAAAGTGTTCACATTAGCAAATGCATTTCATTTTATAAAAGCAATGCTACAACACAGCTGGAAACCAGATATCAAATGAAATAAGCAACTATGAAAAGCAAAGCGTAAAAATATCATTCAATAGCTATGTGGCATTTCGCAAGTCAGTAGCTCTCAACTCTCGTAGAAAGACATTTGTCATTATCAGGTTTGCAGATGTAAGTATCTTTCCAAGTAATGGCCTCCCTTTTTTTTCTTCCTGTGCTCTGAAAAGGCACGCGCTAATGGCTTTTTCTCCAGGCGTCTGACACAGCTGGGTGCCCACGACGCATTACGTGCAGGTGGTCACTTAATTTTCTTACGGAAATATTTACGACAGCAGTTTCCGCTACAGTGGCAGTCTCATATAAAAAAATTCACAGGTTAAGAATTTGCGTTACAAATCTGTAGAAACAAAATGCTATTGATATAACAGTGTCCAAAAAAATTTTCGTCTGCATTGTAATACATTCACGCATATACACACACATTTCATAACTCTTAAAGTACGATTCTTGGTTTCCAACATCCTGTTTCACAAGTCAAGAGTCCCTACCCACTATTCATTACTCCTTACCTTATTACACATATACGTATCCATCGACACTCGTCAATATTTCGTCATTATAAATATGAAGCATAATCAAATAACTCATATAGCCTCAGCCTATTAATCATAAACATACCTCAGCAGCATAATACACATCGTCGTCGTAAAAATAACATCATAACACCTCAGTCAAATCTCAAAATCGTCGTAGCTTCCTCCAATAATTAAAAAAATTCTCTGCTCATGTCAAAAGTGTCATCTGCCTCAAACGTACTTTAAAAATCATGATCTCATACCAAATACATCATTCAAAGCTCTCATAGTATCACAATGATTCCGAAAAAATATGAACAGTTTACAAAGTACAGACAAAATACAGTTTTATAAGTGTGAAGTTATCCAACTGTGTAATTACGTAAACATCTGTCACTGATATAGTAAAATAAATGTTTGTCTCTCTCAGTTAAATGATCAGATAGCTGTGTAATTTGTGTGTTAGAGAAATATGGTACCGATGTGTAAAGTTGTATAAGCAAATACCATATTAGCTAAGGTTCCTTGTGGTTGCCACACACATGGTACACAAAGTAAGCGTGTACCCCCCTGAGGATTAATGTAATTATACCCTCAGGTGTTACAGATTACAACAATGGAATGAAATATATCACAGAAAACTTTCTTTGTAATTCAAAAATCTTTAAAAATAAATGTTTTAAGTATAAAATTGATCACTCAAATACGTGTACTGTAGCGCTAAACTGTGCGTCTTGTAACATAATCTCTGTGGAAGTGTCGTATTTATCGTCCTCCGAAAGCTAAGTTCTGCAGAAGTCAATGTACTTACCTCATGATAAACAAAAGTGAAATGCTTTGAGTATAGATATCGTAGTTATTATGCTTATTGGCGTGATGAAGAAAGTACTGTACAGTAACGTATTGTTATGCCACGAAAAAGGCTGTCTCATTGTTGCTATACCACAAAAGTTACTACTAAAACATGTTTTTCTTCCCAGAAGAATTCAGAAAACTGTGCAGATATAAAACAGATACACCGCAAAAGCAACAAGGTAAATTGTGTCATACATTAGTAGCGTCGTGATATAGTCATGTAGCTGTCAAATAAACTAACCACTGTGTCACCTGGTATCTCTCAGAAAGCACCTTGAATCCATAATGTATTTTCAAATAAACCAAAATGTTGCATTAAAATCTCATTAGCAGTACTGGTAAATGTTCTAAGTATGTGAGCCTTATAGTCGTTACGTAATCGTGCAACAAACAAGCAAGAATGTACACACACAATAACACTGTGACGTCTGTTCACTATAACAATGCATTCGTCATTTCTGTTTAAATAAGCTCTCTTGGTTCTTGATTGGATATTTAACTTCAAACATTGTTACATGTTAACAGATTCTAAATCTGACAAAGCATACTAGAAATGTGAAGTGAAAAGTTTTATGGCAAAGACAAAGTTAAAAAGCAGATTATCTTTCAATAAACGGTTTTACATGTGAAATGTGGTGTAAACCTTTACTCTTCCTAGTACGCAGAGTTTCAACTTCAACGCAATTATCATGTGGTATACGTCGGATTCTGTAAGGTCCATTGTAAACTAGAAAGAATTTGTGACTCAAGTGTTTCTTCTTATGTGACAATGAATGAGCTTTAATGAGAACTTTCTGACCAATATACAATTTCTTTGCATTTGCTTTACCGTGTAGTTTTCTCCTTTTGTCTGCTGCAGATTTTATATTTTTAAGAGCCAAATCAATTATGTCTTTGTGTCGAAGTTTACGTGTATTTGGGAAAGGTACAAGCTCTCTGATTCTGTTCGGTGGTTCTTCATTCTTTAGTACAAGAGTAGGTGGTAAAGCAGTGGAATCATGAGGCATTTCATTCAGCACATTTTGAAATAAGTGTAAATATCTGTCCCAATGCTGATGCTTTCTGTGACAATAAAGTCTGCAAAGCTTATTGATTTCTTTCATAATCCGTTCAGACGGGTTACAATGTGGTGAGTACAATGAAATAAAAACAGGTTTGATTTTATGGTTGCGAAGCATGCGTGACCAAACAGCAGATCTGAATTGCGGTCCGTTATCTGAAATGACTTTACTAACGTGTCCAACTTCACGTAAGAAATTTTTAACAAAGGCGTTGGATACAGACCGTCCAGTGGCTTTACGTAACGGTGTGAAAGAAACAAATTTTGAAGTAAGTTCAACAACGACTAGAACGTACGAAAATCCATTAGATGTTCTGACAAGCGGTCCCAAGAGATCAACAGCAGCAAATTCTTTTAATTTAGAAGGAATGATAGGAAACAGCGGAGCACTATGGGAGATAGTAGTTGGTTTCGCCTTTTGACAAAGTTTACAAATAGACAAGACTCTTCGAATTCTCTTTTCCATATTGTTAAAATAACAAGTCGTTCGAAGAATATGATAACATTTTCGTGGGCCAAAATGTGCGTAGCTGAAATGAATGTACCAAATGAGCTTATTAACAAAATCGTCTGGAATGCAAAGTAACCATAGCTTGTCATCAACAGTGCAGCGTTTGAAGAGTATGTTGTTTCTAACCAGGTAATAATGCCGAATCTGAGTGTGTGTCTTTTCATGCCATTTACTTTTGATGTCTCTCCAAATCGGATCTTTATCTTGTTCATGAGCAATGTCTTTTAAAGATGTGGTGATGAAGTTTTCAAAGGCGACTTTCTGAATGTAAAGAATACTGAAATTTTTCTCGAGGTTGCCTTCTTTGTTACTTTTCTCAAGCCCAGCCGGTGCGCGTGACAGTGCGTCCGCAACAATGTTCTCCTTGCCGGGAATGTAGACTATTGTGAAGCGGAATTCTTGCAGAAACAATGCCCAACGTTTTAACCTGTCATGATTTAATTTTGAAGACATAAGAAATTGTAATGCACGATGATCACTGTATACTTTTACGTGCTTACCAGAAAGAAAGAAACGGAATTTGTTAAATGCCCAAACGATAGCTAAAGCTTCTAATTCAGTAACGGAATAATTTTTTTCAGATTTTGTTAGCACTCAGCTAGCAAAAGCAATGGTTTTCTGAACGGTAGTGTCACTTTCTATGGCTTCTTGAAATAAATGGGCACCAAGACCGACTTTAGAAGAATCCGTGCTAAGGCAGAAATCTTGTGACAGATCTGGATGAGCTAGTATTGGCGCGTTAAGTAGCGATTCTTTCAAAGAATTGAATTCCAACTGTGCTTGTTCGTCCCAGTTCCAAATAGTATTTTTTCCAGTGAGAGAACAAAGTTTTGGTGTAACAAGAATTGGCATATTCAGAAAACGACGGTAAAAATTTACGAGACCTAGAAAACTGCGGACTTGTCTTTTTGTGGATGGAACTGGAATGGCTCTGATTGCTTCTAACTTTTCAGGATCCGGCTGAATGCCTTCAGAAGAAATAATATGTCCCAAAAACCTCACCTTTGACCAACCGAATTCAGACTTTTCCAAGTTAACTGTAATTCCAGATTCTGCAAAAATACGTAACAAACTGTTGAGGATGCGATTATGTAGTTCCCATGAAGCTTCTGCTATTAGAATATCGTCCACATATAAGGTGGTGTGACGTTTTAAGAACTCAGGTAATATGGAATTTAGCCCGCGAATGAATGCTGCTGAAGAAATGTTCAAACCAAAGGGAAGTTTCCGAAACTGATAACAAACGCCGAAACAAAGGAAAGCTGTGTATTTTCTACATTCTGGATGAAGTTCGATCTGATAAAAGCTGGATCTGAGATCAATGGAAGACAACACTTTTACACCATTAAAATTTTGAAGAAGTTCTTCCATCGTCTGCGGCCTGTCTGTTTCAGGAATAATGATAGTATTGATTTGTCTCGAATCTAAGACAAGCCTGATCGATCCATTTTTCTTCTCAACAACATGTAACGGATTGTTGTATGAGCTTACTGCAGGCTCAATAATGCCCTCGTCAAGCATAGATTGTATTTCTGTTCTAACACGGTCCCTATAATGTGCTGGAATTACGTATGGTCTAACACAAAATTTAGTATGCTCACGAACAAGAAATTGGTATTGAAATCCCTTGATTGTTACTGTTTTGTGAGTAAAAACTGTGGAATGTGCTTGTAAAACCTCAAAAAGGTCCTGCCTATCAGTGTCATTACAATTCTCAATTGTTTGAATTTTATTCTGAATTAACTTATTAGTGTCAAATGCGCTGTCGATATCATCCCTGTCAGTACTTGCAGAATGATTGTTAGCGTCAAGTTCCGTCGAAAATTCGGAACTGTTGTCTAACAGGAGGTAAAGCCGATTAATTTCTTCGTCATGGTTTGAGAGCCAATCTTCAAATTTCAAAGCTACTGACTTACCTTCTTTTTCTAAAGTTATTTCAGCATCGTGAAAGTTTAAGATTGCTTTGTATTCATTCAAAAAGTCTACTCCCAGTATAATTTCCGTCGACAATAATGGAACAATAAGAAAGTTCATAGAGAAGCTGTGGCTTTGACAAAAGAATTCTAAGTTGGTTTGTTGACGTACATCTACACTTTTTCCAAAGATTGCACCTTGTAATTTAATCTTACGTAACGGAAGTGTGGGGCAATCGTTCGATTTGTTGCATTTGCTAAAGGCTGTTGCACTAATTACTGAGATGGGACTGCCAGAGTCAAGTACTGCCGTAAATTTTACGTCATTTACAGTAATGTGAATCACAGGATATGCAATGTTGTTAAGTTTTACGTCGTGTTCCTGGAGTAAGATGTCCCTAATGTCTTCCAGTTTTACGTAATTACTAGCTACGGCAGCTGCGTCATCAGTTTCATAAGTACGTTTTGTTGCTGCCAGCGGTGTGAGTCATTGCCTATTGTCTCTTTGTTGGCGCGCGTCGTTATTGGGATTTGGAGACCTAACTTCTACAAATTCACCGTGACGAGAGGGCCCTGCTCTGTTTGAATCCCGCCAGTTCTGATGCAATTCAGGTCTGTCGTTATGATCATATCGTCTGTCGTCATGTTGGTAGATTCCATAGTTTTTTTCTTGTCGGTCACATGGTGGAGAATTTCTCCCTGAATCGTAACTGCGCGCTGGTCCGTTGCGTCTAAAGTTATTCTGTCTCCCTTGATAGTATTTATTTTGGTTCCCATATTGTCTGTTTCTCTTATTGTCTCTGTGATAGTCATTACCACGGAGAGGTGATCTTTCCCTGTAGTTATTACTATTCTGCCAACGGTTGTCATACGGGTGGTGTCTGTTTTGGTCACGATTTGTGTTGTGAGAATAGCCTTGTCGTGTCAAGATATTACTTCTTTCATCACGGAATTGCGACAGATGTGACCTGTAATTGTTGTGTTCCTGGTTTCGCGTTCCGCGATTGTCAGTGTCAATTTCTAATTCTTGTAAGAGTCCCTGAAATGCTTCAATGTCGTCTTTGCAACGTCCTGCCAAAATAATATGTCGTAAATGTTCAGGCAGTTTGATTAAGCAAATGCGGATGAGTTCTGAGGGGCTGTATGGGTTTGAAAGATACTAATTCTTATGCAACATGTCTTCAAAATATTTCATAAGACTGGAAAATTCAGATTGTTCGAAACGTTTCATCATTATGATGCTATGTTTTACTCGGTCTTGTGTGGCTTGAGACCAATATGCTGAGAGGAAGGCATGGTAAAACTCTCCTTCACTGTGGCAATCGTGAATTACCGATCACATTCTTACAGCTGGTTCATTCTCCAAGTAGCCACACATGAATTCTAATCTGTGTTCTAACGACCAGTTGGGAGGAAAACAATGCGAGAATTGATGGAGCCATGCTTGTGGATGAATGTCGTTGCCAGAATTCTTAAATGTTTTGAATTTACGTGTAGTAATGAACAGCTTATAGTCAAAATCATCATGTCGGCGAGTCGCATATCGGTCATTGTTAGGTCGTGTCGGCCGTTCCATCTCAAAATTCGGTGCACATTGCCAATTTCTTTCATAACTTCCGAAATGCCCTGTGTTACTATTTTGTGGCTGTTCCGTATTTCTGTGTCCCTCTTCCCGTATTGGGGCGCGAGTATCCTCTGAAATACGTAATTCTTGTACTACTTGTGCCAACTGATCTTGCACTTCCCGTATTTCTCTTTTGTACTGTGTATTGATTTGATTTTGATTTTGTTTGAATTTTCTAATTTCTACATACTCTTCAGTGTCAGTGAAGGCTACAGGTGTTGTGTTATTCAGATCATCATCTACCTTTGTAGATAAGTTAGTGAACTGGTCTGAAAGTTCGGCTACTTTATCCGATAATGAAATTATTTCCTCTGTATGTTTTTCTGAACCAAGTTTCAGAGTATCTACTGTGTCCTTTAAGTTTTCCTGAGTTTTTGCAAGTTGCGTAACCGAATCGGTAGATGCAACTGAGTCAATTTTAGCTTGCAGGGTGTCGTGATTTTCATGAACAATAGTTTGCAGTTCTTTTATGGCTGCTTCGTGATTCTGTAATGCATTTTCATGACGCGAAAAAATAGGTTGGAAATGCTCACAAATTTATGTTTTTACGTCATTACAGACTTTTTGACATTTCGATTCGATTTTATGTAACTCAGTAGTTAAATCTTCACGTGTTTGTTCAAGCGTGGTGTCTAACTTTTGAAGATTTTGTTCCATTGCGTCTAACTGTTGCTGTGTTTGTCTCTGGTATTGTTCCATTGTGTCTAACTTTTGAAGATTTTGTTCCATTGTGTCTAACTTTTGAAGCTTTTGCTGTGTTTGTCTCTGATTTTGTTCCATTGTGTCTAACTTTTGAAGCTTTTGTCCCATTTCTTGCATTAATTGTAATAACAATGCACTGGTGTCTGAAACATGTTCGTCAGTGCTTTTCGGCAGTGAATTTACACCGGCAACATTCACATTTTGACAAGCGGAAAATGTGTCTTGACTCATTTGAGAAAACGGTGAGGACGCAAAACCTGAATCTACAGTATTTGCAAAATTGTGTCCTGTCATTTCGGATTCCTGAGGCGAGCTGTTGCCGACCGATCGATCGATAATGCTTCCCTCTTCACTAATTGTTTCACTGTCCACGCCATTGTTTGCCGCCCGCTCCATTTCCCTATGCACAATTACCAAATTACTACTTTGAACATCAGTTAATTCATTACTCGGTGGCGCTAACACACTGCTTTCATTTTCACTGTCATTTCTCAGTTTACTTTGGAGCCTAGTATTACGTTTTTCACACGCCATTATTGTCACAGTATTTCACACGACAACACAGAAAAACACAATTTGAAGATCAAAAATAAGAGAACACATTAACATAGCACTGAAAATAATATCTAGTTAATTGCAGCTGCGAAATACTTGGTGCAGACCTACATGCATGCCACAACTGTTTTACTGTACAACAATGAAAAACTACAACTACAAAGGAAATTCTCTCTATGATTACGCGCTACCAATAAACAATAGCTACACCAATTACACAAACTGCAAGAAAAAATCAGAAGATTCCAGTGAGGTATCCTCGGCTAAGGGTCGACATATAAAACGTCCCCTTAGAAAAATTTATACATGACTGTGCTTAAACTGACACACAATATTTTTTAGCGCAACGCAATCTGACTTTCAAAAAATCCCTACGAAAGAATGGCCCTGACTAACATTAACCTATACGTTTCACAAATCACTTACCTCACAAAAATCTTCGCTGCTCAAGCTACTGCAATACAGCGAGCGCCACTACTGCCAGCTAAATAAAAGATTCAAACTACTGAAGGCACTAACTACTGATAGGGATAGTTAGCAAATGAAAGATATTAATAGAGAACAAACAATGTATTTACCTTGATATCATCATATATAAATATAGCAGTTCATGACAAATTACAAATCTCTGCCATCTCTCTCCCCACATCCACCACTGCTGGCGGCTCACCTCCAACTGCGCAACGCTACGCGCTGTTCATATCCAGCTGCCGCTGCCCGACACTACAATGGCAGACAACAATGCAAACTAGCCACAGACTGCACACAGCACAGCCAGTGATTTTCATATTGAGCGCTACGTAACGTTTCCAATAAGAAAACATAAACAGCCTACTTACATAGAGAAAACATAAACAGCCTACTTACAAGGATTTCTATTCTTCTTTCCTTCACATTTGCAAATCTTTCAATCACTGTTTGATTGAAGTCTGTAATTCCTAAAACGAGGTCTCGTTCAATAGAGAGCATTGCGAGTGCTGATAGTCTTTCTTGGTCCATCATATTCCGCAAGAAGGTTTTGATGCGTTTCAGCGCAGAAAAACAACGTTCTGCTTCTGATGTATTCATTGTAATTGTAATTATCGCTTTCAGGAGCTCCACAGACTCGCTCAGTATATCACAAAGATTATTGTCTGTTATGTAATCCAGAAAGCTCAAAGCTCCAAACATGCTTTTGAACTCCTCTCTTCCATAAATAACAGAGAGTTCTGTTTGAAGTTTCTTTGCTTCCAAAAAAAAGTAGCATTCAATAGTAGCTCTGAAAGAAGTTTCTGGAAAACTGGAAGAGTAAGTTGCGAATTTCTCTGGTAGAAAGAGAGAGGCTGCAATTAGGTGTCTAGTGAACTTGAATCTTTCTTTTGCCTCGTAACTTATGACATCACATACTTCTTTTGCCCCCTGCAGTAGATTACACATCGCTGCGCCATCTTCAGTTCTCCCTCTTTTATGGTACTCGTGTAAACCTGTTGAATTTTCACTCACTCCTCTCCTAATGATCGCAATTTCACGCTCAAAAGCTGTCAGCTGATTTTGTGCGTAAGTTGGGTCAGTATCACTTTTTTGTAGCTGGTTATACAAAATTTCAACATGGATCATGATTTTATGAAAAAATGAAAGCCAGAAAATGAACTTTTCATCCTTCAAAATTGTTACCAAGCCACAGGCTTGCAGGATTGTGTTCTCATTACACAGTTTTTCGCCCTGGCTCATATTATTCATGCACGTGATAATATCTTCCCTATATTCGGAAATGGTATTGACGTCTTTGACTGAAAATTCCAACGAGTAGGACTGAACGTGGCAGTCGTTTTCGTACTATTTCGTCGAGAACTGCTGTTCTTTGAGGAGATGCTGAAAAGAAGCTGCAAAGTCCCTGAAGTTTAGTGAAGAATATTCGCACATTTTTGTTAATGGAAGCTGCTTTAAGAATAATGAGATTCAACTGGTGGGCATAACAATGAATGTATGAAGCATTGGGAAACTTTTCGTTAACAAGAGCCTGCATGCCACGTGACGAACCACTCATGACTGCTGCATCATATGTTTGCGCTATTAGCTTATGTGTGGAGTTCCCCAAATGATTATCTATCTGTTCGATGATGGACGTTGCCAAAGACTGGGCATCATGCTTTTCTGGTGCTAGGAAGTCCCAAAATCTTTCAACTGGTTTTCCGTTAATGATGTACCTATATACTATAACCATCTGGAAAACATCGGCTACGTCACTGCTTTCGTCAGTTATTATGGCCAAAAACTCAACACCCTTAATTTCTTTTCTAATTTCCTCTTGGCAGACTTGAAGTATGCACTGGAGGAGTTCGTTCTGGATGGTTTTTGAGGCTCCATTGAAAACCGTAGCTTTCTCTAAATGCGATTTTAATACAGAGTCTAATTCTGCACTAAAATTAATCAAGGAACGAAAAACACTAGGATTGGAAGATGATTCAGTCTCATCACGTCCTGTAAGGGCAAGTTCCAACGCACCACAGAAACGAATACAGTTAATAATTGGATTCAATATGTAGCTATTATAGGTAACTTTTTGGTTGTGTAATGCCACGGACCTTCTGTACCCACTGTCTAATTGGGTAGCTATATATACATTGCCCAGACTTGCCATATTCAAAACGTTTTTTACATGGACTGAAGAAAGTTGTGTTTTCTAATTTTGTCACGGAGGTGTTGAATGTCACAGACTCCGTGTTTAGACCATGAAAGACCTCCTCCAAATAATAAACAAGGAAAACAACGTAAGGCATTTTTCGTGTCACAACCGCGCAGCCATTCATGCTTGTTGTACAATTCAGAGTTAAATTTCCTATTGAATTGGCGACTTTTCGTTTTAACGGTTTGCGATATTGTTAAAGCAGTAGTCGGCCTACCTAGCTTCTTGATTTCTAATTTTTCTTCAAACTTCCGTGAACTAAAGGGTTCAGAGAGCAATGAAATTACCTGATTCATTATTTCACGTATTCACTTGTCACTTGAGCCTCAAAATTCACTCTAGCCCACGCTAAAATAGCTAACACAACGTATAGGAAATAGTTCGCTCGCAGCTACACCTAAACTGGTAAGGTGGCGCGAGAATCCCGCTTTATTCGAAGATCCGATAGTTCAGTTTCCCTTCGGAAGAGTTCGGGCCCTCTTCCTGTGACTGGCAGGATGGCCCGGGTGAGGTGTTTATACACACAAGGGCCGCATACGAGTACAGTGTTGCCAAGCGTTGCCCCCGCACCCCGCCTGAGACACCCGAGTCCACGTTTGCAGCCACAGTCCAACCCCCTGTCGCCGTCGGCACATTCCGTCCGACTCCGCTGCGTTCGGCGTTTGGAGCCCAGGCAATTCAAAAGTGATAAACGGTGAGCTACTTATAATTGCGTAGGCTTCCGCGGCCAAAGTCAGTCGACATAATGTAAATCGCCGAAGAAATGTTGTAATGCAATATGTTCAAATGTGTGTGAAATCTTATGGGACTTAACTGCTAAGGTCATCAGCCCCTATGTTGTAATGCATTAGGTACTAGATGCAGGGGCGGTTCCTGTATAGGTTTGCAGGTTTGCGCTACCCCCAAGGAATATTTTTTTTCATCTGTCTTTGCCTTCTGAGAGTTCGATACTAGTGGAGAAGTAGCTCTCCGACATAAAAATTTTCTGGGTATAGTACCGCGTCATAATGTAAAAACTACTGCTGCTGGAGAAAAACCAACGTTTCGGCCACGATTGCAGCGGCCTTCTTCTGGGTGTAATGGTACGTTCTAGCTATGGAGTGTCCTTTATATTTTGTTGTTAGAGTTCACTGCGCATGGCATTACGTCCTAATTTTAAAAAGGTACCGTTAGTTTCATTGGTCACTTAAGGAAGAAGGAGAGGGATCTTTATTTTAATAGGTTATTGATGTGGAGGGAGAACGTGACCTCTGTTGTCTATTGGCTCTTGTGTTATGTACCATGATTGGTGGCCACCGTCGAATGAGAAGTTTGCTGCTGTTTACCAACTGCTGGACGTCGGCCGCGCGGCGGCAGTTACTCGCCGGTAGTGCCCGTGCCTCGTGTTGACAGTGCGGTCTGTTGGGCTCTGATTGCTGGCAGCCGAGATGGGGCAAGCCTGAGTCCATCCTCCCTGTTCATGTTGTTAGGGTGTTTAAGTATTTCGATGACAAGATGAAAGAATTATTAAATGATCCCATCTACAAAGAACTAAGGGCGGACCCTACGGCGAAGATAATTCGATAAACGCATGCCGCGATTAAGGACTCGAGAATTGACGCTGACACAGCCAAGGGTCTTATTCCCAGAGTACCAGTCTCTCCTAGAATTTACGGTGTTCCAAAGATACATAAGGAAAGTTGTCCTTTGAGGCCGATAGTGAATGGGATCAACTCGCCTACTTACAATTTGGCAAAGTACCTGGCCAGCAAACTAAGACGTCTAGTTGGCAAGACAGACTCTTATGTGAAGAACTCGATGCACTTTATAGAACGCCTAAAGGGAGAAACAATTTTACCTACGGACATCATGGACAGCTTTGACGTGAAATCACTATTTACGAACGTGCCGGTAGATGAAACTATCCGCATCCTTCAAGAGCATGTCCCGCCAGACATATGCGACCTGGTTGAGCTGTGCCTGACTTCAACGTACTTCAAATGGCAAGGAAAATACTACGAGCAGACAGACGGCGTAGCAATGGGGTCTCCCCTATCTCCGCTGGCAGCTGACGTATTCATGGAAGCCTTTGAAGCAACGGCCCTCGGTTCAGCTCCCTTACGCCCACGTTGCTGGTTCAGATACATGGACGACACATTCGCTATATGGCCTCATGGTGAGCTACATAAGTTCCACGAAGATTTGAACAATATGCACGGGAAGATACAGTTCACGCTGGAAGTAGAAAAGAATGGTCCTATCCCATTTCTAGACGTCGAAGTGTACAGGAGAACGGAGGGCACACTGGGGCACAGAGTATATCGCAAGCCTAAACATACAGACAGGTACCTGCACGCCCAATCCTACCACCACCCACCGCGGAAGAACTCTGTCATCCGTTCTTTGGCAATCCATGCGCAACGCCTAAGTGATGCTCAAAACATCACACCTGAGCTTAAAAGGTTACGCACAACGTTTCTAGCCAATGGCTACAGCCATAAGTCGAAAAACACAGCCTTGTCGACGAACACAAGCAAGAAAGATAAGCAAGAAATAGACAAACTGCAGCCGACAGTGCGCTTACCTTACATCTAAAACGTTAGTGGCTGAGTAGGCAAACACCTTCGCCGCATTGGATTGCAGCCTGTCTTTTATAGTGGTCGTAGGATCCAGGACGTGCTAGGCTCCACTAAGGACAAGGTGGATGCATTACACACTGCAGGCGTTTACAAGGTGGAGTGCGAATGTGGAGAGGCATACACCGGCGATACTGGCAGGCCAATAGCAACGCGCATTCGGGAACACGAGCGCTATACTCGTCTAGGACAACACAACAAAATGGCTCTGAGCACTAAGGGACTTAAAATCGCCGGCCGAAGTGGCCGTGCGGTTAAAGGCGCTGCAGTCTGGAACCGCAAGACCGCTACGGTCGCAGGTTCGAATCCTGCCTCGGGCATGGTTGTTTGTGATGTCCTTAGGTTAGTTAGGTTTAACTAGTTCTAAGTTCTAGGGGACTAATGACCTCAGCAGTTGAGTCCCATAGTGCTCAGAGCCATTTGAACCATTTTTGGACTTAAAATCCATGGTCATCAGCCCCTAGAACTTAGAACTACTTAAAAATACGGTGGGTTACGAGGATTCCACCAAAATTCCAACAGAATTGCCAATCTGTTTTTGTGTGAGTTGTTAACCTTTTCGCATTCGAAGAAGCATCACCATTTATGAGTAAAGGCCACATTTCTCTTGGTGACTGGTTTAATTGTACCTCCTTTGTCACAATGTAATTTGCCAAACTCATCTCACAGCAGCTATTGAGACAGAATTCCGAAACGTAGGGCCTCATTAAACAAGTAATTGGCAATTACAGAGCTCAATAGCTTACGAAAAACCTCGTAGTATCGGTTTGCAGTAACATAAAAGAAGAAATTTCATGTTTATTTTCATACTAGGAAGCTCTTGTTTCGCTAGCTGACGATAACTCTTAAAAAATTACAGTCACTGGAGTGAAATAAATAAAAAAAGAAGTATAAGTAGTGATATATCGCCATAGATAAGAAAGTTCCGTGTGTTTAATAATTGGCAAAACACTCTCCTCCTTGTGTGCTATCATTCGCCAAACTTTCGTTTCGATGTCTCGAGCGGTTTAGGAGATACGAGAGATGTTGCGAGTATTTCATTCTCGCGGGCGTGAGATCGGAAGTGAGCGCGCTACAGGGGATCCATTTTCTCGAGATCGGAGGCAGATAGAGATCTCCTCCCAAGTCTAAACAAAAATTCAGCATGTTAGCTAAATTTCATACGCAGCAACATATGGTGTAATACGCACCAAACGCAAAATCATAGCGACCCCTAATTTTCGTTGCAAACTTTTTGAGTTTTGCGTAGTGTCTTACTAAAATGTGTACATCACAATAAGAATGGTCATTAGCGAGGTGATGGGCACGAAGCTGACATATAACGCTACAAGTAAGGCAAAAATCATATATTTTCAGTGAATAGTTTTTGTAAAATCGTTTGAGGAAGATAACAGGTTGCGCGCGCTTCGGTTCTGTCAGCTCAGAGCGTTGCCAGTCGGCGCGTGCGAAGTGTGGTGTACGCGTCGCAATATGCGCTGCACCCGCGCGACTCGTGCGGCACGTGCGTGTCGCGCTGTAGTGTCACGTCAAGTCACACGTGCTATACGCGACTCAATTTGCGCCTAGCCTAGGGGCGCGACGCAGCGCAGCGCGCATTTTTGTAACTCCACAGTTTCAAACGGGAGCGCGCAAATGGCGACGCGACGCGACTGGGACGCGACACGCGCCTGCGCCAGGTCGCGCGGCGTTGTGGTTGAGGCACAGTTTCTCGCGCCGCGCGTCGCGCTTGCCTCGCTAGCATCGTGGGAAATTTGAAGAGGGGAGCGGAAAAGTAGCCCAGCCAATATGCTCACATCGGAACGGCGCATAATAGCAGTGGTAGTATTGCCAATACGATAAATTTTGCCTTACTGTGTACTGAATTTTATTGCCTTTGGGTAGTGTTTCGTTTTTCGCCATTTAAACGCTCCAACTTTCTTCGTTAGCACGTTATACTTTTCTGTTATTTATATCTGCATAGTTTTGTTTTGTTTTTCTTCTGTCAAGAGAAACGTATACTTCAGTAACTGGTGAGCCGTTGGCCGTCGCAATTTTATCATATGCCTTCGTGATGTTTTCAGATAGCAAGAAGGGACAGAGGGTAGTGTTAAGGAAGCAAGGCATACTACAAAATAATGTTATTAAAAAGCAAGGCATGAAAGTAAAACAAGGTTATCTTCTCGCTGCCTAGTATGCTGGCGTATCTGTACGATCTGTTACAAAAATTTAGAAAGGGATAATCTCCACAGGTGTGATCCCTTTGTGCTCCTGGTAAAAAGCGTCCAAGATCTGAAGTATAGAAGTCTCACTGTGATTACTTGGATATGGATGTAATAATGTATTAGGACACACTGTATTACATGCATGTGAACATCACATTTCCACTGCAAGCTAGAAACAGTCGAAAACCAGTCACATATAACTATGTTTTAACTGGTTCGCCGTGATGAGAAAAAGCATTTCAGTTGTTGCAAGCACATTATCAGCATTAATAAACTAATTATACAACAGGCCACACAAATGAAGAAAATAGTCGGTATTATTACGAAAGTAGGAATATCCTAAAAGAATTTTTTGAAATGTACTGCTGACAAAGGCAGTTCTACTTTCATGACAATGTTTTTCGTACTCCAGCTCACAAGAAACACATGGCTAGTTTGTGCATTCCTGTCGCGCGCATTATCCTCTGTTGCTGACAATATAGTGACCATTGCGTTGTGCGACAGATCAATTGTTTATTTTTCTCAATAACAACTATTTTATTCGCGATCACACATTGTCAGTTTGGCAAGCCCTAGGTGAGTAACCAGTATCTGGCATGTGCCTATCATTTCGCCTGAAGGAACGCTCGTCATTATTTTAATACTGCTCAGATCAAGAGAAGGAATAAAATCCTTGGCAATCTATTTTCGTGTTAGTTGTGAACCTTTTATCATTCGAAGAAACATCACCGTTTATGGGTAATGGCCACATTTCTCTTGGTGACTAGTGTAATTGTACTTCTTTTGTCACAGTGAAATTTGCCAAACTCATCTCACGGCACAGAGTTCCGAAACGGAGTGCCTCATTAAACAAGTAATAGGCAATCACCGAGCTCAATAGCTTACGAAAAACATCATAGTGTCGGTTTGCAGTAACATAAAAGAAGAACTTTCATGTTTATTTTCATACTAGGAAGCTCTTGTTTCTCTAGCTGTCGATAACTCTTAAAAAATTACAGTCACTGGAGTGAAATAAATAAAAAGGGAAGTATAAGTACTGATATATCGCCATAGATAAGAGAGTTCCGTATGTTTAAGAATCGGCAAAACACTCTTCTCCTTGTGTGCTATCATTCGCCAAACTTTCGTTTCGATGTCTCGAGCGGTTTAGGAGATATGAGAGATGTTGCGAGTATTTCGTTCTCGCGAACTTGAGATCGGAAGTGAGCGCCCTAAATAGGATACATTTTCTCGAGATCGGAACCAGATTGAGACCTCCTCCCAAGTCTAAACAAAAATTCAACATGTTAGCTAAATTACATACGTAGCAACATATGATGTAATACGCACCAAACGCAAAATCATAGCGCCCCCAAATTTTCGTTGCAAACTTTTTGAGTTTTGCGTTGTGTGTTACTAAAATGTGCACATCACAATAATAATGGTCATTAGCGAGATGATGGGCACTTCGCGACGAAGCTGACATGTAACGCTAGAAGTAAGGCAAAAATCAAATATTTTCAGTGAATACTTTCTGTAAAATCGTCTGAGAAAGATAACAGGTTGGGCGCTTCGGTTCTGTCAGCTCAGAGCGTCGCTAGCCGGCGCGTGCGAAGTATGATGTACGCGTCGCAATATGCGCTGGACCCGCGCGACCCGTGCGGCACGTGCGTGTCGCGCTGTAGTGTCGTGTCACGTCACACGTGCTATACGCGTCTCAATTTGCGCTTAGCCTAAATGTCGGGTTCATGTCCGGTTCATATCTATATAGCCTCTGGACCGCAGGCTCCTTTGCCTCGTCTGCAATGGTGGGGCCAATCGCGCGCCTCCGGAAGGGGCTTCGCGAATGGTGGTGCTGGACAATCGTAGACGGAGGTGGGAGGACTACCTGCGCGTCGGGAGCCCTGGCGTCGAGTTCTGGTGCTGCCCGTCTATTTCATCCACTCGCCGCTTTCACATCAGAGCGCTCTTGATGTATTCTTGTTAGCACTACATCCCGTATTGTCGACCGGAACAGGATTTCCAACTGAGATCTGTATTGGACGTAGCGCTAGCAAGAATACGTCAAGAGCACTGTGATGATAAAGAGGCGAACGCAGCGGATAGAACAGACAGGCAACACCAGGACGAGGTTCCAGGCTCCTCTAACTCGCTGGGAGTCCTCTCGCCACCGTCAGCGACACCCATACTGTGAGAGGCACCCACATGCCTTGCTCATACTGTGGCATCAAGCAGTCAGGCCTGCAAGATGAGTGGTCTGCCAAGCGAGTGGATTCATTCTTATTTATCGAGTAATTTGAACTCTCGTACTCTCAATTAAGTTACAAATTATCCTCCTGTATGAATAATACGCAACGGAAACACGTATCTGACTATCAGTAATTTACAGAACTCTGACTGTTCACTACGCACTGGCAATACCACATTTTCTTTTTGTCTTTTATTTAACGGCTTTTATCAACACGTGGCCACCGCACTGAATATGAATGGCGCACACATTATAAATTCGGGACATCATGACAACATACAATTCGAAGGAAAAGTCCACCAATCTTTTTCTTTTCACTAACTTATTTATTCCGATAAATTCTATAACCTAAACACACAAATTCTATAACCTACAACAATAACACATGAGAGATTCCGCCCAGTGGGCATGGCTTTACATTGGTGATTCTCTACCTTATGGTCTCGTAATTATTTAACGCTACAGTGCACTTTCTGGATAGGATGGTGGATCTTTTATTATACCTCACACTTCGACTCTCACAATCATCATCACGAAACTTTCCTCCAGATCGAGCAGTACAAAAGGAACACGCATAACCCACTAATCTTTCGAAACTACCTCGCTACTCTCCCATGCAAACCACACATACCCAAATTACATGACATACACCACACTACAATATGAAATACTACACAGGGAATAGTCACAACATTATCACTTTCAGCTTTCCCACTTCAATTAATATTTATCCCAGTTTCACACGACACTGCCCCACTTCGTAATTCTACTTTCCTACTATGAACTCTGGAGATATATGCACGTCTTCCTGTGCAATGCAAGCCAAGTGGCGTTGCTGGATAGACGGCCGACTCACCTTGCTTCTCTCTCAGAGTTTGAATCTAGCGTCACACGGAATCATATCACGCAAAGTAATATTAAGAACGTATTCATCACACATGCGAGTCCTCAACTGATACCATGGACGAGTACTTCTCTTTATCCTTTGTCTCATACACAGATTGAGACTCACACAGTACTCACCACGTGGAAGTACTCGTCTCTAATTTCAAGTCCTGCACACGCCATTTCTTAAATATTTCAACTTATGGTACACACGCTATTTCTTAAATATCTCAACTTATTGTACACACGCTAGTAATTCAGCTTAACTTAAGCACACGGAAGTATTTCGACTTATTGCTACACGTGGTTTCATTGTGACCGTTGGTCACTTCCGAAGATTACTACGATCCCATTAATATTACCTGCCTGACATTTAATTCTCCCCACAAAAGTTCCTGAAATAGAGAAATTATTATTTCAAACTACTCTTAAATATTCCACATGCATACCATGTCTCAAAAAATGGTTCAAACGGCTCTGAGCACTATGGGACTCAACTGCTGAGGTCATTAGTCCCCTAGAACTTAAAACTAGTTAAACCTAACTAACCTAAGGACATCACACACATCCATGCCCGAGGCAGGATTCGAACCTGCGACCGTAGCGGTCTCGTGGTTCCAGACTGCAGCGCCAGAACCGCGCGGCCACCTCGGCCGGCATACCATGTCTCCACTCTTTTGTCTTTTACGGAGCACAACTAAGACAGGTCTTAACAGCACAAGATCCAGCGGCAGAGTGCTGAAACATGGCCGTTCTTGAGGTCCTCTCGCACCTCTGCTGAAGTGGGGGAGCACCTTGCTACCGTATTGGTCAGCCACATTTCAGGCGCTCAAAGCTCAGGTAAATTTCATCTCTTTGGTCCCACCACAGGTGGCCAAAGGATCGTCTCAAAGATGATCATATATTCACATTCACTATCTGCGGTTAGCAGACGACCATACATTCATTCATTTCACAGATCTCAACAAACTGGATGTAGGGATTTACTTTGTGGGAGTGCACATGTGATCAATTAAATAAATAAATTGTCATTCTTTCCCACACTGGTATCCGGCTTCGCTGTATTAATTGAAATTGAGTTATTTTACAAAAAAATGTGTTGTTCTGACAAAAATAATGAAGTATGTTGTACTTATTTTCAATGTCGGGCGGTACTGTACCCTTTCAACTGGAGGCGAGCGATTGGCTCAGCCGTTGCAGACGAGGCAGAGAACCCTGCGGTCCAGCGGCTGTAAAGACGCCAACTGGACATGAATCTGACACTCTGCCTGAGGATGACGAGTAGGAAACTTGTTTAGACCTTGCTGCAGAACGACGTCTTGACTCGGGTGAGAACCCGAGAAGACTTCATCATTGAAATTGGACGAAAAAGCGTACATTCCCATGGAAATGGTGGATGGGTTAGTGTCACCATAAGCCAGCGACGTGTTTTAGCTATAGTTGTTGAATGATTTAGTGATGATACTGGATGCAAATGTCGTATTGCACAAGGAGACGGCGAATATTTTAGTAGTACAATAAGTTTTTGTGTTGAAAGACCATTCCGGCCCCTGTGGCAGAGCGGTTCTAGGCGCTTCAGTCCGGAACCGCGCGTCTGCTACGGTCGCAGGTTCGAATCCTGCCTCGGGCATGGATGTGTGTGGTGTCCTTAGGTTACTTAGGTTAGTTAGGTTTAAGTAGTTCAAAAAGCCTAGGGGACTGATGACCTCAGAAGTTAAGTCCCATAGTGCTCAGAGCCATTTGAACCATTTGTTAAGTTCAAATGGTTCAAATGGCTCTGAGCACTATGGGACTCAACTGCTGAGGTCATTAGTCCCCTAGAACTTAGAACTAGTTAAACCTAACTAACCTAAGGACATCACAAACATCCATGCCCGAGGCAGGATTCGAACCTGCTACCGTAGCGGTCTTGCGGTTCCAGACTGCAGCGCCTTTAACCGCACGGCCACTTCGGCCGGCATTTGTTAAGTCCCATCGTGCTTAGAGCCGTTTGAACCATTAGAAAGACCATCCTCTGTGCCCATTGTTGCTAGTGCACGCTTTTGTGATGCCGCTCAACGAGGGAACACGTGGTTTGAATCGTGATGGTAGAGGAAATTATCATCCTCAGTATTTGGCGGGCGATGGGAGGAGAAGGTGTCGTCTAGTCCGATCACCACACTTTGCGCCAATCTCCTCTGTTAAATTCCGAACTTCTGCACATGGTGTGATTAAGTAATGGCTCTGAGCACTATGGGACTTAACATCTATGGTCATCAGTCCCCTAGAACTTAGAACTACTTAAACCTAACTAACCTAAGGACAGCACACAACACGCAGTCATCACGAGGCAGAGAAAATCCCTGACCCCGCCGGGAATCGAACCCGGAAACCCGGGCGTGGGAAGCGAGAACGCTACCGCACGACCACGAGCTGCGGACATGTGTGATTAAGTGAGAGCCTGCGATGTTAATGGGAATGTGAAGACTGGTGGGTCCTTTGCTGCTCTTCGAGAGGCGTAGTCTGTGAGCATCAACGAGAACTAATTCCACTTTTTTCTCTCAGTACGGACGCAGTTTTTTTTTACACGAGAATTTCTAGGGGTGATACATTGTCACGTCAAAATTTTCGTAGTTTGTCATGTGGCAACGAGTCGCCCAGGCTGCCGAGGACGGGAGGGAGCGACGAGCAGATCTGTTTCTTTGCTCCCTGCCTCACTAATCGCTGGCATTGTTCTGGGGTACCCACGAAACACGATATAGTCGACAGATGGATGTGGTTGGGAGCTTGGCCGATCTGCTCTGTATGGAGATTCGGCCATCCCCGATCACCAGATATTTAGTCGTCAGACACGTTCTCACTCATTTTATTTTATTTATTCTACAGAGCTACAGCCTATTATCTGAGGAGCTAAAATTCGCCAATAGTACACATTTTCGTGGATAATCATATATGTATATAATAGTTATTCATTTCTGGTACTTAATAAAAGATGATAATACTGCAACAATGCTAAAACTACAACTATTTTCTACAATCACAAAACTGCGATAAAACGTGTAACCAGTTACCCAGCTACTAATACTACTCGGCGTAGGTTCGAGTCCTCCCTCGGGCTTGGGTGTGTGTGTTTGTCCTTAGGATAATTTAGGTTAAGTAGTGTGTAAGCTTAGGGACTGATGACAGCAGTTAAGTCCCATAAGATTTCACACACATTTGAAAATTTTTTCGCTTCTCTCCATCTATAGTGGAAGCTGCCAATAAAAATTTTCTGTGTTTGTGACCGCATTGTCAAGAGGTAAAACTACCAACGTTTCGGTCACTGTTGCAAGTGACCATCTTCAGGGTTTTTTTGTTTACTGCCGAATGAGAAAACTTTGTTTCTTATATAGCTGCAGACGTGGTTGTTATCTACTTTTGATATGCTGTTAAGGATATAGGGGAAAGATGTTAGAAGTTTTTTATTGGTGTTTTTATTATTTCTTTTCATTGGTGGAAACCCGACGTTTTGGCCGGCCACTGTGGCCCGGCGATTCTAGTCCGGAACCGCGCTGCTGCTGCGGTCGCAGGTTCGAATCCTGCTTCGGGCATGGATGTGTGTGACGTCCTTAGGTTAGTTAGGTTTCAGTAGTTCTAAGTCTAGGGACTGATGACCTCAGATGTTAAGTCCCATAGTGCTTAGAGCCATTTGAACCATTTTTGAACCGACGTTTTGATTGGTGTTTGTATTAGTGCTTGTGAATAGTGGAAATCGGCGAACGGAAAATCAGGGGCAGTTGTGACGTGGCGTTATTTTCCTGCTTTCTAGCGTCGGCTGAGGCTTGCCCCTACTCTGTGTCCCTGAGGCCGCTGCGGTCTCCCGCGCGGCTGTGTATATTACTGCAAGTGAGCCGTCGTCCTTCAACTTATTGCTGGCAGCCAAGACATCGGAAGTCGATACACGTCTTCTCTGTTCATGTGGGCCGGTCACTTGGCTGTTTCTATTGCCTCTCTAATCTTTCTCCTGAAAGTAGGAGGCTGTTCCGCCAGTACGCGAGCTTCACCAAAATCTGTTTGCTGCACTCGTCCTGGTGTTCTGCCACTGCTGAATTGGAGTGTTGTCTTAGTCGGATATATCTTCCGTGTTCTGACATCTGTGTGCTGATGGATCGCCTCGTCTCGCCACATTCCCACCTGAACATTCATAAACTCCAGCAGCACGCAGTTTATCAACTGCATCTTTCGTTGCGCGAAGAACATCTTTTATTCTGTTGCTGCTTCGGAAAATCGGCTTGATGCCTACTCGGTGGAGAATTTTGCCCACCCGTTCAGTGACACCTTCAACATATGGTAATAGATCGATGTTTTGTGCTTCTTTCTGCTCCCCTCTATTGCCTTCATTCTTTGTCGCCATAGTTTTATCTATTTAGTTTCATCCCATAACCAATGGCACCAGAAATGGACATGAAATTTTGTAGTTCACCCTTTAGATGTTCCATATCGCTGATCCTGTGGGCCCGTCAAATGATTCAAATGGCTCTGAGCACTATGGGACTTAACATCTGTGGTCATTAGTCCCCTAGAACTTAGAACTACTTAAACCTAACTAACCTAAGGATATCACACACATCCATGCCCGAGGCAGGGTTCAAATCTGCGACCGTAGCGGTCACGCGGTTCCAGACTGAAGCGCCTAGAACCGCACGGCCACACTGGCCGGCACCTGTGGGCCCTCTTGGTTAAAGTGTGCAGGGCAGATTTCTTCTGCGTGGGGCCTGTAGGTACCTGTCAGTACTGGTTGGCTTCCTATATACTCTACGGCCTAGTTCACCATCAGACTTACTGTAAACTTCCACGTCGAGGAAAGGCAGCACTACGTCCTTTTCTATCTCCATTGTAAATTGGAATCTGTTGTGCTGGTGGTTGAGGTGTTGGTGGTAATTCCGTAGCTCTTCCTCTCCATGTGGCCAGTTAACGAAGGTATCATCGCCGGCCGCGGTGGTCGTGCGGTTCTAGGCGCTCCATTCCGGAGCCGCGCTGCTGCTACGGTCGCAGGTTCGAATCCTGCCTCGGGCATGGATGTGTGTGATGTCCTTAGGTTAGTTAGGTTTAATTAGTTCTAAGTTCTAGGGGACTGATGACCACAGCAGTTGAGTCCCATAGTGCTCAGAGCCATTTGAACCATTTTGAAGGTATCATCAGCATATCGGAGCCAACATTCTGGGCGTAATGGTACAGACTGGAGCGCTGTTTCTTCAAATACTTCCATGAAGATGTCTGCTGCAATAGGTGTGAGGGGGGGGGGGGGGCACATAGAATCCCTCTTTCCACCTGAAATAGGTGGTCGTTAAACAGAGGCGCACGAGCTCGCAGATATCGTGTGCCATGCGTACCTCTAAGATGTTCATGGTGTCCTGTACTGGTACATTCGTGAATAAATAATATTGACAATGCGATCACAAACCCAGAAAATTTTTTATTGACTGTGACAATGGCCGCAGAAGCCTACGTTTATATGTAGTGTATGTTGTCTAGCTGGGATGGTAGCATGTTGACGCCTGGTTGAATGCTGCAGTGTCTTTCAAGATGCGCCAGGTTGACTCCTTCCTCACTGCTGATTTTGGGATCCAACATCCTAAATACCTGCCGGCCATTACCTGCAGCTTCTTCATAGAGTTCACAGGGCCACAATGTGAGTACTGGCGTGCCCACACTGCCACAGGAGCAACTATCATTCATTTGTTTTTTGATTTTGTATAGATACATGGTATACGGGCCATGACAGGTCAGATAATGTATTTATTTATTTAATTGTATGGTGATTTTATACAATATACATTTGACATAAGGCAAATGATTTTAACAATATACATATGATATAAGACAAGATTAAACCTTTAAGACCGTGTTTTTCAACCAGTTAATTAAGCTGGGTGTGAGAGTAAACAAGTCATCGGGAATTCCAGGGTATGAATGAAGTGGACAGTGTTGGACTAAATGTTCAATTGTCTGCTCTTATTGATTACACTCACACATTGATGAACTGATCCAGCCCCATTTGTACCTGAAGTAGCTACAACCACCTTGTCCAGTCCTTAACCTGTTGAGGCGGCACCAAAGTTTCCTCGGTAGGTCAAAACCTTTTGGCTTCTTTGTGGGATCAAGGTGATGGGCTCTTGTTCCCAGAGTTTTTGTTGACCATTCATGCTTCCAGCTTTCATTTAGAGCAAAACCATCCGCGATGAGTTATCCTGCAGTAACACTTGCTGGTCTTCTTGATCGCAATCGTTGCTGTGGCGGATGACAGAATTCCTGGTGCAGTGGTAGAGAAGGTGATGCAGAGATTTGCATCAGTCCACTCGATGGGTTAAGGAATCTCATCTTTGATGTTAGGGAGGAAATTGTGTAATCTCCTGCCTACGTATGAGTTGTACCACTTATTTCGTCACAGTTGTGATATGCGATCTTGTTAAACGTTTATGTATTGGCCTCAGTTTCAAGTATCCTTCGTATTTTGATTTGACTGCCTTTCTTTAACCAATAAAGAGCTTCCATTTTCCTGATTTCCAAGTACAATAGGCATATTCCTACAATTATTAACAATGCATTATAGTGCATAGACGCCAGTTAATCTTAGTATCAGCCTTCGTTGAACTTATCTGAATAATGAGGCTAGCTTCAAAAGCTGAAATCTACGAGTGCAAACTCTCGCACCATACCCTGCGACTGATGATACCACAGACTGGTGGTGTGCTTAATACACTACTGGCCATTAAAATTGCTACACCACGAAGATGACGTGCTACAGACGCGAAATTTAGCTGACAGGAAGAAGATGCTGTGCTATGCAAATGATTAGCGTTTCAGAGCATTCACACAAGGTTGGCGCCGGTGGCGACACCTACAACGCGCCGACATGAGGAAAGTTTCCAATCGATTTCTCATACACAAACAGCAGTTGACCGGCGTTGCCTGGTGAAACGTTGTTGTGATGCCTCGTGTAAGGAGGAGAAATGCGTACCATCACGTTACCGACTTTGATAAAGGTCGGATTGTAGCCTATCGCGATTGCGGTTTATCGTATGGCGACATTGCTGCTCGCGTTGGTCGAGATCCAATGACTGTTAGCAGAATATGGAATCGGTGGGTTCAGGAGGGTAATACGGATCGCCGTGCTGGATCCCAACGGCCTTGCATCACTAGCAGTCGAGATGACAGGCATCTTATCCGCATGGCTGTAACGGATCGTGCAGCCACGTCTCGATCCCTGAGTCAACAGATGGGGACGTTTGCAAGACAACAATCATCTGCACGAACAGTTCGACACGTTTGCAGCAGCATGGACTATCATCTCGGAGACCATGGCTGCGGTTACCCTTGACGCTGCATCACAGACAGGAGCGCCTGCGATGGTGTACTCAACAACGAACCTGGGTGCACGAATGGCAAAACGTCATTTTTTCGGATGAATCCAGGTTCTGTTTACAGAATCATGATGGTCGCATCCGTGTTTGGCGACA
Source organism: Schistocerca americana (assembly GCF_021461395.2). Taxonomy (NCBI): domain Eukaryota; kingdom Metazoa; phylum Arthropoda; class Insecta; order Orthoptera; family Acrididae; genus Schistocerca; species Schistocerca americana. The sequence goes on along the minus strand of NC_060130.1, from coordinate 887,809,989 downwards.
TCGCAGTGAACGCATATTGGAAGCGTGTATTCGTCATCGCCATACTGGCGTATCACCCGGCGTGATGGTATAGGGTGCCATTGGTTACACGTCTCGGTCACCTCTTGTTCGCATTGACGGCACTTTGAACAGTGGACATTACATTTCAGATCTGTTACGACCCGTGGTTCTAACCTTCATTCGATCCCTGCGAAACCCTTCATTTCAGCATGATAATGCACGACCACATGTTGGAGGTCCTGTAAGTGCCTTTCTGGAAGCATAAAATGTTCGAGTGCTGCCCTGGCCAGCACATTCTTTAGATCTCTCATTAACTGAAAACGTCTGGTTAATGGCGGCCGAGCAACTGGCTTGTCACAGTACGCCAGTTACTACTCTTGATGAACCGTGGTATCGTGTTGAAGCTGTATGGGCAGCTGTACCTGTACACACCATCCAAGCTCTGTCTGACTCAATGCCCAGGCGTATCAAGGCCGTTATCACGGCCAGAGGTGGTTGTTCTGGGTACTGATTTCTCAGGATCTATGCACCCAAATTGCGTGCAAATGTAGTCACATGTCAGTTCTAGTATAATATATTTGTCCAATGAATACCCTTTTATCATCTGCATTTCTTCTTGGTGTAGCAATTTTAATGGCCAGTAGTGCAGTTATTGTGGAAGTCGCCCACACAGGTGCCGATATTGGTGCCGGTATGCAGCAGCCATTAGAGGCTCGATAATCTGGTTACATGTTGCAGGAGGAGATGGCAAAGGCGGCCGGGTACGCCGTGGAGGCTCACGAAGTGCGCACCGCGGACGGGTATGTAGTGAGGCTGGACCGGCTGGTCGGTGGGCGCCCTGGCGGGCAGCCGGCGCTGCTGCTGCACGGACTCTTCTGCGCCTCTGACCTCTGGCTGCTAAGGGGGCCCGGCGCCGCGCTCGGTACGTATGAAGCCAAGGGAGGGCTGAACTTTGTGCTCGCAGTTTATACACTAATGAGGCAAAGAAACTGGTACACCCGCCTAATATAGTGTAGGGCCCCCGCGAACATGCAGAAGTGCCGCAACACGACGTGGCATGGACTCGACTAATATCTGCAGTAGTGCTGGAGCGAATTGACACCATGGTCTTCCGAAGCAAGAGTGATTTCAGGTGTGCCGGAGGGGAGTGTCGTAGGACCGTTTCTATTCACAATATACATGAATGACCTTGTGGACAACATCGGAAGTTCACTGAGGCTTTTTGTGGATGATGCTGTAGTATATCGAGAGGTTGTAACAATGAAAAATCCGGGAGGATCTGCAACGAATTGACGCGTGGTGCAGGGAATGGCAATTGAATCTCAATGTAGACAAGTGTAATATGTTGCGAATACATAGAGAGAAAGATCCCTTATCATTTAGCTACAATATAGCAAGTCAGCAACTGGAAGCAGTTAATTCCATAAATTATCTGGGAGTAGGCATTAGGAGTGATTTAAAATGGAATGATCATATAAAGTTGATCGTCGGTAAAGCAGATGGCACACTGAGATTCATTGGAAGAATCCTAAGGAAATTGAATCCGAAAACAACGGAAGTAGGTTACAGTACACTTGTTCGCCCACTCCTTGAATATTGCTCACCAGTGTGGGACCCGCACCAGATAGGGTTGATAGAAGAGATAGAAAAGGTCGAACGGAGAGCAGCGCGCTTCGTTACAGGATCATTCAGTAATCGCGAAAGCGTTATGGAGACGGTAAATAAACTCCAGTGGAAGACTGCAGGAGAGACGCTCAGTAGCTCGGTACGGGCTTTTGTTGCAGTTTCGAGAAAATACCTTCACCGAGGAGTCAAGCACTATATTGCCCCCTCCTACGTATATCTCGCGAAGAGACCATAAGGATAAAATCAGAGAGATTAGAGCCCACACAGAGGCATATCGACAATCTTTCTTTTCACGAACAGTACGAGACTGGAATAGAGGGGAGAACCGATAGAGGTACTCAAAGTACCCTCCGCCACACACCGTCAGGTGCCTTGAGGAGTATGGATGTAGATGTAGATGTAGATGTACCTGAATCCTGCAGGGCTGTCCATAAATCCGTAAGAGTACGAGGGAGTGGAGATCTCTTCTGAACAGCACGTTGCAAGGCATCCCTGATATGCTCAATAATCTTCATGTCTGGGGAGTTTGGTGGCCAGCGGAAGTGTTTAAAATCAGAAGAGTGTTCCTGTAGCCACTCTGTAGCAATCCTGGACGTGTGGATGGTGGCATTGACCTGCTGGAATTGCTCAAGTCCGTCGGGATGCACATTGGACACGAATGGATGCAGGTGATTAGACAGCATGCTTACGTAACTGTCACCTGTCAGAGTCGTGTCTAGACGTATCAGGAGTCCCCTATCACTCCATCTGCACGTGCCCCACACCTTTAGGGTCCATGGAATTGTGACGTTGTCTCCATACCCGAACACGTCCATCCGCTCGATACAATTCGAAACGAGACTCGTCCGACGACGGAACATGTTTCCAGTCATCAACAATCCAATGTTGGTGTTGATGGGCCAGGCGAGGCGTAAAGCTTCGTGTCGTGCAGTCATCAAGGGTACACGAGTGGGCTTTCAGCTCCAAAAGTCGACATCGATGATGTTTCGTTGAATGGTTCGCACGCTGACACTTGCTGCTGCTAAGGGGATATGGCATTGACATCTGCAGCAATTTGCGGAAGGGTTGTACTTCTGTCACGTTGAACGATTCTATTCAGTCGTCGTTGGTCCCGTTCTTGCAGGATCTTTTTGCGACCGCAGCGATGTCGGAGATTTGATGTTGTACTGGATTCCTGATATTCTCGGTACACTCGTGTAATAGAAAGATTCATTTAATAACGCACTACTGAGGTTGAGAGTGCCTGTAAACGGTTTCAGAGAAAACGGTAAGCGACCGAAAAATACCGAGTAGATGACGACAAGCCGAACACAAATCCGAAAGGACAAAGCAGAGAGGAATTCAATGCATTAGGCCTAGAATCGTTAACAGCGTACGAACAAAACCTGAATGGCAAACCGAGAGGAGGAACTGAGAACAAGTGTGTCACTGTGTGTGGATAGTAACGTCAGGCAAAAGGACAGTTTCAGATATGCAAATAAAACTGACCTGGAAACGCGCGCTCACTTGCCTCGCTTCCTACGCCCTCAGAGGGTCCTTCCACCTTACGCGGTGTCCACGCCGACCACGGCTCCCACGCTACGCTCGAGAAATTACACAGCTCCGAACGGCCATCATCCATCTCGATATCGATGACAGAATCCGGAGACGATACTAAAACTGCCTTTCCCGAACGTAGCTGGAAACGACAGAAAGATATATCAGTCCACTACATTTTTTTTTGTTTTCATACCCGCAGTCTGTAGATCTCTGTTTATCATCTTAGAGCTAGGTGAAATATTGGCAACAGTGAGCGTTAAATTCGATTTTATAACGCATAAATTATGAAGTAATGATAGTCTGTCGCTATTATGGTACTTAAAATAACTGCATGACACAGGTACTTCTCAAACTTTTGGACAAATTCTTTTCAGTTTATGTATTTAGCTGAACTGTAATTTCTTGGAAGTTTTTGTGAAACAATCTAGTAAGCACTGATGTAAGCACTTTAAATAAAATGTTATAATGCGATGTTAATATATTGTTACTATTGTTAAAATATTAAGCATCTGTAGGTCGTTAAAAGTAACACCCACCCAAAACTGAACCTTAGATCCGCGCCTAAGGGAACCAGGCTCTGAGCACTATGGGACTTAACATCTGAGGTCATCAGTCCCCTAGAACTTAGAACTCCTTAAACCTAACTAACCTAAGGACATCACACACATCCATGCCCGAGGCAGGATTCGAACCTGCGCCGTAGCAGTTGCGCGGCTCCGGACTGAGCGCCTAGAACCGCGAGACCACCGCGGCCGGCAGGGAACCAGTGTAGCGGTTTCAGCACCAACTAAGTCAGCAAACGCGAGCTCTAAATGACAATATAAGTGCCAAGCGACTTCAAGGTGTGCAATACTTTACACATAGTGGACCATTTTGGGCGAGCGTGGAAGGTGACAGTGCTGCACCAAGCCAGGCAGAAGTAAAATGAAGAAAGAAGCTTCATCGAGTTGCTGACTGCATAACATAGACCGACATTATGCTTTCTGAAAGTAATTATTTTCTTAACGATGTCAAATTCTAAATTGTGAGCGAGTGGAAAGGTAGCTTTGAAAATAACGTTCGGAATCTAAAGCTTCAGAAGCCCGCGTATAAGAGCGAAGGAAAGATAGAGTGTGCTGTAAAAGTCGTAACTGTTGGCAAAAAAGTCAGGATTAATAATTAAACTTTGGAATTAAATAACTTTTCACAGCCAGAAATGGTCATAACAAATTTCGCAGCGATATTTCAGTTGATACAGGAAATATTGAGGAAGAAGTAGGCTTTTGCTGAAACTCTAATGTAGAACCTGAATAGAATGTACAAAGATAAAGAATATTTAGACTCTAAACGAGTCGATGACAGGGTAGGTTGTCCAGTGGTAAGTCCCAGAGTAAAGTCATAGCTTATTAGCGAAATAACTTCAGATGCAGAAAGGGTTGGATTGTATCACACCCAAGTGACCGAAAGAAGAAAAGGCCGAAAAAAATTCGGCTCTTGAAGTAACTAGTGTACAGACACAAAAATTTATATGTAATTGCAAAATCCTGTGGACTGTATAGAAAAAATATGCGATGTACCAGAATATCCAAATGCAGCAGGGTGAATAAAAAAAGAGAGTTATAGCTGCTGTACCCCCTAGACGGAAAATAGTGTTTCCTCAGCCATCTGCACGCAACCTATGGAATGATGAGCCAAGGCATTATGACTATGGTCTACTGTGACACTGAATGCCTCCTGGCAGACCAGAGAAGAATGGCGGCGAGTGTTCACCAAAGACAAAGTAATCGTCAGGAATGCCCCAGGGAAGTGTGATAGGACCGCTGTTGTTCTCTGCATACGTAAATGATTTGGCGGACGGGGTGGGCAGCAATCTGCGGCTGTTTGCTCATGATGCTGTGGTGTACGGTAACCTGTCGAAGTTGAGTGATTGTAGGAACATATAAGATGATTTAGACAAAATTTTTAGTTGCTGTGTTGAATGGCAGCTAGCTCTGAATGTGAGAAAATATAAATTAATATGAATGAGTACGAAAAACAAACCAGTAATTTTCGGATACAGCGTTTGCAGGGTACTGCTTGTTACAATGACGTCTTTTAAACATCTGGACGTTACGTTGCAAAGCGATATAAAAAGGAACGAGCGTATGAGGAGTGTGGTAGGGAAGGCGAATGGTCGGCTGCGGTTCATTGGGAGGATTTTTAGGAAAGTGTAGTTCATCTGTAAAGAAGACCGCATATAGGACACTGGTGCGACCTCTTCTTGAATACTGCTCCAGTGTTTGGGATCCATACCAGGTCTGATTGAAGGAGTACACCTAAGCAATTCAGAGGCGGGCTGCTAAATTTGTTACCTTTAGGTTAGAACAACACGTAACGAGAACTCAAATTAAGATCTCTGGAGGGGATTTTGGAGGAACACTATTGAGAAAATTTAGAGAAGAAATGGTTCAAATGGCTCTGAGCACTATGGGACTCAACTGCTGAGGTCATTAGTCCCCTAGAACTTAGAACTAGTTAAACCTAACTAACCTAAGGACATCACAAACATCCATGCCCGAGGCAGGATTCGAACCTGCGACCGTAACGGTCTTGCGGTTCCAGACTGCAGCGCCTTTAACCGCACGGCCACTTCGGCCGGCAAAATTTAGAGAACCGGCAGCTGAAGCTGACTGCCGAATGATTCTACTGCCACCAACATACATTCCGCGCAAGGACCACGAAGATAAAATTCAAGAAATTAGGGCTCATAGACAGTCGTTTTTCCCTCGCTCTGTTTGTTAGTGAAACATGCAAGGAAGTAGCGCTACAGGGTACCCTCAGCCACCCACCGTATGGTGGCTTGCGCTGTATCTACAGGGTGACAATTATTGAACTATATGAAATAAAATCGTCATAACTTCTGAACAGTTTTCGTTAGGGCCTCCATCTGTGCGGTTGGCCGCGGGGTATGATAGTAATTAGTACGCGCATGCGCCTTTGGTTTAGCAACGAAGCCCTCTTTCATTTGGATGGGTCCATAAATAAACAAAATTGGCCCATTTGGGGGCCCGAGAATCCACACTTCGTGATAGAGAATTCTCTTCACCCTCAATGGGTGACTGTGTGGTCTGCAATGTCCAGTCACGGAATAATCGGCCCGATATTCCTTGATGTCATGGTGACTACCGAGCGGTACGTGAAGGTTTTGGAAGATGATTTCATCCCAATTATCTAAAGTGACCATTATTTCGACAAGATGTGGTTCATGCAAGCCGGAGCTCGATCCCATCGAAGCAGGAGACTGTTTAATGTCCTGGAGGAGCACTTTGGGGACCGCATTCTGGCTCTCGGCTACCCAGAGGCCATTGGCATGGGCCTCGATTGGCCACCATATTCTGCAGATCTGAACACATGCGACTCCTTTTCGTGGGGCTATATTAAAGGCAAGGTGTACAGCCATAACCCCAAAACCATTTCTGAGCCGAAAACAGCCATTCAGGAGGTCATAGACACCATCGATGTTTCGACACTTCGGTGGGTCATGCAGAATTTCGCTATTCGTCTGCGCCACATCATTGCCAATGACGGCAGACATACCGAACGTGTCATAACCTAAATCGGAATATCGGTAGTCACGTTTACATGTTCAATAACGGGTGTGCACACCTTAGTTTGTAACTAATATACGTTTCTTTTCATATAGTTCAATAATAGTCACCGTGTTTGTAGATGTGGAATCATTCTACAGATATCACGATTCGAAAATATGGAAATCCAGTGCCATAAGGAACTCCGAAATAGGACTGATCGTTATGGTCCAGCGGCTGCGAACGAACATCTAGGAAACGGCATAGCTAGACGGCTGTTCGCATGCTACAGTCGTGAGCGCACATGGAAGTTGTTAAAGGACGATGAGTAGGCGGCGAGATGTAGCCAGGATTTTGTGAAAAAGGGGGGGGAGTTCGATTTGTTAAAGGAGGACTTAAAAAGGCTCGTGTTTTTCGTTTTACTCTGAAAACACATTTATTTCAAATGGTTCAAATGGCACTATGGGACTTAACATCTGAGGTCATCAGGTCACTAGACTTAGAACCACTTAAACCGAACTAACCTAAGGACATCACACACATCCATGCCCGAGGTAGGATTCGAAGCTGCGACCGTAGAAGCAGCGCACTTCCGGACTGAAGCGCCTAGAACCGCTCGTCCACATTGGCCGGCCACACTTATTTATTTATTAATTTTATGTACATAACTTGCTTTCGTGAGACTTTCATACAAATAGAATTTGGTCAAGAAAATTAAGCAAGAAAAGCTTTCTTAAAAAAAGGGATACCCAAATGCGCAATTAAATACGCTGGAGAGTCAAAGAAACTGGTAAACCTGCCTAATATCGTGTAGGGCCCCCGCAAGCACGCAGATGTGCCGCAACATGACGTGGCATGGACTCGACTAATGTCTGAAGTAGTGCTGGAGGGAATTGACACCATTAATCCTGCAGGGCTGTCCATAACTCCGTAAGAGTACGAGGGGCTGGAGATCTCTTCTGAGCAGCACGTTGCAAGGAATCACAGATATGCTCAATAATGTTCATGTCTGGGGAGTTCAGGGGCCAGCGGAAATATTTAAATTCAGAAGAGTGTACCTGGAGCCACTCTGTAACAATTCTGGACGTGTAGGATGTAGCATTGTCCTGCTTCAACTGTCCAAGTCCGTCGAAATCCACAGTGGACATGAATACATGCAGGTGATCAGACAGGCTGCTTATGTATGTGTCACCTGTCAGAGTCGTATCTAGATGTATCAGGGGTCCCATATCACTCCAACTGCACGTGCCCCACACCTTTATAGAGCCTCCACCAGCTAGAACAGTCCCCTGCTGACATGAAGGGTCCATGGATTCATGAGGTTGTCTCCACACTCGTAGACGTCCATCCGCTCCATACAATTTGAAACGAGACTCGACCGACCAGACAACATGTTTCCAGTCATCAACAATCGAATGTCGATGGTGACGGGCCCAGGCGAGGCGTAAAGCTTTGCGTCGTGCAGTCATCGAGGGTACAAAAGTGGGCCTTTGGCTCCGAAAGCCCATATCGATGATGTCTCGTTGAATGGGTCCCACGCTTACACTGGTTATAGCCCAGCATTGAAATCTGCAGCAATTTGTGGAAGGGCTGCTCTTCTGTCACGTTGAACGATTCTCTTCAGTTGTTGTTGATACCATTCTTGCAGGATCTTTTTCCGGCCGCAGTGATGTCGGAGTTTTAATGTTTTGCCGAATTCCTGATATTCATGGCACACTTCATCGCTACCTCGGAGATGCTGTGTGCCATTGCTCGTACGCCGACTGTAATACCACGTTCAAACTCACTTAAATGTTGATAACCTGCCATTGTAGCAGCAGTAACCGATCTAACAATTGCTCCAGGCACTTGGTGTCTTATATAGGTGTTGCCGACTGCAGCGTCGTATTCTGCCCATATATATATATATATATATATATATATATATATATATATATATATATATATACTCCTGGAAATGGAAAAAAGAACACATTGACACCGGTGTGTCAGACCCACCATACTTGCTCCGGACACTGCGAGAGTGCTGTACAAGCAATGATCACACGACGGCACAGCGGACACACCAGGAACCGCGGTGTTGGCCGTCGAATGGCGCTAGCTGCGTGCACCGCCGCCGTCAGTGTCAGCCAGTTTGCCGTGGCATACGGAGCTCAATCGCAGTCTTTAACACTGGTAGCATGCCGCGACAGCGTGGACGTGAACAGTATGTGCAGTTGACGGACTTTGAGCGAGGGCGTATAGTGGGCATGCGGGAGGCCGGGTGGACGTACCGCCGAATTGCTCAACACGTGGGGCGTGAGGTCTCCACAGTACATCGATATTGTCGCCAGTGGTCGGCGGAAGGTGCACGTGCCCGTCGACCTGGGACCGGACCGCAGCGACGCACGGATGCACGCCAAGACCGTAGGATCCTACGCAGTGCCGTAGGGGACCGCACCGCCACTTCCCAGCAAATTAGGGACACTGTTGCTCCTGGGGTATCGGCGAGGACCATTCGCAACCGTCTCCATGAAGCTGGGCTACGGTCCCGCACACCGTTAGGCCGTCTTCCGCTCACGCCCCAACATCGTGCAGCCCGCCTCCAGTGGTGTCGCGACAGGCGTGAATGGAGGGACGAATGGGGACGTGTCGTCTTCAGCGATGAGAGTCGCTTCTGCCTTGGTGCCAATGATGGTCGTATGCGTGTTTGGCGCCGTGCAGGTGAGCGCCACAATCAGGACTGCATACGACCGAGGCACACAGGGCCAACACCCGGCATCATGGTGTGGGGAGCGATCTCCTACACTGGCCGTACACCACTGGTGATCGTCGAGGTGACACTGAATAGTGCACGGTACATCCAAACCGTCATCGAACCCATCGTTCTACCATTCCTAGACCGGCAAGGGAACTTGCTGTTCCAACAGGACAATGCACGTCCGCATGTATCCTGTGCCACCCAACGTGCTCTAGAAGGTGTAAGTCAACTACCCTGGCCAGCAAGATCTCCGGATCTGTCCCCCATTGAGTATGTTCGGGACTGGATGAAGCGTCGTCTCACGTGGTCTGCACGTCCAGCACGAACGCTGGTCCAACTGAGGCGCCAGGTGGAAATGGCATGGCAAGCCGTTCCACAGGACTACATCCAGCATCTCTACGATCGTCTCCATGGGAGAATAGCAGCCCGCATTGCTGCGAAAGGTGGATATACACTGTACTAGTGCCGACATTGTGCATGCCCTGTTGCCTGTGTCTATGTGCCTGTGGTTCTGTCAGTGTGATCATGTGATGTATCTGACCCCAGGAATGTGTCAATAAAGTTTCCCCTTCCTGGGACAATGAATTCACGGTGTTCTTATTTCAATTTCCAGGAGTGTATATATATTTGAATACGCATGCCTATACCAGTTTCTTTGGCACTTCAGTGTATATCTTTATTTGGCAATATTGTTAACTTCACTCTATTGCCAAACGACGTAAAATTCCAATATAATGTATTGTCTCTTTTGTTAACAAACACAGCTCAATCTTCTAATATAAGTTTCACTATTGAAGAGCACGAGAATGTTAACGTTGGCTTAAATAACTTATAGAGTTAAATGGGTTCAAATCTCTTTTCATAACAGCTGTATTTCTCCTACTAAATATTTACGACTTATCTGAAACCAAGTTAGAATTTTTCCAGCACATAGAAACATCCCAGGTTTCTCAATTCTGACTCAAATTTTATTAAAGGACCTTTTCACTAAAATTCTTCAGTTTTCTTAGCTGTCAAAATCTCAATAGTCAGCTTAAAACTATAGCAACCAAATTTATTTATTAAACGAACGTAATGCTCAGATACTATGAGCTACAGTTTTGGGATCTCAAAATTGCTTCACGCATTTATTTCAACTAGACTTCTAATGTATGCGTTCTATACAGTCTTTGTTCCTAATAAACTCCTCTGTGATGTGCAACATACGCTGTCGTTTATATGACGTTTATTTACAAATTCGTTAGGAATGTGACTTTTGAACTCATTGTTCCAAAGAATACCTTTTTTCACAGTAGAACGTCGCTCTTTTAGTAAAATTTGAAGACATATCGCCGTTCCACAAGTGAATTAACTTCATGGACAGATACATAGTACAAAATGACAATCGATAGCCGCCTTCTAATGTAAATATGTGATTTAGTGCCGGGAGTCTGGAGAGATGTTAAGCTCGCCTTTGATGCAGCTCTTTTCATTTAAGCAGAGAGGCTGCATCTTTATGGGAATTGGAACCTCTCAGGAAAGAAAGGACTTCAGAAAGAATTGGCTGTGGCCTATAATAAGGGAACGTTCCCAGCATTTGATAAAATGAATATGGGAAACCACAGGAAATGATTTTCAGTGTTGCCCGTGGATGGATTCGAACCACTTCGCCTCCTGAATCCAGACAAATCTAGGCCCAGATCTACCCTGGTCGGAGGAGAATTTGGAAAAACTGGTTGTTGTCTGTTGTTTTAAAATACACACAACATCAAGAAAGTTTTGCATCACCTCGGTTCCTAGAGTTCCGCGACCTGTAAAGAAAACTGGAATAGAGATCAACATGAACATCATTTCCGCCCTTTTTATTGCTCATGGAAACCACACATTGCATGTTGTACCACCATACAGCAAGACCTTCAGAGGTGTTGGTCCAGACTGCTGTACACACCGGTACCTCTAATATCCAGTAGCACGTCCTCTTGCATTGATGCAAACCTGTATTCGTCCTGGCATACTATCCACAAGTTCATCAAGATTGCTCCAGATTGTCCCACTCCTTAACGGCAATTCGGCGTAGATTCCACGGAGTGGTTCGTGGGTCACGTCGTCCATAAACAGCCTGTTTCAATGTAACCCAGGCATGTTAGATAGGGTTCAAGTCTGGAGAACATGCTGGCCACTCTAGTCAAGCCATGTTATTTTCCTGAAGGAAGTCATTCACGAGATGTACACGATGGGGGCGCGAATTGTCGTCCATGAAGACGAATGCCTCGCCAATATGCTACCGATATGGTTTCACTATCGGTCGGAGGATGGCATTCACGTATCGTACAGCCGTTACGGCGCCTTCCATGACCACCAGCGGCGTACGTCGTTCAGCCTGACCAGATTGCCTCCAAACACGTATCCAACGATTGTCTGGTTGAAGGCATATGCGACACTCATCGGAAGGGAACTTGATGCCAATCCTGAGTGGTCCATTCGGCATGTTGTTGGGCCCAGCTGTACCGCTCTGCATGGTGTCGTAGTTGCAAAGGTGGACCTCGCCATGGAAATCGGGAGTGAAGTTGCGCATCATGCAGTCTATTGCACACAGTCTGAGTCGTAACACGACGTCCTGTGGCTGCACGAAAAGCATTAATCAACATGGTGGCGTTGCTGTCAGGGTTCCTCCGAGCCATAGTCCGTAGGTTGCGGTCATCCACTGGAGTAGTAGCCCTTGGGCGGCCTGAGTGAGGCATGTCATCGACAGTTCCTGTCTCTCTGTATCTGCTCCTTGTCGAACCGCGGTATTGACCGTCTAGGCATGGTTGAACTACAGACAACACGTGCCGTGTACCTCCTTCCTGGTGGAATGACTGGAACTGATCGGCTGTCGGACACCTTCGTCTAATAGGCACTGCTCATGCATGGTCGTTTACATCTTTGGGCGGGTTTAGTGACATCTCTGAACAGTCAAAGGGACTGTCTGTGATACAATATCCAGTCAACGTCTATCTTCAGGAGTTCTGGAAACCGGGGTGATGCAAACTTTTTTTGATGTGTGGACAATAAAATGAGTCACAATAAAAGATGGAATTCTGATATTGCATGTTTCTCCCTTAATTGTGCATGTTTCGTCATTTGATAGTACATGGATGCATGCATATTTTAATATTTAATGTGCAGAGAATTCGTGGCTTCCGTTATTATAGTATTACAAGAGCATAAATATATTTGGAAAGAAAGGGGGGGGGGGTGCAGGGCACAGTCGAGTCAGACATACTGAAGAACTCTTTTAGAGAAGAACGAACTATAGAATGTGCTATCATCACATATTCCTTCCGCTCTTCACGAACGTCTCCCATCGTTCCGTATCGGAACCGGTTTTCATTATTGAGTACTCCCCGGGTGAGCAGGTTGGGTCATATTTTGTCATTTGGGCTAATAATGATAGAATTTTGAGCTCTTTTTTTTTTTTTTAACAAATGCAACCAAGACAGTTTGGACGATATTTTTGTCGTAAATGCGATATTTTGGCGACACAGCCAAAATGTAGTTTTATGCACTGATTTGAATTTAATGTTATTTGTATTGATGTTTACCGCTCCGCTGCCTTGTGAAATATTGAAATATCGCAACTCCAAAGTTCTGCCAGTCTCCAAATAACAACGCCAGTGCTGACATTAAACTGCTGTAGATAGGTAATTGCACTATTATGGTAGTGAGTCCGTGCTTTTAACTTATCGTAACACTAGTGGACGAATCAAAAGAAGTTCTACTTTTCTTTCTCGTTACAAATTTATCCGAAATTAAAAACGAACAGCACACACGCAAAAACAATAAATGGCAGCACATACATTAATAGGCTTTCGCCGAGAGCGCTATCGATAGAACGTTAGCATAAATGTGTCGATGGCCTTGCTGACTATCGGTAGTGCGTATCGTCCTATGATTGAAAATCAAACATATAAAAGTCGATAAAAACTTTCCGTTCGAAGGCCTTACAATTCAGAATCGGTACGTCACGCAGGCAAAATCGCCGTGGGCAATGAGGCAATCATCCCACCGTCGCACCAGGCTGAAGATACCCGTTTCGTAAAACATCGTGTCCTGCTGCGTGATGAAGTCCTTGCTTGAAATGTATAAAAATCAGCATCCTACTGCCAGAACAAGAAAACACATAGAAACAGTGCCACAACACAACATATGGGAAGATACAAGTTCCGACTCTGACACGTATACTGGAACAGATACCGACTAATATTGACACAGAAGTTGTAGAAGGGTCAAACGTATAGTGGCATAGTCATAAGATTGATTGATGCATATCATTTGACATATAATGCAGATTCCCTTTTTTGGCTTACATATCATTTGACGTATTATTTGACATATAATGCAGGTTCCCTCTCTTGTCTCACAACCTTGTTACTTGACTTGCCAGATGGACTAGATTTAGTTGCAATTAACTTAAGTAATTTCACATTTGAATCGTTAGATTCTATATCTCTACGAGACTTAACGTTTGATATTCTAATAAGGATCTTTCTAGTGCATTCAAACTTTGAAGATATATTACGCATATGGAATTCTTATGATTTTACGCATATGGAATTCCTATGATTTCTTCTCCAACGTAATACTGAACCATTTATTGTGTTTATTTACTTCTAGTTTTATTCAATGACTTTCAGCATGTTGTTTGCACTTTGGTAACCTATTGTCTCAAACAATTGTTGGTATTGCAATGATATCTCATCTTCAAATTAACTTTTTAAATTATGCATAGAGGAATTGAGTATGTTCAACTTCTAGCTACCTGAATATTTTTGTATCTATACTTGTCCATGCGAGATTATCATATGTTAGTATTCATATTGTTTTTATTATTTATGCGAAATTTGAAACCTCATTTATAATCTAATGTAGAGAAATCTGTGTTCCACTTTAAGGCACATACACATCCTCTGTACTCTGGAATCGCATGAGTGAGAACTTGGTTTCAGGTGACACCATACATTTCAAAAATTCATTGTCTACATTTATTTTCTTTTGTATGTAGTACAATTTTTTTTAATTATCCTAACTTTGGTAACCTCTTGTCTCTAACCATTGCTGATCTGTAATGCTATCTTATCTCTAAATTAAATCTGTAAAATTTTAAAATTTTGAATAGAGGAATTTTGTTATGTTTAACTTTAGCTACTTGAATACTTCCTGTATCTAAAATTGTCTATGCAAGAATTTGGGCTTCAGTTATTTCTAATAGCTTTGAAACTTTATCTTAAAGTTACATTATCGTATGTATATATTCATACTGCTTTTATGTTTCATGTGAATTTTAATTTCATTGACAATCTCATATAATCTATTTCTGTTAAACCTTAGGGCACATAAACAGCCTTGCATTCTGGAATCGCATGAGTGAGAACTTGGATTTAGTTGACATCATATATTCTAGAAATTTCTCTGCCAATAATTTTGTATAATTATATTGCTTTTATTAATTATGCTGAATTCAAACATCACTTACTGTGTTATATAGTGCACCAACACGCAGAGCAACAACCAGGGCAGAAATATTAGAAATAGGTCCGCCTCCTCGTGGCAGGGACGGGCAACGGAATGGGTGCTTGCCAAGCTAATTTAACTTGTGAGAAGCCATGACGGCTAAGAGACCTACATGCTGCCTGACTTGTTACTTGTCTTAAGTAGCACACGGCCCACCTTAGTAACCCAGGTGGTGGGCTACTCTGTATTGTTTAAACGAAAAAAAAAGTCCGTAACTGCCTGCTGCACATAGGACAGGAATTGTGACCCGCCAAGGCTTTTCTGAAGGGGCCAAGGCGTGATAATCGCATGCGGAGAGATCGGGACTATAGGGCGGGTGCTCGAGTGTCTCCCACTGGAGTTGTCGTAACTTCTGCGTTACGACATTTGCGATATGGGAAAGTGCGTTATCATGAAGTAGAGGCACCCCTTGTCAGTCATTTCAGAACGATGCTTTTCGATACACATTTCCTGTTCCATACACATTCTTCGTTCTCCGCTGCGTGTCTACTAGTCCTTCGGCAGCCTAGAAAAGAAAACCAGCACGTTGGTCCGATTTGGATACATTGGGTAATAACTTCGCCATAGGTAACGTTTCCATGTTTATCACATGCAAGTCGGAAAGACACGAATGCCATAATAATTCCTCACCCACATGTCGGTGCTTACATACCGGCATCGGAGTAGCGCCATGTTGCATATACGCTGCAGTAAGTCCCTCAAACAGAAACTTTTTGCTCGCCTCTTACATCTTTCAATTTCACTCCATAGCAAGTAGTTCATGTGTAATTTCAGTTTAGTGATAAGAGGGGTCTGGACCCCATGGTGTCCCCCCCCCCCCTCTCTCTTTGGCTACGTCCTGTCATACATCATCACAGAACATGAAGGTCGGAGGCGTGCGCGCTCTGTAAAACAGGATAGGTGGCTATCTGAGGCAGATCTGACGACCAAAGCTGGTGTTTACGAGCATACCGTTCAGTGAACATTGTTGAACACGGGGCTTCACGGTGCTCCAGTTTTGACCCAACGATATCGTCAGTTACGACTGTAATATGCGTGAGAACATCGAAACTGGACTGTGAACTCTGGAAGCGTCTTGCTTGATCGAGTGAAACACGTTTATTGTTATCCCAGGTCTGTGGTCTTGTTGGAACTCGTTCAAATGAACGGCTGCTCGAAACGTGGACTGTGCCTCGGACGCAGGCCGGCAGGGGCAGTATTTTGAAAGAAAGGAGGGGGGATGCAGGGCACAGTCGAGTCGGCCATATTGAAGAACTCTTTTAGATGATGGTGTTTGGTTTGTGGGGAGCTCAACTGCACGGTCATCAGCGCCCGTACAAAGTCCCAAATTTTACACAGTCCATTTTCTTTTCACAATCCAGTCTAGTCACTCTAACAAATGATGATGATGAAATGATGAGGACAACACAAACACCCAGTCCACGGGCAGAGAAAATTTCCCGGCCGGGAATCGAACCCTGGACCCCGTCATCCAGAGGCAGCAACGCTAGCCCCTAGGTCACGAGCTGCAGACACTCTTTCAGAAAAGAACGAACTATATAATGTGCTGTCATCACATACCACTTCCATAGCTTATGAGAGAAATTCACCTGGGCTTCCATGGTACCTGTTTAGTACTCAAAGGCACAAGGACAGCTATGGACTACGTGAATATTACTGCGGACCACCTGCATCCCTTTAAGCTAGACCATCATGGGGGACACCGCTTTATGGTAGGCAGTTTTACTGACAGGTGGGAGAGTTTGCATGACTCAGCGACGCTAAGGGCTATGCCAGCGGTAGCATAGCTACTGTCATGGTCACCCAAACCTGACAGGTCTCGACGGAGGGGCCTGACGAAGAGTGTCCCGCAACTTAGGGGAGGGAGGGCTGTGTTTTACCCTACGAGCTCCTCCAGCAGTGGTTGGGTATGGCTAGGGCGACCCCAGTTTTCCTGATCTGGGAACTGGCTGGCGCCGACGTACCTCTTCTACTGTAACTTCTGGGCGTACTTCAGGGACCATCGTTAGGTGCAACAGTGGAACATTGTGCGTTTCAGAGACCAGAGGCCTCAGTCTCACCACCTGGACCATGAGGAAGGTTCATGCCTCTTTAAAAAGAAAAAGACGTCAACCTCGTTTGTGCTACCTGCTGATGAGGTGAATGAGTGTTGAGGTGAATGGGTGCTGAGGTGAAACAGACTCTAGCGGCCAATCTCTGGGTCACATGACTTGCTCAGGGAGATGGGGCTCTGTCTAGATCGACATTTGTTTCCCTAGTGCTTCGTGGGATCGCTATGGAGCGACCTCAGTTCCAATCTTCTCCTGACAGGAAGGGTGTACTGTCAGGGAGTACCTACACCCACGCAACAAAGAGAGCTCAGTTGGCGAGTCCACCTGAAAAAAAAGTTTCAGAATTATACTAACAGGGCAGTAGTTTGCCGTAACACTTTCATTGTAATCAAGAGAGTAGGGTAACCTTTAATCTCCCCTTTCTGTATTCACAAGGCATTGGAAGGTATTGCTGGTTCTTTAAAAAGTGTTGAACAACTTCGTTATGGAGGACTTCTAATTGAAACTACCATGTCGGACCAAGTATTTAAGCTTCTGGGATGGAAGGGCTTAGGTGACTATCATGTTGCGGCCGGTTGCATAGCACCCTTAACTTATGTGAAGGCATGGTTGCCTGCTACAATATAATGGAGATGAACCCTGAGAAGTTGCGAGAAGAATGGAAAAATATTGGAGTATGGAAGGGCAGAACTATATGCGAGGAGTCAGTGGTACATTGGAAAAAACTGCAACGTTTATTCTAAAGTTCAATCCTCCGGAATTACCATGAAAATATTTTTGCAGGCTATATCTGTCGTAAGGTTCGATCTTCGTTCCCAACCCAGTGCTGTGCTTCAAATATCAAAGATTTGGTCATCCCATTATCGCCTGTAAAGCAAGGGCTACGTTTGGGAACTGTGGAGGCCCAGCTCACGAATCGGCCAATTCTTGTACACTTCCTCCAAAATGTATAAAATGCTCTGGAGATCACCCAGTATGGAGCAGGAAGTGTGGGGTTTATAAGGAGGAAAAGAAAATTCAGGAGTTGAAACTTACGAGATATATACCCTACGGTGAAGCTAAACAAGCTTTCAAAGCTATGCAACCTTTAGTGTTCGCTATTTCTTTTGTATCGGGCCTTAAGAAGCCAGTTGCCTAGTGTGACGCGTTCACACAAATGCAGACCAAAGATTCAAGTACGAGTAAATGTTCTGGTAAGCCTATCTGTGACCGAAAAGCTGAATTTGAACCCGAAATCATTCGGAAGCTGTCAACAGTGGACTCGGAACCTTAGCCACATGCTACTGCACACCATCAGAAACTGACTAAGCCATTCTCTCAATCCGTTCAAGCTACTGTTCACACAAGTAATTGGTCGAATTCAAAGAAAGTGGCTGCATAGCTATTGGATCGGCGGGCACTCTCCCTTTCCAAAGGTGATTTTACCGTTGCGAGGACACTGATATTCACGTGGAGGAACCGCAGAGCTGAGCTCCGTCCCACGCTCTCCCTGACCTCGCGGGTGAATTACCACTGCCGAGAGGGAAGGGCAGGGGCAACCATAGCTAATCAATGGTTCTCATAGGGGCTTCCCTATTGCAGTGGAGCCGTTCGCACTTGGAAGAATTACAGCTCTTGATCCAGGAGAGACCGTTTTGCATCTGCTAACAAGAAACTTATTTTAAAGTCGCCGAAACACTTGCATTAAGAGGCAGTCATTGCCACAGGAAGGTCGAAAGTTTTTGCTCCCCAGTTACTGCAGACTCATTTCAGTGGGAAATGGGCACAGATTTGTATTCCAGTGACCTCGTTTCAGTGTAGATTCATCTGCTGACTCGAACGGTGGTCGCCAAAAGAACGCAAAGAATGATGATTCAAAGGGTAAGTTGGTTGCAATACAGTGATAGTCGTTTGCTCGTACACGTAGGCCAGGTGAGCCCTCTCTCATAGAATGCATTCGTCTAAGACACGTTGGTCCCACCCCAGGCCTTATGGTCTGGGGTGCGATAAGCTACAGCTCTTGTTCACCTTTGGTGGCTCTGGAGGAAACGCTAACCAGCATTCGGTATGTGGAAAATGTTATTAGACGTATTCTTTTGCCGTTCTTACAACAGGAAGGTGATGCGTTGTTGCAACACGATAATGCTCGCCCCCAAACTGCCCATGAAAGTCAATGTACACTGCAAGACGTGCAGTAATTTCCCTGGTCAGCACAATCTCTGGACTTGTCTATAATCTTACAGAACGACATGAACAGGTCAAGCGGATGTGGCGTAACTTATCCGAGGACAGTATTCTCCATCTGTATGATCACTTGGATGCTGGAGTCAGTGCCTGTATTGCCGACTGTGGAGGATACACCAAGTACTAATATAGTTATTTCAGCATGAGTTGATACCTGGTTCATGCTAAATGATCCAGAATACATGTAACAGATGGAAACTGTGTTTGAGGAACTGGCTTTATCCTGTTGTAAAAACGCATACTCAATTTATTCTATTTTATGGGTGCATGTGTCGAATTCTCACGGAGCCCACACTGCCTGGAATAGGTTTAACATAGGATTCACAAATGGATCCATCTGGGATTACGTCCAATGATGGATCTACCCACGTTACATCTGGGTACGGTTCAGAGGTGGATCCACCCACATTACATCTGGGGCGACATCTGGAGGCGGATCCACCAGCATTAGGTCTAGGATAGGATCTGGCGGCTCCCACAAGAAACTGTCACATGCACACACAAAATAGCTGAGTTGGGCTAATTACGTTTACAATAGCATAAGGTCAGTTGTTCAAACATTAATTCGGTTTTTCCTCACAGACACAAAGTTTCTTGGGGCAACTGACTGACGTTTTGTTGAGGTTCCACAAGAGTATATTCTTTATTCAGAATGTATTTGTTCAAATGCCAACAGCATCACATCTCCACGGGTGTTGTGTTCCGGAAAACATAAGCAAGTTTCTAAAGACACTTTAGGGCACTCATTGTCATCATTTTACCATTGAAGTATTTATGATCCTTCCCCAGTGTGGCTATAATTCAATAAAATATTTGACAATACCAGTTGTTATAAAAGTGTAATGGAACAATGTTTGTTATTAAGTGTTGCTTGAACTATCACACAACCATTAAAATCATTCTCAAAGTGTAGAAAACTTAAGTTTCCCCGAAATCTTATCCAGTAAACTGGTTGCTGTTGCAGGGTACCTACTTGCAGATGACGGCTACGACGTGTGGCTGATGAACTTCAGAGGAAACAGATACAGTGCTAGACACACAACTCTGAATACTACGGATCCCTCATTCTGGAAATTCAGGTGCAATTTTTTTTCACACTATTTTCTTTAATACACTCAAATTGTATGTACCGATTAAGATATTCAAAGGTAACAAAGATATCCTGTGGTTTGTAGCAGAACACGTGCACTCAAATTGTATACTGTAGATGGATGTGAATGGGCTCTTTTGAGATGGGTTAGATTCAAGTAGCTCTGATTTTGTTACCTATGAAGTATACTGTTACCAAATAGGTAGGCATTCTTGCCACGCTTAATAGATGTGTCGAACTCTCATCGACTTACTAAGAATCAGGAGACAAGCTCCAGCATATGCCCACCAATTGTGAAAGGCTTCGAGCCAGTAATGGGAAAACTAATGCGATAAATTGTATCGAACCAACAGCATAAACGGTAGAAAGCTTAATGTGCATTTATTAACAAATATTTGATTCAAGCGCACCCAAGAATTCTCCCAATATATATAGGCGCTTGAACATTTCCCCCTCCCGGAATATGCCTTCCGGAGATCTCTTCTAAACAACACATTGCAAGGCATCCCAGATATTTTCAATTCACTCTGTAGAATTCTGGACGTGTGTGGTGTCGCAATGTCCTGCTGGAATTGCCCAAGTCCGTCGGAATGCACAATGACATGAATGAATGCAGGTGATCAGACAGGATGCTTACGTACGTGTCACCTGTCAGAGTCGAATCTAGACGTATGAGGAGTCGCATATCACTCCAGCTGCACACGCCCCACACCATTACAGAGCCTCCACCAGCTTGCGCAGTCCCCTGATGACATGCAGGGTCCATGGATTTATGAGGTTGTCTCCATACCCGTACACATCCATCCGCTCGATACAATTTGAAACGAGACTCGTCCGATCAGGCAACATGTTTCCAGTCATCAACAGTCCAATGTCGGTGTTGACGGGCCCAGGCAAGGCGTAAAGCTATGAGTCGTGCAGTCATCAAGGACACGCGAGTGGGCCGTCACCTCCGAAAGCCCATATCGATTATGTTTCGCTGACACTTGCTGGTGGCCCAGCATTGAAATCTGCAGCAGTTTGTGGAAGGGTTGCGCTTCTGTCACGTTGAACGATTCTCTTCAGTCGTCATTGGTCCCGTAAAATGGTCGTACTGGAAAATCCCCAGTTCATCGCTACCTCGGAGATCCTGCGTCCCATCGCTCTTGCGCCGACTATAACACCACGTTGAAGGACACTGAAATCTTGATAACCTGCCATAGTAGCAGCAGTAACCGATCTAACAACTGCGCTAGACACTTGTCTTATATAGGCGTTGCCGATCGCAGCTCCGTATTCTGCCTTTTTACAAATCTCTGTATTTGAATACGCATGCTTTTACCAGTTTGTTTGGAGCCTCAGTGTGTTATTACCTAGTATTGTTCCGCACCTGCTACTCAACAGCAGCTACCCTTTCCACTCGCTCGAGATACTCTATAAAACTATCCACGTTATTTCTAGGTGCGGAAATGATTCTTTTCTGCCAAAACCAAGGCAGCTTACCTTCTAGTCCCATGATCATCATTACTGGTTTAATTTTTTTTCCGTCAGATGTGACAACCGTGAAACCCACTTTCTAGAGAACTTGATAACTGATTCGTGATCTGGAGTAAACTTTTTACCACTCCAAAATTCTCTCAAACATCGTTTTGTTTGTTGTGTGACCAGTACTCATTACGAAAGGCAGTTTTAAATTCAGAAAGAGTTGTTCATCTAATCATTACGTCAGCTGACCATCGCAAAGTATCTCCTGATATATGACTCCTTATCAAAAAAATTGTCTCATGTTTTGACAATGCATTTGGTAAAGCATCCTTAAAATCATTCCAGGACTCTAACAGGTGAATTTTTTTGTCTGGATCAAAACGTAAAAACTGACGCCATCCGATAAAATCTGCGCCAACTGAAGCAAAATGCTCTACAGTAGTATTAACAAGAGCTACCAGAGGTTACCCTATTTTCTATGTTAGTAATAATAGTATTTAGATTTTCTATTTGTAATTCTACTGCCTCCACTCTGTCAGAAATTTTTTTATCAACTTCCTTATACAGTTTCACGCAATCAGATTTTACTTTCTTAATATCCTTCTGTCAAGCGTTTACTTTATTTGTTACTTCCTCAAACCGATTAGAGCAAAGTTTGCATTCATTGCCCATTCTTTCTGACAACCTCCCTTTCCTAAGATCATCTGTGTCTTTGAAATCTTTACGAACTTTACCAGTTTCGGTTTTGAAAATACTATGCAGTTTGGTAAAAAATGGTTCAAATGGCTCTGAGCACTATGGGACTTAACATCTATGGTCATCAGTCCCCTAGAACTTACAACTACTTAAACCTAACTAACCTAAGGACAGCACACAACACCCAGTCATCACGAGGCAGAGAAAATCCCTGACCCCGCCGGGAATCGAACCCGGGAACCCGGGCGTGGGAAGCGAGAACGCTACCGGCAGTTTAGTAAGCTGTTGCCCTAATTAGACTTGCAGATCATTGTGGTTAGAATCAATTTCATTGTTTAAACTATTCAGTTTTGAGTTCATTTCAACATTTACTTTTTAATTACTACTTAACTGTTTACTACTGGATTCCATCTTGTTGTTCAGTTCTTTATGACAAGATTCAAGTTTTGAAAATAGTAACTGCATCCAGTTTGGTTTCTCTATGTCGCCACTTGGTATTTCAACCGGTGTTAAAGGAGTTTCTAGCAGTTCCTGAATTGGATGAATTTCAGAAATATTTATCTCAGTTACATTATTTGATAACTCTGTAATTACAATTTTTTTGACTTCATCTTCAATTATATCATCATCAGAAATTGGTTCTAATTTCGCAGTAATACTGTTGACAAATCACCTTCAGATTCTGGATTTATTACGAGGGCAGTTCAATAAGTAATGCAACACATTTTTTTTCTGAAACAGGGGTTGTTTTATTCAGCATTGAAATACACCAGGTTATTCCCCAATCTTTTAGCTACACAACACTATTTTTCAACGTAATCTCCATTCAATGCTACGGCCTTACGCCACCTTGAAATGAGGGCCTGTATGCCTGCACGGTACCATTCCACTGGTCGATGTCGGAGCCAACGTCGTACTGCATCAATAACTTCTTCATCATCTGCGTAGTGCCTCCCACGGATTGCGTCCTTCATTGGGCCAAACATATGGAAATCCGACGGTGCGAGGTCGGGGCTGTAGGGTGCATGGGGAAGAACAGTCCATTGAAGTTTAGTGAGCTCCTCTCGGGTGCGAAGACTTGTGTGAGGTCTTGCGTTGTCATGAAGAAGGAGAAGTTCGTTCAGATTTTTGTGCCTACGAACACGCTGAAGTCGTCTCTTCAATTTCTGAAGAGTAGCACAATACACTTCAGAGTTGATCGTTTGACCATGGGGAAGGACATCGAACAGAATAACCCCTTCAGCGTCCCAGAAGACTGTAACCATGACTTTACCGGCTTTAAACTTTTTCTTGGTTGGGGAGTGGGTGTGGCGCCACTCCATTGATTGCCGTTTTGTTTCAGGTTCGAAGTGATGAACCCATGTTTCATCGCCTGTAACAATCTTTGACAAGAAATTGTCACCCTCAGCCACATGACGAGCAAGCAATTCCGCACAGATGGTTCTCCTTTGCTCTTTATGGTGTTCGGTTAGACAACGAGGGACCCAGCGGGAACAAACCTTTGAATATCCCAACTGGTGAACAATTGTGACAGCACTACCAACAGAGATGTCAAGTTGAGCACTGAGTTGTTTGATGGTGATCCGTCAATCATCTCGAACGAGTGTGTTCGCACGCTCCGCCATTGCAGGAGTCACAGCTGTGCACGGCCGGCCCGCACGCGGGAGATCAGACAGTCTTGCTTGACCTTGCGGCGATGATGACACACGCTTTGCCCAACGACTCACTGTGCTTTTGTCCACTGCCAGATCACTGTAGACATTCTGCAAGCGCCTATGAATATCTGAGATGCCCTGGTTTTCCGCCAAAAGAAACTCGATCACTGCCCGTTGTTTGCAACGCACATCCATTACAGACGCCATTTTAACAGCTCCGTACAGCGCTGCCACCTGTCGGAAGTCAATGAAACTATACGAGACGAAGCGGGAATGTTTGAAAATATTCCACAAGAAATTTCCGGTTTTTTCAACCAAAATTGGCCGAGAAAAAAAATGTGTTGCATTACTTATTGAACTGCCCTCGTACTTTGACAGAAGCATTCTCGTTAATTTCAACTTCTGACTTCTGCAGTAGCTCCAGGAAGGCCTGGGCATCGGTGAGAGCGCGGAGTAGCTTGCTGCTAACTTGCAGGTTCACGCAGCTCCGCAATGATGCACCGTCTGCTTCTAGCCCCGGTGTAGGGCCGTCCTCTTATCTCCTTCCGTCGCGTTCAAGTCTACTGTGGCTAACATTCACAGTTTAGTTTCTACACTCGCGAGCAAACCTCAACACTGTCCTCCCAATGGTTTCGATATATTTCATTTCGGTATCCTGTTAGTGCCTATCGAGTCCCCTGCTTTGCACCGATCACTTTCACAGTTCAGTTTACCGGCTGATGAACCATATGACCGTATGGGGCGGGGGGTGGGGGGGCGCAGGTAAAATCCAATGGTCGTTATGTCGTTATGAAAAGACTCCTAAATTGTCTGTCAGTGCGTTCCACCTACCTTTGCTGTCTACAAGAGCCTGAAAACTATTTTTAAGGTCAGCCAGAGAGCGATGGAGAATATACTGACCATAATTTACAGTCAGCAAGTCCACAGTACTCTTTCTGCGCAGTGAAAGAAAATTTTCCCTCTTGGTGTTTACTCAGCGGGATCAGGAATTGTGACTATAAATAAAAGTAACAGATCAGAGGCGACCTCCAAGGGAAGTTGCAAGTAAAATGGTCTATCATCCTGACTCATAATCACCACAAGTTAATTGCTCGCCTTAAAAGTGGAAAATAATCTCGCCACTTGCCACGCGGTTTTGTCAACATTACGGACGGCAGCAAACAGTTACTTGCATGAAATTTAACCGAGCCAGGACAGTGTACAGTCCTCGCGAGCTCACTTCCTAATTTTACCGAAAACACATTCAAGTGTATCAAGCTATGACGTTACCCGAGGTACAATGCATGATGGCGTTTGACTGACGCGGACGCGGACAGTGGTGTCTCGGTGCGAAGTGTGCCACTGCCTCTCTGTCTGTATTTATACAGGCGCGCAGCGGGCCGCCAAATAGAACATCTGCTATCAATCGCTCTAGGCACCTATTGCAGTATCTAAATGGTCCTTTTCTCGGGCATGTATTAATCAAGAGCTCTGTCGTTTAACAATTTACAGTCTTCTTAATATTCATGTAAATAGAGTTAAGTTTGCTTTAGTTACTGAAAAGTTTTAGTTGGACCGCATTTAAACTTTGACAGCTAGAATTTTTAGAATGGAACTGACAGTAAAACATGACCTTTGAACTGCCTGTTTAAGATTCCTTGTAACCACTGTTATTTACAATGCAGTCTCGAAACCTAGTACAGCTGTATTATTTCATGAATGTAATAGAGTGCTGCAATGAGAACTTTCTATTACAAATGCAAATCACAATCTACCACGAATAAAGACATTTTCGTTCCAAATTTGGTTACTAGTAAATAATTTGAAAACTAATAAAGATAGCGTATTGATGTACGTATTTAATGTTCTTACGTGAAACTGAGGCTAAATCGAATTTTCATCTTTCTGTGTCTACTATTTAGCGGCTTAAATTTTTCATTAAAACGTCGATTTTAACCAAAATATTGCTCTGATGAAGTTGAGACTTGTAACTCTTAATTGTGACATACATTTGCATATTATGACCAGTTTTTAGCTTTCTAATTTTATTATTCAGCGCCACTTACTTCTCTCTGAAGATCGTATATTTTGCCTAACATGTTCATTTGATCATTCTGAGATATTACAATGTTAACATTAACATACTCAAGCATACACTGACAAAGATTGTTTCGCCTCAAATTCCAGCCGTCGATTGACGCTGGGATTATGTGCACTGTGACGACAATGCTACAGTTATTTTTTAAATAGGCAAACTATGTTAAATGTTCTGAATTTCCTGCCGCTTTTCTTCCTGGATTACAAGTTATAGTGATTGGGTGAGGATAGCAATGAGACTACTCTATGTTTTGTATAATCATGTCCAGTTACCTTACTCACTGAGCTATAAGCTGTGCACAACTTTCTACATTGTTCTAAATTACAAGATGGGTGCGCAAATAAAACAATTTTTAGAAGTTTTGTAATACATATTTTTCATACACTGTTAATCACAATGGTTAAAAAATCGATCATTCTTTTTTTCTACATCAAACCCACTGCATGTTTCCCAAATAATTGTTTCTTACCGTCTCCAAATTCACCCTGTATTGCAAACAAAGCTATAGGAAGAGTAATACGTATGTTCAAAAAGTTTGATGGTGTAAATACACTCAAGAGTCCCCAGGTGCTACCTTGAGTGTTGCAGCTCCATACCTCTCGATGAGCGTGAATGTCTGGAGAAGGAGGTATGGGTCTTACTCTGTCGCCATCTGAGCATTCATCTTACCATGTAGCTCATGGCACTCCACCAGAGAAAAGATGTATATTACTACATGGCAGTCAGTATCTGGCTCTGTATCTATATTTACGGGTTCCGATCCACTGGCAGTCAAATTATAAGTCATGACGAATAGTAGTACATTAGAACCATGAAGTTGCGGTTCGACAAGTTATGATGGTGATGCAGACATTGGAAACTGGAACAGCCGTGGGTCCTCGTCAGAAATATCAAGGGTTGATTTCTGCTCGCTGAGCGGTGGCAGTGCAAGTACACTATGTGATCAAAAGTATCCGGACACCTGGCTGAAAGTGACTTATAAGTTCCTGACGCCCTCCACTCTAGCAGGCATACGTTCAGTCAGGTGCTGGAAGGTTTCTTGGGGAACGGCAGCCCATTGTTCACAGAGTGCTGCACTGTGGAGAGGTATCGATGTCGGTCGCTGAGGCCTGGCACGAAGTCGGCTTTCCAAAACATCCCAAAGGTGTCCTATAGGATTCAGGTCAGGACTTTGGGCAGGCCAATCCATTACATGCATTTTATTGTCGTGTAACCATTCTGCCACAGGCCGTGCATTATGAACCGGTGCTCGATCGTGTTGAAAGCTGCAATCGTCATCCCCGAATTGCTCTTCAACTGTGGGAATCAAGAAGGTGCTTAAAACACCAATGTAGGCCAGTGCTGTGATAGTGCCACGCAAAACAACAAGGGGTGCAAGCCCCGTCCATGAAAAACACGACCACACCATAACACCACCGCCTCCGTATTTTGTTGTTGGCACTACACGCGCTGGCAGATGACGTTCAGCGGGCATTCGCCATACCCACACCCTGCCATCGGATCGCCACATTGTGTTTCGTGATTCGTCACACCACACAACGTTTTTTCACTGTTCATTCGTTCAATGTTTATGCTTCATACACCAAGCAAGTCGTCGTTCGGCATTACACGTTACGACCCTCTTCAGCTGTCGGCGGTCTCTGTCAGTCAACAGATGAGGTCGGCCTGTACGCTTTTTTGCTGTATGTGTCCCTTCACGTTTCCACTTCACTATCACATCGGAAACAGTGGACCTAGGGATTTTTAGGAGTGTGTAAATCTCGCGTACAGACAGACGTATGACACAAGTGACACCCAACCACCTGACCACGTTCGAAGTCTGTGAGTTCCGCGGAGCGCCCCATTCTGCGGTCTCACGATGTCTAATGACTACTGAGGTCGCTGATATGGAGTACCTGGCAGTAGGTGGCAACACAATGCACCTAATATGAAAAACGTATGTTTTGGCGGTGTCCGGATAGTTTTGATCATATAGTGTAATAGAAAGTCGAAAAATTGTCTCTCCTGATCTAACAGGCAGTGTTGATTTCTGTTCCAATACTATGGAAAAAAATGTAAGTATTTGCGAAAAGATACATGTACGAGTACAATGAAAAATAATAATGAACAATGAGGAATTTGTTAATACCTACATTCAATTTTGTGTGTCACTTTCCTTCTTTTATCGTGTCTGGTGGTGGCAGATCTCTACTGCTTACACTTCATGATGATTATCCTTTCACTGCAATGAACAGAACAGGAATGAAGAATCCTTTTGCAAGCATTCTTGGATAATTGTTGGAGGTAAGCGACTGCAGTGCCACAACAATTTTGAATTGGTGGTGGGGTAAAGGCAGCCATTTGGGTCACAAACCATAGGGGGGCATGACATGTGTAGAGTTGGCATGGCTGAACGTGACATTAAACTAACAGAGAATCGTTCTAGCAAATGTACAAGCTGGGTGAGCGTTCAAGATCAACAAGAGCACCCATTTTTATAATTTCGTACCTTTTTTACATCTTCCAAGTGGCCTAGAGTAGTGTGGCAGCGGGGAGGAGGAGGGGTGATTTGACCTTCACGGAGATATGGCAAAATTCAGATTGGGCCAGTGTGCACTCTCTCCCATTGCTAGTATCATCACCATTACAGAAAAGAGATATGTCGACAGGGTTGTTTTGAGCACACCCAGGAACCAAGGACGATACTATTTAACAGCAACCGTCCAAGCTGAGCAGCCTATACTATGCCCAGTCCTGTGTGCACCGCCCATTTGCGGGGCCATTGACACCAGTAGTATGCGGTGGTTCCAGGCTGGGCGCCGTTAAGACGTTGCTTACTGCCAAATTAGCGAACGATAGCTGCAGTGACTGCAGTTAAAATGCAGACCACACAGAGAGCTGATGCTGTTAATGAGTTACAAACGAGTTACATGATTGCTGCCATTATGCTGCCGTTATTATTTGTGAAACCTGCTATATGCAGCTGCTTTGGCAGTTAGTGCTCTCGAAAGAGCAAAAACGTGCGTTTATCAAGCTTGCCTTAGTCCAAATCGTTCAGCGTTGATCATCTGCATAGCGCGAGCGTGCGATCATTCCACATCGTATTCTTCGAATGCAACATGTGCGTAAATTTCTCATAGACATATTTGGACCATCTAACGGCAGTATTTATCACTTAATAAATAACCGCTCCAGCTGCTAGTATGTTCTTTATTATAGTCCACGGCCATTTTCGGTTTTTGTATTTAGGCCATTCTCTAATGGATATTACGCAGGTGTGAAGTTTTCACCACTAGAGAATGGCTTAAGTATAAAAACAGAAACCACTCGTGGACTACAATACAGAACATATTAGCATCTAGAGCAGCTATTGATTAATTTATTAGGGACGTTCAAAAAGAAACGAGCTGGAGGCATAATTATAGATACCAGTACCTGTATGTTAGAAGTATTGACCCTGGCTGTTGAGACACTTGTCCCACTGTGACACAAGGCGGTGAATACCTGTCTCATAAAATTCCTGGTGCTGCGATGTTCACCAGTTACGCACGTGCACCTGGACGTCGTCGTCTTAAGTAAATCGTTTGCCCTCTTCTTTGATGAAGACGGCCCCATTCTGACACTTGCTACAGCACAGGACAACAGCGAATGCCCAGCGTTACTCACAAATCATGACCACCCTTCGCCAAGCGATCAGATCAAAACGACCAGGTAATGTCACCCGTGGTGTCATTCTGCTCCATGACAATGCAAAGCCTCATACGGCCAACACAGTCGCGGCACTCTTACAGAAATTCAAATGGGAGGTTCTTGGCCACCCTCCACACAGTCCGCACCTCTCTCCCTGTGATTACGGCATTTTTGGTCCCCTTAAAAAGGCTCTGAGGGGCAAACGATTCACCTCGGACGACGACGTCGAGCTATACACGCTGAACTGGTTAACATCGCAGCCCCGGGAATTTTAAGATACAGCTATTCACCGCCTTATGTCACAGTGGGGCAAGTGTCTCAACGGCCAGGCTCAATACTTGTAACATACGGGTACTGGTTTCTGTAATTATGCCTCCAGCTTGTCTGTTTTGGAACGCCTCCTACAGTATACAGTTGCGGAGCAGCAGCACTCTCTACAAACAGAGAAACTAATACGTTTTACCATTTGGAGACGATGTCTCTGCCACCCATACATGTTCTATTCAAAGCCTTGCAACAGTTTAAGGGAAATCAGATTGTGCAAATACACGATTCCATATCTTTCGGAAGCGAATTTCTCATGTATAATGTTTGCTACCACTGTCGGTAAACCTGTGTGGGCCCTTCTTGACCAAGACGAGGCAGGCAAGGCATACAGAACAGAGTTTTACTATTGAGTTGTAGCGTCGGTGCCTGAGTTTCTTGTAGAGGCACTTGGATGAGTAGCTACGTCTCCCTTGTAACTTCGTGCATCTGGTATCTATGGCCATTTTCTCGTACTGGTTTGCAGAGTGCCACTCTCCTGGGTACTTGACTGCAGATACTTATCTTGTGATGATGTCTTCTAATGGAATTGTAGAGGGAGCTTTCTTGATGTTGGACATGAATTCAAACCTCTGGATGTTGATCTTGAAACTGATCTTAAGTGCTGTTCTGTAAAGGCCCTGTAAGTTGTAAGAAGCCTCCTGTATATACTTAAACATATTGTAGAGTTCACCTAATGAAAGGATTTCCTCACTATTCTCCAGGTCTTATATATTGTTCGCTAGGAAGATAAACTAAACTTTGTGTTCTGCCTTACGGCAGGTCTTGTCATGGGGGATGCCTCGTCAGAGAGGTCCACCGCATGAGCTTCTAGGGAAGTGATTCCAGTGGTGGTTTCCCGTTGCCTTCCACTGGTGATGATGAAATGATAATGAGGACAACACAACACCCAGTCCCTGAGCGGAGAAAACCTCCGACCCAGCTGGGAATCTAACACGGGCCTCTTGGCGTGACAGAGCGCCGCGGACTAGTAACATAAGGTCACTGGCAAAAGCTAGGCATAGTATGTCGAGGTTATCTTTCTTGTACCTTAGCTTCAGTCCAGCTCCTAGTGGTAGCATTGTCGTCCATTCTTTGGTGATTATCTCTTGGACGCAGTTGAATAGAATGCAGGAGATCGTGGCCTCCTCTGACTCCTGTTCTGGTGGGGAAACTCATGGACAGCTCACCTCTAAAGTTACCCTTGGAAGTTGTGTTCTTCAGGGTGGCCTGGACTAGTTTAAGGGTCTTCTCATCCACGCCAAGTTCCTGTAATCTGAAGAAAAGGTTTCCGCTATCTACAGACTCACATGCCTTCTGGAAACCTACTAGGACAATAGCCTAGGAATACCCACCTCGGCTATTGTAGGTGAGGACTGCCTCAACATTTTATATATATTCTGAGCAGAATCTGTTGATGCAGACGTCACCTGGTGTTAATGTAATCGTTGGCCTACCTGGCTAGTGAGCATAGTCAGCGGGCTGCTGAGAAGATCTTGTAGGTAATCAGTAATAAGGAGATAATTCTGTAAATGCTGAGGCCTGCCTTATTTCCTGTCTTGTGCAACGGATGAATTACAACAGGCGTCCATACTTCTGGCAGGATCTCTGTTGTCCGTATATCCCATGTGATCTGATCGATACCCTGCAAGGACTGTTCATCTGTGTGTTTCCACATTTCTGCTACGACGTCATCTTCAAAACAGGTCTTTTTGTTCTTGAGACCCTTGATGATATCCTCTGTTTCTACTCTGGTGTGTGGTTGAGAATCAGGGTTCCTGGTGCAAGACTCATGGAAGACGAGCCCTTGTTTAGGTTCTGTTGTGTTGAAGATCTTCTTGAAATAGTTCACAAGGACGTTGGTGTATTTCTTGTTATTCAGCTGGTGCTTCTTATCGGTCCAGTGGAAAAGTATAGTAGGAGATGTGTGCTTGGTCGTCTGCTTCTTGGGTCCGTTGTACCGATTTCTTGAGCTATTTCTCCGAAAGTTCTTGTCTGCCTGTTGCACCAGGGTCCTGAAATAACTTCTCTTTGCTCTGCACATTATGTTTTCTGTTGTTTTTCTTTGGATGAAGAAGGCTTCATAATTGGATTCATTCTTACGCTGGTTCAAGCTAAATGTCTTTCTTCTATGGCCTGATCGCATTCTGTAATCCACCACAGGATTGGATGAGGTGGAGACAATTTCTTGGACGGCATCAACCAAAACCTTTTGTAGGGAAGGCCATCCTTCTATGTTTATTTCCTTAGGTGCCTTGAAAGTCACAGTCTTCATCATACAGTCGCAGGGTGCTGAACCTGGATACCTTATGGCTGCTTTGGCGATTTGGTATTCTTCTTAAGGACCGCAGGTTAGTCTCGACAAGTGAGAGATAGTGATCAATGTCTATATTGTCTTCTCGCAAATCCTTGACATTGTGTATTTTCTTGTGGTATCGCTGTTCAATCGCTGCATGAACTATCTGGTATTCGCCAAGAATGTGCTGTGGGCTCTTCCAGGTTTTGGCCTTCCTTGTAGGTCTTCCACATCTTTTTAGTTGGCGTCGTTTGTGGGTGTGTGGAAGTTTACTATTGTGTATAGTACGTTACAAGACCTGGCGGATAGTGAGGAAATCGTTTCGTTGGGTAAAGTGAACTCTAAAATATTTTCAGCCGTCTTGTGTTGTGCAGTGAACCCAGTCCCCAAGCGCGGGATTGTGTTTATTACTCTTTCATCCGGTTTTCCCTTGAAGATACGGCGTGCTTTGCGCTCTGCTGTACTCTCCTCTGTAAACTGCGTATGTTGTAGTACTGTTAACTTGATTTTGTATTCGTTCAGCACTTCGAGCGTTTGATAGAGTTTACCTATGTTCTGTAGAGATTTGATGTGGGTTGTAACTAGGTAGGTGATGTTTCTCTTGCTTTCTGGTGGGATTTTTTTATTGTTCTTAGTATTGGAATACATGAGGGTGGAGGTTTCCAACCTGTTTGTCCCATCTTATGTGGGGGTAGATTGCTTACCACATGGGGTAAGTTTGCCATTATTAATCTGCCACTAAGCTCCTGCTTGTCTTAAGCTCTAACACTAGCCTTAGCTTAATCTTCTGTACATCGTAACTAGTCATTTTGATTTCTGTTATTAATGGTTTATATGAACCTTTTCTTGGCTGCTAGATTATTCATTCTGAGCCTCAGAGTCGATTACTACATCATGTAATCTGTTGCTGTTGAGTATACTCAAAGCTTGTGTACTAGTTTCATCCCGTGTAGATAGTGGCAGTGGTGCACATATATGCCCGTATTATACGCTGCCTTCTTCACCATACTGGCCACCATGCAGAATCAGTGGTTTGTGTGGTGTCGGGATGAAGTCCCAATGCATGGACACTACAAACTGGTACTAGTTACACTAATACTAACTAATATTAGCTGTGATCAAACTGATACTATCAGTAAGCAACCTCCTTCATTGGCTGATGTCTCGAACTACCGATATTTACACAGTCGTGTTTGGAGAGGAAATTGACACAATGATAGTGATCAGGAACCATCTGCTCAACAAAGGACGAACAATTGGTGGACTGTTGACTAGAGGACAAGACAATAGGTTGGAGGATTTTGTACCGATACTGCTACACTCTCCCTTTATCTTCGTTAGAGATGGGGTGCCAGAATGAAATTTTCTCTCTGCAGCGGAGTGTGCGCTAATATGAAACTTCCTGGAAGATTAAAACTGTGTGCCAGACCGAGACTCGAAATCGGGACCTCTGCCTTTCGCAGGAAAGTGCTCTACAGACTGAACTACCCAAACATGACTCACGACCCGTCCTCACAGCTCCAGTTCTGCCAGTACCTCGTCTCCTACTGGCAGAACTGAAGCTGTAAGGAAGGGTCGTGAGTCGTGTTTGGGTAGCTCAGTCGGTAGAGCACTTGCCCGTGGAAGACAAAGGTGCAAAGTTCGAGGCTCGGTCCGGCACACAGTTTTAATCTGCCAGGAAGTTTCAGAGATGAGATGCGTCAGACATTCTTTCACGATACCAACCCAAAAAATAGCTGACCCACCTCCCTGCTGAACCCATGGAGTTACATACCTGAGATGTGCGCTAGTATCTCTACCCTCTTTTACCACGATCGTCAGGTGTCAGAAAAATTATGCACTCTTTGGTGAAGAGAACCTGGCACCATTGATACAGTTTCAATTCCAGGTGTTCCCTTGCCTAACTTATCTGTACATGAATCTGCCTGTGGGTTTGTAGTGTTGCTTGTGATGGACGCCAAATTGATTGTATGGGGATAGTCGTGTATAGCCATCGTAGCTGCCTCCAAAAGGGCAACACGCATTTCTGTTGCATTCTCCCAGGGATAATTACCAGACATAATTTGTAGGTAGCGGCCATTAACCAGTGTATTTGACATCAGGCAGTGACTATAGGGCAAATATTCAATGTTTTATGTCTGACGATAGAGGCTGAATGAATACCGTCACTGTGGTGAACGTCAGTTTGGTGGGCACTTCCCGTGCTAATTATCTGCCCCCCCTCCCCCCCCCCCCCCCCGTGAAGTGACAATGTGTCCATGATATATGAATAAAATGGCCTCCAAGGCATGTTGACAGATTAAACTGTGTCCAAATGCCATATTGTCCTGTTCATGATTGATGACACAGCACACTCTACTGTAGTGCACTGAGAATGCGGGTACACTACCTGATCAAAAGTACCTGGACACCTATTAGTGGAAACAAATGTGAGGAGTGTCCACCATTCGCCTTGATGACGGCTTGAAATCTGAGGTGTCTGAATATCTGTGAAGGAATGGCGTCCACTATTCGTCGGGATACGAAATCACAGAAGGTAGTGGGGCCTGGAGTTTATAATGGTTGAAATATTCGTGAAGGATTAGTTATTCAGGTGGCATACAGTAATTAGCCCACTTTCGAAGTCTGAACTCTTCTAATCAACCAATTCTTTCGTTATTGCTTCTTTTCTGATAACACACTATTCCCCGCCTCCTTTTTATACCGGCTGCTCTGCTTTTCGTGACATCTAGTGGTCAATTTCGTATTAGTTAGGGATGTGTGGATATTTTTGACCAGCTAGTGTTTTACCTTCATTAGATTGGTTGTACGTATCGTTTTTCTGTTGTCAAAAGAGAAAAAGAGATTTCCGATGAAAAACAAACTATGCAAGTCCTGAGGATGGTTGAAATATTTTTTAGCAATTTAGATCCCACAATACATCCTCTCCTGCCAGAAACTACTGTTTATAACAGTTTCATTTAAGACCAGGATCCAAACCAACTATCTCAGTGTTGCGCAGCACCGCGCTGTGATGCATTAACGATCTTGGCTACGTATGCGAATCTTCTTTAACAGTGATACATAAAATCTTTTTAACCTGTGAAGAAGAAAATTATTTGCAATGAGTGAATGAATCTGCAGTTGATTCTGAGTAAGGATGAGCTGTATTTAAAGTAACTACATTATTGAAGTAATACTGTTATTGAGTAGTTACTGAAACACAAATAATTCGATTCATACTGGTTGTTGTTAAATCTTTAATGTTCAGGGATTAACTTGCAAAAATGGTGTTTTTGCCATTTGCCCTTATACTAGTTACGAGAAAAAGATGTCTGATTAAATGAAATGGTGTTAAATGTTATCTTTTCTTAGGCAGTGTGGTATCAGCAGGAACAGAAGTGTATTGAAGTCTCTTTATGGTAAGCAGTATGGAGTAGTCAGCACTGACGAAGCGGCAAAGAAGAAAGGAAGGTAATTTTTGGATATATTGTGTCGTCGCTACAGTTTTATTAGATAAGGAGAACTTGCTCCTATTCGGATGAACGGGGGTGAAATAGGCCATGCCCATTTAAAAAATTCGTCCCAGTGATCGTCTTGAGGGGTTTGGGGAAGTCACGAGAAACTAATTCTGAATGACCTTTTAAAAAATCGTCCCAGTAATCGTCTTGGGAGATTTAGGGGAGTCACGAAACCCTATTTGTGGATGACTAGGCAGGGAGTTGAACTGCTGTCCTCCTGAATGCTAGTGTCTTACCATTGCGCCACCTTCTTTGGTGAAACTGTTCAAGAGGCCAATATTAGAAAATATGTAACTCAGTTGTTCATTGCCAATAGTGACATTTAATTACGATATTGAGGAGGTAATGAGAGAAATACAACTATTTCGATTTGAGAGCTGGATGTTAATTGCAAAATCAGGCATGATGTAGTTCGCTGATGACGTAGCAGTGATCGCTTGAATTGAAGATAAATTGAGTTAGGTGCTTGATTCAATGTACAGAGTGCTAACTGACAGTTAATTAATTAAAGACTGTTCTTCTGAGGTTAGTAACATATTAACCTATTTATGGAACTGAAATTTATCAGTGAAATAGTTCCCAAATGATTAGAATACTGAAGTTAAGCCTTTGTATATTAAAGGAGATAAAGAAATATCATCAAATTTGCCGCGTGGGGTAGCCTCGTGGTCTCGGGTGCCTTGTCACGGGTCGCACGTCTCCCCCCGTCAGAGGTTGGGGTTCTCCCATGGGCATGGGTATCTGTGTTGTTCTTAGTGTATGTTAGTTTATGTTTGATCAAGTAGTGTGTAAGCCTAGAGACCAATGACCTCAGCAGTTTGGTTCCATAAGAACTTACCACAAAAATATAATCAAATTTCTGTCCATTTTACATTTAGCAGTATTCTGGAAAATTTTACCAAACGTAATATACAATCGGCTTCTTAACCATCTCACAAAAAATAATATATTGTCCAAGTCACACCTCGGGTTTCTGAAGAATTCAGATAATGAGAAGGAAGTTTAGACATGCAGCGAGAATTCATGTAGACAATAAATTACAAGCTACTGGTGTATTTTGTGATCTGTCTAAGGGGTCTGATTGGGTAATTCACAGTTTTATTTTAAGAAAATTATAATACTATGGTGTAACAGAAAATGCTGCAAAATTTGTCTCTCAGAACTACTCACCAACTAAAACGAATTAATTTCTACACAATCATGGTTTTCTACTTATTTGCTCATATTCTTATATGCTTGGCACTCAGGCTCCCTTAATGCTTCTGACAAATACACTCCAAACGCAGTTCCACTTGCCATATTGGTCACAAAAAGACCTCAAAGGACAAAGCTATCTAACACCAATCTTTTTTTTCAAATTTAGCAAGAATTTGAAAAACAAAGAAAAACCCTTCAGGTTATGAAATTTGAAAGCCCAGAAACTAACACGAAATTTTGATTTATCCCATATTCATGTACTATTACTATAATATTATTGGCATTGGCATTGATCATATAATACGTTAACAAACGTTCTGCATATATGCATCCATCAAATAACTCCATCCAACATGCGAAATTCAGTGTCCCTTGATTTAAACATAGTAGTAGCTAATGAACAAAAAAACAAGACTAACTACTAAGCAACTGATATGAAACATTAGTCCAATAATAATTCAATTGTACAAATATTCAACTAAATGTATTGAAAGTATAAACCTATTATTCTTTGCAGCTGCATCATATTAAGTCTGAGTCAAAAACATGGCTCGGAGCACTATGGGACTTAGAACTTAGAACTACTTAAACCTAACTAACCTAAGGACATCACACACATCCATGCCCGAGGCAGAATTCAAACCTGCGAATGTAGTGGTCATGCAGTTCCAGACTGAAGCACCTAGAACCTCTCGGCCACTCTGGCCGGCAAGTCTCAGTCATCATTAGGTTTCACTTTAACATGCTCTACATCGACACTTGTTATTTTTAATTGTCTGCTGAAAAAAATAGAAGGAAAGTTAACAAAACGTGAGTCAGAATACACTTTACGTTGCACTACCACTCACACAGAGAAGCATTCTAGTTTGTAGTTATGGTGGTATATACCTCATGATCTGTTGTGGCAAGGTTGATTACACAGTTCGTCCCTGTGCTGGAGCACATGTGGTATTGTTGACAAAATCATCAGCTGGCTTGCATTCTCGCCTGCCACTGACTTTGTATTTGACAGTGTCCCCATATGCATGCCCTCTGTGCACTGTTGATATTCAGTCTACGTTCAGCTCTCTTCTTGGTGGAGAGGCAGTCCCAACCTGCACCTATGCAGACTGTTAAGCCACCCATTCACATTCCAACCAGGTGACGTACTCCCCTGCCAAGCACATGTGTCCTGATGCACTCACCTTTGTGTGGGAGATTTTACAGTGGGTGGGTCCATGGGCTGGGTGTGCCAGCTCCACCAGTGCACTAAAGCAGTGCTAGTCCTGACTGCTACCCACCACTCCATACTCTAGCATTTTCCCTTCTGTTTTGGCTTGGTGAAAGCTGCCCTGTGACTGGGGTCCGCCACGCAATCGCATTTTGCCCACACACCATCACATGGGTCGGCGACCCACTCAAATTGGGGGGGGGGGGTGATGGGTTGGTGGACTGGTCAACTTGTGAATGGCTTTTTATAATCCTTGCTCCCTGTGTTGCTCTTAGCTCTTGACGTGATAAATATGTGAAGAAAAAACAACTTGTGCCTGAAGCCATCCATTCATAGGCTGACAAGTTTGCCAACCATCACCCACCCCCCCCCCCCCCCCAACCGAGTGGGTCCCCGACTCATCTGACTGTGTGTGGGCACATTGTGACTGCATGGTGGACCCCACCTGTGCTCATTTATGTCGCAGTTTCCACCATGGAAAACTTTAGAGAAAAGGACAGTGTGTGGGGTGGCAGTAGAGGTCAGAGATAACAGGTAGTGGTGAGAAGGTGGAGCTGACACATCTGGAGTGTGGACTGACAACTATAATATCATACACCATAAAGGCGAAACGTGTTGGGGCAGACCAGCTAGGTGGGGGGGGGGGGCCTTGGCTGACTGGACAGCCTTTGAATGGGTGGCGTAAGTGCCCACTGTAAGTTTTACTACTCATCTTAAACTTGAGCATAAACGCTAAATTCGTCTTGGGAATCCCTATTCACCATATTTTCTATACACACAAGACTCTTTGCATTAACAATGTTAGTTAAAAAGGTGTGTGTGTGTGTTTTGTGAGTGGAATATCACAAAACACTACTCATCTTACACTTGAGCATAAACGCCAATTTCGTCTTGGGAATCCATATGCACCCTATTATCTATACACAAAAGACTCTTTGCATTAACAATGTTAGTTAAAAGAGTGTGTGTGTGTGTTTTGTGAGTGGAATATCGCAATATTAGTTACAGTACATCACTGACAATTTTTGACTACCTATGCTGCTTAACGAGGCTCTTAGCATGTCTGTCTTCTTTCTGTCATTTTTTTCAAACCATCAAATACATTCCATCTCTTCTCATAAGACTGTTTTTGCCGGCTCTGGTGCACTAACGTAACATTAAAATAAATTCTGTATTTTATATATAAAACAACTGATTTTTAAGAAATTTAAAACTGTGCCAAAAAAATTCAGTATATTTAATTAACTAAACTAATTATATAACGTTAACTAAATACGTATTTTCTACAACAACACAACAAAAAAATAAACAACTGATTTCTAATGACATTAATTAATATACTATGTGATTGTAGCGTAAGAACATGTATTAGTTAATAAAAGTAAGTTATTCTCTTAAAAAACCATATTCTGAAAATAAGTCAATTAATTAAAATCTATTAGTTACCAAAAGTACATTATTTTAAAAAATCACATTTTAAAGATGAGTAAATTAATTAAAATGTGTTAGTTAACAAAAGTAAATTTTTATAAAAAATCACATTGTGAAAGTAAGTAAGTAATTTAAAATGTATTAGCTAAGAAAAGTAAATTATATTAAAATTTTCAGTTTTTATTTTTTCTATCTTTCTTAAAATGTTTCGGAAATATATGTAAGCATGAAGTTAACACTTTTATAATTTTTAAAAGTCTCTCATTCATTTATATAGAAGCAAATGTTAATAATTAAAAATTTTCAGTAAGTAATCTATGTTGTGCATCATATGTAAGATTCTTTTTACCATACATAATTACATAAACAAGTGTATCATTTGGAATTTTATCTTTAAAAGTTGCTCAAAGTTTCATATTGGTTTTTTGTGTAGTTATAACACTTTTTTTTCTACGTGTCATATTGATTACATAAATTGGATAATTAGTTATAAAACTAAATGGATCAATATCAATATCTGATTATAGTAAATTAATTCTTTTAAAATCTAGAAATGCATGATATGATTTTAGAAAATTATTTAGTGGATTAATATTCCACAATTCTTGAGGAAAAACATCATTTTTACTATTTTTTAAATATGTGTTCTGCAATTTAACGTGATCAAATAATGATGAATCAACTAATTGATTATTTTTACGATTTGTTTGAAATACAACAAAAACAAAATATGACATTTCAGATTCTATAGAATTATGGTAATTTTTGTATCTAGTTCAAAATTGTTTTTACCACATAATCCAGCAACTTCTTCTGCTTGAAGTTCATAAAAAAAAGCAAGAATTTTAGAATTTTTAAAATATTTTCACGTTGTTTAAGGTCGTAATTTGGTTCACATTTAACAACTGGTACATGAATTTCCATAGATTCCATAGCTATTTTTCCTTCTTGAGGAAGTGTATCTTTTATTTCAACACCAGCACCATTTTTATCAAACCAACATAAAATTCCATCTCCAGAAGATGAACTTCGTTTCCTCCAAACATAATTTCTTTATAATCTTTAAAAAATCCTCCAGGCAATGATAATGGATAAAGTACTTCATTTGTTTTACTATTTATTTTTCCTCTATTTAGACTATATCGATCTAAATTTATTTTATCAGTAAAATATGAAGTTATATGTAATAAAACTGTTGATGAAATAAAAGGATGTTCAATTATAGAAAATATATAATTTCCTTTTTTTGTTGCAATGAAGTCAAACAATTTAGTTACATAATTGTCAATAAATTTTTTATTTGATTTTCCTTCATAAGTTGGATAATCTGTACTATCATTTCCAATAATACTAAAATTCATATATAATTGTACATGATTTGGATGTACCCAACATCACTAATATTTGTATCAATTTCTGTATCTTAGTTTGGAAAATTTAAGTTATTTTTAGTTTTTTCATTAACAGGAAATGAAAAAAACTGATAACTTTCAATTTTACTCATGATTTACTAAGAAAAAAATTTATTAACATTATTTAATTTGTCTATTACACTAGCACCATTAGTCAATTAAATTATCATATTCATCATTTATAGTAACTTCTAAATCTTCAATTGTATTAAAAATAGAACATTTACTGGATAATTTGGTTCAGAAATTATTGGTCCACCAAATTGTGTATTATGTTTAAATGAAGCAATAATTTTAGTTTTTGTATGAAAATGATAATTATGTTTTACATACATTTCTCCAGCAAGATTAAAATTTATATTTATTAATTCAGTAAGGAAATATTTCAGGAACGTTTTTAGCTATGGCTTTTTCGTTAGCTAAAACAACTTGATTATCAAAACCAACTAAATTTTCAACACCATCTGCTGTATCCATATCCTGTTATATATCACTTTCAATAACAACTCTGTTTAGAATTTCATCTGCATAATATGTACATCAGGTTTTTTCAATGTATAATTTTTTTAAATTTTTTAAAACTATATTGACCTATAGGAATTTCTATTCTTTCTCCAACAGAATGAAGTTTAATATTGTTTGTTAAAAAGTGGAATAAAAACCAAGTAATGAAATATTAGTATAACTATCATGTATTGGAAAAGTTAATCTTTTTCTAAGTATAGAAGGTTTATTACTGAGTTGAAATAATCTACTGACTTACTACTGAAAAACTAACAATAAATGCAAAATTTATTAATACATTAAAAAATTAAATAAATGAAATAATATAAATAAATAAACAATATAAATTAATGAAAAAATTATTAATAAATGAACAAGACATATTGGGAACCTAAAGTAAGAATTCCACAAAAAATTTAAAGAACAATCATGGTGACTTTTAACAAATTCTATAAGTTGTGCAATAATTGAACCAAGTGGTTGTGGAAAACCAATATTAATGATCGATAATTATATTTTCACTCCAGGATGGTTATATTGGAACAAAATTAAACACTTGTATGTTTAATCAAAAGTTTAGAACAATCAGAGTATCAAGAATTTATAATACAATGAAAAAAATTAAAGATAAAATGAATGAAACATTGTTAGTTTTATTGAAAATAATGAAGTAATTATTCCATTAGGTGAATGTGAAAATAATTCAGTTGTTGTTTATAATGATTTTATTCTATAAAATCAAGATATTGTATGATAATATCTTACTTAAGGAAGACACAAAGTTAAAAATTGGATTTATCTTATTCAAAAATACCTAAACACTTAGTCAGAGACAATTTAAATATTTTAAATATTTTTAGACAAGATGATACAACTTTAACAATAATTAAATCACATTTATCACTAATTTATTGGTGGATATATAAAGTTAGGTAATTTTAAGGAATTGTGTAGTAAATATTGGAATGATGAATTTGGTTTCTAACAATAAATACGTCTAGAAAACTAAATAAAGGTAAGTTGAGAAGTAAAATACAACATTCTTTAACAACAAACATGAAATGTTAAAAATTTATTAACAACATAAACAATAAATATAACCATTAAAAATTAAATAAAAACATTAAATATAAACATAAACATAAATACTAACATAAACATAATTAATGTTTTTTATTCATTTATAAATGTTTGCAAAGGAAGATGAAAAAGTTGTTAAACAAGTTAAAAAATATATAAAGATAACTGAAGAACTAAAAGAAAAATTTAAACTTGGGAAAAAACAACCAAGAACAATATATGAGATACATAAAGAGGAAGATCAACCTGTCATTGATGCTATTGAAAAAGAAAAACAAGGTATTATAGGTTTAGGTGATAATGTTTTAAAAGCAATTGAAGAAAATAGAGAAGTTGAAAAACAAATGGTTACTTATCAACATGATAAAGAAGATTTTGAACATTTATCACCAATTAAAAAATTAACATATTGGTCTGATGATATTGCAGGAAAATATGATTACACTTTAATTGAATCACAAATTAAAGATCTATTTCGATAAAATCAAAAGAAGAGAAGAAAATTAAAAATATAAATGAAATTAAAAGAAGAAATTTAAATGAAACTAAAAAATAAATGTCAGTGAAAGAATGTTGAAGTATCTTACTCATAGTGAAGACAAAGTATTTGAATTAAAATCTGTTGGAATATTTAAATATGTAGGTAATTTACCTGTAGAATTCTATGGTGATAAGTTAAAAATTGGTGAAAAAACATATGAGGTACAGATGGATTAATGAAACTTTTAACTGAAAAACAAATTGCTATAGATGATTCAAATGAAAAGTTTGATGGTATAGATTTATCAAATGATGCAGATATAATATTAAATTCGGGAACATTATATTCTGATAATAATCCAAATGAAATAAGATCAAGTAAAGGTAACAGATATTTATATTTAATGATACAAATTCTTAATGAGTATTTTCCAAATTTAAGAAGACAAACTGTACATTCTTCAGATTTTAGTTCTCCTTAAAAACAAAAAATAGGTGTAGGTTTAGTTAAAAATATAAAGATAAATCAATTGAATATGTTTGGTTAAATGATGTTACACAATTAATTGATAGATTGGCAGTATTTCATGATGAAGAATTAGCTGGAATTAATAATTTTTATAATGAAAAAGTAAGTATTCCACAAATGTTAAGAAATAAATATAGTGGTTTTATAATTGATAAACCAAAAGGAATTCCATATTTGACTAGATTTTTAAAAAATCTTCTCCATACAATTTGGAAAAGTGATAAATATGGAAAAAGATTAGGTAATACTTTAATTAACAAATGACAATTTCAAGTGCGTTCTCGAGATTATAATTATTGTGGTCCAGGTAAAAAATTACAAGAAAGATTACCTAAAGTTGATAAAGGTTTAAATCCATTAGATGAAGCCTATTCAAAAATATGATATTGCTTATAGGCTTAATAAAGATTTAGAAAAAAGGTATATAGCTGATAAAGAACTTCAATTAGCTGCCAAAGAATGAAGGTATGAAAATGATACTTCATTTGGTGAAGAAGTGCCAACACCTGTTGGACGAATATGTATGGAGAAAGAAAGTAAGGTTTGGGAATAATTGTTTATATTAATGAAATTTGTTGGGATTATAAAAATCTTAATAAGTGTTTAAACTA
Organism: Schistocerca americana; assembly: GCF_021461395.2. Taxonomy (NCBI): domain Eukaryota; kingdom Metazoa; phylum Arthropoda; class Insecta; order Orthoptera; family Acrididae; genus Schistocerca; species Schistocerca americana. The sequence continues at coordinate 887,765,529 of NC_060130.1, read as the reverse complement.
TTTACAAAATCTTTATAAATTTCTAACTATATTTAAATCTTTATTCATTTTTAAACTATATAAAAATCTTTATACATTTTCAAACTATATAAAAAACTTTATAAATTTTAATGTATATAAAAAATCTTTATACATTCTTAAACTACAAAAGTTTTTAAACTATACAAAAATCTTTATCTGTTTTTTAACTATATAAATGAATAATTTTACCATTGATTATACTTTGCTACCTATCGGCAAAACAAAACCAAAATCTATTAAATAACGATAAATAATAACAATTAAATAAATTGAACGATTTTTAACTGAACCAAAAAACATGAAAGCGATAAAAGGCTAGTGGAAATTTACTTATTACATTATGTATTCCTGTTGTAAAACAAATTATTGAATATTTATTGAAAAAAAAGATGGTAAAGGAATAGCACAACATGAAGGTAGATTTTTACCATTATTATTAGCTGCATTACCTTTTTAGCAACAATTGGTTCATAGCTGGTGGATCTGCAGGAATTGCAAGTGCAGTATTAAACATAAAGAAAAATAATTAAGAATTAGAAGAACAGAAACGACAAAGTTAGAAATGGTAAACTAAAGTTGGTATTGTAATAAGAAAACAAAGAAATTTCAAAAAGTAATCGATAAATATCCTAATGCATTAAGTAATTTTGATATTAAAAAAACTTACTACACAATTATTAATTAAAAACTTTCATGGTACAAACATGATTGATGAATTATTAAATTAACCATTAAAAATTGAATGTGGAATGGTACATCTGATAATCTTGGTACTCATTAGACGTTTTACTATAAAAATAATGATAAAAATTTGTTTTTATAGGTTTGGTTTTTAGTATACCAAAACAATTAGATAAGTATTTAGCAATACTTGAACTATACTACAATACAGAAAAATACAAATTTTGATGAAGTAATATGTGGTCATTTATGTAATTTGTTTAGAAATTGAATGTGACAACTATAATTTTAATGATGTTTTAGGTCTAATAAATGGACATTCTTGCAAGTAGGATATATCTGACTAAACAAAATGAACAAATACAAATACATCTACATTCAATGTAGAAAAAATTGAAAATATTATTAAAAAGCTTCATTCATTTATAGATTTAAACATAACTAATACAACAACATTCAATTTAAAAAAATTGAAGAAATTGAAGATAGTATTAAACAACTACAATCAATAATAGATCCAAAGATAACTATTGCAATTAAATAATTTCAAAAATCATTCAATTATATTTTTAATTATATTGTTAAAGTAATTAAAAGCTATATTGGTTTTAAAAATAGAAGACTTGTCAATGTAAATGATCCAATTGATGTAAAAGATGTAGTTAACAAATGTTATTTTTTTAATGAACTATCAAATTTTGTTACGAAACCAGAATGTACAAGCGTTTTAACAGAATTTAATTACTATGTTAAAAATACTCGATTTAAAGAATAAATTAATCAGATTCGCAACACTTTAAAAAATTTCTTTACAAAAAAGGAAATAGAAAAAGCTTTTCCGGATTAATTCTCAAAAATTGAGTTAACTCCATACTTTGAACATTTAAGAAATCTTAAGGGTGAAGTTTATGATATACAAATAATTAAATTTTCTTTTATAAGATGTGATGGACAAAAAATATTTATTTTGAATATGATTTCATACTTAAAAAAATTTTTATTGTTGGTAAAAATGTAAATAGAGATTCAAACAATCATGATTTTGATATAACAGTAAGTGTAGCTATTATTTTATACCAAATAAATAATAATAATCAAACAATGATGATACATTTAATTAAATTTTATAACTGTGAAATTGAAAGTTTCTGTTAAAACTATTCCTGTAGATATAAATTTATTTCTATTTGGTGAAATAATTAAAATTTAAATTTTTTAATATATAACGATTTTATTATATATAACTGAAAATCATTCCTCAGATGACAATCACATTTACTGTTTGAAGTGTAAAACATTTACTGAAACACTTAATCCACATAGAGTAACTACTAAAAATGGAAGACAAAGAATTGAAGATATTTATACAATCTGTAAAACTAAAAAGGAATAAATTCGTTAAAAAAAGGTTGTAGATCGTGAAGGTTTTAATAATAACATTCGTTGAAATACAATTACATAAACCAATTAGAAATAATTTTAAAAGAAGAATGTTGTTTCTTCAATATAGATGATTTATGGCAAGCTGATTTAGTTGAAATGGATTCTGGAAATTTAAAATAAATTTCGATTGTAAATATCAACTATTTCCATCAAATTGGGAATTCGATCATCATGTACTTTAATTATTTCATCTTTTTATTGAATTATTTAATCTTTCATTTTTATTCTATCATCTTATTTTTAATTATCTCATTGTTTAAGTTATTCAATTTTTGTAAATTTTCTGTACAATAATCTTTGTTTTATTCAATCTTTGTAAAATTATATTTGATCTTTGTGAAAAGTTGCCAGTGATAAAGAAAAACCTTTATTTTAAAAATAATTAATTTCATATTGAAATAATTTTATTAATTTTATATAGAAATAATTGTATTATTTTTATATGGAAGTAATTTTATTATATTTTTAATTATTTATAATGACATGCTGGTAATTATCTATCTTATTTTCCAATTTGTATCTATCATTATCATGAGGACTTAGTCCTTTTTTATTTACTTTAATTCTACAGATTTCTTGTCTTTCACTTTCAATTAAATTATATTTTATATATTGTTCTATATTGCTAAAAAACCATCTTTAAAATATTCTAAGCTTATTTTGTTTATAACAACATATTTCTTAATTCCTTTAGATTTTTTCTATATTTTCACCAACCTTATAACATTTCCGCTCTTAAACCACAAAATTCTTGAACTACTTTTCTGTTACATTCATCTTTCACTTTACCAAAAACTTTTCGCTTTACTTGTGGAATGTTATATATATTACCTGTTGGATAATCACTTGTATCAAAATAATAAATCTTTGATTTTATATATTCATAGAATTTTTTTTAATATTATAAATACAAGTATCTGTAGCTTGATAACATAATTAAATATTTCCTACATATTTAGGTTTCATAATTCAATAGTGAAAATCATACATTAATTTTTTAGATAAATAAAGCGAGCAATTACTTTGTTTAAATTTAAAAACCTTAGGAATTTGTTAAGTTACATTCCTAAAGATAAATATTCTTTAAGATTTCTATAATGTACTACATAATTATCTTTCTTTTCTGAAGTTGTTATTACCTCACTTTCATTTGTACCTGTAAGTAGTTTTGATTCAGCAGCAAACGGCAAATCTTTATGTAAATCATGTAATTTTTTTGACTGTTCTAAAACTACATCAAATATATAACGATTTTCACAATTGTTTGAAATTTCATTTATTTTTGTACAATTAAAATTATTTGATTCATCCCATTGAAATCTACCATATGGTACATATTGGTTCACAGGATAACCATATAAATTATTTGCATCGATATTCGTTATACAATTTGATATCTAATTGTTATTAAAATCTTTTAAATATTTATTATTTGCTTTTACATATCGTTTACAACATCGTCAAATTCCTCCTCTTATTCCCTTTTCAACCATTAAAAGCCTATCATAATCATATAATAATTCAAGTTTTTGTTCAGTCATTTTTATCGTTGCATCAAAAGATAAACTGGGAGCTGTAAAATACCAAGAAGCATCTCGATTGTATGTTTGTATACATGTTTTTCTAAAATTCCAAATACATTACTTAATAATAATACATCAGATACAAATTATGATATTCACCAAGATCTTTTAATTGAATTTTTCCCAAACTAATTTAGCTTGTTTATAATTTTCAACAGTTATGTTACAATCATTTAATTTACTGTAAAATTTTTCTTTTGTTGGTAATAGCGTTCCATCAAATTTTTTCCAAGGAACCACATATTCATATAGATAAACTCCATTTCTAAATACTTAATTAAATTATTCTGGAGAAAAATATTTTTTAATATTTTTCAATTGATTTTTCTTTACATTTGGTTAAAGTTTATTAAGTGAAGAAGCCATAAATCTAAATGTATCAACAAACCTAATTTAAAATTTTTTTATGTTTAACAAAACTAATGAACTTCTTTTTAATTGTTTGTTTTTTGTTCTATTTGTTTATTATCATAACCAAGTTCTTTTACGAAAAGATAAGAATTTTAACCTGATAAATTATGTAAATAAGTGAGTACAAAATATGGTTGTTTTAGTTTTAATTAGTAATTATTGCATAATGGAGTAATATATTTTCCAGTTAGATTATCATGATGACAAACTTTTTTTATTTTTCGTATAATTATATTTAAATTATGTAAATTTCTTCAGTTTCACAATTCTTCAATTACAAAATTAATTTTCCAATTTCTTCAACTTCTTAATTTATACATTCAATAAATTTTTTATAGCAATTGGGTCCTCTATAAACAACAGGATCTTTATAATTTCCACTTATATATTTAATATAATAACAAAATCCACTCAGTTAATGTTCTCGATAGTTCATTGTATGTGTTTTTCTGGATTTGGTTCACAATTATCCATATTTAAAAGTAATCTTTCAAAAACAGCATACGCAACAAATGGAAGTTTTTGTGTATATTGTTGTATGATATCTAATGTTGTACAATTATCTAATTTTTCTTTACTATTGAAATGTAGTAAACATAAATCACAAATAAACCTTTCTTTAACATGTATCTTGATTTGACTATTTTATTATGTCACAATGGTGCCCCCCTTCTAAAAGCCATGTACCTAAAGTCTCTAGAGGAATGGAAGGTTCCAAATGATTAGAAAAGAGCTCAGGTAGTTCCAGTTTTCAAGACGGTTGTTCGAGCAGATGCGCAAAACTATAGGCCTATATTTCTGACGACGATCTCTTGTATAATTTTAGAACATGTTTTTTGCTCGCATATCATGCCATTTCTGGAAACCCAGAATCTACTTTGTAGGAATCGACATGGATTCTGGAAACAGTGAACATGTGAGACCCAACTCGCTTTATTTGTTCATGAGACCCAGAAGATAGCAGATACAGGCTCCCAGGTAGATGCTATTTTCCTTGACTTCCAGAAGGCATTAGATACAGTTCCGTACTGTCGCCTGATAAACAAAGTAATAGCCTACGGAATATAAGACCAGCTGTGTGGCTGGATTGTAGAGTTTTTAGCAAACAGAACACAGCATGTTGTTCTCAATGAAGAGACATCTACAGACATTAAAATAACCTCTGGTGTGCAACATGGGAGTTATATGGGACCATTGCTTTTCACAATATATATAAATGACCTAGTAGATAGTGTCAGAACTTCCATGCAGTTTTTTGCGGATGATGCTGTAGTATACAGAGAAGTTGCAGCATTAGAAAATTGCAGCAAAATGCAGGAAGGGCTGCAGTGGATAGGCTCTTGGTTCAAGGGAGTAGCAACTGACCCTTAACGTAGACAAATGTAATGTATTGCGAATACATATAAAGAAGGATCCTTTATTCTATGATTATATGATTGTGGAACAAACACTGGTAGCAGTTACTTCTGTAAAATATCTGGGAGTATGCGTACAGAACGATTTGAAGTGGAATGATCATATAAAATTAATAGTTGGTAAGGCAGTTGCCAGGTTGAGATTCATTGGGAGAGTCCTTAGAAAATGTAGTCCATCAACAAAGAAGGTGGCTTACAGAACACTTGTTTGACCTATACTCATCAGTGTGGGATCCGTGCCAGGTCGGGTTGATCGAGGAGATAGAGAAGATCCAAAGAAGAGCGATGCATTTCGTCACTGAGTTATTTGGTAAGCATGATAGCATTATGGAGATGTTTAGCAAACTCAAGTGGCTGACTCTGCAAGAGAGGCGCTCTGCATCTCGGTGTAGCTTGCTGTCCAGGTTTCGACAGGGTACGTTTCTGGATGAGGTACAAATATATTGCTTTCCCCTACTCATACCTCCCAAGGAGACCACAAATGTAAAATTAGAGAGATTCGAGCGCGCACGGAGGCTTTCAGGCAGTCGTTCTTCCCACGTACCACACGCGACTGGAACAGGGAAGGAAGATAAAAACAGTAGAACATAAAGTGCCCTCCGCCACACACCGCTGGGTGGCTTGCAAAGTATAAATGTAAATGTAGATGTAGATGTGGATTATTGTATTTCTTGAAATAAAGTAAATTTACATGTTTTTCCTTTTTAGACTTTGTAATTTTTAATGCATACACTTATTTTTCATCTTCATCATGAAATGAGTAAACATTACTAGATACATTAATTATATTTTCTATTTTCTGAATGTGATCAACTAATACAGGAAATTCAATATTTTCGAGTTTTTTATGTAGATCGAGACCAACATTTTTATATTTTGTTTTTCTTTCAGCATCTCTATCTACAGGAAACAAAGCTGATTTTATAGCCCATATTAAACATTTTTGATCATTACTTGTTACATTAATACAAGCTTTTTTGTTTTTTATTGTTTTAGGTAAATCAGTATAAGATGAACCTTTTAGTGGAATATATTTATTATTGTTAGTTGTAAACCAAAATTTCTATATAATGACCATCCTCATCCTTGTGCTTGAAAATTGTATATGATTTCTAGAATAACTCTTTTACCTTGTTTAAATTTTTAATAACATCTTTTTCTGTTAAAATACTATAGTTTCGTGTTTGTTGTCCAAATTCATGAACTTTTTCATTTATTTCATTTGTGTGTAGTTTATATTCACAGTGCCAATTAAAATTTATCTTTAAACCATAATGTAGTTTCAAATAGTCTTTAACAAATTAAAAAATTTTTGTTTTTACTGCAGTTAAGAAAAGATTAGGATCATGTGTATCTACACTATTTTCATAATTCATACTTCGTAATATATTTACATATGCTTTTTTTAACTAAGGATTCTTTAATTGTTTTTCTGTCTCTTGGTTACGGTTTTACAATTATATTTGTACAAAGTGGAAATATTATTTTTAATGGTTTATCTTCTTTAGTTATAAAAATATCATAAATATCATAATATGGTAACATTTTCCAAAAAATTTCACTTACTTCACAGTTATTATTACTGTTAACAATAGTTGTTCGATTTTCACTTACTTCTTCTGGTATATAAATTTTAACAATATTTGTATAATTTTTTCTTACCTCAGTTATATAATTTTTATAGTTTTCATGTACTTCAGATCTATCATTATTTTTAGCAATATTTGTATCATTTTCACTTAATTCAGCAACAGTGGCATCAGTCTTAGAACTGCATTCAGATGTAGTATTTTTAACAACATTTCTATTATGTTCACATACTTCAGGTGCTATTTCTACCAATATTTCTATTATTTTTAATAATAAATATAATTAAATCAGCTTTATGTAAATTGGAATACCCTCGTAAATTGTTTATTTTACAAATTTCGTGAAGTATATCAACAGAGAATTTTTCTAGTGGAGCAGCACTGTAACTTTCCACTTTGTTCTTTTATTTATTACAAAATAAATTCATTAGATTCGAAAAAATTTTTTTAATAAGTGATAATCATTTAATAGTTGTATAAGTATTATTATTTAATAGATAATTAATCAAAATGTTAATTAGTTTATTAATTATTTTAACAATTAGCTTTTAAATGAATTAGTTTACTATTTAATTTAACAATCAGTAACTTTACCAATAAATTAGTTTTTAAAGAATTAGTTTTATTGATTTATTTAATTAATCAAAAAGAATTATTATTATTTAATAAATAATTAATCATAAAGTTCAATATGCTTCTTGTTTAGCGTTCTTATTCTTAATATAATCTACAGTACATTTCTTACATTTATTATTATGTTTATCTTTATGTGAAGGACTGATGTAAAAGCAATTTAAATCTTTAATTTCTTGACAACTTTTAGATCTCTTTGTAATTGTAGATGTTTCTTCAGTTACAACTTCTTCATTATTTAATGTAGATGTAGATTTTTGATCATTATCCATTGGTATTAATAGTTTTGAATGTTCTTCCCTTAGATTTCGTCGTAAATGTTCTTTGAAATAATATTTAGGAACATTTTTCCATATACACAAGGATTTTTTTTGTAGTTTTGTACATGATATTTATTTATACATGATCTACATATAGTTGTATAACCATCTTTTGTATATATCTGTAAAGTAAAATTATCAATTGATTTCTCTGTACTACAATATTTACAAAATTTAGTTTTCACAGAAGATTCTTGTTGATCTTGCTCCATTTATATATAAAAAAATATGTTAAATTGTGAATAAGCAAATTTTTATAATATCTATTATTTTTATAATTTTTAAAATTGAAATATATAATTAATGAAAAATATAACCATAATAATATGCTGGTTCATCAAAAGATAATGCTTCAAAGATAGCATTAATATCAATTACTTCAATTTTTTCTGGTTCTTTATTTTTAACAATACTTCTACAAAGTGGACAATTTTCATTTTCCTTTAACCATTCATCAATAGATTCTGTATGAAAAATATGTTTGCAATTTGTTTTAACAAACTGATTATTATTTTCATTAATTAAACATATAGGACCATCAATATCTTCTTCACATACCATAATTAGTACATACATTTCCTTCATTTTAGTTTTCATTTCGCTTTGGTTTTCCATTTATACGAAATAATTTTTATTAGACTTATAAAAAATAAATAATAATAAATTTCAATGACTCATGTAGCCAAAAGTTCAAAATTACAGCTTTTTAAAAATATTTTTAATATAAACTACAAATTTACTTTTGTAAAACTAATAAAAAATTTTCTATATAAATGGAAACTACTTTAATCAAGAAGCTAAATAATTTAAGTATTTCTAAAGAAATTAGAAAAGTAAGAGAGCTAGGTATAAGTGTTTTATATAATATAATGAACTGCAAATATTTAATTACTAGATTTGGAGAACAACTTTGTTTAGAACTCAATAATGATTTTAAAGTTGTTTTACCAAATAGATTTTCTAAATTAATTGATGATTTGGATTTTGAAATAATTAAAAAAATTCAAATGAAATTGAATTATAAAGGAATGAAAAGACTTAAAAATAGAAATAATGAATTTCATGATATAGAGTTCACAATGTCAATTTTTAAAAGTAATTTACTTTTATTATCGAATACATTTTTATTTATTTACTTACCTTCATAATGCGATTTCTTAAAAATCTAATACATTTTAATTAATTTACTTATCTTCACAATGTGATTTTTTAAAAAATAACTTACTTTTATTAACTAATTCATATTATTGTGCTACAATCACACTGGAAATAAAATAATGTAGTTAGAAATCAGTTCTTTATTGTATTTAGTTGTGTTATTGTAGAGAGTAGGTATTTAGCTAACATAATAAAATCAGTTTAGTTAATTAAATATACTGAATTTTTTTGGCTCAGTTTTAAATTTTTTTTAAATCGGTTGTTTTATATATAAAATACAGAATTTATTTTAACACTGCATTAGTGCGCCAGAACCGGCAGAAACATTCTACTCTTCTCCTTCGGCGCACATTTCATGTGTTTGAGATAGCTGCGAATCTTCAGTATTGTTCTGATTTCCCACCTTATCTTTGCTTCATCCATCTTTCGTCATCAAGAGTTTGCTCTGCTTAGTTTCTTTCATCAGTATTTTGGTCTGTCTACTAGTGTCCCCTTTATTTCATTATGTTTTTCTTCTGAACAGTCGTTTCCCAAAATGTGCCTCAAAATGTTCATGTCGCCTCAAAATATTCATAGCTGTTTACTGTCATTGCTTCTGAGCAATCGCTTCACTTCTGCATCTTCTGTTAGCTTTGTTGTCACAATGATAGTATTTTACTCTTCAGTGCGACTAGTAGGTCAATTGCTTCTTAAGTGTGTAAAAAATGCGACAGGGCCGATTTCACCTTTCGGATCAAATCTGATAATTTTGATTAATTATGAGTGAATTCCAATACTGCTGTTCCACTGTGTTTATTACTTGTTCCTGTTTCTGTGGGGTCCTACCCATTCGTCTCATGTAGGATGCCTAAAGGATGCTGCCTTTTCAGAATGCTATACAACAATTCAAGCAAAATCACATTAATACTTTTTATTACAAATAGGAAGAATGACAATACTTCACTTGTATTTACAAGTGGTCACAAGTGACAGGTGGCATTCAAATAAGTGTCCTTTGTTATATACATTGTTTGTGCAAGCAACTAATATGGATCAAACATCATTGCTATTGTATTACTCTCTGCTAGGCCATGCTAATACTAGTACTCTCTGCTAGGTCATGCAAATACTGTCCGAATACTGAGTGGCTGAGGTTGGCAGGAGCGCCACTTATATTGCCTTCTTGTAGAGGCCTCTCCTGTCATGGTGCGGTTTTAATCAGCGCACCATTGGCTGGTGTTGTCTCACCGCCTTCCATTCTCTTGCTTTATTCATCTTCATTGCAGCAGTTGTGGTTATGCCAGAACATTTTCTATTCCTTTTCTATGTATTCCTGCTCATCTTTTTCGATTCCTTCTGTTTCCGTTTCTTTACTATACACTGCCTTGAAGCAAAATTAGCATAGCAATGTGGAAATGTTGGGATTTAGATCCACATTCAAATATTTCCAAGATAATGACCAGAAGCACACTCAATATTTTGTAAAAGGGTGTTTTCTTTATAACCTTCACAATGTTATTCAGACACCACCTCAGTCGCCAGACCATAAACTCATAGAGTATTTACAAGTAGAACTGTATTGGAGGGTCACATATACTAAAATAAACTCGGAAGATCTGAAAAAAATTGGAAGCTAGAATGGAAACTAATAGGGCCTCAGTTCAGAGCACAAATCTTTGGTAACATGCAATTTAGTTACGAAGTAATATGCCATAGTTCACACCTATTCAAAGAAAGTATTTTTAATTTCTTGAAATTTTGTTTGTTTGTTACCGAAACTAGTCCACTTAATATGTACGATGTATGTAAATTAATACATGTAGAATTCAAAAGGAATGTGATGCCTCCAACAACAGAGAAGGCATGTGCCAGCTGTGATACTTGTCAATGTTACTGAACCAACAGTTTATTAAGTCATGATTACAAAACACTGACATGAATTAGTTACAGATGAATGGAGAGACTGGTAGAAGCCAAGCTCGAGGAAGGTCAGTTGATGCTCCAGAGAATATAGGAACATGTCAGGCAATATTTACCTTATGACTTACATTAAAAGATAGGTTGAAGAAAAACAAACCGATGTGCTCAGATGGATATAGATTGCAGTAGTTACATACACACACGGTCCAAAAATTGGTCCAAATGACTCTGAGCACTATGGTACTTAACTTCTGAGGTCATCAGTCCCCTAGAACTTAGAACTACTTAAACCTAACTAACCTAAGGACATCACACACACCAATGCCCGAGGCAGGATTCTAACCTGCGACCGTAGAGGTCGCGCGGTTCCAGACTGTAGCGCCTAGAACCGCTCAGCCACCCTGGCTGGCTACACGGTCCAGTCACATTAATGTGAACACCGCCTATGTTCGATGACAACGTGCAATAACAACTGACAGACAGCCGGTGCCAGCACTAGCCGTCGAGGGTATATAAAACGTGTCGTGAAGATCTGTGAAACCGACCTCCATTGGACGCATTCTGTGTGCCATGCCAGTCCACTTAATTCAGTTCTCTTTTCATTCCGAATTCATATATTGCAGGAATAGCGCTTGCCGATCAACCTGCCCACTCATGAGCCAAGGGTTGCTCGTTAGGACAAGTGCAGTGCAGGGCCGAAAACAGTGCATTTGTTGTCGTATTGCGGAAATGGAATGATTTATCTTATACTGAAAAGGGCATTATCATTGGCTTTCGGGACAAGGGTGGGTGCATTTCCGAAACGGCTAAGTTTGTAAACTGTTCACGTGCCACTGTGGTTAAAGTATACCGTGCATGGCAAAATGGCGCTATCCAAAACCGGCGCTGACGCAACTGTGGTGCACCACAGGCCATAGATGAGAGAGGTGAATAACAGCTGTGGAGATGTGCACGAATGAACATATGTGCAACAGTTAAGCAACTGACCATCCAGATGAACCAAGGGGCTACCAACAGAGTCTCCTCAATGTCTGTTCAGCGTAGGTTGCTGCGTAAGCGCTTCCACAGCAGGCACCTGGTTCACGCACCCATCCTGACAGCTGTTCATCGGCAACGAACCTTCGAATTTGAACGCCAGTACCGCAACTGGACCTCCACTGAGTGAAGACAGTTGGTATTTCCAGATCTACCACATTTATCAGGCTGAAAGCAAACGCCCTCCAACAATCATCACAAGGGTCAAGGCTGGAGGAGGAAGCGTTATGGTCTGGGGAATGTTCTTGTGGCATTTTCTGGGTAATTTCGTCATTTGGAAGGCACAATGGATCAACACAAGTATGCATCTACCCTTGGGGACCATGTCCACCGTTTGTTTGTCCTGGGTACAATGGCATTTACCAGCAGGACAACGCAACCTGTCACACAGCTCGCAGTGCAGTTGCGTGGTTCAGTGGTTCAAAGAGCCTCATACCCCTTCTACCCTCCCCCCCCCCCCAAGACCACAAAACTCTCCGGATTTATACCCAATTGGGTATCTGTGAGACCACCTTGATTGTGCTGTTTGGGCCATGGGTCCTCAGCCACGAAATCTACCAAAGGTGACCACAGCATTGAAGGTAGAATGGCTGCACATCCCTATCAGTATCTTCCAGAACATCGTTGACTCTTCCTGCACGTCTCGCTGCTGTCTTCGCTGCAAAAGCTGGTTATTCACGGTTTTGACAAGTGGTTACATTAATGTGACTGGACAGTGTACGAAGAATCTTGCATAGGAGAGCTACATCAAACCATTCTTCAGCCTGAAGGCAACAATAAAAGCAACAAATTTAGTGTAAAAATAGAACACTACTAGTAGAAACAGTGAAGTGACCAGATAGTGATAACCTCTGTACGTACTCGATTCTTTCGGCAGATCTGTATTGAGGCTCGGCACCTGGCAGCCGTTTTGGCTCCGAAGCTGTGACCCTCTTACAGTTTTGCAAAGCCGGCGCTGCTGTCCTTCAGTTGCACTCGTCGCTTATTAGAAAAAAACTTTTGTGTGACAGCTGGCACGAGATGGCCGTGTGGGACCTGCCCGCGACCATAGACCACGTGCTGGCGGTGACGGGCTGGCGCCAGCTGCAGGCAGTGGGCCACTCCATGGGCAACACGGCGCTGCTCGCCATGCTGGCCTCGCGGCCGCAGTACGCGCGCAAGCTGGCGCTCGGCTCGCTGCTGGCGCCAGTCGCCTACGTCCACACGTTCAGGGTGCCCTTCAGCCATTTTCTGCTCGCTGACTGGCGCCACATCCAGGTACTCTAACGATGTATTCTTATCTGTCGACAGCATTTCCGCGAAAGTTAGTTTAACAAGTTTTCATTATTAATATAAACGGCAACACAACTATCCAGTTAAAAAAAATGAAGACATGCGATACAAAACAGTTCTAATTTTGTTAACTCTGTTTGGGGAAAATCAGTTTTTTCTGTTATTTTTCTGTAAAATGGGCATAGAGCTCTGATAGCAGTGATACAGGTTATCAGAAAAGAAGTGCGGAAATATTGGCCTACGACAATCGACAATTTGTAGTTCATAAAAATCGAAAGAATGTGCACTATGCTGTTTACAACTCAATTTTTTTCATATATACTGGGTGTCTCCCCTAGCAGTCATCAGGCGCATTTTCTCTGGTGTTTCGGCAGATATTTGCAGTTTAGGTTTTGCAATGTGTAGATGGCGTCAGGCCTAACAAATACTGGTCATCAGGTTTCATGCAACGCCCAATGTCAGCGGAAAACGTCCGTCTCTTCCCTGCTGCAAACAACATTATTTATAAAGCGTAAGATCACGTGCCCATTCGATAAAGGGTCCCCAGTTAGTCTAGTGCGATATTTGCTTCCTCAATATGTCTTAACAGGGACACAAAAACTTATACTGTTTGCAACGCAATTGTTTTCATATATGATAACTAGTCACGTGCTCCAGTACTCAAGCAGCGACTTGTGCCGCCCTGCATCCTGCTGTATGACAGCGCCATGCAGCAGAGCTACTCAGTCGTTGCTGGACTACTGGTTACTTTTCCTGTTTTACTGTCCCGTGTCGGTGAAGCAAATATCACACTAGTTTAATTAATTTAGGATCGCATATCGAATGGGCACGTAAAACTCCACTTCAAAAATAATTTTGCTTCTAAAGAGAAATAATCCGACGCTTTCCATTGACACTAGGCATCGCATGAAACGTGATGAGCAGTATATGTCTGGTCTCAATCTATCAACACGTTGCAAAAACTAAATTCAAAATATCCTCGAAAACACAAGAGAAAACGCGCCTGACGACCCTTAGGAGTGGCACCATATACAGCGTGAACATTAGTAAAACCGACTAACTAGAGGTGCGAATTCATGATTGGAAATAGAGCAAAAAAGGTCCTATGAACATGTGTTCAGAAATGCATCGTTACTACTGTAGATGGCGCTGACGAATGACAATTCCACTGTCCACGTGCTTTGTGTTCCTTGTGTGCTGGAGGCTGTGTAACTGACGCAGCCTAGTGTAAGCAGCGGAATGGTCCCGTATTCATGTCGGGAACAAGCCGAGATGGTGTTCGTGTACGGCCAAGCAGATGGAAACGGTTGAGAGGCATCCCGGCTATACCAAAACAAGTACCCTCCCAGACACCAACCGCATCACACAACATTGCTAACCCTTTTTGGGCGTTTGTGTGATCATGAGTCCTTTCAGACAGATGAACGTGCAGGGAGGCGTCGGACTGTGCATACGCTAGATTTGGCGGACTAGATTCTGCAGAAAACATGTTCATAGGATCTTTCTTTCTCCATTTCCAGTCAGAAATCTGCCCTGCAATTTGTCGGTTTTATTAATGTTCACCCTACATATACAGGGTGCTCATAGAAACTGTAGAATACTTTGAGAGATGGTAGTACCCATCGAAACAAGAAAAATAAGGCCAATAAACATGGGTCCAGAAATGCATACCGTAACGTCCTTTCAGATCTTCGGTCTTGGCTAACACTCAGCGGTAGAGCAATGAGAGTGTTATTTGTTATGTATCGGTATCGGCGTTACAAACAGAACATTGATGAGCTGAACTCGCGACTTGAGCGAGATATTTACTTCACCAAATGTCGTAATTAAATCGTTTATAATCGATGGTTTATCAGTTGCTGTTTAAATATTAATGATAAGTTCAAATTAGTTCCAGCGACACCAAATTCCATATAGACTGGTTGTAACCTCAAATCTATAATCAGTCGTAACAGTGTTATTAATTCCTAACGTCAAGGAGTTTCTATATAAGCGCCGAGCGCTTCAGTCAAATAATATCGCAGCACGTTATCTCTACAAATAATATTGTAAAACTTGAATTATAAATGCGTGAATTGACACGATATGCTGGTTTATTACACAATATTAGTCACTTCCTAATAGAGCCGTGAGGAAGAAGCTTTCCCAGGTGTTGGGGGGAATTATAAATTATATGCTTCGTAACTATCGCCAAGTTCCATAGTCCATTAGTTATTACGAATGAAATTGTCTGTCTGTGTTCACTTCCTAAATAGTGTTAACTTCAGGTTATCTAATTAAAAGTCACTTCTGTCTAATATATGCAAGTCCTCCATCTGAATTCTAAATAATGTAATGTTTGAAGTCAAAGTATCGTTTCACTGCGTTGTAGTAGATCGCAACAATCAATTATAAAAAAAAAACAATCTAATGGCGCCTACATATACGAGCATTCAAAACTATGACCTGCTTCGGCTAACTCTCGTAACATAGTGACAATGGATTGAATTATCCTTAGCCGTTACTCATGAATCTCAAAGAGTACTCACACGAAGTATTCTTTGGGAACGTTGGTTCTACTTTGCGAATTTTAATTATAATGATTTTGCGATTTACTATGATTTTGAATTTTGAGTTTGATTTTACTGGAATCCTATCTTTCTTTCGTATGTTAATAAATTACTAAGTATTAGATTCCTGATTCAGTTACTGGTTAATATCCAAATAATAGTGTTAACTGGAAATTTGTTTGCTTGTTCATTTTTCATGGAATTTGGAACTTGTTTTGGGGAAATCTTTGGGAATTTTGGAGCTATTTTTTGAATTTCATTTCTCGTCCGTGGAAGTGGCATTACAATACTTTCTGAGATAAGTCCAGTAGACATGGTTCCGGATATGCATACTTTCTGTGATAAACATGTGTTTACAGGGGGTGTTAATCACGGCTTCCATTCTTGACAATTCACCCCTCTGCGCTATAGCGTAAGGAATGACGCACTTTTCGAAGTATACCTGCTGGCATGCATTGAGGATGCGACCGAGTAGTGTGCACGCGTCATTGATTGGCGTGGTATAGACCAATTCCTTCATACGTCCCTGTAACCAAAAGCGTATGGAATTGAGGTCTGGGGAACGAGCAGGGCAAGGTGTGGAGCCCACCCAACCTACCCATTGGTCCTGAAATGGCTGCTTCAGATGTTTGTGCATGTCGTGGTTAAAGTGTCCTGGTGCGCCATCACGCATGAACCAAATTTGTATTCGTTGCTGCAATGGCACAGCCTCCAGCAATGTAGGCAATACATTAATGAGAAAGTCCAGAAAATGCAGGTGGTGGTAGCACACATAGCCATATCAATCTATCGCCAAGTACACCTGTCAATACATTGATTGAGAATCGGTGTTGATGCCCTCTTTTATGGATTGCTTGGGGATTTGCATCTGCCCTTACAACATGCTAGTTACGAAAATTCACAAATCATATCTTACGACCCCTGCTCTATCAGTAATTAAAATCTTGGATGTAGCCAGTGGATCTGTGGCACACTTCTGCAACAGCTATTGACAGAACCGCCATCTGCTATGATGGGCTTGTGGCCTTAGGGCCTAAATGCGCTGTCGATAATATGTGTACAGAAAATGTTCATGAATTACTCTCCCCCCCCCCCCCCCCCCACACACACACATGGAAATGAACGTTTAGCGTCATTGGCCGGGAGGCCGCCTTGGTGGAGATCTTATTACATTCGACGCCACATCGGGTGACTTGCGCGCCGGATGGGGATGAAATGATGATGAAGACAGCACAACACCTGAGTGGAGAAAATCTCCAACCCAGCCGGGAATCGAACCCGGGCCCGTTGGACGGCAGTCTGTCACGCTGACCACTCAGCTATCAGGACGGAAGAGAGTGCAACACGCCTTCTGCTGCTGCTAATCGTTGCATACTGGTAACAGGGGTCTCTTCCACCAAATGTAGCACATGCTCATCCATGTCAAGTTTACAGACTGTATGGGGCCTTCCACTGTCAGTCTCCCGAGGCACAAGGGTACCTGTGACCCTCAGACGCTGGAAAAGTCTGCTGAACTTATCACAGGGCACTCGGCACTGTAGATATTTTTCAGCATAGAGCGCACGGGCTCGCAGGCTACATCTCTTTCCTAAACCATAGCACAATATCTTGCCATTTCATTTGTCGAGTAGTAGGCTTCCGTTGCTAACAAGTGATGGAAGTGTGAAAATGTACTACATCATTTTTAGCTACAAACAGCGCAATAACAATAAACACGTAAGTGAATCCGCGTTTGGAAGAAGGTACAACACCATAATACGCACCCAGTGTTAACAGTGCTGTGTAATAAGCCGCACAAACATGATGAAGAGTAACGTTGTCTACAACAGAACTCAAACCACACAACTGACTGCAGACCACCTAATGGTAAGTAGAGTACTGTGAGTAAGACATCATAATACCCTATCGACACATTTGATGGAGTGCCAACGACTGGGCTAATATCCACAACCAAGCATGGCGCAGCCCTCCCTATAAACATGTGTTTATCCCTGAAAGTATGCGTTTCCGGACCCATGTTTATTGGAATTATTTTTATTGTTGTTTCGGTAAGTACTACTACCTCTCAGAGTATTCGACACTTCCTATGAACACACTGATGTGCAAAAGAAACTGGTATAGGCACTTATTCAAGTACAGAGATATGTTAACACGCAGAATACGGGGCTACGATTGGCAACCCCTGGTTAATACATGTGTCTGGCGCATTTGTTAGATCGGTTACTGCTGCTACAATGGGAGGTTATCAAGATTTAAGTGAGTTTCAACTTCTTGTTATAGTTGGCGCACGAACGATGGGACACAGCATCTCCAAGGTAACGATGAGTGGGGATTTTCCCATACGACCATTTCACGAGTGTACCGTGAATATCAGGAATCCGGTAAAACATCAAAGCTCTGACAATGCTGCTGCGGAAAAGATCCTGCAAGAATGGGACCAACGACGACCGAAGACAATCGTTCAACGCGACAGAAGTGCAACCCTTCAGCAAATTGCTGCAGATTTCAATCCTGGGCCATCAACAAGTATCAGCGTGCGAACCGTTCAACCAAACATCATCAATATGGGCTTTCGGAGCCGAAGGCCCACTCGTGTACTCTTGATGACTACACAACACAAAGCTTTAAGCCTCGCCTGGGCCCGTCAACACTGACATTGGACTGTTGATAAATGAAAACATTGGACTGTTGATGACTAGAAACATGTTGCCTGATCGGACGATTCTCGTTTCAAATTGTATCGAGTGGAGTATGGAGTACGGGTATGGAGACAAGCTCATGAATCCATAGACCTTGCATACCAATAGGGGACTGTTCAAGCTGGTGGAGGCTCTGTAATGGTGTGGGGCGTGTGCACCTGGAGTGATATGGGACCCCTGCTACGTCTAGATACGACTCTCACAGTTCACAGATACGTAAGTATCCTGTCTGATCACCTGCATCCATTCATGTACATTGTGAATTCCGACGGGCTTGTTCAATTCCAGCAGGACAGTGCTACACCACACACGTCGAGAACTGCTACAGGGTGGCTCCAGGAGTACTCTTCTCAGTATAAATATTTCCGCTGGCCAGCAAAGTTCCCAGACATGAACATTATTGAGCATATATTTGATGCCTTTCAACGTGCTGTCCTAAGGACAAACACAAACACCCAAGCCCGAAGGAGGACTCGAACCTCCGCCGGGACCAGCCGCACAGTCCATGACTGCAGCGCCTTAGACAGCTCGGCTAATCCTGCGCGGCGGTGCCATTTAAAAACTTCATTCCGCTGTTCATATATATAGGGTGTCCCATTTATCTTGACCACCCTAAATAACTGTTTGTCCAGATGCAAATAACAAAACGTTGCAAGCAAATGTTCTGTAGTCGTCAGGGAGACAGCAATCAGCATAATTGCCTTCCTTGTAGCTTATATATATATATATATATATATATATATATATATATATATATATATATTTTACAAAGATATGAACAGCGGAATGAAGTTTTTAAATGGCACCGCCGCGCAGGATTAGCCGAGCTGTCTAAGGCGCTGCAGTCATGGACTGTGCGTCTGATCCCGGCGGAGGTTCGAGTCCTCCTTCGGGCTTGGGTGTGTGTGTTTGTCCTTAGGATAATTTAGGTCAAGTAGTGTGTAAGCTTAGGGACTGATGACCTAAGCAGTTGAGTCCCATAAGAGTTCACTCAAATCTGAAATTGAATTTAAATGGCACCCTGTATTTTTTATTCGGTAACTCATTTCCTCTCCTAAAGACCTATTCAAAAATGTATCACAGTGTACTATTGACTGCAACACAACGGGATTATTTACATAACACAACGCTGACGTTGACGGTCCCAGCGCTTAGTGCAGGTACTCGGGATAATGGAACACATCCACGTGCTGACGTTGACAGAGGACAAATGTAAACATAAGTAGAATGTACACCCGTCATTCCGTCAACCAAGAGAAGGTAGAAAGGCCACTCATCTATAGGGAATGTAAGTTGGCAGAACAGTAATTGCAATATTGTTTTCTTATGTACGGGTACATTTAGTAGAGTAGTTTAGTCCTCTTAAATACTGTTGTGTAGAGTAGGCACACAGTAAAGACTGTCCTTCCTACAAACGTTTCTTTTATTGTTATTGTTGAAGGTAGGCGAAATGCTATGCAGGCAGCGGAACTGTACAGAGAGCGATATCCTGACAAGAATCCACCTTCCCGATGGATGTTTTCTCGTCTTGTTGCTTCAGCAAACGGGAAATTTCAACCCACAACAACGCAATCGTCGTAGCACTCGCACAGACGAAGCTGCCGAAGTTACTGTTGTCGCTTCCGTTGCTATGAATCCACATGTGAGCACACGACAGCTTGAACACTACATTGACATTCCTAAAACCAGTGTACATCGTATTCTTACACGTCACCGGTTCCATCCTTACCATGTACACCTACATCAAGAATTGCATGGGAATGATTTCCAGAATCGTGTACAGTTCTATCAGTGGGCACAGCAGCAAATCCTCACCAACCAGAACTTCTTCTCCAATGTTCTATTTACCGATGAATGTTCCTTCTCAAACAAAGGACAGGTAAATACAGGGAACATGCATTACTGGTCCATCGACAACCCACGATGGCTTAGACAGGTGGAACATCAGCATCAGTGGAGAGTTAACGTCTGGTGGGGGATACTTGGTACTACAATTATTGGCCCTTATTTCATAACTTATGTGTTATCAACACAAAGGATGTCCAGCACCTAATGCCTTGCGTGCACGTCGTATTCTGAACCGAAGGTATCCTTCCAGATGGATTGGTCGAGGAGGAACAGTTACTTGGTCTCCTGATTTAAATCCTCTGGACTCTATTCTTTGGGGATGCATTAAAAACGTTGTCCATCGCGATATTCCAGCAACCCCAGAGGAAATGCAGGAACGCATCGTGCTTGCTTGTAATTCTCTTCAGCAGGCATCACTGGAGTCAGTAAATAATTCTTTCATTCCACGAGAGCATTAATGTATCGGTGTCCAGGGTCACCACTTTGAGCACCTTTGAATGTTCTACTCCTGGGCAATGGTACAGGACAGTAAAGTCAATTTTGTGTTATGTTTTTACTTGGTTTTCATTTGTTTTCTGGCCGGCCGGCCGGTGGCCGAGCGGTTCTAGGCGCTACAGTCTGGACCCGCGCGACCGCCACGGTCGCAAGTTCGAATCCTGCCTCGGTCATGGATGTGTGTGATGTCCTTAGGTTAGTTAGGTTTAAGTAGTTCTAAGTTCTAGGGGACTGATGACCTCAGCAGTTAAGTTCCATAGTGCTCAGAGCCATTTTGAATTTGTTTTCTGACAACTCCAGCAAGTGGACGAGTTTGTGATCCCGGGCTCAAAGTCAATCTTTTGTTATGTAATTAATAACATTGCCTTTCAGTGACTGGCACACTGTGATATATTTTTGAATAGGTCTTTAGGAGAGGAAATGAATCACTGAATAAAAAATACAGGGTGCCATTCAAAAAAGTCATACCGCCGTTCATATCTTTGTAAAAAACAAAGCTACAACGAAGGCAAACATGCTGATTGATGTCCCCCTGACGGCTAAAGAACATTTGCTTGAAACATTTTGTAATTTGCATCTGGACAAACAGTTATTTAGGGTGATCAAGATAAATGGGACACCATATATTCCATATTCTCTCACTCGTTACGTGCAAACTATTAGTCCTACAGAAAAAATTAATGGGACCTTTTCGTAGGAAATTTAATGTAGCTAAGTTTTGTACCCTACACTCATCCAATACCAGTCAGGATTTCTAGAACGTTGTTCATGGCACTTCCTCCTACCACTATACACGAACTATTCCCGATATTTGTTCTCTTTTGGTGTCTATTGATTGGGATATTACGCCACCAGCATAGTCGGCTATTTCGTTAACATTACTAATTTAAGCGTTCCTGCGAGGATAATGAAAAAAAACACTGTTCTTAACGTTATGCCAAAACTAATTACTCTCACAACTCGATCCAAACTTAATCCTTACAAGCACAGTAGTTTCGTAGTCAGAAGGCACGACGACTACAATGATGTAATTGTTTGTTTTATGCTGTTATCGTTCGCAAAATTATTAGGTAAAATTTACACAAAACATCAGTTGTGACTGGTGGGGGCTGAGTGTGGGATTGGGGATGCATTTGAAGGTCACTTTTGGACGTTTTTCTGGAATAACCGGAAAATTACAGCCTCTAGCGGAAATCTATCCCAGTACAAAATTTAGCTGCATTAAATTTCCCATGAAAAGGTCATGTTCATTTTCTCTGTAGGACTTATAGTTTGTACGTATTGAGCGAGAGAACACGTAAATATCTCACATGGTTTTTAACGTCGTATGTTACATTGCGGGTTGCATAAAAAGACATCGGTAGGAGTAACTGAATCACTCCATATATGATGTTGACCATGTAGAGTGGAGAAGGAGGTGTAAGTCGGATACAAGAATAACTATTCATTGTACTGACTCAGCAAACCCCTTCCGGACCACCTCCGTAAGGCAAGACTGAGACCTTTCACGCCATATAAGACGTAGCATCCGTTTTATTTCATGAACGGCTCCAGATACCTAAACAAGGTTTTCTGCAATTGCTAGTGTGTTGCGCGGCACATAATTTTTTGTATGGACAACGCTCTGAACTCTAATATCAAGTAAGATATTGAAACAAGTATGGTTTTCTTAATGGAACCATATACTTGTCATAACTGTATTCAGTAGTGCCTGGAATAATTATTACAGTAATATAGTGCTTGTTAATATTGACGTTGAAACCTTTCGCAAAAGAATCCGAGAAATGTACTAAAACTGGAAAGCAATACGCCCAGAGTAGGCTATTGTGGCTTTAACACCGCCGAGCAGAACTCACATGCCAGGCTCTGTCGTTACATGCAGCAAAACAGGCCTACGCTACTAAGGTAAGACCTCATTTCATGTACAACATAGTTATAGGGTCAGCTATGATTTTTGTTTATGGAACTAAAACGTATGTTAGCTTCTGGCGCATTAGATGCGGCTTAGGTAAACTACTTTAAAAGTTTAGAAATTTTTGGTAAGATCCTATGGGACCAAACTGCTGAGGTCATTGGTCCCTAGGCCTACACACTACTTACTCGAACTTAAACTAGCTTACGCTAAGGACACTACACACTCCCATGCCCGAGGGAGGGCTCGAACCCGCGACCGCGGGAACCGCACGAACCGTGGCAAGGCGCCCTAGATCGCACGGTTACCCCACGCGGCCCGTCTCCAGTCTTTCTAGAAGTAACTACAGTTCTGTCAGACAGTTTTCCAATTAAACCCTCCCCAGTGCTGCTTGCTTCTCAAAGCCGAAACAGAAACGTTGGTCATTCTTACTTTACAATGATAAACAGCCCCATTTATGGAAAAAAGAAACTACTGCATTAACTTTCAGAGAGTTGAAAAAAAAATACCTGACCTGTCTTTGCCTGGAGATGCCTTAATGTTTCTTAAAAATAAAGCACCTGCTGTCTGAAAAATGTGTCTATACATACGGAGAATGCAATTAAATGGAATACACTTTAAAGAACAGAATGAGATTTTCACTCTGCAGCGGAGTGTGCGCTGATATGAAACTTCCTGGCAGATTAAAACTGTGTGCCGGACCGAGACTCGAACTCGGGACCTTTGCCTTTCGCGGGCAACTGCTCTACTAACTGAGCTACCCACGCACGACTCACGGCACCTCCTCACAGCTTTACTTCTGCCAGTACCTCGTCTCCTACCTTCCAAACTTTACAGAAGGTCTCCTGCGAACCTTGCAGAACTAGCACTCCTGAAAGAAAGGATACTGCGGAGACATGGCTTAGCCACAGCCTGGGGGATGTTTCCAGAATGAGATTTTCACTCTGCAGCGGAGTGTGCGCTGATATGAAACTTCCTGGCAGATTGGTAGAGCACTTGCCCGCGAAAGACAAAGGTCCCGAGTTCGAGTCTGGGTCCGGCACACAGTTCTAATCTGCCAGGAAGTTTCACACTTTAAAGAAACTAAACGTTTTACTTAGAATGACTGGCGACGTATGGTCGACAAAATAAATACTTTTCTTAATGAAACATTTTTTTGCACTTGACAAAAACATGTGCTTAAATTGTTTAACCATCGACTGCAATGCGCATTTATAATCACGATTAAAGAGATATATGAACAGATGAAAGTACTGTTATGTGGTAATGCAAGAGGCAACCGAAGCAAGTCAGTATGCAACACGAGCAGAATGTCAACAAGGTAGGACCCCTGCTGTTGCAACCGCAAGGCAGAGCTAACTGCTACACTCTGTAAGAGCTGGGTATCCAAAGTGCCAGTGCAGCAGACTGACATCACAGAGAAAGAATGTCATCATTGTGCTGATTATGCGGAGTGGAGTAAGAAGGCGTAACTCGGACCCAAGAAGAACTATACACGATAAATCAGTCTAATCTAAAAGCTGTAAATTCAGCTAAATACCTAGGTATTACTATTACGAACAACTTAAATTGGAAAGAACACATAGAAAATGTTATGGGGAAGGCTAACCAAAGGCTGCGTTTTATTGGCAGGGCACAGAAAATGTAACAGACCTACTAAGGAGACTGCCTGCACTACGCTTGTCCGTCCTCTTTTGGAATACTGCTGCGCTGTGTGGGATCCTTACCAAGTAGGACTGACGGAGTACATCGAAAAAGTTCAAAGAAAGGCAGCAGGTTTTGTATTATCGCGAAATGTGGGAGAGAGTGTCACAGAAATTACACAGGATTTCGGCTGGAAATCATTAAAAGAAAGGCGTTTTACGTTGCGACGGAATCTTCTTACAAAATTACAATCACCAACTTTCTCCTCCGAATGCGAAAATATTTTGTTGACCACGATAAAATAAGGGGAATCAGGGCTCGTACGGTAAGACATAAGTGTTCATTCTTTCCGCGCGCTATACGAGATTGGTTGGTTGGTTGGTTGGTTTGGGGAAGGAGACCAGACAGCGTGGTCATCGGTCTCATCGGATTAGGGAAGGATTGAGAAGGAAGTCGGCCGTACCCTTTCAGAGGAACCATCCCGGCATTTGCCTGGAGTGATTTAGGGAAATCACGGAAAACCTAAATCAGGATGGCCGGACGCGGGATTGAACCGTCGTCCTCCCGAATGCGAGTCCAGTGTCTAACCACTGCGCCACCCCGTACGAGATTGGAATAATAGAGAATTGTGAAGGTGGTTCGATGAACCCTCTGCCAGGCACTTAAATGCGATTTGCACAGTATCCACGTAGATGTAGATGTAGAACTATTTAGTATACTGACTCTGCAAAATACCTCTGCCATCGCTCCTGAAAGGCAGTTGAGATACCTTTCAACTGTAACTAGGGGTCTTGCGAAGTTAACCAGACAAGAAAAGCAGACCAAGTGATATCATGGCTACCTCACAGAGGCAAAGCCTTTGGGCTGATCCTGTAAAAATAGTCCCCCGGTTCCACTGGAAGTATGCAAATATGCAGCCAAAAAGCCCAGGCGATGCACCTGTGTTGGCCTGGCATCTATTTAGGTTCGGGCCATCCAGCCTGGAGGTTGCACCTACGAATGGTACGCTGAAGTGCCAAAACTCATGGGATAGCGACATGGACGTACACAGATGGTGTTAGTGTCACGTACGTAAGGTATGAAAGGGCAGTGCATTGGCGGAGCTCTCAGTTTTATTCAGGTGATTCATGTGAAAAGGTTCCTGACGTCATTATGGCCGCACAACAGGAACTAACAGACTTTGAACGCGGAATAGTAGTTGGAAATAGATGCATGGCACATTTCATTTCGGAAATCGTTAGGGAATTCAATATCCCGAGATTCACTGTGTCAAGAGTGTGCCAAGAATACCAGATTTCAGGCATTACCTTTCACCACAGACAACGCAGTGGCTGGTGGATTCCACTGAACGACCAAGAGCAGGCTTCTTGCATAGAGCTGTCAGTCATAACAATCAAGGAATACTACGTAAAATAACCACAAAAATCATTGTGGGACGTACGACGAACGTATACGTTAGGACAGGGGGCTATGGCAGCAATGATGGACATGACCGCCTTTGCTAATAGCACGACATTGCCTGCAGAGCCTCTCCTGGGCTCGTGATCATATCAGTTGGATCCTAGACGACTGGAAGACCGTGACCTGGTCAGATGATTCCAGACAGCAGCTGATAAGAGCTGATGGTAGGTTTCGAGTGTGTTGCAGACCCCATGAAGCCACGGACCCAAGTTGTCAACATGGCACTATGGCTCCATAATGGTGTGGGCTACTTTATGTGGAATAGACTGGATCCTCTGGTCGATATGAATCGATCATTGACTGGAAATGGCTATGCTCAACTACTTGGAGACCATTTTCAGTCATTCATAGACTTAATGTTCCCAGACAACGACGGAATTTTTATGGATGACAATACGCCATGTCACCAGATCACAGTGTTCGTGATTGGTTTGAACAACATTGTGGCCAATTCCAGCAAATGATTTAGCCACCCAAACCGCCCAACATTAATCCAATCGAACATTTATGGGACATAATCGAAAAGTCAGTTCGTGCACAAAATCCTGCACCGGCAACCTCTTCGCAGTTATGCCTGGCTATAGAGGCAGCATGGTTCAGTTTTCCTGCGGGGGACTTTCAACGACTTCTTGAGTCCATGTCACGTCGATTTGCTGCACTACGCAACAGGTGGTCCGAGACGTTTTTAGGAGGTAACCCATGGCTTTTGTCACCTCTGTCAATATGTCCAATTCGTCTAGCTGCCAACGATCTTTGATGGAGCAATGCGAGCAGACTTCGATGCTGCCAGCTGTTCTCCTGTTGGCTGTCTGGAATATGACACCTCACAACTTCACGAATTTTGTGCAGAGCTCATAGTTCCTCCCTTGAATGCAATCTACAGTACTGTCAGGCGTTCTGTGGCCACCAATTTTCTGAAGCTGATATCAGCTGTGGCCAGAGCAAGCAACTCCATCCGCGTAACACGGCCTCTGCCCTGCAGTGTCGCTGGGCGGTGATGCCGCTGCTAGTGGGCGACACTGCACGCCACGAGCTGGTGCCGCCGAACATGTCATCTTCCACAAGGCCACTCGCCAGTGCCCAAGGGGTGATGGGGCGACCAGATCCTGACCGTAAAGACCCATCGCTGTTACGTAACGTAGCGTCGAGTCCCATGGGCGTTATAGTACATCGGATGATACTATTGCATACTGCGGCGATTAGATGGGAGCATAGTGGCACGAGTCGCATTGCCAAGGATGTAGGATCAGCCAGCTGATTGTCATTTGCATTTTACATCGACATACCCAACGACCATGGAGCACAAATGTATGCAGCATCATAGGACATTTACTGTAAGATATTTCTTCATCTGAAGGCTGTTAAATGGAAATATATGTGTATACATACACTGAAGAGCCAAAGAAACTGGTACATGTGCCTAATATCGTGTAGGGCCCCTGCAAGCACTCGGGAGTTCCGCAACACGACGTGGCATGTACTCGACTGATATCTGTGTGCCGTAAGAGTACGAGGGGCTGGAGATCTCTTCTGAACATAACGTTGCAAGGCATCCCAGATATGCTCAATAATGTTCATGTCTGGGGAGTTTGCTGACCAACGGAAGGGTTTAAACTCAGAAGAGTGTTCCTGGAGCCACTCTGTAGCAATTCTTGTCGTGTGGTGGGTCGCATTGTCCTGTTGGAATTGCCCAAGTCCGTTGGAATGGGCAATGGACATGAAACGTCGGAGGTGATCAGACAGGATGCTTACGTATGTGTCACCAGTCAGAGTCGTATCCAGATGTATCAGGCGCCCCATATCATTCCAGCTGCACACGTCCCACACCACTACAGAGCCTCTGACAACTTGAACAGTGCCCTGTTTACATGCAGGGTCCATGGATTCGTGAGGTTGTCTCCATACCCTTATTCGCCCATCCACTCGATACAATTTGAAATGAGACTCGTCGGACGAGACAACATGTTTGCAGAATGAGATTTTCACTCTGCAGCGGAGTGTGCGCTGATATGAAACTTCCTGGCAGATTAAAACTGTGTGCCCGACCGAGACTCGAACTCGGGACCTTTGATTTTCGCGGGCAAGTGCTCTACCACTGAGCTACCGAAGCACGACTCACGGCCGGTACTCACAGCTTTACTTCTGCCAGTACCTCGTCTCCTACCTTCCAAACTTTACAGAAGCTCTCATCTCTCCTCATTCTGGAAACATCCCCCAGGCTGTGGCTAAGCCATGTCTCCGCAATATCCTTTCATTCAGGAGTGCTAGTTCTGCAAGGTTCGCAGGAGAGCTTCTGTAAAGTTTGGAAGGTAGGAGACGAGGTACTGGCAGAAGTAAAGCTGTGAGTACGGGGCGTGAGTCGTGCTTCGGTAGCTCAGTGGTAGAGCACTTGCCCGCGAAAGGCAAAGGTCCCGAGTTCGAGTCTCGGTCGGGCACACAGTTTTAATCAGCCAGGAAGTTTCAACATGTTTGCAGTCATCAACAGTCGAATGTTGGTGTTGAAGAAGCCAGGCGAGGCGTAAAGCTTTGTGTCGTATACTCATCAAAGGTACACGAGTTGGCCTTCGGCTCCGAAAGCCCATGTCGATGTTGTTTCGTTGACACTTTTTGATGGACCAGGACTGAAATCTGCAGCAATTTGCGGAAGGGTGGCACTTTTGTCACGTTGACCGATTTTCTTCGGTCGTCGTTGGCCCCGTTCTCGCAGGAGCTTTTTCGGCCGCAGCGATGTCGGAGATTTGATGTTTTACCGGATTCTCGACATTCACGGTACTCTCGTGAAATGGTCATGCGGGAAAATACCCACTTCACTGCTACCTCGGGCCGGCCGCGGTGGTCTAGCGGTTCTAGGCGCTCAGTCCGGAGCCGCGCGACTGCTACGGTCGCAGGTTCGAATCCTGCCTCGGGCATGGATGTGTGTGATGTCCTTAGGTTAGTTAGGTTTAAGTAGTTCTAAGTTCTAGGGGACTGATGACCATAGATGTTAAGTCCCATAGTGCTCAGAGCCATTTGAACCATTTTGCTACCTCGGAGATACCGTGACCCGTAGCTCGTGGGCAGACTACAACACCACGTTCAAACTCACTTAAATCTTGATAACCTGCCATTGTAGCAACAGTAACCGATCTAGCAACTCCGCCAGTCACTTGTTCTCTTATATAGGAGTTGCCAGCTGCAGCACCGAATTCTGCCTGTTCACATATCTCTGTATTTGAATACGCATGCCTATGCCAGTTTCCTTGGC
The DNA here is from genome assembly GCF_021461395.2 of Schistocerca americana. Taxonomy (NCBI): domain Eukaryota; kingdom Metazoa; phylum Arthropoda; class Insecta; order Orthoptera; family Acrididae; genus Schistocerca; species Schistocerca americana. The sequence continues at coordinate 887,736,217 of NC_060130.1, read as the reverse complement.
GCTTCAGTGTATTACCGAAAGGGGCTTTGCTGTTGAATATTAAGTAAAGGAATTATACAAAAAAGTGAGACCTGAGTTTCTCCTGGCGTATACAACTTTCAAATAGCTTCCGGGAATTCAGCCAGGTAACACTTTCAGCGACCGCCGATATTTCGGCGGGAGAGCACCCCGCCATTTTCAAGGCAAACTGCAACGGACAGGCGGCGTACATGCAAATTTAATACCTCGCTTCTCCGACAGAAGCAGGAAAGATAACACACACACACACACACACACTGAACACTAGTGCCACCAAAGATGACCAAAGTCAGAGCTATCGATAGTGAGACTATGAATTCGCAGGTGAGGCAGTATTGACTCTGTTCCTCTGTTTTTTGGCAAGGGAGAGAGCCGGATTCCAAACAGAGTTTAAACAGATACCTCCATCCCTGTTAACGAGGTTGCTCGCTAATTTAATCTCTCTCAACTGCCTCCCTAATGACACTGTCCCAATATCTGGACGTGCATGCCAATATCTCGGTGTTATTATATAACATGGCGTGACCAGTATCCGAGCAATGTTCGGCAATAGCAGATCTATTTGGCTGCTTTAATCGTGTGTGCCGTTTATGCTCAGTACATCTGTCCTCCACGGTCCTGATAGTTTGACCAATATATGCCATGCCGCAGCTACAAGGAATACGATATACACCCACCTTACGCAGTCCAAGATCATCCTTAACGGAACTCAAAAGTGCTCTAATTTTAGATGGAGGTCGGAAAACACATTTCACATCGTATTTCCGTAAAATACGACCGATCTTATTGGACGTGTTTCCTACGTAAGGCAAAAAGGCAGTAGACTTAGGTGTTGACTCAGAATTATCATCAATCACCCGATGTACAGTTGGTCGATAGCGCAACGCACGTTCAATCTGTCTATCACTATAACCATTTTGACGAAATGTAACTTCAAGATGGGACAGCTCAGCTGGCAAAGTCTCAGCGTCAGAAACGACATGTGCCCTGTGTACCAAGGTACGAAGTACCCCTTCACGCTGAGCCGAATGGTGACAACTATTAGCTTGTAAGTACAAGTCGGTGTGAGTACGTTTCCTGTAGACTGCATGTCCCAATGATCCAACATCCTTCCTCCTAACCAACACGTCGAGAAAGGGAAGGCAACCATCCTCTTCCACCTCCATCGTAAAACGAATGTTCGGGTGGATCGAGTTCAGATGTTCTAGAAAGACATTCAAATTCTCCCTACCGTGAGGCCAAACAACGAAGGTATCGTCAACGTATCTAAAGAAACAGGCGGGTTTTAAAGGCGCCGACTCCAATGCACGTTCCTCGAAGTCTTCCATAAATAAATTTGCGATCACAGGAGACAACGGACTACCCATCGCAACTCCATCTGTCTGCTCGTAATACTGGTCATTAAATAAAAAGTAAGTGGACGTCAACACATGCCTAAACAGATTAGTTAAATCAGCACGAAACCTGGCTTCAATTAAGCGCAAAGAAGCAGACAGAGGAACACGAGTGAAGAGAGAGACCACATCGAAACTCACTAAAATATCAGAGTCATTCAGCCTCAGTCCCTCCAAACGACGTAAAAAATCAGCTGAGTTCCTGATATGATGTTCACACCGTCCTACTTGTGGACTCAACAGAGAAGCAAAATGCTTGGATACACGATATGTCGGAGCGCCGATGTTACTCACTATAGGACGGAAAGGAACCCCTTCCTTATGAACCTTTGGAAGGCCATATAACCTAGGGGAAACGGCACTATAGGTGTTAAGCCTCTTGATTGTGTCCTGCGACAAACCACTTTTCTTCAGGAGGCTGTTGGTCTTTCTCTCAACACTTTTCGTGGGGTCAGCATCGATTCTGCGATACGCTGAATCAGATAATAAACGCTGCATCTTTTGTACATAATCATGTTTATTTAAAACAACGGTGGCATTGCCCTTGTCAGCAGGTAAAATAACAATACTGGGATCAACTTTGAGAGAGCGTAAAGCAGCCCTCTCTGCTGCTGTTACATTACTCTTGGGTGGACGAGCCCTAGTCAAAACACGGCATGCCTCCCTCCTAACTTCCTCTGCAGCGTCAGGAGGTAGTTTGCAAACTGCCTGTTCAATTGAAATAATAAAATCAACTACCGGCAAATTCTTCGGAGTGGGTGCAAAATTTAAACCCTTCCCTAGCACGGATAAGGTTGCGTCGTCAAAAGATTTCTCTGTGAGATTTATCACGGGTGTATATCGTATTCCTTGTAGCTGCGGCATGGCATATATTGGTCAAACTATCAGGACCGTGGAGGACAGATGTACTGAGCATAAACGGCACACACGATTACAGCAGCCAAATAGATCTGCTATTGCCGAACATTGCTTGGATACTGGTCACCCCATGTTATGTAATAACACCGAGATATTGGCATGCACGTCCAGCTATTGGGACAGTGTCATTAGGGAGGCAGTTGAGATTAAATTAGCGAGCAACCTCGTTAACAGGGATGGAGGTTTCTGTTTAAACTCTGTTTGGAATCCAGCTCTCCCTTGCCAAAAAACAGAGGAACAGAGTCAATACTGCCTCACCTGCGAATTCATAGTCTCACTATCGATAGCTCTGACTTTGGTCATCTTTGGTGGTACTAGTGTTCAGTGTGTGTGTGTGTGTGTGTGTGTGTGTGTAATCTTTCCTGCTTCTGTCGGAGAACCGAGGTATTAAATTTGCATGTACGCCGCCTGTCCGTTGCAGTTTGCCTTGAAAATGGCGGGGTGTTCTCCCGCCGAAATATCGGCGGTCGCTGAAAGTGTTACCTGGCTAAATTCCCGGAAGTTATTTGAAATATACAAAAAAGGTTTTCAGTTTAATCTCAGTGGATACGGTATTTCACAATTTGGAGCAACGTACACTCACTAGTAACGTTTTCAGTTCTTTGAGTTCTTTCACTACACATCTTTATCAGTGCACCAGTTTTTGTTCCTCTGAGTGATTTTTAAACATTAAGTTTCAATACACATTTAGTAATATTATGGCTGTTTCAAATTATTTCAAGTCCATCTTACTGGCTTTTCAGATATTGCAGGCAATCCCGTAAATACTTATTCATTAACTCACGCTCCCACCTTTTATATCCCTCACCCACACACCTCAAGCTCAATATAATTAATTAAAATGATGTGAAACCAAAATAAACTGCTCTGCAAAACTTGAGGGCGAGAGAGATAAAGAAGCATAATATATTAACTACTTGTTGGAAATGAATGAAAATGCGAAAACATGTCTTATGACTCCCAGCCATGCACAGAAAGCTGGATGTCACATGGTGTGAGGTCAGTGAGACACAGTGACAAATGGGGCTGGTCCCACAAAACGAGGCAGTTGAAGTACTGGGAAAAGACAACATGTGTCAATCAACCAGCACTTTGGTGGTGTTCTTAATTACAACATGGTCTGGGGCAATATAGGCATGAGCCGGCCGGTGTGGCCGAGCGGTTCTAGGCGCTACAGTCTGGAACCGCGCGACCGCTACGGTCGCAGGTTCGAATCCTGCCTCGGTCATGGATGTGTGTGATGTCCTTAGGTTAGTTAGGTTTAAGTAGTTCTAAGTTCTAGGGGACTGATGACCTCAGCAGTTAAGTCCCATAGTGCTCAGAGCCATTTGAACCAATATAGGGATGACTTCACATGGGGAAGAATCATCGGGAAACTGGAAGAAAGACCAAGTGCGATGAGTGTAGACCAAGAGTTTGATATTGCTCACAGCTCAATTTTACATGCATGGGTAGCACTCTGAACTACAGGCTCTGTGCCAAAAGGAGAGGAGGTGTTCGACCACTGTCAACTACACAGCAGATGATGGCTACACTGAATAACAGGCAGAAAGGGACTCATGCCAAACAGCAGGTACAATTGCAACCACATCTAACAGGACTGCAGTGCGTGCACTCTCACACTTCACAGTGGCACTGCGACTGGATGGGGTGGTCTCTTTTTTCCTAACGACCAGTGCACTGTGTACCATTGATACTCGCAATGGTTCTAAGAGCATAAGGACTTGACCAATAAGGAGGGGGTCAGTGTATGCATACACATATATACGTCCATTTAACAGCCTTCAGATGAAGGAAGATCTCAGAGTGGAATGTCCTGTGATACTGCACCATACATTTGTGCTTCATGGTCGCTTGGTATGTCGATGTAAGATGCAAATGACACTCGTCTGGCTGATTCCACATCCTTAGCAATGCGTCTCGTTCCCCTATGCTCCCATCTAATCACCACAGTATGCAATAGTATCATCCCATGTACTGTAACGCCCGTGGGACTCGACGCTACATTACTTAACAGCGTTAGGTCTATGCTGTCAGGATGTGGTCGCACCATCACCCCTTGGGCATTGGCGGGTGGCCTTGTGGAAGATGACATGTTCGGCGGCACCAGCTCGTGGCGTTGCAGTGTCGCCCACTAGCAGCGGCATCACCGCCCAGTGACACCGCAGGGGAGAGGGCGTGCTATGCGGATGGCGTTGCTTGTTCTGGCCACAGCTGAGAGCAGCTTCAGAAAATTATTAGCTACTTACCTGGAATTTTTCATTGTAAAAAGTCATATTATGACCAAAAAATATTGATTTAAGTGTTAATTTTAGACTGTTAAAATTCACAAAGCACCGAGGTAAACTTTCACAAACATCAGTTTTACGGATTTTCTTGAAAAAAAAGTAACGAGTTTCAGACGGTTATTTCTGACGAAGCTGGTGACGTAAATCTCTGAATTTATCTCTTTGGATTTTTCATGGGTCTTAATCTAAACCAAAGCCCCTATATTCATTTCATCATGCTGTATTTGTTTATTATGTCTCCTTCATCTAGCTGAAATATATTTTCCCATACCTTCTTCAGTTGTTCTAGTTCGTCCTCTAACTTCCCATCTCTCTCTGGGATATAGGATATGTATATATTTTTTTCATCAGCTTCAAAGGTTTCTAATTGGGCTAAAATCATAGATTTCACGTTTGACACTATTCAGTACTTCTGTTTCACTACGAAGTTCACCAACAGACTGTTTCTCTCATTACAACAGCATTATAATAATATCATAAATGGACCACAAAGTTCAAATGAACTAGAAAGATTATGATTTTGACTTTTTTGATATAGAAATGACGGAAATGAATCTGTAATAGCGAATGTGGAACAAGGGATGACAATGGAAACTAAATTCGATTCTAGTGTGTAAGCAAATTTACTGACTTGTTTGATATATGCGATAAATTATCTGAATAGTAATGTTACAAGAAAATTAAAAGCAGGGCAGAATGGATTGAAATAGCTCACATTAAATCTTGGGCTAAAAGATTTTAAGAAACATGTGGCAGTCTTAAGGATGAAATGGAACAAACCATTGAGGAACTAAAATAGTAATTGCAAAGAAGTGTTGACCAAAAAATTTCTAAGGTTAGAGAAGAAATGCAGGAAGAGATTTAAGAATAAAAATTGAAGTAAATGAAACTACTGAAGGAGTGAAAACTAAAATCGGTGCCAGAAAGACAAGGAAATTGTACTAAAAAAAAAAAACAGCTTTCGATAATATTGTGAAATAACGAATCGCTCAGTGCAAGACTGAACAACGTAAAATTATAGATTTTTATAGATTTCTGTGACCAACTAATGCTTAAGCACAACGATAGCTGTTGGTTGAAAATGAAAAAAGACCAAGTCACGTACTTCTTTAAGAAGCACAGAAGTGCCATAAGGACACTCATCGATCCTCAATGGCAGAAGCTATAAGAGAGGCATTGCGAATCACAGATAAATTTTCTATTAAGAAACACTTTATCTTACTTAATATCTTCTGCGTGTAGTCCGGAAAATGAACATGATGATAAAGCCAGATAAATTCGTGCTTAACGTATGCATACAGACAGTCGTTTACCCTGTACACTCATTTTTCTGTATTGTCTTGAAAGTGATAAAGACTTCTAGAAATAACAAGCTATGTTTATCACAGGATGCTTTCCAATCACTTACTCGATGGCTTTCCCACTTGCATGGACTTGTCATTACAGCCAGGTAGAGCGACCATACCTGCTAGCAACAAAGAAACTGGCAGATTTCCTGAGTCCATAGACAGAATCGACAAACCACAGGAAGCAAAGTAAGGCAACACAGAAAGTGAAAGACCCTCCAAAAAGGAAAAAAAAAGAGAAATAATGTAGACAGATTCCACACCCGAATAGAAATAGTCTGCAGTCTTGAATTCACAATCCTAGTGCTAAATGAAATGCTAATAACGATAAGTGTACTTTTAGACTTTGTCTCCGGTAAATTATGATGCTGTCAGAGTTGAGCGAGCTTCTTCTAATGTAGTACCTAACTCAAGTGCATGACACTTGTATTTGTCAAATTTTGGGACGAATGGTTTTGAAGCACTGTGGTTTTTCTCAACTGAAATTTATTAAAAGTTAAGCTAAAGCTATTTATTGAGCACTGACGTTAACAAATTATTATTGCATTAAAATATTTTAGTTAGTTTTGTAATCAAATTATTATTGTTATAAGGCGTGCTATATATTTCACTAGTATCACAAAAATCATAGGTATGTGGCATGTTAAAAATGGGGGTGATGACAAGATGTATTCCAGGGAGACTGTAACGAGTTGTGCTCTTCCCCCCGTCCCCCTCCCCCTCCCCCAGTGAACCGATACCTAGATCGGCACAAGCCTGTTTCTACGAAATACGTTGACTGTGGTATTGTTCTGGCTTGGAATGGTGTACCTACGACTCACCCACAGTACATAATCGGCGCAAGAAGTCGGTTGCAGTTGTTTTAAAATGGGGTAATTTGCTGAGAAATTCGTGTGCTAAGTTTTCTAGTAGTTACTTCGTCATTTAAAATATGTGGTGGAAATGATGATCATTTACAACGTACCGCAGTGGTGTAGGGACACCCAGACGAAAAAGTTGATATAGGACACTTGTGATCTACCAAGCTAGCAGACAACCTCAGATTGGTCTGCAAAAGCCACCTATTGTAGCAATTTGCGCCGAGCGATATTTTCAACATCCTATCGCCCTCTTACGTCACCAGCTTCATCAGAATTAACCGTCTGAAACTCATTACCTTTTTTCAATAAAATCCGCTTGAGTATAAAACGCACCTTGTTATTTCACTTACAAATTGTAAAACTGATGTTTGTGAAATTTGACCTCATAGCTTTGTGAATTTTAATTGTTTCAAATAACAATTAAATCAATATTTTTTGGTCGGGTCCGCAGCATAGAATACGTCATAATATGACTTTTTATAATGAAAAACTCCAGGTAAGCAGCTAATAATTTAGTTAGCAATGTTTCTTCTGTACTAAAAGCTTGTTTCGGCTACAGCGCCATTCTCAAGGAAACTTGTAGATCAAGAGCGCCCCTGCGGTAGTTTATAGAAGAGGGGGCTGGGGACAAAGCGGGAAGAGTGCAATATTTTTAATGTTCTGTAAGGCAAAAGGCGACCTGTAAGTAGCCCTAATAAATTTCCAGTTTCAACCATGTTACAGACCTGCGTAACACAGACTTTTAAATCATTTTTTAAAAGAAAAACACTTGATATCAATTTCTTTTTTCCTTCCCTGTGAGATGGGTTGGGAGAGGGGGGGGGGGGGGCGCTATGGGGGCCCTTGCTGTAGATGTTACACTTGTCGAGTCTACTTACGTTTATAAAAAATGTACATAAAAGTCAGTTTACATACATACTTACATCTACTTGGAATAGATGCCCATATTGTATCAATGAGTAAACTGCCGACTATCTGCTTGTTGCCAAATTGCTATAATCACGTAAGTTCTATTTGTATATAACATTTTCGTGAATGCTAATATTTCGTGCCCTTTAACCGATATACAATTTAGCACTAGATTCAAAGAACACACAAGAAATTGTGACAGCAGTCAGTCAAGCTTTTACCTGCATCTCAAAAACCAAAACCACAGAGCAGAACATCTCGAAAATGCTAGCTAGTTCTACAAAGAATACCAAAAGGACATACCATGAACACCTTGGAAGAATCAGAAATATACATACATACAAAAAACTATGCAAACGATATCCTTAATGAACAAATCGATCGCGAAGGTATAAATTATTTAGAAAATTTTACTGACTTTTGGAAAATGATAACGGATAAAAAATATAGTAAATAAAAAATAAAAAACCATAGATACAAATAATATTAAAATTATAATATCAGTGAAATGCAACTAACATCACTGAATAGCGAAGATTACCCTGTAAACATGTGCTTAACCTGACACACAATATTTTTAGCGCAACGCAATCTGACTTTCAGAAATCCCTACAAAAGAATGGCCCTGACTAACATTAACCTATACGTTTCACAAATCACTTACCTCACAAAAATCTTGGTTACTCGAACTACTGCAATACAGCGAGCGCCACTACTGCCAGCAAAATAAAAGATTCAAACTACGGAAGGCACTAACTACTGATAGGCATAGTTAGCAAATGAAAGATTTTAATAGAGAACAAACAATGTATTTACCTTAATAGTCATAATATATATAGCAGTTCATAACAAATTACAAAACTCCGCCATCTCTCTCCCCACATCCACCACTGCTGGCGGCTCACCTCCAACTGCGCAACGCTACACGCTGTTCACATCCAGCTGCCCAACACTACAATGGCAGACAACAATGCAAACTAGCCACAGACTGCACACAGCACAGCCAGTGATTTTCATACAGAGCGCTACGTAACGTTGCCAATAAGAAAACATAAACAGCCTACTTACATAGCCCCCATGCTCCCCACAAAAAATTTTACAAATTGTTTTGGGCAGTGGCCAATAATGATTTGATAAAATTTTTCATAATTACAATAACAAAGATATCAAATGCACACACTTATTGATACAATGTTGGTCAAAAGCTAACATTTTCTCACAGTCTATAAAGACAGTCCTGATTCATCACAGTAAAATTACAGTGTTTTTCTTTTTTTTTCAAAGTCTGAACAGTAAAAGAGAATGCACACAGAAGTAGTGGATTTCCACGCAGTCTTGAAGAAGTAGTGTTGTCCTTCCAATGGAAAGACAGTGCTGACTCTTGACATGCAGACAGGTATTGGTCCACAACAGAGCAAATCCACAGCAGAGTCAGTCGACGTTTTGAAGAATATTGGTAGTTAGGTCATCACAGAGCAGACCCACTGTAGTCCTGGTAGAGAGTATGGTATTGGTGGGTCACCAGAGGTGCAGACCCACTGCAGTCCTTGTAGAAATAATGGTATTTGTGGGCCATCAAAGATGCAGACTCACTGTAGTCCTTGTAGAAATAATAGTATTGGTGGGTCATCAAAGATGCAGACCCACTGTAGTCCTTGTAGAGATGGCCAGCAGCCATCTGTTGCGATCTGTTGCGACTGTGCAGGTGCACAATCACCATCGAAGAGTCTTGCGGAGAATATAGCAAGTCCATAAACCACCACTTGTCCACTCACAAAAAATTTGTTTGACATGTCCTTAGAACCAGCAATGCTGTTATCCAGTCCCTTGCTGAATTATTAACACACGTGCAAACACTATCAGTCCCTACTTCTCACATATTGTCCATATACTATGACCAACAGAAACGTGTGCAGTGAAATGGAACTTACAAGTTACTTAATTTGATGAACTGGTGTCAATTACAATTTTATAACATAAGAATACAATTACAAAGATACAGAAAACATCATTAAAAACATAATAATACAGATAACATTTGTAGTAATATGGGCTTTACAAAAGAATCGAAATAACATATACATCAGTGTTACAGGAATTATGACATAAGTACATACATAAAAGATCAGAATAATTATTGAAACATCGACTTCACACATGAGCAACAAAACAGAATAAATAATGTCTCAACATCTTTACAAAGTAAATAACATAGTATTAGAAAAATTCTACAACATAGCTCTCATCAGCTAAACACATAAAGACAGGAGAAACACAAATACACAAGGGTACACAAACATATAGAGGGATGACACAAAAGGAAAGGACAGGGTTTGTTTTACTGCAGTATTTTGCATGAAGATCTCCCTTTGTTCATCATTATTCCCAAAAGTACTATCTAAGCCTGCTTTCTGTATTCTGTTCACATCCTCTTTCAAAATAGTTTTTCTCCACTGTACACTACTTTTTTTTTGGCCAAACCATTTTCTTATATCTTCTCAATGCATTTCTTCCAATTCATCATAGTTAGTTTCTTATATAGTCTACCCCCTCTTAAGCTAACTTAAATCTACTGAGCTCAGATGCTAAACTAAGGGATGAGGCAATGCAGCAGCACATAACAAATTAACACAAACAGCAATGATAAAAAATACAAATGCCAAAGCAAGCAGCAATATTACAACTAATATAAGGCAATGCACAGCAAACAATAAAAATAAATCATTAGTAAAACTGGCTTAACAGAATAATACAAAGTCAAAATCAGTAACACTATGCCTGGCAAACAGCAGCAGAAAATGAAATAACTTATACCTAAACATGACATAGCTCAAGCAGAAAAAATATTACACTAAAGATAACAATGCAGACAAGGGAAATGTATAATCGCATCTTAATGTCTATGTAATTAAAGTGGTGCACCACAACTATTTCTACAAAAGAAATTACCAAGTACTTGAAAAGAAAATTATGAATGCAGTTCCTGTGAAGGTAAATGTCTTTTTGTGCTCCCTCATTTTTTTTAAAAAATTATTATTTACTCGATCTGTAGACAGAAAATATTTATATTAGTACATCTATAAAATTTTATTTTAACCAATGCTGCAGTGCAGCTAGAAACTTGATAGTAAAGAAAATGAGCAAATATGTACAAAGGAAGGCATGAAACATCATTCAGTAGTCATGAGGCATTTCATAAGTTAGTAGAAAAATCTCTCAACTAGAGAGTCAGTAGTCATAATCAGGTGTATAAACATAAAAATATTTCTCGTCATTTCATTAGGCATTTCAGTAAATATCATAAATTAAGAGCTCCACAGTGTAATCATATGTTTTCAAGTTCGACCATGTCGTTTTTGTGATGCTTTCTACAAAGGAATGTCAATAGCGAGGATAATGGCCTCCCTTTTTTTTTCTTTTCTACCTTTGCCTCTGAAAAAGGCACGCACTAATGGCTTTTTCTCCAGGCGTCTGACACAGCTGGGTGCCCACGACGCATTACGTGCAGGTGGTCACTTAACTTTCTTACCGAAATATTCACGACAGCAGTTTCCGCTACAGTGGCAGTCTCATATAAAAAATTTCAGAAGTCGAGAATTTGCGTTGCAAATGTGTAGATACAAAATCTTATGAATATAACAGTGTCCAAAAAAAATTTTCGTTGGCATTGTGATACATTCACGCATTTACACACATTTCATAACTCTTAAAGTACGATTCTTGGTTTCCAACATCCTTTTTCACAAGTCAGAGTCCCTAACCACTATTCATTACTCCTTACCTTATTACACATATAAATATTCGTCGACACTTCTTCAATATTTCATCATAACAGATATGTAGCATAATCAAATAACTCATATAGCATCAGCTTATTGATCATAAACATATGGCAACAGCATAATACACATCATCATCGTAATAATAACATCATAAAACCTCAGCCAAATCTCAAAATCGTCGTAGCTTCCTGCAATAGTGTCAAAACCTAAAAAAAATTCTCTGCTCATGTCAGTAGTGTCATTAATCTCAAACTTACTTTAAAAATCATTCTCCCTTACCAAATACATCATTCAAAGCTCTCATAGTATCACAATGGTTAAGGAAAAATATGAGCATTTCACAAAGTACAGACAAAATACAATTTCATAAGTGTGAAGTTATCCAACTGTGTAATTACGTAAACATCTGTCACTGATGTAGTAAAAAAAAAATTGTTTATCTCTCAGTTACATGATCAGATAGCTGTGTAATTTGTGTGTTAGAGAAATATGGTACCGATGTGTAAAGTTGTATAAGCAAATACCATATTAGCTAGGGCTCCTTGTGCTTGCCAAACACATGGTACACAAAGTAAGCGTGTACCCCCCTGAGGATTAATGTAATTATACCCTCTGGTGTTACAGATTACAGCAATGGAATGAAATATATCACGGAAAACCCTTGTATCATTGTACTTCAAATATCTTTAAAAAAATGCATGTTTTAAGTGCGAAATTAATCACTCAAATACGTGTCCTGTAGCGCTAAATGTGCGTCTTGCTGTAAGATAATCTCTGTGGAAGTGTCGTAGTTATCGTCCTCCGAAAGCTAAGTTCTGCAGAAGCCAATGTACTTACCTCATGATACACCAAATTTCAAGTAAACCAAAATGTTGCATTAAAATCTCATTAGCAGTACTGGTAAATGTTCTACGTATGAGAGCCTTATAGTCGTTACGTAATCGTGCAACTAACAAGCAAGAATGTACACACACAATAACACTGTGACGTCTGTTCACTATAACAATGCATTCGTAATTTCTGTTTAAAAATGTTCCCTAGGTTCTAGACTGGATATTTAACTGCAAACATTGTTGCATGTTAGCAGTTTCTTAAGTCTGACAAAGCATACTAGAAATGTGAAGTGAAAAGTTTTATGGCAAAGACAAAGTTAGAAAGCAGATTATCTTTCAATAAACGGTTTTACATGTGAAATGTGGTGTAAACCTTTACTCTTCCTAGTGCACAGAGTTTCAACTTCAAAGCAATTATCATGTTGTATACATCGGTAAAGAATGCTAAAATTTTTCTCATGGCTAGCGTCTTATGTTATTTTTCTCAGAGCCAGCGGGCGCACGCGGCTGCCTGCTGTGCGAGTCATTGGCTGTCTCTTTGTTGGCGCGCGCCGTTATTGGGATTTGGAGACCTAACTTCTACAAATTCACCGTGACGAGAGGACCCTGCCCTGTTTAAATCCCGCCAGTTCTGATGCAGTTCAGGTCTGTCGTTACGATCATACCGTCTGTCGTTATGTCGGTAGATTCCATAGTTTCTTTCTTGTCGGTCACGTGGTGGAGAATTTCTCCCTGAGTCTAAAGTTATTCTGTCTCCCGTAATAATAATTATTTTGGTTCCCATATTGTCTGTTTCTCTGATTGTCTCCGTGATAGTCATTACCGCGGAGAGGTGATCTTTCCCTGTAATTATTACTCTGCCATTGGTTCTCATACGGGTGGTGTCTGTTTTGGTCACGATTTACGATGTAAGAATAGGCTTGTCGTGTCCAGTTATTGCTTCTGTCGTCACGGAATTGTGACGGATGTGACCTGTAGTGATTGTTTTCCTGTTTTCGCATCCCGCGACTGTCTGTGTCAATTACTAATTCTTGTAAGAGTCCTTCAAAAGCTTCAATGTCTTCTTTGCAACGCCCTGCCAAAATAATATGTCATAAATGTTCAGGCAATTTGAGTAAGCAAATGCGGATGAGTTCTGAGGGGCTGTATGGGTTTGAAAGATACTGATTCTTATGCAACATGTCTTCAAAATACACTCCTGGAAATGGAAAAACGAACACATTGACACCGGTGTGTCAGACCCACCATACTTGCTCCGGACACTGCGAGAGAGCTGTACAAGCAATTATCACACGCACGGCACAGCGGACACACCAGGAACCGCGGTGTTGGCCGTCGAATGGCGCTAGCTGCGCAGCATTTCTGCACCGCCGCCGTCAGTGTCAGCCAGTTTGCCGTGGCATACGGAGCTCCATCGCAGTCTTTAACACTGATAGCATGCCGCGACAGCGTGGACGTGAACCGTATGTGCAGTTGACGGACTTTGAGCGAGGGCGTATAGTGGTCATGCGGGAGGCCGGGTGGACGTACCGCCGAATTGCTCAACACGTGGGGCGTGAGGTCTCCACAGTACATCGATGTTGTCGCCAGTGGTCGGCGGAAGGTGCACGTGCCCGTCGACCTGGGACCGGACCGCAGCGACGCACGGATGCACGCCAAGACCGTAGGATCCTACGCAGTGCCATAGGGGACCGCACCGCCACTTCCCAGCAAATTAGGGACACTGTTGCTCCTGGGGTATCGGCGAGGACCATTCGCAACCGTCTCCATGAAGCTGGGCTACGGTCCCGCACACCGTTAGGCCGTCTTCCGCTCACGCCCCAACATCGTGCAGCCCGCCTCCAGTGGTGTCGCGACAGGCGTGAATGGAGGGACGAATGGAGACGTGTCGTCTTCAGCGATGAGAGTCGCTTCTGCCTTGGTGCCAATGATGGTCGTATGCGTGTTTGGCGCCGTGCAGGTGAGCGCCACAATCAGGACTGCATACGACCAAGGCACACAGGGCCAACACACGGCATCATGGTATGGGGAGCCTTCTCCTACACTGGCCGTACACCACTGGTGATCGTCGAGGGGACACTGAATAGTGCACGGTACATCCAAACCGTCATCGAACCCATCGTTCTACCATTCCTAGACCGGCAAGGGAACTTGCTGTTCCAACAGACAATGCACGTCCGCATGTATCCCGTGCCACCCAACGTGCTCTAGAAGGTGTAAGTCAACTACCCTGGCCAGCAAGATCTCCGGATCTGTCCCCCATTGAGCATGTTTGGGACTGGATGAAGCGTCGTCTCACGCGGTCTGCACGTCCAGCACGAACGCTGGTCCAACTGAGGCGCCAGGTGGAAATGGCATGGCAAGCCGTTCCACAGGACTACATCCAGCATCTCTACGATCGTCTCCATGGGAGAATAGCAGCCTGCATTGCTGCGAAAGGTGGATATACACTGTACTAGTGCCGACATTGTGCATGCTCTGTTGCCTGTGTCTATGTGCCTGTGGTTCTGTCAGTGTGATCATGTGATGTATCTGACCCCAGGAATGTGTCAATAAAGTTTCCCCTTCCTGGGACAATGAATTCACGGTGTTCTTATTTCAATTTCCAGGAGTGTATTTGACAAGACTGGAAAATTCAGATTTTTCAAAGTGTTTCATCATCATGATGCTATGTTTTACTCGGTCTTGTGTAGCTTGAGACCAATATGCTGAGAGGAAGGCATGATAAAAATCTCCTTCATTGTGGCAATCGTGAATGACCGATCGCATTCTTACAGCTGGTTCATTCTCCAAGTAGCCACACATAAATTCTAATCTGTGTTCTAACGACCAGTTGGGAGGAAAACAATGAGAGAATTGATGGAGCCATGCTTGTGCATGAATGTCGTTGCCAGAATTCTTAAATGTTTTGAATTTACGTGTAGTAATGAACAGCTTATAGTCAAAGTCATCATGTCGGCGAGTCGGATATCGGTCATTGTTACGTCGTTTCGGCGGTTCCATTTCAAAATTCGGTGCACCTTGCCAATTTCTTTCATAATTTCCGAAATGAGCTGTGAAAAAATGTATACAGACTGTGCTTAACCTGACACACAATATTTTTAGCGCAACGCAATCTGACTTTCAGAAATCCCTACAAAAGAATGGCCCTGACTAACATTAACCTATACGTTTCACAAATCACTTACCTCACAAAAATCTTGGTTACTCGAACTACTGCAATACAGCGAGCGCCACTACTGCCAGCTAAATAAAAGATTCAAACTACGGAAGGAACTAACTACTGATAGGCATAGTTAGCAAATGAAAGATTCTAATAGAGAACAAACAATGTATTTACCTTAATAGTCATAATATATATAGCAGTTCATGACAAATTAGAAAACTCCGCCATCTCTCTCCCCACATATACCACTCCAACTGCGCAACGCTACGCGCTGTTCACATCCAGCTGCCCAACACTACAATGGCAGACAACAATGCAAACTAGCCACAGACTGCACACAGCACAGCCAGTGATTTTCATACAGAGCGCTACGTAACGTTGCCAATAAGAAAACATAAACAGCCTACTTACATCACTGAATAGCGAAGATTACCCTGTAAACATAAAGCATAAACGAGAAACTGTCAAACTAGCCGTCCAAAGTATTTAACAAAAATATTAGATAAAAATGGAACTTACATGAATATAACAAGGTAGCAACAAATAGACAGTCGACAGCTTAGTCGCTGATGCAATATAGGTACCTATCCCAACTAGATTTAAGTATATACGTATACTGCCCTTTATGTGCAACTTTTATAAACTTTTATAAAAGTAAGTAGACTCATTAAATGTAACATCTACATTTTTACTTAACAATGGCGCTATAGCCGAAATAAGCTTGTAGTTAAGAAGAAACATTATGAGCATCTTACCTGGAATTATTCATTATAAAACAATTCAGTCGTTTTGTTTCTCTAGCCGTCTTACTGAGAGACTGCTTTGCTTGTGAGGGTTGGATTTAGGTGGACTTGTAAAGGCAATTAGTTTTCACACAACTTACAGAACTCTTTTTTCTTTCATTTTCGTCATGGGAAACTATATTTCTAATGTCAACAAAATAAAAAAAAATAAAAAATGTGACCGCCTAAGCCAGTGGCGTAGGAAGGCGAAAAGATATTCTAAATATCGCGTAGTATGCATGTGCTATAGCTTAGATGGCTATTATAGGCCAGTTTGAGATTGTTTTCCGGTTAGATAAATTCCAAGTGTCTCATATAAAACTGTTCGTCTTGATTTCCCCTACATCACTCGGGTACGTTGTAAACAGGTATCCTTTACAATCTGTATACGATTTCCTTTCTTGTGACACTCCTAAGGCGTTAGCTTTAAGCACCCATCGTACAATACCATCCTAAGCATTTCATCAGCGTTCTACATCTACATCTACATACATACTCCGCAATCCACCATATAGTGCCACAACTAGCATCTTCTCTCCCTGTTCCACTCCCAAACAGAACGAGGGAAAAATGACTGCCTATATGCCTCTGTACGAGCCCTAATCTCTCTTATCTTATCTTTGTGGTCTTTCCGCGAAATATAAGTTGGCGGCAGTAAAATTGTACTGCAGTCAGCCTCAAATGCTGGTTCTCTAAATTTCCTCAGTAGCGATTCACGAAAAGAACGCCTCCCTTCCTCCAGAGACTCCCACCCGAGTTCCTGAAGCATTTCCGTAACACTCGCGTGATGATCAAACCTACCATAACAAATCTAGCAGCCCGCCTCTGAATTGCTTCTATGTCATCCCTCAATCCGACCTGATAGGGATCCCAAACGCTCGAGCAGTACTCAAGAATAGGTCGTATTAGTGTTTTATAAGCGGTCTGCTTTACAGATGAACCACATCTTCCCAAAATTCTACCAATGAACAGAAGACGACTATCCGCCTTCCCCACAACTGCCATTACATGCTTGTCCCACTTCATATCACTCTGCAGTGTTACGCCCAAATATTTAATCGACGTGACTGTGTCAAGCGGTAAACTACTAATGGAGTATTCAAACATTACGGGATTCTTTTTCCTATTTATCTGCATTAATTTACATTTATCTATATTTAGAGTTAGCTGCTATTCTTTACACCAATCACAAATCCTGTCCAAGTCATCTTGTATCCTCCTACAGTCATTCAACGACGAGATCTTCCCGTACACCACAACATCATCAGCAAACAGGCGCACATTGCTATCCACCCTATCCAAAAGATCATTTATGTAGATAGAAAACAACAGCGGACCTACCACACTTCCTCGGGGCACTCCAGATGATACCCTCACCTCCGATGAACACTCACCATCGAGGACAACGTACTGGGTTCTATTACTTAAGAAGTCTTCGAGCCACTCACATACTTGGGAACCAATCCCTTATGCTCGTACCTTAGTTAGGAGTCTGCAGTGGGGCACCGAGTCAAACGCTTTCCGGAAGTCAAGGAATATGGCATCCGTCTGATACCCTTCATCCATGGTTCGCAAGATATCATGTGAAAAAAGGGCGACTTGCGTTTCGCAGGAACGATGCTTTCTAAAGCCGTGCTGATGCATGGACAGCAACTTCCCTGTCTCAAGGAAATTCATTATATTCGAACTGAGAATGTGTTCGAGAATCCTGCAACAAACTGATGTTAAGGATATTGGTCTGTAATTTTGAGGATCCGTCCATCTACCCTTCTTATATACAGGCGTCACCTGCGCTTTTCTCCAGTCGCTCGGGACTTTACGTTGGGCAAGAGATTCGCGATAAATGCGTTTCACCTATAGTAGCAGCCGTGCAAGATTGGGTCGTCATCCGCATGGTTTATCTTCACGAGAAGAGCAGATACGTTTTAATTCAGTCACATATTCCTTAACAATTGAAAATCAAGGAGTAGTCTCCTGTATCTTCATCAACTTTGGATCAATTTTCATTAGCGAGGAACCATTAAAAACAAAGAATTTTGTGACAGTTTATTCATAAGAACAAATCATGACAAATTCAAATAGCCATACAAACTAAATTATTCCGCAGTCCACGTTATTGATCACGATGAAACAATTTATGAATACTATCACTTTATAGACAAATTTGTCAAGCCAAGAACTTTTCACCTTGGCATTGTATACTGAATGTTTTTGTAGGTGCACGGGACGTTCTCTTCTGTCATTCACTAAACACAAAACGTTTTTAGTAACTGAGCATCCCGATCTTCATCCTTCTTTCACAGAACGTTATCGTATCTGATTTCATGGAACCAGCTAAATAGCGTGTCCATTCAGGGGGACGATACCAAGGCACGAAGTGCAGCTGATAAAATCACTAAAGTCTGCTTTCAAACACTATTCAATTAAGTATCAGAAATATATGTGTTCTTGCACGGCTGAATACAATTGCAACAGCGCAGAACACGACCACGGATGTTCATCCGCCAGTTTTAACAGTCAACATTGTTGAAACTTGCAATAGCAGGTTCAAATTGTAGTTGCTAACGTGCGTCTTTCCTGGAAGTTCAATGCCAGAGTGCAGTCAGGGATTGCTGGCGTAAGTATCGTGGTCCAGCCGCTGTTTTCGTCATATTGTTATAGACTCGTAGATAATGGTTCAACTATGACATGAAACATTACGTCGTCAAAACCTAAAATGTGTAAATATTAAACGTAGCGCTACCTTATTTGTGCCCACAGAGCCTCCTCCAGAGAGCGCGCATATACAGAGTTCCGCCAACGACCAAAGAATCTTGCTCGCTGTTGCAGAAGACTTGTGGGGACGACAAACCTACGCAGGATCTCTGCCTGAATCTCATTCAAACTCTTTATGGGTGGGATCCTCAAGGTTTAAATAAGGTGAGTACCATGTACAAATGCATATACTGATAACAATTTAATAGATTTGTATTTGCAGGGGATCTACCTTGAGCAAAACATAATTTTATCTTTTCTTCTATTTCCCAGACAAGTTCCACTGCACTTTCAGCATCATCAGTGGGCTTTTATTTTCATCTCTTAAAGAGGAAAAATGCTTTTCACTACTTGTACACATATAAATTTGACTTTTTAAGACAGCGAATGGAGCGATGGGTAATAATTATTGTATTTTGTTCTCTAGGTTGTAAACTGAAATGTTTGGTAGTCTTATGCGAGTCTGGGATACCATAGATTTTTACAATGGTCTGAAAACTGTTTACGCGGCCATCCAGAGAGCGATGGAGAACATATTGTTCATTGTCTAAGTATAATACTAAGGGGTCAGGAACCACGACGATAAAAGTCTATTGTTGTTTAACGAAGCATTGTTGCACATGCACAAGAATAAGTAAGCAAATCATTAAAGCTTGTTCTATTGTTCTCAGCACCCGAAACAGTTCTGAACGATTTCTACTCTTTGTTCCCATTCAGGAAAAGTTAACTGCTTGCCTTAAAAGTGGAGAATAACTTACCGCTGTTTTCTATAATATAGCGGGCAGCATACTAAATAGAATCTGGAGAATGAAACACGGGTTTTCCAGATATATTCTGAATCCAAGTAGGTTAACTTTTACACAGTTTCACAACATATACGCAGCATATCAATCGACCGAAAATCAATAACGTCAGCCATTACTAACGCCATCCGAGGCTTAAACGGACGCGAACAGCTGACTGACTGACTGACTTTAGGAGATCTCTGGATCTCTTTTCTTTTGTAGCTCTCGCACTTTTAGTCCTTTTCCTACTTAACTGCTCTATTCGTTCGGTTTTTTTAAAATTCTTCTCTTTTTGATATGTCTGCTCAAGGTATCATTCTGGTTTTGTTACACTATTTCTCTTATTATGAGTTTTATTCACGCATTAGGTCCGGTCACCTTGTGGTTGGGCGCCAATGTATCTGGCTGACCAGACTGGCTATTAATGGGTTTTCAGATTGCTGCGCCTCTTCATAGAACTGGCGAGTGATCTGTTCGATGAAGTCCTTTAACGTGGGAACGCCAGCCTGCTCATGAAGCTCCCTACTGGGGAAGTGTCTGGGTAAGTGCAGAGCAAGGCGGAGAGCTTTGTTCTGCAATTTCTGTAGTTTTTCAATGCGGATGTGGGCAGCATTGCCCCATACCATAGAAGCCTACTCTATAACGGACCTAATAAGTGCCAAATATAGTGTTAATCCAGATTGGGTGCGTAACGTCGTTGTTGGGTTTAAAATTGGGTAAAGCGTGCGTAGGCGACCCAACGCTCTCCCTCTTACTTCGCGGACGCGAGGTCCCCAGGTCATGTGCCGATCTCAGGTCGCGCCAAGGTATTTCCTGGTTCGTGATCATCTGATGGGGCCTCCCGTGATACGAGGCGTTACTAAATCTTCAGGGAGCTTTTACCTGGTAACGACCAGGGCTTGGCTTTTAGGCGCATTCATCTTGAGTCGCCTAAGATCCAAGGTTATCGCACACTTTTTGCACACGTCATCTCATTATGTGTGCGCAGAGACTGCGCACAAAGAGCGCTATGTCGTTTGCATAAAGCGCAACTCGACACTTGCAGTTTTCGGCATGTCAGACGCTTACAGTATAGAGTACACAGCAGCAGAGGGCTGAGAACAGACCCCTGCGGCACTCTCGCCCGTATTCGTCTTTCCGTAGAATTCCGTGTGCTCGTACGTGAAAAGTGCGGTCATTTAGGTAGGTTTCGAGCAGGCAGACGTGTGACACCGGTACCCCCACTACAAGAAGCTTGTACGGGAGGCCGTTATGCCACACGCTGCCGAATGCCTTGGACACTTCAAAACTACCTCCACTAGGTACTCTCTACAGTCCAGCGCTCCCATTGGCTGCTCGACCAACCTATGTCGCTCTTGTTGGGTTGAGTGCCCCCTCCGGAAACCGAAGTGCTCATTCGGAAGGAGGCGCTCATCCTTCACTTGTCTACACAGCCTTTCGAAAAGCTTAGAAAGAGCTGGCTGTAGGCTTGTCAGCCTACAATTGTGCGCGAGTCTAGTATGCTTACCAGGTTTAGGAATGGCAACTACCTTCGCGTGTTTCCACGCACAGGGGAAGCTGCCAGTTCGTAAGAGGCAGACACCTCGTTACTTATATACGCTCCGGCGGGCGGCGAAGGGAACATTTTGTTCCGAAACTGTTTGGAGTGTTGGTAGCAGTGCCCAGCCAGCACCATTCATGACTACAAAATTACACTACTGGCCATTAAAATTGCTACACCACGAAGATGACGTGCTACAAACGCGAAATTTAACCGACAGGAAGACAAATGATTAGCTTCTCAGAGCATTCACAAAATGTTGGCGCCGGTGGCGACACCTACAACTTGCTGACATGAGGAAAGTTTACAATCGATTTCTCATACACAAACAGCAGTTGACCGGCGTTGCCTGGTGAAACGTTGTTGTGATGCCTCGTGTAAGGAGGTCGGATTGTAGCCTATCGCGATTGCGGTTTATCGTATCGCGACATTGCTGCTCGCGTTGGTCGAGATCCAATGACTGTTAGCAGGATATGGAAACGGTGGGTTCAGGAGGGTAATACGGAACGCCGTGCTGGAACCCAAAGGCCTCGTATCACTAGCAGTCGAGATGACAGGCATCTTATCCGCATGGCTGTAACGGATCGTGTAGCCACGTCTCGATCCCTGAGTCAACAGATGGGGACGTTTGCAAGACAACAACCATCTGCACGAACAGTTCGACGACGTTTGCAGCAACATGGACTATCAGCTCGGAGACCATGGCTGCCGTTACCCTTGACGCTGCATCACAGACAGGAGCGCCTGCGATGGTGAACTCAACGACGAACCTGGGTGCATGAATGGCAAAACGTCATTTTTTCGAATGAATACATGTACTGTTTACAGCATCATCATGGTCGCATCCGTGTTTGGCGACATCGCGGTTAACGCACATTGGAAGCGTGTATTCGTCATCGCCATACTGGCGTATCACCCGGCGTGATGGTATGGGGTGTCATTGGTTACACGTCTCGGTCACCTCTTGTTCGCACTGACGGCACTTTGAACGGTGGACGTTACATTTCAGATGTGTTACGACCCGTGACTCTACCCTTAATTCGATCCCTGAGAAACCCTACATCTCAGCAGGATAATGCACGACCGCATGTTGCAGGTCCTGTACGGCCCTTTGTGGATACAGAAAATGTTCGACTGTTGCCCTGGCAAGCACATTCTCCAGGTCTCTCACCAACTGAAAACATCTGGTCAATGGTGGCCGAGCAACTGGCTCGTCACAGTACGCCAGTCACTACTCTTGATGAACTGTGGTATCGTGTTGAAGCTGCATGGGTAGCTGTACCTGTACACGCCATCCAAGCTCTGTTTGACTCAATGCCCAGGCGTATCAAGGCCGTTATTATGGCCAGAGGTGGTTGTTCTGGGTACTGATTTCTCAAGATCTATGCTCCAAATTGCGTGAAAATGTAATCACAAGTCAGTTCTAGTATAATATATTTGTCCAATGAATACCCGTTTATCATCTGCATTTCTTCTTGGTGTAGCATTTTTAATGGCCATAGTGTATTTATGTTGTTGTCAGTTGAAGACTAACAACGATCCCAATTTTTCTATAAGTATTTCTGTACTTTATTTATGTTCTATAAAATAGCCTGATAGCCTGATAGCTCTTAAATTTTGGATTCCAGAATTTTCCAAACTGAACTGACAGTAGATGGCGGTCTCTGAACTGTCTGCCTTTAATTCTGTTCCTTTTAAAATTTACCGCATTATCTTGAAACTTGGTGCGCCTTCGTTATTACATATAATGAATATAGTGTTGTCAGCTTCGCATGGAGCTGTGCATCAATATGTGGCAACATGTGTGAACTCACCTTCTCACACACGCAGTGAACTACATTCTTATTTAAGAATGTTCATATATCCAGCTATATGTAAGGGTTTGTAAATAAAAAGTATAAGGACCACATATACATATGTTTTCTGTACAAAATCCTTAGTGTGCTGATGTAAACGTATAGTCAGCACCATGGCTGAAGGGACAAAACACCATCGTCATAATGACTTCATAGTAACTGACTGATCCTGCAGTACTACTGGAAATCTGAAGAAAAAGGCTAGAACACTCCTTCCCGACAATATATGATCGATAATTGCAGGTACCTTAGAGTGCAGCAAGATGAATCTCATTACGTCATTGCTAACACAACCAGATGGAAATAACACTGAGCATGTGCATGTATTTCCAAGAACGTTATTTCAACCCTAATACTAGCTATTGCAGGATATATTGTCTGGCACTGATGGGGTAACATACATGACATTGAGCAAAGTCAGCGATACCCCACGGCCAGAAAAAGTAAAGTTGAACACTTTGTTAAAATTTGACGAAGTTGAAAACCAGGATTGTCGTTGTATAGGGGTAGACATCTTCTATTCGAGTGAAACATACTCTAGGATTTTAAAATAGTCGTAAAGGGACAACGAAAACCTTGTTAACTGTTTCAAACGTGACAAAACAAGTTTATAACATGTTCCTCAAGCACATCTTGGAAATGACAAGTCATTCAACGAATTTATAACCATATGTAGAGTTAAATCACACTCAGCAGGGGGTTTGGTTATTGATAAAACAAGAAAAGTTAATGACGAGCAATATATACGAAATTTCCAGGAGTTTCTTCATAAAGGACAATGTACAATTACATAACTGTGTCTAGATATTACATCCCATGGACAAATATGTTCGTATGGTGCATCCTCACAAGAAAATATTCACAGCATTGAGAGCTAAATTACTGAATATTCTTATAGATGTACACAAAATATTGAGAATGTTGATACAAAACATGAAACGAGCATTGGGAAACTATGGAACACCATAGAAGAATTTGATACATAAACAGATCGAGTAATCGATTTTTAAACTAAACTTGCATTTATATATAAAGATAAAATATTACTCATTACTCTATGGACAAATTGACAACCATGTCATGTATTCATTCTGAGGAGTTGATGCACGAGCCAAACATTCGTTTGTACATAGAATAAAAAATTGAATCTATCAACAAAAGTCTTAAATGTCATAGTAGCAAAACTGAAAAAAGCAATGAAAATCTTAAAAGCTGTACTATGTAAATTAAAAAGCATTAATGGAATGCTTAACAAGAATTCTGAAAGGGGTGATCAGCAAATTAACGCAAATTACACGATGATTGAGCAACTGTGAAATGTAGGATTCGAGGGTATGTGGAAGACCATATGTTAGCTGCAAGAACTGTGGAACTCAAAGAAGATATGAAAATACTCCATCCTGAAGATGTCCACAAAAGAATCAGGGCTATAACTGCCCAAGAGGAAAGCATTCATAAAAGTATCAGAGATATGAAAGCTTGAGAAGAAACCATCAGCAAAAGTATCAAGGATATAAACGATCGATAAAACAGCTTTGACAAATGTATCGGATATGAAATCTGAACATGCAGGCAATATTAGAGCCATTTTGAAGTCAATCTACAGGTTGACTGTAAAGGTCGGCAAAATCGGAAAAAACATCCCATATGACAAATCCGATAGAATAAAAGTTGTATACTATCTCAAAGCCTGTTTATTATATAACAGAACGTCGATGAAATGGATATTTATCGAGGCGTGAAAGGCTACTCGACAGAAATTACGATTCCTAAGGCTAGGGCAGTTAGAATGAGCTGATTCTCTTCTGAAAACATTTAAATCTATAACTGAAACACACACACACACACACACACACACACACACACCATAAGACAGATGGAGGAAGAGAAGAAGAAGGAGGAGGAGGAGGAGGAGAGGAGCATGATTTACTACTAGCAATTTCACTAATCGTCATGGAGATACTGAGATAGACAGAATGTATAGAGTCAGCAGGGAACAATCATGTATGCTGGGTACGTCACCTGTAAGGTTAACCAGTCATGCAGTACAGCTTGGCAATAGAGAACTTGGAAGCATGCCAGGTTTAGTGAATCAAATATTCTTAAAAACGTCAAACCTCAACAAGTACTTACTGAAAGAGAGAAAAAAATATGCTGAAATATTACATGTTGTTGTTGTTGTGGTCTTCAGTCCTGAGATTGGTTTGATGCAGCTCTCCATGCTACTCTATCCTTTGCAAGCTTCTTCATCTCCCAGTACATTCTGCAACCTACATCCTTCTGTATCTGTTTAGTGTATTCATCTCTTGGTCTCCCTCTACGATTTTTACCCTCCACTCTGCCCTCCAATACTAAATTGGCGATCCCTTGATGCCTCAGAACATGTCCTACCAACCTATCCCTTCTTCTGGTCAAGTTGTGCCACAAATATTACATATGACTAATTTATATAGGAAAACAACACCCAAAGTGGACGAATGAAAACGCGAACTATACGAAATACAAAAATTTTATTAAACCCACGTTAGCTGAAAGACATAGCACCGGAACAAGTATCTACATTCAGCACTATAAAATGAACAATCGATCTCTGCAATATAAAATGACAATCCTAATGAACTAATACACGTGGGATGGTTACAGTGCTCATAGCATCAGCAGCCACTGCTAATACAGCTCACATGACTAAAATCATATCAGTCTTTTCAGAGCTTCGAGAAAGACATATTATTGAATAACCCACACCCAAGCGTATACGTTGGGGACTATAATAGTCACCACGAAATGTGGAAATATAGTACGAATGATAGCAATGGAGACATGCTGACCGATTGGTCCGAGGGACAAAATACATATCTGGTCTTTGATGCCAAGGACCGAGGGACATTCAGATCAGCCGCATGGAACTGCGACTATAACCCGGATCTGTGCTTTGTTTTGAGGGATACAAACGATAAACCACTGACCGCCTCTAGAAGGGTCCTGACGGACTTCCCTCATAGCCAGCACCGCCCTGTGCTTATTAATATCGGTATATCCATCCCGATAATAAGGTCTTACCCTCGACCAAGGTGGAATTTTACAAAAGCTGACTGGACAAAATTCTCTGTACAACTTGATTATACCTTGAGCTGGATCCCTCCAACCAGCAAGAGCTATGAGAAGTTTGTGGGAGTGGTCATTAGCTCTGCGAAAACAGCGATCCCAAGAGGGTACCGCAAAAAATACATTCCCGGTTGGACAGGGATATGCGATTACCTGTACGTGGAGTTCCTCAAGAATGTGGACCGGGAAATAGCGGATGAACTATTACATAACATCGACTTTATTAGACGGCAAAAATGGGAGAATACTGTTGAAAATCTAGACTTTTCAAAGTCAAGCCGACAAGCCTGGTCCCTACTGCGTAAACTTGGAGGCGCAAATCCACCTGAACATAGAAAGGACGAAATATCTCCCAACAAGGTTGCATTCCGCATAGTTTCTGCGTCTAGAGCCCCACGAAATAGAAAGCACACAACAAAAGTGAAGAAAGACTTAAAAACATTAAAAAGGATCCGTGCAATGGACTCAGAATATTCATCAGATATTCGCATCGAGGAGGTTACCAATGCCCTGAAGAAGGTGAAATCAGGCAAAGCTCCGCGTTTCGATGGTATCCACCCTGAGTTCCTCATACATGTCGGAGCCTACACAAAACAATGGCCGGCTAAGTTCTTTACGGACATTCTCCAAGTGGGTAGCATTCCTCCCTCACTTAAACGAGCAAAGATCATCGCAGTCCTGAAACCTGGTAAACCAGGCGATAGACCAGAGAGTTACCGCCCCATTGCCCTTCTCAGTATGGTCTATAAATTACTAGAAAGACTGCTCCTCAACAGAATAGGCCAGACTATACTCAAAAAAATCCCTATCGAACAAGCAGGATTCCGTCTATATCGCTGCTGTACAGATCAAGTCCTATCACTGACAACATATATAGAGGCGGGGTTCCAGAAGAAACATAAAGTAGCTGCAGCATTCATAGACCTAACAGCAGCCTATGATACAGTTCGGAAACCGGGGCTCGTGTACAAATTAATCTGTGCCGTTCCCTGCAAGAAGATAACCAACCTCATTGATGATATGTTGTCAAATAGAACCTTCCAATTAATAATGGGGAATGAGAGAAGTAAACAGATGAAACTCAATAATGGACTCCCACAAGGCTCTGTCCTTGCGCCCCTTCTTTTCAGCCTTTACATCGCTGACATGCCTGCAACCAGATCGCGCAAATTTGGTTATGCTGACGACTGGGCTCTAGCAACAGCCCACAAAAATATAGAAACTGCCGAAGATATCCTTACGAGTGACCTAGGGATTCTCAGTGAGTACTTTAGAAAATGGAGGCTACAACCTAGTGCTACAAAGACGGAAGTATCTGCCTTCCATTTGAACAACAAAATGGCCAACAGAGAACTACAAGTCTATCTAGACGGGAAATTACTAAATCACAACAAACATCCAAAGTATCTTGGGGTTACCCTAGATAGGACACTAACATTCAAAGAACACCTGACGAAAACTGCAGCGAAACTTAAAACACGCAACAACATATTGCAGAAGCTCTGTGGCACCACTTAAGGCTCCACAGCATCTACCTTAAGAACATCCGCACTTGGCTTGGTGTATTCAGTGGCAGAATACTGTGCCCCAGTGTGGCTCAACAGCAAACACACACACATGGTAGATAGCCAACTTAATGCAACAAAGCGCATTATATCAGGCACAATCAGGCCAACTCCTACAGTGTGGCTGCCCGTTCTCAGTAACATAGCCCCACCTAAACTGCGCCGTGAACACGCTCTGGTTAGAGAATTTCAAAAAATCATGACCAACCCTCAATTACAAATCCATGAAGATACTCACGACATCCAAGGAAACCGACTCCGATCTAGGCATCCTCCACTAAAGACCGCACAGGCTCTGCACCAAACCAACTTTAAAATAAACGACCGATGGAAAGAGGAATGGGAGAGCAGAACAGCAGTAAACTGCCACAGTATGCCACGCATCTTTAGTAAACCAAAAGGATTTGATTGCCCTCGCAAAGTTTGATCAACTCTTAATCGCATCAGAACCAACTGTGGGAGATGCGCCGACTCCTTACACAGATGGGGTAAACTTCCTTCGGCCGCTTGCGACTGTGGCGCTGAGAGACAGACGGTCAAACACATCGTGCAGGAATGCCCACTAAGGGCATACGAGGGTGACCAACAGGATTTCCTCATGGCGACCCAAGAGGCAATCGACTATTTATTATCTAAGCTGGACGCCTGCTTGTGATTGCTCTTCTGTGAGTGTAAATTTACAATTGGCGGTGTTCTTATATACAAACTGTTATTTATTGCTCTGTTTATACATATGTGATTCTTTTTAAATCGTGTTGTTTCTGTAATTTTTACTGTGATGTTATGAGCCATACGCTAAATAAATAAATAAATAAATAAATATTGAATAACTGTGGGGATGGTAGTTCAAGAAATCAAAAAACTGGCTAGCAAAACATTCACAAGTAAACATGTTATGATTGATTTACGGCAGGTAGATCCTGTAGATACAAATCAATATTCACGAGCAAATGAGGGTTAAAATATATTTTAATCGTCATTTATACACATTCCAAATTTGCTTGAACCTTACCTGTGACACAAAGACTGGCAAGGAAGTTGGATAGGGATGGACCAGTTCATCTAGATCTACATTTAGAATGTACATCTACATCTACATCGCATGACTACTCTTCAGTTCACATTAAAGTGCCTGGCAGAGGGTTCTTCGAACCACCGTGAAATTCTTCTACCATTCCACTCTTTAACAGCGTATAGAAAAAATGAACACTCAGATCTTTACATATGAGCTCTGATTTATTTTATTACAGTGGTATTTTCTCTCTATGTAGGCTTGTGGCAATAAAGTATTTTCACATTCAAAGGAGGAAGTTGCTGAAAAGATCATGCATCAACAAAAAAGACATTTGTTTTAATTATTGACACCCCATCTCGGTTATCATATCCATGACACTAGCTTCCGTACTTCGATATAACACAAAAGGAGCTGCCCTTCTTTGCAGTTTTTCGCTGATCTCCGTCAATCCTATGTAGTAAGGATCCCATACCACACAGCAATACTCTAGCGGAGGATGGACAAGCGTAGTGCAGGCAGCCTCTATAGCAGACCTGTTGTGGCTTCTAAGTGTTCTGCCAGTAAAACTCAGTCTTTTGTTTGTCTTCTCCACAGTATTATCTATGTGATCGTTCCAATTCGTAGGTACTTAGTAACTGACAGACTTTAGATTTGACTTTTTTTTTTTTAGTACTGTTGTGAACTGTGCAACTTTCCAGTCTTTAGGTATGGATCTTTTGTCTAATGAGCGGTTGCATATGATTGCAAAGTATGGGACTATTTTATCACCATAATCGGAAAGGACTAACTGGTTTACTTCTGGTCAGGGAGACTTGCCTTTATTACGCGATTTCAGCTGCTTCGCGCTAAATGGAGGTTATTTACTTCTAAGTTACGCGTATTGGCAGTTGTTCTTGATTCGAATTTTGGAATATTTACTTCGTCTTCTTTGGCGAAGAGTTTTCGGGAAGCTATTTTTACTAATTCCGCTGTAATGGTGCTGTCATCAGCAATATTACCGTTGGTATCGCACAGTTAAGGTACTGACTGTGTCTTGTCGCTGGAGTAATTTACATATGACGAGAATTTCTTTGGATTTTCTTCCAAATTTCGAGACACAGTTTCGTTGTGGAAGCTGCTGGAAGCATCTCGCATTGAAGTCCGTACTAGGTTTCGACTTTATTAAAACATCGCCAGTCTTGCAGGTTTGGTGCTCTTTTAAATTTTACATGTTTTTTTCGTTGTTCCTGCAACAGTGGTCTGACTTGCTTTGTGTACCATGGAGGATCCGTATCATCTTTTATTAACTTATTCGGTATAAATCTCTTAATTTCTGCTGTTGCTGTTTCTCTGAATTCAAGCCACATCCGGTCTACACTTATAAAGTCTGGAATGAGTGGAAACTGTTTCTTAGGAATGTGCTTTTTTAAATAGAAATATT
The DNA here is from genome assembly GCF_021461395.2 of Schistocerca americana. Taxonomy (NCBI): domain Eukaryota; kingdom Metazoa; phylum Arthropoda; class Insecta; order Orthoptera; family Acrididae; genus Schistocerca; species Schistocerca americana. The sequence continues at coordinate 887,705,881 of NC_060130.1, read as the reverse complement.
TTGCTTTTACTTTTGGTCTATTTTGGTGATGCAAAGATCAATCTCGTCACAACGATCTTGTGGTCACTAATGCCGGTATCCATCATGATCCTCCTTATTTGCTCGGGATTATTTGTTGCTAACAAGTCGAGTATGTTTTTCCAACAATTTACGATTCGAGTGAGCTTCTGAACTACCTTCTATGAACAATTTTCGGAGAAAGTATTTAGTACAATTTTGACGATGTTTTACACTTACCGCGTTCTCTGAACACGTATTTTCGCCAGTATATCGAGGGTAGATTGAAGTCACAGTCAATTATAACTGTATGAATGGGGTATCAATGTGATACGGTACTCAAGTTTTCTTTGAGCTTTTGAGCAACTCAAATGTCTGAGTCAGGCCGTCGGTAAAAGGATCAATTACTAATTTATTATTGTAAAACCTCTACCTGTACTAACTCACAGGGTCTATCTGCTTAAATTTCGCTACAAGACCAACTACTTATAGCAGTAACAAACACGATTTTCAATCGCATAGTGATCATCTTCCGTGCTGTGGTGTACAAATTAAACTCATAGGCACTGGTATCAAGTTATCAGTAACCAAATCTGAGAAACGATCACAATAACTAAGTCAGTTATTGTGGTCGTTTTTTAGATTTGGTTACTGATAACTTGATACCAGTGCCTATGAGTTTAATTTGTACACCACAGCACTGAAGATGATCACTATGTGATTGAAAATCGATTTTGCTATCAATAAGCCATCAATATTACGGCCAACGCTGACTTTCCTTTTAATTTCACATATATCGTCGTTGTGCACACAGCACTCCATGGAGTCGTCAGTCAGCAACAAACACGTTGCAACCAACCGTGTTTAATCTTCCCATTCTGAATACCGTTAGGGCCTTTATCAAAATTTCGGCTGAACTTATCTCCAGCTTTAGCCGTTTTTCGGTACCAATAAAGATTTGAGTTTTGGTGCTTTCTATTAGTGCTTGGAACTCTGGTTCTTTCCCAACACAGCTACAACAGTTTACAACTACAGTACTGATTGTCATTATGTCTGCCCTCGTCCTGTGTTCGTCCTGCATCCTTCGGAACTGAAGTCCATTCAGTACTTTCCCGAGACCCTCTAATCTAAAAACCCCTAGTCCATTCCACGCAGTCCCTGCTACCTGTGTAGCCCATCCTAATCCCTGCCATTAACGAGAACCCAAAACTCCACCATCTTAGGGCGTAAGTTGAGGAATGTGCTGCATAACTCTATGAACCTCTGATGAGACCGTCCCCTCAGCTCTGCACCAAAGGTCTGCAATTGGCGCTGTCGACAGTCCTACAGATGGTGAACTATGCCTTTATCTCACAAACAAGGCTGGCACTCTTTACCACTTCAGATGACTGCTCAGAACCAGAGATAATTTCTTCCGATCCAAAGCAGCACAAATCGTTAGTACCAACATGAGCCACAACCTGCCGTTGGCTGCACCCTGTGTTCTTCATGGCATTCGAATGACTTCACACAAAGGGCTCACTGGATTGCTCCCCCTCGTTGGCAGCCATATCCCTAAGAGGCTCCATTATGCACCTAACATTGGAGTTCACAGCTACTAATGATCCAACCTTCTGTGAATGCCAGGTCTTGCAGGCCGAGAGGTTTCCTCTGGAAAAGGTCGAGAGGTTTCTTCTGGTTCAAATGGCTCTGAGTACTATGGGACTTAACTTCTGAGGTCATCAGTCCCCTAGAACTTAGAACTACTTAAACCTAACTAACCTAAGAACATCACACACATCCATGCCCGAGGCAGGATTCGAACCTGCGACCGTAGCGGTCGCGCGGTTCCAGACTGTAGCGCCTAGAACCGCTCGGCCACTCCGACCGGCGTTTCTTCTGGAAAAGGGCAGGCGACCACACCTAGGATCTTTATTAATCACATATAGCACATGATACCTGCTTTTCAGACGGACCAGCGAGGCCTTTCGATGGGTCCCCCAGAAAGTCTTTCCTTGCCTGCCACTTCCCTGAAACCATCTCTCTCTTGACCACGGATGAGGGCACATCCTCAAAATGGGTGGTAATCAGTGTGGTCGCAGTTGCGGCCCAGTCGGGGAGTAGGTGGGATGTGCTGAATGTATCTTGTATCTCCACATACGGCCCCACACAGTGGTGCCCATTGGCAACAGCCCCAAGCTGCATGTCGAATGCCAGCAACACCTCGAGCTGTGAGAGAAGGGTCACCAACTCAGCTCGCATCTGAATGAAGCAATTAGAATCCCTATCCATATGAAACACGGCGAAACTACAGACTAGAAAGTTTCAAAGCGCGGAACTATGGGTACCAACACACTGCCGCTGCGGATCGATGCGCTGCCGACCAACTTACGAGTTCTACAACTGTAACTGGCTGTACACACGAAAAGAACCGCGTGTCGCGATACAAATGGCGGAAATATACATTACACAGTCATCAGAATGCGAAACTGTGACTACTAGCTACACAAACACGCAAAACGTTAAGAACTTAAACGAAAATGCACACAGTAAATCAATATAAGTCGCTTCCCGTTATTAAAAGCTCATTACAACTCACAAACGGGACGTTGCAAACACATAGGCTCCTCTCCCACCCACCTCCCCCCCCCCCCCCAGCCAACTGCTGCGGACAGGGATGAATCGGTGTCCTGTAAACTTTCAAACTGATCATGGTGGTGAGTTTTATAACAAATATTTGAAGACAATACCGGAGTGGTACAAAATACAGCCCTTCTCGTCATTCACGCACATTTAAGTATCATGGAACAATTGAATGGACGGATAAAAACCCATATGGGGATTATTTTAACCCATGCAGGTCATATAAATAGACAGATATTCTTCACAGATCACTGACATTCTTGATAATAAGCCTCCACGCACACCACTGCATCAGTTGAGGTTTAGATGTGATGTCATACGCTCTGACTTTAAAGCAATGATCTTCAGAACTATTTGTGAACTAGTTTCCACCAACCGATGTAAGCAAGGGGTAATGGAGTATTGCATTGATTGGGTTGTGAACATAGAACTGCATTCCTATCACTGAGGCAATAAAACTATATCTACAAAATGGTAATGTTCTGGAAATACCCCTTGGCTCATACAATATTGATGATGTAAGTGCGTTTATAAAATAATGTGTAAAAGTGTTTGAGTTACATATAAACTTCAACTGATTTAAAATGGAAATAGAAACAACAGAACAGGTGGTAGACTTTAACCTTGAAGGTTCAATAAGACCACTACTAGGGTTGTCAAGGGGTCAAATTTTGGGACATAAATCTCAAACATTTTATAAGTCTTGAAAATTGGGCTCCGTAAGGTTCTCTTTCTGTGCAGCGATCATGACAGAAATCTGCTAAGGACAGTACTTATACTTATGGCATGTATCGGTTAGAAAAATGCAACGATGATGACTGATATCAGTCGAAATCGATTTGCAACAAGATAAATAAATTATGTTTCAGCGACTGGTTGCTACATTCTTTATAGGTCACCTCAACCAGTGGATATACCGCTAGTTACATAATCCGTGTCAAGTGTAATGTTGCAACGAATTCATATCTCAAGGAGAAATTGATTCACACAGTCTATAGGTGCTTTCTTACAGTTGCCCAGGATAGAAAATCATTGAGTGGCCGTCCATGGCATACACCTTCCAGTGTTTGTCTAGAAATTAGACCATCTCAAGTTGAATGTTGTAGACCAAGACACGCATCTAGTCGACTTTTGAGGTGAAGAAATCTTAATAGATCTACACTTGAAGCAGGAGGAGGAGTATGGGTCTAACGTATAAAACTGATGCGCACAGCAATCAGTACATCACTTCACAGCAGAAGCATGTGGTAATATAGGAGAATTAGAAGTGCCTTAAACCTATAGGTTTGAAACTACACAATGGCGTCACACGATTTAACAGCCCCAGTTCAATGTCACAAATGAATTATATGCCAGGAATATTTGGCTGTCTAAACTTGGATGGAAAATTTGTGAAAAAGTATGGAGACCCTACTTCGACCCCACAACCTACACATAATACTTTTGGCATTCCTGTTTCATGAAGTAAGATATGAGCTCTATGGTTTTGAAACTGACCGTGCAAGGAATGCTGTAATTACATCAACCCTTAAAACATATTTTTCCGCATCAAATTCGGAGTTGATTGGTTTACAAAATGCGGGATCGTTCATAGATGGATCGATAAGTGACAAGAAGCACTTTAGCATGCATATATTGCTTAAGATTATGAATGCAAAATAAGAACTAATTCTAGTAAAGAGTCCAATGGATAATAATTCATTGTTCAGGAACAGACTAATACTGAAAAAAATCAAATTGTGCTTGAGAAATTTGTATGGAAAAAGCCTTATATTTCCGTAAGTGGTGAGGATCATTGAAGTTTCTAAGGGTATTGAATGCTAATATTCACCTGTTGTTAACATTCGATTCATGGGAGCTCGTTGAATATCCCATATTACCAACTACATCTAGAGCAACATGGGCCTTTAAAACAGCTATTCAAATAGAAACACCTCGATTCATTATACTAGTGCTGCACACTGATAGGAAGGGGAACATGAAACTTGATTCAAGTGAATTCAACAACTGTAAACTATAAACTGTAAAGATGAATTCTAATGCTTGCTCAGATTGCAGAAATTTAAGATTGTCACCCATTGTCGTAACAGAGTCCTCAAAGCAGAATGAAACTGTGAAATCAGGGCTGATAGATGTATAGAACTTGAATCATTAGAAAATTACCTCAAAGGCACTGCGGCATATGCATTAATACTAGTAGTACGTGACCATGCAATTCCTTATTCACTGTTCAAAGTAACAAAAAAGAGTTGTATAAATGAAAAGTTGTTGTATAATATCTAAAGCCGCCATGTCATCCTCAGCCCACAGGCCTCACTGGATGCAGATATGGAGGGGCATGAGGTCAGCACACCGTTCTCACAGCCATATGTCAGTTTACTTCTCAATCAAGTAGCTCCTCAATTTGCCTCACAAGGGCCGATTGCACCCTACTTGCCAACAGCGCTCGGCAAGCCGGATGGGCACCCATCCACGTGCTAGCCCAGCCCGGCAGCGCTTATCTTCGGTGAGCTGACGGGAACCGGTGTTACCACTGTGTCAAGGATATTGGCTAGCAACATACTAGTATATCTTTTAATATGCAGGGAAAAGATTCATCCCATTTCACAAGGCAATATCATCTACATGAATGAAGTTAAAAACCTGAGGTGTGCTTCAGCTTATGCATCGAAACTAGAGGTTTACCTTGATGCCAGTTGAAAATGTTGTCGCTTCATACGGTCCCCAGTAGGAGTCTCCATGGTGCAGATAGCTAGCTCGCTCGTTCGCTGCTTCATTTTCTAGTGTGCATCGATTCGGGATGGCGGTAACAGCGCAACGGAAGACTTTTGCGCTCTCCTTTTCAATAGGTATAGCTCAATTACAACTGTGCAGCGTGCGTTTGTCGAGAGTACTGAAACAGGGATTTACTGCATGGTAGGAGAGGGCGAGTGGTTCTCTGCTGGGGCTGGTGATGGAGCAGGCGAAGAAGGCATCCAGTCAGTTGACACAACACTTTATCGATGAACACGAACACATACGGTTCAGCACATCTGAAACCGACAGACTGCAGACTACAGGAGGTGATGCTCAGACCAAGTACGCCGGTACGGGCATGCCGACGTATGCGTTTATCACGTGGATGGTAACGACTTCCCTGCAACCACAGCATGCTGGCGAATGGCGGTTGACGGCTGCAGAGTGGTGGTGCGGTAGCAAAGCGATGTCTTTATGCCTTTGTTGGCAATTCACGCAGCGGTCGCTGCTTCGCTGCCTGGTAAAGGCATTGTCATTCATCATCAGATGGCCCAGCTGTGACGACTTGTTGATGGGCTGATCCTGCTGGTTTAAATCCTGCTTCCACGTTCTGACAGTTGCGAAAGACCCCCATGTATCGAGGCCACATCGAAACATCTGGAGCGAAGTCAGTTGCCTAGTGTGGCGTAATCGGTAGGCCGGTAGCTCATGCGACAGAAGTCCAAATGACGATCCTCACTTGGAAGCACTGGTTGTGGAAGCCGTGTCTGCTGATGCTGCTGAGCTGGCAGGGTATTGGCTGGTAACTGTGGCCAGGTTTTGGTTGCTGTGCTGCGGTCCTGGCTCTCAGTGTTTGAGCTGTTATAGTACGGAACTCCTGCAACTGAAAGAATTCGCCGATGACGCCAGCGGTTTCAACACACTGGTTGTTTGTGAAAGGAGAAATCCACATAGAGCGTATTAAACACTTTTGCATACCATCCACAGAAATACACCCGTCGTGCCAGCTGAATGTTATCCATTCCTTTTGTGTCTGTCTGACGTGTTTTGTGAGTGTTTCGAGACATACAGGATTCACTTGCTACAATAACAACATGTACAACTATGGAAATTCATTCCAGGCATGGGGATGGAAGAGAAGAACTACCTTTATGAAGTGGACTTACATATTATGAATATGTTTCGGTATCAGCTGCTCGTAACAAATTTGCACCGGACAGGGACCTGAACCCGGATTTCCTGCTTGTCATAAGCGGTTGCCTTAATCACTTTGGCTCTCTGAGCACCTTTCACATTCAGTGTTCCCTGATGAAACTATGTTCCATTTAAGTCTAAAAGTGAACCGCCAAAACGTAATTTTTTGCGGTAAAGACACATTGCATTATTGGTTTTCGAAGTCATCTGTTCTCATGGTATATTCTTTTTCTGGGGGTGGCGATTTAGAAACTCCATATTTGAGCCTCGCTTTGAAGAACTCTTGCTGAACTGCGAAGCCAGGCAGCAACACCAGTGAATGCAGTACTTCCAAGCACACTCGAAAAGGTGTTCGATGAGCTCGAATTTCGTCTGGCTGTTTATCATGTGTCCACCGGACGGTACATTGAACGTATCTGAAACTATAATGAAAATTTTATCCTAAACGTAATTGTAAAAAGTATCACAAGATTTTATGAGCATGTACACTCCTGGAAATGGAAAAAAGAACACATTGACACCGGTGTGTCAGACCCACCATACTTGCTCCGGACACTGCGAGAGGGCTGTACAAGCAATGATCACACGCACGGCACAGCGGACACACCAGGAACCGCGGTGTTGGCCGTCGAATGGCGCTAGCTGCGCAGCATTTGTGCACCGCCGCCGTCAGTGTCAGCCAGTTTGCCGTGGCATACGGAGCTCCATCGCAGTCTTTAACACTGGTAGCATGCCGCGACAGCGTGGACGTGAACCGTATGTGCAGTTGACGGACTTTGAGCGAGGGCGTATAGTGGGCATGCGGGAGGCCGGGTGGACGTACCGCCGAATTGCTCAACACGTGGGGCGTGAGGTCTCCACAGTACATCGATGTTGTCGCCAGTGGTCGGCGGAAGGTGCACGTGCCCGTCGACCTGGGACCGGACCGCAGCGACGCACGGATGCACGCCAAGACCGTAGGATCCTACGCAATGCCGTAGGGGACCGCACCGCCACTTCCCAGCAAATTAGGGACACTGTTGCTCCTGGGGTATCGGCGAGGACCATTCGCAACCGTCTCCATGAAGCTGTGCTACGGTCCCGCACACCGTTAGGCCGTCTTCCGCTCACGCCCCAACATCGTGCAGCCCGCCTCCAGTGGTGTCGCGACAGGCGTGAATGGAGGGACGAATGGAGACGTGTCGTCTTCAGCGATGAGAGTCGCTTCTGCCTTGGTGCCAATGATGGTCGTATGCGTGTTTGGCGCCGTGCAGGTGAGCGCCACAATCAGAACTGCATACGACCGAGGCACACAGGGCCAACACCCGGCATCATGGTGTGGGGAGCGATCTCCTACACTGGCCGTACACCACTGGTGATCGTCGAGGGGACACTGAATAGTGCACGGTACATCCAAACCGTCATCGAACCCATCGTTCTACCATTCCTAGACCGGCAAGGGAACTTGCTGTTCCAACAGGACAATGCACGTCCGCATGTATCCCGTGCCACCCAACGTGCTCTAGAAGGTGTAAGTCAACTACCCTGGCCAGCAAGATCTCCGGATCTGTCCCCCATTGAGCATGTTTGGGACTGGATGAAGCGTCGTCTCACGCGGTCTGCACGTCCAGCACGAACGCTGGTCCAACTGAGGCGCCAGGTGGAAATGGCATGGCAAGCCGTTCCACAGGACTACATCCAGCATCTCTACGATCGTCTCCATGGGAGAATAGCAGCCTGCATTGCTGCGAAAGGTGGATATACACTGTACTAGTGCCGACATTGTGCATGCTCTGTTGCCTGTGTCTATGTGCCTGTGGTTCTGTCAGTGTGATCATGTGATGTATCTGACCCCAGGAATGTGTCAATAAAGTTTCCCCTTCCTGGGACAATGAATTCACGGTGTTCTTATTTCAATTTCCAGGAGTGTATATGAAATATGTATCCATTTTAAATCCAGTGGTTCTTTTGAAGATCAAACTTTGTATCTGTAAGTTAAAAAATACGCCAGTTTTTCATCTTCTTTCATGCAGAAGATACAGTCTTGTGAAATCAAATGAATCTTTTTTGAAAGACCCTGCACTATTGAGTCACCATCCTTCTAGTTACCATGAGTTATCATATTAGACACCTTATGTTTTCTAGAGAGAACACTCTTGCCGTCACGCAAAAATGAACAGCTGGACATAAAAAATGACAAGGTGTCGTCAGGTCATGTACTAGCCGCCGGCGTCACAGTCGAGCATAGGATGGAAAGATGTGCACTATTATCATGTTTATTTGAGGCCATAACATTGCCAAGATCATGAAGGAGTGGGCTTTTTATGTGCTACCGCATACAGGCTAACATGAGTAACTCAGCTCAGGGAAAACCACCTCCACTGGAGTCAACATCCATGGGCAATAATGTATTTATGACTGGCTCATATTTTAACAGCTGTTAGACGATGCATGACTGTGCAAATAAGTAGTCAATTCATTTAGGACAGTAACAACCGAAGAGTAGCCTTACCATCCAGAGGTGGTGTATATACAGAAGCCACCAATACCAACATGTACACAATTTGATCAAAAGTATCGAGACATCTGTAGGAATGGGGCAAGGAGGGTTCTGGAATCCTCTCTACTGTTGACAGATTTCCCTCCTCCCCCTGCCCCTATGGCATCTTGCTCTGTTCCCAGAATTCCCCCTTCCTACAACCCCACACTTCTGACATAGCCAGATGCCCTATGTATAAAATGGCGGGAAATTCAGGATAGTTCAGTTGTACTAGAGGATTATCCTTATCTGATGTCTCTGTGGGAGTATGGCAGTTGCTTGAACGTAAATTGGTAGCAAATTCAAAAAATTGAAGATAGGAAATTGTTCTGTTGGTGCAAAATTCAAAAATTCAAGGTGGCAACCTGAGCAACTAGGACAGTCTCTATGATTTCACAATTCAAGGTGGCGACCTGGGCATACTAGAAAAGTCTTATAACATTATAATCCAAGATTGGCAATTCAAGATAGTGATCTGGGCATGCTAGAACTACTCCTATGACATAAGGAGGCGATACGGTGACATGGATTTAAGAGGACAGGCTTTGTGATGTCACAATCCAAGTTGGCGATCCAAAGTGGTGACCTGGGCGTACTACAATAGTCTACATGGTTGTCAGATCACTTTAGTCCAAAATGGTGGACATGAGGATGCTGGGACAGTCAGCATGATTATCAGTTTCCATATGCTCTAAGTTTATAATCCTATGTTAAGTGTAAGATGACGGAAATCCCCAAATCATGTGTTTTTCACTGGCTTTACAGTTCATTTGCCTCAAGTTTAGACACAGTGCAACCTGCACATTTCAATAATTCCCTCACCCTTGTAACATTACAGTTTAACATATTACCCCACCTTAGCTATACTAAACTTGAAACCCAGGTGCTGACTTACCATACGTTTAAGTCTGCTTGCGCTATAGTTAACAATCATCATCCACCCTTAGCTAGAAACTCAAAAATCCACTTACCCTAGGTGTAAAATTATCGGAAGCCCTCTGGTTGTCTGAACTTCCCGGCCGCTGGTGGCCGAGCGGTTCTGGCGCTACAGTCTGGAACCGCGCGACCGCTACGGTCGCAGGTTCGAATCCCGCCTCGGGCATGGATGTGTGTGTTGTCCTTCGGTTAGTTAGGTTTAAGTAGTTCTAAGTTCCAGGGGACTTATGACCTCAGCAGTTGAGTCCCATAGTACTCAGAGCCATTTGAACCATTTTTTTGTCTGAACTTGACTACTTGTGCTAACTTTAAAACTTTGTAGCTCACCAGTGCAACTTTAGTTATTGTCAAACACTTTTATTGTTGTGTGTGGTGGGCAGGAATAGGAGAGGTATGCGCACTGCATTTTATTTGTTTAAACATGCCGCACCAGTCCTTGCACAGATCATACACCATCACCGCTCAGTCCGGTAAAGTTTGTGGGCACCTCTCCTGAATGGACAGAGGCTGGCTTGCAGCTCCATATCACCATGTACGACCTTGTCCAATTGATGACTTAGCACTGTCTCACTGCCGCTCCAACCCATTAGCAGGCACAGGATGACATTATGGATATCTGAATACTTGGTCAAGAGGCAGAACCCTGCCAGTGCTGGTATGTCTATAGCTGCAGTCTGGAATGCAGGTACATATCTATTGTCCAATACAGACTATGTGCCCTACCATGGCAGCTACATGATCTTGTACTCAAAACTACTCTAATTTTAGAACTGGACAGTTTCTAGCCCCTTATCCATCTGGAATGCATCGCTTTCAGATGCATTTCTAAGGTGTTCAGCACGACCGAATTTTAGAACTGAGCGGAACCGCATTGTTCTGCACGAATTGGCGCAGCCGTTATGACAACCAACCACTGTATGCTGGCATCCAAAACGATAGAAGAATAAACAGACACACACAGTATACTGCACATACACAGCAAATCAGTTAATTTTACGTCGAAGTAAGTGAATTTGCATCAAAATCATTGTGTTTCATGATAAAATCACTGAATTTCATACTGAAACAAGTGCATTGTTGTTTAACTCCAGCAAATCAGTCAATTTTTGAGTCTCATTCATTGAACTCAGTCTCAGAATCAATCGGATGCTTCAGAGATATGGTGTACTTCGCATCACCTGTTGTGGCTTGGCAAGACAGCCAAGCCACTATGAGGAAGCCGAAAGGCACGCGTTTAAGCTCACGCAGGCTGGCGTGAGGTCTGGAACAGGACAAGGAATTTATAGGAGCAAAGAACGTACGTAACTACTGGAATACTTAACTTTAACTCATAGTTGGTGAACATCGCTCTTGACGGTACATGTTTTACAGCATCAATAGTAACGGGTAATGGCGCCTTGCTAGGTCGTAGCAAATGACGTAGCTGAAGGCTATGCTAACTATCGTCTCGTCAAATGAGAGCGTAATTTGTCAGTGAACCATCGCTAGCAAAGTCGGCTGTACAACTGGGGCGAGTGCTAGGAAGTCTCTCTAGACCTGCCGTGTGGCGGCGCTCGGTCTGCAATCACTGATAGTGGCGACACGCAGGTCCGACGTATACTAACGGACCGTGGCCGATTTAAAGGCTACCACCTAGCAAGTGTGGTGTCTGGCGGTGACACCACATCACCCATTCGCTTCTTTATTTGACAGATTCCAATATCAATAGGGAATGCTACTAGATTTTTCAATTTTATATCGAAATCATGGACTTTTACGTTGAATAGATTTTTGAGCAGTTTGAATCTAACCTAAAGCAATAGCGGTACACATAGTCGCATTTCGAAGATCACAGTTTGTAGTTTACCTCGAAGTAGTCTGAAAGTCTCATACCTATAAGTGTTGCAGATAGTTCTAGATGTGACAGAGTAACGCCTTTGTTTGGTGACAGCCCCGTCTCGCTACATACTAGAAGAAGAGTAGATATATAAGTGCCACAGGTTTGTGATCAAAGTGATCAAAGATAACTTGTTATGTCGTATCCCCATTTGGAAGAGTTGCAGAAGACTTGCAGTGAGTTAGTCTGTAGACACAGACATCGCATGTGTCCACAGGATTCTAATTAATTTCTGCAGGGTGCAGGTGTAGTCCCTAAAAATGATGCTTGTTTGAGAAATGTTTTGCTAAGCAAGGTTATGGATCGTCATAATAGTGAGGTTCTTCTGTTATGACGTACAAAGCACTACACATAACGAATTAGGATTGTCGCCAGATCAAGCGTGCTGGTAAAGCTGCGTTACAGAGGATTTTTCTGGAGGTATCTGGTATCATATGTCAACACACAATTACCATAAATAAACTGAAGCTGCAGTGCCGCTGTCCAATAACATCTTGGATGCATTCAGCTTACACGAATGTGATGGCTAAGATATCAATGTGAGTCCTCCTCAAACCACAGTAGAAAGATTTGAGTCTTGTACCACAGTCAGTTATAAGGGTTACTGAGTGGGAAAATACGCTATAATAATTCATAAAGATCTTTGAGATGATAGTATTATCCTTTAACTAACACGAATTTTTGCAGTAGGTAGGTCTTGTTGTGACGGAAATTTGATATCAGTGTAGACAAAATGTTAAACTCCAGTTGTTCTTCCCATAAACGGAAAACAATCTAATTTTCAGGCTATTACTGTGTTTCAAGTGTTTTTAAGCGATTCCTCACATAATTGTTTTATGTTATATGTAACACATGTAATATTTCCAGCGTATTTGTCAATACTGACAGTTGAGGAATCTGTAGTTGTGAGCAATATGCTAATGGTTTTCCTGTTTGTAATTGATTGGTAGGGTAGTGGGGCTTCAATTTGGAAGATTACATGCTCCCATCGAATTTCAAAATAATTTTTATGAATACCAGTACGATTTTTCCAACAAGGGCACTTGTAACAGAGACCGAGCGAGGTGGCGCAGTGGCTAGCACACTGGACTCGCATTCGGGAGGACGACGGTTCAATCCCGCGTCTGGCCATCCTGATTTAGGTTTTCCGTGATTTCCCTAAATCGCTCCAGGCACATGCCGGTATGGTTCCTTTGAAAGGGCACGGCCGACTTCCTTCCCCGTCCTTCCCTAATCCGATGAGACCGATGACCTCGCTGTCTGGTCTTCCCCAAAAACAACCCACAACCCAACCCCAACTTGTAACAGAGGCCTTTTACTGGTTATAGTAGCGGATGTTAGGAGATGTGATGTGAAACAACCATCTGTGCAGACCTGGAGAAATTCTAAAGGCGTGCTATGTTGTAGGATACTGAAATACGTATGGTTTTAGTAAAACTTTTCTGACAGTAATCAAACTTAGAGATGTTTAAGGTTGTGGGAGTTCCATTATATGAATTCCGCTCTGAAATATATTGGATGAGGCTGAGACTGAATATTTTATATGTAGTAGGAATATAACGGAAAACTGAACAATTTATGTGCTGCATAGTGGAGACTACATTACACTTAACACTATACATCTAGATGTTACAGTGAAATTGTAACAAAATACCCGATATCACAGTGAAATTGTAGCAAAATGTTGCACTTACAGTGAAATTATAATAAAGAATCCTATGACACAGCGAGGATTATAACAATAAACCCAATACCCACTATGTTATAGCAAAATACACTGAAAATCTGTAAGCAGTAGGGTTCCACGAGAGATTTAGGGTAGACCACAGACACGCCACAACAGTTCGGTACAAGTTCTATGTCATAAACATACCAATCGTGCTGATGTGGAAGTTATTAATAGGAGCAACATCATAGCATTCACAAGTGTTCGCTACTTTTACCATAGACCTCTTAGCTCCAATACAGTCGTATCCTACTGTGTTTTTCCATCGTGATACATGGTGGAACAACTGTACAATCTGTTTGGAGCTCACAAACATTCCACAGTTGGCCCCAATTGGCATGGCTGTCAGTTTTCACCTGTCCTGTCGGGGTTTTCCCTATAATGTCACAGTGGAACTAGGCCACTTGTGCTAAGTGCAGAATCCAAAATGGCCACAAAGTTTAAAATTCCTGATGGAAATCCAAGACGGCAGACCTACGATGTCACGGTCGTAGACGGCGATCCGGAATGTCATCAATGACATAAGAATCAAAGAGGGCGCTCCTAGATGGCAGACATGGGAATAACAATGCAGCCCAAACTATTTGTTCCAGTTTCCATGGTACTGCAATCACCTGCTCCCACTATTCCTCCGCACCAGCTGCTCATCAGGCGAACTCAGCGTACACGTTCAGTATACCCTAGTGAAAGGCTTACCATAAGGAAGTGTCATCAGAGAGAGAGAAACAGAGAAAATTAACTCATGCACTCAACTGTATGCTGAACCCCCCCTCTCAATGTTTGTTATTATTATTATTATCTGAATGGTTGGGTATGTAACTCGCAGATTAAAACTGTGTGCCGGACTGAGACTAGAAGTCGGGACTTTTGCCTTTCGCTGGTAAGTGCTCTAAGTAAGGCTGTGAGGACGGAGCATGAGTCGTGCTCGAGTAGCTAAGATGGTAGAGCACTTGCCCGCAAAAGGCAAACGTCCCGAGTTCGAGTCTCAGTCCGGCACACAGTTTTAATATGCCAGGAAGTTTCATATCAGCGCACACTCCGCTGCAGAGTGAAAATCTCATTCTGATTGTGCATGTGTTTTCACGGTTTTTATTTATTATTTCTCCCACAATGCAATGGCTCCCTGATGTATTCGAGCAGAAATCAACTGAGCACTCACAAAGACTCCCTAATGCAGCGCCTGACATATCGAAGTAGGACACAGGATTGTGTCCAGACTTTGAGTTTCCACTATCAGCAACAACTGCACCACTCATTCAACCACTAGCATTGCATAGTGCACCTATGAATTGGTTGCTATTTTCTGCAATGGACAAACAGAATCGAAGTGACAGTGTTGTTGTAGACATGTCATGAGATTGAGAATTCAATGCGGGGATAATTTTGTGAAATCCACAGTTTAATGACATGAAAGTAGTGCTATCAGAGTATGAATGGAACCAATTACGCCAGAATTCAGCACAAATAACTGCAATGTTTGACTCAACTCTGACAGTGTTATTGTATTATCACATAATATGTTTGATGACGACCGAAGAGCAGTGAAAATATACATCAAAAACAAGAATACCATGCAGTGCACTAACTTATAGGCATCTATATTCAGACACTTGATGTGTGCTAGCCTAGCCACCCAGTGTGCTGTGGACAAGTGTCTTAGGTGGCACCCTTACGTATATAGATTTTATGGAAAGCATGGCATGCACTCACAGAGCTTAGCCATCAGAATACTTTGCTACGAAATGCATATGTATCGTGCTTCATTATACAGTAAGAACGATTCATCGGCACCACTTCTTGGCAATGGTGCTGAATTACTTGTAGATGTGTACTTACTTTTACATCTGACTGTTGTTTTGGTCTTCAGTCTGAAGACTGGTTTGATTCAGCTCTCCATGCCACTCTATCCTGTTCAAGTCTCTTCAACTCTAAACAAATACTGTGATTTACACCCTTCTGAATCAGGTTACTACATTCATCTCTTGGTCTCCCTCTACGATTTCTACCCCTCCCCCCCCCTCTTTCCTCCAATACTAGACTGGGGATCCCTTGATGCTTCAGAATGTGTCCTGTCAACCAATTCCTTCTTTCTGTCAGATTTAGTACCTCCTCATTAATTACATGATCTATCCATGTAATCTTCAGCGTTTTTCTGTAGCACCACATCTCAAAAGCTTCTATTCTCTTCTTGTCTAAACTGTTTACCGTCCATGTTTCGCTATCATACATGGCTACACACCATACAAATACTTTCAGAAAATATTTCCTAACGCTTAAATCTGTATTCGATGTTAACAAATTTCCCCTATTCCTAAACACAGTTCTTCCCATTGCCAGTCTACATTTTATATCGACTCTACTTTGGCCATCATCAGCTATTTTTCTGCGCAAATAGCAAAACTCATCTACTACTTAAAGTATCTCATTTCCTAATTTAATCCCCTCAGCAACACCTGATTTAATTCGATAACATTCCATTATCCTTCTTTTGCTTTTGTTAATATTCGTCTTATATCCTCCTTTTAAGACATTGTCCATTCCGTTCAACCGTTCTCCCAAGTCCCTTGCTGTCTATGACAGAATTACAATGTCAGCAGCAAACCTCAAAGTTTTTATTTCTTCTCCCTGAACTTTAATGCGGACTCCAAATTTTCTTTCGTTTCCTTTACTACTTGCTCAGTGACAGAGTCAATAACATAGGGGATAGGCTGCAACACTGTCACACTCTCTTCTCAACCACTGCTTCCCTTTCGTGCCCCTTGACCCTTATAACTGTCTTCTGGTTTCTGCATAAATTGTAAGTAGCCTTTCGTTCCCTGTATTTTCCGCCCGCTACCTTCAGAATTTCAAAGAGAAAATTCCGGTCAAAATTTTCAAAAGCTCTTTTTAATTCTGCAAATACTATAAACGTAGGTTTGCCTTTCCTTAACTTATCTTCTAAGATAAGTCGTAAAGTTAGTATTGCCTCGCGTGTTCCTCTATTTCTCCAGAATCCATTCTAATCTTCGCTGAGGTCGATTTCTGTCAGTTTTGCCATACCCTACTATGTTTAATTTCATAAAAAAACTCAGATATGTTGAATAAAATACGCAGTTAAGTTTACTGAAGTACAAATGGCCTATAATGGTTCACATATTCAGTAATCTAGATAAAGAGGCAGTCGTGACATATCGCAAAGACGAACTCGAAACATTTACCTATGGTCAGGAGCATGTAGAAGAACTGCAGCTCAAGTTTAAGCCATTAACTGCTCAAGTACAGCATTCACACATATCTATTGGAATAGTTCTTGATGTGGAAGACCATGACTGTATAGTCCAATTATTGCTATGTCAAAAATATGCAGCACGTTTTTGTACTTGAGACAAAACTTAACAGTTCCACTGCTGCAATGTCAAAGAGAGAGAAACTTAAGAGTTGGAACGAAGTTATAACAAAATACTCCATTTTACAGTAAAATTGTAACAAAATGCTACATGTTACAGTAAAATCATAACAAAATACACCATGCTTCAGCAAGAATTCTAACATAATGCCTCCCAAAACATATAAATGTTACACAGTTTTGTGTAGAGAACTCTCAAACTGACTGCCTCAGACGTCCATTTCATAATAGGTGCAAAAGCATGCGACTACACCTGGAGAGAAATTTTACAGTTCAAGTTGCCTCTATATCGACGAGGAAGAAGAAGAAGAAGGAAGGTTAGAATTTAATGTCCCATCGACACTGAGGTCATTAAGGATGGAGCACAAGCTACATCTACATCTACATCCATACTCCGCAAGCCACCTGACGGTGTGTGGCGGAGGGTACCTTGAGTACCTCTATCGGTTCTCCCTTCTATTCCAGTCTCGTATTGTTCCCGGAAAGAAGGATTGTCGGTATGCCTCTGTGTGGGCTCTAATCTCTCTGATTTTATCCTCATGGTCTCTTCGCGAGATATACGTAGGAGGGAGCAATATACTGCTTGACTCCTCGGTGAAGGTATGTTCTCGAAACTTCAACAAAAGCCCGTACCGAGCTACTGAGCGTCTCTCCTGCAGAGTCTTCCACTGGAGTTTATCCTTCCACTGGAGTTTATCTATCATCTCCGTAACGCTTTCGCGATAACTAAATGATCCTGTAACGAAGCGCGCTGCTCTCCGTTGGATCTTCTCTATCTCTTCTATCAACCCCACCTGGTACGGATCCCACACTGGCGAGCAATATGCAAGCAGTGGGCGAACAAGCATGCTGTAACCTACTTCCTTTGTTTTTGGATTGCATTTCCTTAGGATTCTTCCAATGAATCTCAGTCTGGCATCTGCTTTACCGACGATCAACTTTATATGATCACTCCTTTTTAAATCACTCCTAATGCGTACTATCAGATAATTTATGGAATTAACTGTTTCCAGTTGCTGACCTGCTATATTGTAGCTAAATGATAAGGGGTCTTTCTTTCTATGTGTTCGCAGCACATTACATTTGTCTACATTGAGATTCAATTGACATTCCCTGCACCATGCGTCAATTCGCTGCAGATCCTCCTGCATTTCAGTACAATTTTCCATTGTTACAACCTCTCGATATACCACAGCATCATCCGCAAAAAGCCTCAGTGAACTTCAGATGTCATCCACAAGGTCATTTATGTATATTGTGAATAGCAACGGTCCTACGACACTCCCCTGCGGCGCACCTGAAATCACTATTACTTCGGAAGAGTTCTCTCCACTGAGAATGACACACTGCGTTCTGTTATCTAGGAACTCTTCAATCCAATCACACAATTGGTCTGATAGTCCATATGCTCTTACTTTGCTCATTAAACGACTCCATTCAGAATGACATTTTTTTTTGTTTTAGGGCGCAAAACTGCTATGGTCATTAGCGCCCGGTCCGTGACTTAGGAAACAGTAAAAAACCGTATATGGAAACCAGCAGCAATGGGAACGAAACTCAAAAAATTGGAGGAACTAAAAGCAGAAGGAAGGCTTAAAAATCCACTACAGAAAGGGGTTGGTTGTCCCCAAAAAAAGCTTCAAATGACTGACGTCATTTCACTGGCACTAATAAACTCGAGAACGCGATCGGCCGAGGCGTGTCATCTGCTAAAATTGACGATATATCAGGCGACAGCTGTAGACGGGCGCGTAACGGAGTAAAATAGGGGCACTCAATTAAAAGGTGTCTTACCGTCCACAGATGAGAGCAGTGGGGACAGAGTGGGGGAGGATCGCCGCTTAAAAGATGTCGATGGCTAAAAAGACAGTGCCCTATCCGGAGTCTAGCTAAAATTACCTCCTCCCGTCGACGCGTTCGGGAGGAAGAGGTCCAAGCACAAGGAAGAGCTTTCACGTCCCGCAATTTATTATGGGGAAGTGTCGACCAATGTGCGTGCCATAAAAGAACAACACGACGACATAAAACGCTCCGTAGATCGGCGAAGGGAATCGATTGAATAGTTGGCCGAAGAAGAGAGACTGCAGCCTTGGCCGCTATATCGGCCGCCTCATTTCCATAGATACCAACGTGTCCCGGGAGCCAGAGGAACGCCACCGAGACGCCCCCCAGATGGAGCAAGCGCAGACAGTCCTGAATCCGGTGGACCAGAGGGTGGACAGGGTAAAGAGCTTGGAGACTGAGGAGAGAGCTGAGAGAATCTGAACAGATAACATACTGTATCCGCTGATGGCGGCGGATGTAGTGGACAGCCTGGAGAACAGCGTAAAGCTCCGCAGTATAAACCGAACACTGGTCGGGAAGCCGAAATTGATTTGGGGTGTCGCCAACAATATAGGCACTCCCTACACCAAACGATGTTTTTGAGCCATCAGTGTAAATAAATGTGGCTTCCTTCATTTGTGCACATAGAGCAGAAAATGCCCGACGATAAACAAGTGAAGGGGTACCATCATTGGGAAACTGACAAAGGTCACGGAGCAGGCAGATCCGGGGACGGAGCCAAGGCGGTGCTGTACCCAAAGTTGTCAAGAAGGTTTTAGGAAAGCGGAAGGAAAGAGAATGGAGCAGTTGACGGAAGCGGACTCCCGGTGGTAGTAGGGAGGAGGGGCGGACTGCATACCCTACATCAAAGGAGGCGTCGAAAAAAATGTCATGGGCTGGATTAGCAGGCATGGAAGACAGATAGCTAGCATAACGACTCAGAAGGACTGCTCGCCGGTTGGACAGCGGAGGTTCAGCAGTCTCAGCATAAAGGCTTTCCACAGGGCTGGTGTAAAAAGCTCCAGACACTAAACGTAATCCACGGTGGTGGATAGAGTCGAGACGCCGAAGAATAGACGGCCGAGCAGAGGAGTAGACTATGCTTCCATAGTCCAATTTCGAGCGCACTAAGGCGCGATAGAGGCGGAGAAGGAGCACTCGGTCCGCTCCCCAGGAGGTACCATTCAGGACACGGAGGGTGTTGAGGGATCGCAGACAGCGAGCCGAAAGATAGGAAACGTGGGAGGACCAGCACAGTTTTCTGTCAAACATAAGATCCAAGAATTTAGCGACGTCGGAAAACGGAAGGTTGACAGGTCCTAGATGTAAGGAGGGTGGAAGAAACTCCATACGTCGCCAAAAATTAACACGAACGGTCTTACTGGGAGAAAAACGGAAGCCGGTTTCGATGCTCCAAGAGTGGAGGCGATCGAGACATCCTTGAAGACGTCGTTCAAGAAGGCTGGTCCGTTGAGAGCTGTAGTAGATCGCAAAATCGTCCACAAAGAGGTAGTCCGAGACATCAGGAAGGAGACAATCCATAATTGGATTTATGGCAATGGCAAACAGTACAACACTCAGCACGGAGCCCTGGGGTACCCCGTTTTCTTGGGAGAAAGTACGGGAGAGAGTAGTGTTCACCCGCACTCTAAATGTGCGCTCTGCCATAAATTCGCGAAGAAAAAGGGGCAGCCGACCTCGAAAGCCCCAAGAGAACAGTGTGCGGAGGATGCCTGTCCTCCAACAGGTATCGTATGCTCTCTCCAGATCAAAAAATATTGCTACTGTTTGGCGTTTCAGGAGAAAATTGTTCATGATATAAGTGGAGAGAGCAACAAGATGGTCAACTGCAGAACGATGCTTTCGGAATCCGCATTGGGCAGGTGTTAAAAGACTGCGGGACTCCAGCCACCAAGCTAAACGGCAATTCACCATACGCTCCAAAACCTTACATACACTACTCGTGAGAGAAATGGGGCGATAGCTAGAGGGGAGATGTTTGTCCTTTCCAGGTTTCGGAACAGGAACGACGATAGCTTCCCGCCATCGTCTGGGAAAAGTACTGTCGGTCCAAATTCGATTATAAAGGCGAAGGAGGTAACGCAGACTATGGGTTGATAAATGCAGCAACATTTGGACGTGAATACCATCCGGTCCTGGGGCGAAGGAGCGAGAAGAAGAGAGTGCATGCTGGAGTTCCCGCATGGAGAAAACAGTATTGTAGCTTTCGCGATTTTGAGAGGAGAAAGCAAGAGGTCGCACTTCCGCTGCACGTTTCTTCGGGAGAAACGCTGGCGGGTAATTTGAAGAGCTCGAAATCTCAGCAAAGTGCTGACCCAATGAGTTAGAAATTGCGACGGGGTCCACTAATGTATCATGCGCGACAGTGAGCCCAGAGACCGGGGAGAAACTAGGCGTGCCTGATAACCGTCGAAGTCGACTCCAAACTTCCGAGGAGGGAGTCAAGGTGTTAAATGAGCTAATAAAGAATTTCCAGCTTGCCTTCTTGCTATCGCGGATGACGCGACGGCATCGCGCACGGAACTGCTTATAGCGGATACAGTTGGCCAAAGTAGGGTGGTGGCGGAAAACGCGAAGAGCACGTCGCCGCTCACGTATTGCGTCACGGCACGCCTCGTTCCACCAAGGAACTGGGGGGCGCCGGGGCAATTCGGGGGTGCGTGGTATTGAACGTTCCGCAGCTGTAAGAATAACGTCGGTAATATGTGTGACCTCATCGTCGACGCTGGGAAAGTGACGGTCATCGAATGTTGCTAGAGACGAAAAAAGTGTCCAATCGGCTTGGGCAAACTTCCAGCGTCGCGGGCGCATATATGGCAGTTGAGGCTGCAGTCTAAGGACACATGGAAAGTGGTCACTCGAGTGTGTATCATCAAGGGCGAACCATTCGAAGCGCCGAGCTAGGGGAACAGTACCGACCGAAAGGTCCAAATGAGAGAAATTTGTCGTGGAGGCAGACAAAAATGTAGGGACCCCAGTGTTGAGACAAACTAGATCCGCTTGGTGGAAGACGTCTAGCAACAGTGAGCCACGTGGACAAGGATGTGGAGATCCCCAAAGTGGGTGGTGGGCATTGAAGTCCCCAACCAGCAAATAGGGGGGTGGAAGCTGACCAAGAAGATGAAGGAGATTAGCTTGTGCCATTGGTGTGGACGATGGAATGTATACAGTACAAAGAGAAAAGGTATATCCAGAAAGGGAAAGAGACGGACAGCGACAGCTTGGAAGGAAGTGTTTAAGTGGATTGGGTGATAATGGAGAGTGTCATGGAGAAGAATCATGAGTCCTCCATGGGCTGGAGTGCCTTCAACAGAGGGGAGATTGAAAATGGGGGAGAACAAAGCGGTCATGGGGACGCAGCTTTGTTTCCCGAAGACAGAAGATGACCGGCGAGTAGGATCGTAAAAGGATCGACAATTCATCCCGATTGGCTCGAATGCCGCTGATATTCCAGTGGATAATGGACATAGGGTGAACAGAAAATGGAGGAATGTGACCAAGGTTGCTGTCAACTCAACGACTGCTCAGAGCTTGCGACCGACAGCATGGAATGGCATTCAGCCGAAGGCAGAAGATCCTGATCCATAGGTTGTTCAGGAGCAGCTCCTGCCACCAGCGGTCGGCCGGTTGATCGGCCGCCAGCAGTGTGCCTCGGTGACACAGAAGACGGTCGAGGGCGATTTCCGCCAGGTGGTGCTGTAGATGGGACACGCCAACCCGCACTGTCTTCTTGACATTTGACAAAGTTCAACTCCCATCGAAAATCAAACCAGGCTATGAGATAATTTCCGTTCGCCCTTACGTCCCAAACCCTACGCGTTGCTATCGGTGTCAGCGGTTCAATCACACCAGCCAGTCCTGTTCCAATCCGGCCAAATGTGTTACGTGTGGCAAGGATGCCCATGAGGGTGCTTGTTCACCTCCATCCCCTCGCTGCATCAACTGTATGGGTGACCACGCTGCTTCCTCTCGAGATTGCCCCGTTTTTAAAGACGAAAAGCTCATCCAGGAAATCAGAGTGAAGGAAAAGGTGTCGACCTTTGCTGCTCGAAAATTATTCGCCAGTCGACAGCCCACCGTGCCTCAGACAGGAAAATACAGCACTGTCCTTGCTTCTCCTCGGCCAACAAAGGAGGCGGCCACGCAGACTTGCGACCTCACCTTTAGTGCCACGGTCGTCAGATCGGCCAGCGCAAAGATCGCCCATTCAACCTCACCACTTTCGCCTGCCCACTCTATGGCTCACCCTTCATCGGGTTCTGCTAAATCTCCAGTTGCGGAAGAATCCCCCATGATTACCGGCGTCTCCGATGGCGCGCTCCTCCCTTGTGGGGGTCCTCTCTGAGGGCACTCCCGCCTTAGGTGATTGTTCACACCTCAGGTCACACCTCCCGACAAACGGACGGAGGGACCAATCGGCACTTTCGGAAGGTATCAGCTCGGGTAATCACCCCTCCCTGGGCCTGGCCGTTATCAGGGGGTACGTACGTGTCCTACCTGTCTACCTGGGGCGGGGAATTACGCGTTACCCCGTCACCGGCTACACACAAAAATGTGTGGGTCGGCCTTCAGACACGCACAGGGAGGAAGAAAGAGAAAGGGAACAACAAAGAAAGGGAAAGGAAAGAAGAGAGGTCTCAAACGCCGCAGCAGATAAAAGGGTAAAGAGAAGAGGTAAGGAAAAGAGAAGGACAAAGGAAGGATGAAGACATACAAGCAGAGAAGGCGAAGAATGCGTTACATTTACGAGCATCCGTCTCCGGACGTAGGCACAAACCATACTCCCAGAGGGGGAGAAAGGGAAGGAAAGAGCCAGAGGTGAGGGGAGGAGGGGTGAAGATGGGGAATAGGGAAGGATGCAGAAGGGGAAGGTATGCAGCCCAGAAAGGAAGGAAGGCCACATTAGCTCGGGGTCCCGTGCTCGCTACGCACGTATCCACAAAAGAGTTGTGGACCCCCTGGGGGGGTGAGAATGACATGCTGCGTTCTGTTATCTAGGAACTCTTCAATCTAATCACACAATTGGTCTGATAGTCCATATGCTCTTACTTTGCTCATTAAACGACTGTGGGGAACTGTATCGAACGCCTTGCGGAAGTCAAGAAACTTGGCATCTACCTGGGAACCCATCTCTATGGCCCTCGGAGTCTCGTGGACGAATAGAGCGAGCTGGGTTTCACACGATCGTCTTTTTCGAAACCCATGCTGATTCCTACAGAGTAGATTTCTAGTCTCCAGAAAAGTCATTATACTCGAACATAATACGTGTTCCAAAATTCTAGAACTGATCGACATTAGAGGTATAGGTCTATAGTTCTGCAGCTCTGTTCGACGTCCCTTCTTGAAAACGGGGATGACCTGTGCCCTTTTCCAATCCTTTGGAACGCTACGCTCTTCTAGAGACCTATGGTACACCGCTGCAAGAAGGGGGGCAAGTTCCTTCGCGTACTCTGTGTAAAATCGAACTGGTATCCCATCAGGTCCAGCGGCCTTTCCTCTTTTGAGCGATTTTAATTGTTTCTCTATCCCTCTGTCGTCTATTTCGATATTTACCATTTTGTCATCTGTGCGACAATCTAGAGAAGGAACTACAGTGGAGTCTTCCTCTGTGAAACAGCTTTGGAAAAAGACATTTAGTATTTCGGCCTTTAGTATGTCATCCTCTGTTTCAGTACCATTTTGGTCACAGAGTGTCTGGACATTTTCTTTTGATCCACCTACCGCTTTGACATAAGACCAAAATTTCTTAGGATTTTCTGCCAAGTCAGTACATAGAACTTTACTTTGGAATTCATTGAACGCCTCTCGCATAGCCCTCCTCACACTAGATTTCGCTTCGCATAATTTTTGTTTGTCTGCAAGGCTTTGGCTATGTTTATGTTTGCTGTGAAGTTCCCTTTGCTTCTGCAGCAGTTTTCTAACTCGGTTGTTGTACCACGGTGGCTCTTTTCCATCTCTTACGATCTTGCTTTGCACATATTCATCTAAGTCATATTGTACGATGGTTTTGAACTTTGTCCACTGATCCCCAACACTATCTGTACTTGAGACAAAACTTTTGTGTTGAGCCATCAGGTACTCTGAAAACTGCTTTTTGTCACTTTTGCTAAACAGAAAAATCTTCCTACTTTTTTAAATATTTCTATTTACGGCTGAAATCATCGATGCAGTAACCGCTTTATGATCGCTGATTCCCTGTTCTGCGTTAACTGTTTCAAATAGTTCGGGTCTGTTTGTCACCAGAAGGTCTGATATGTTATCGCCACGAGTCGGTTCTCTGTTTAACTGCTCAAGGTAGTTTTCAGATAAAGCACTTAAAAAAATTTCACTGGATTCTTCGTCCCTGCCACCCGTTATGAACGTTTGAGTCTCTAAGTCTATATCCGGCAAATTAAAATCTCCACCCAGAACTATAACATGGTGGGGAAATCTACTCGAAATATTTTCCAAGTTATCCTTCAGGTGCTGAGCCACAACAGCTGCTGAGCCAGGGGGCCTATAGAGGCATCCAATTACCATGTCTGAGCCTGCTTTAACCGTGACCTTCACCCAAATTATTTCACATTTCAGTTCTCCGTCAATTTCCTTCGATACTATTGCACTTCTTATCGCTGAGCCAGGGAGCCTATGGAGGCATCCAAATACCATGTCTGAGCCTGCTTTAACCGTGACCTTCACCCAAATTATTTCACATTTCGGATCTCGGTCAATTTCCTTCGATACTATTGCACTTCTTATCGCTATAAACACGCATCCCCCTTCACTGTCCATCCTGTCCCTGCGGTATACATTCCAATCAGAGTTTAGAATTTCATTACTGTTTACATCTGGTTTCATCCAACTTTCTGTCCCTAGTACTATGTGGGCACTGTGACCGTTTATTAATGAGAGCAGTTCTGGGACCTTTCTGTAGACGCTCCTGCAGTTTACTATTAGCAGATTAATACTGTTATTCCCTGTTGCATTTTGCCTACTCCTACCTTGCCGCGTCTCAGGAGGCGTCTTGTCGGGCCTACGGAGGGAATTCTCTAACCCAGGGCTTCCCAACGTGTGGTCCACGGACCCCTTAGGGGTCCGCCGGCTCTCTCTAGGGGGTCCGCGGCCACCTTTCACCAAATCGTGTAAACTAATGAGTAAAATTATTGAATAAAAATGTGAAAATCAAATTCATCACTTTTTTTTTTGTGTGTGTGTGAAAAACATGTGTTCTTTTACTTCAGGTCGTATTCCCAAGTAGCCTTTGCGGTTCCTAAGTGAGAACGCACACACAGTTTAGTGCCGGAGAATGCGGCTTCTCTAATCGACTGTTTCGCAACAATACGGGGGTCGTTTGTGCGCCGGCTCACGGCGCTAGATGCGCTGAAACCTTTTACGCATGAGCGGGGCGAGCTTTGTTGACCAATCACAGCGCTCGCTGGCACGTATGAGACCCTAGGCATCATTAAACGTTAAACTTGCTTTGTCAGTGCACTACCTATTTCATAAGTCGATTTTTGACCAGTTTATTACTTCTAACATGGATCGGTGGCTGAAGTCAGGATCACTGAAGAAGGGTGGAGTTTCTCCATCACCTTCACAACAAGGAAAGTTTCCAGCTGAAATGAATGAGGAGGGAGGACGACCAAAGGAAGAACAATCACAAGAAGCTCCATAGCCGGATTTCTTATGTGAAAACGCTGCAAGTACTTCATTGGTTGCAATATCCTGTGAAAGTGGAATAACCAAGAAGCGTAAGTACAACGAAAGCTATTTAGAAATGGGCTTTATGGAGATAAAGGAGGGTAAAGCTCAGTGTGTAATTTTTGCGCGAGTCCTTCCGAACAGTTCCACGGTTCCAGTTAAATTGCCCCGTCATTTTGAAGGTACTCACCAGGATTTCCAGGCTAAAGACATCGATTTTTTCAAAAGGAAGAGTGCTGAACTAGCTGCTTCTCAGCATTGCATGGATACTCATGCAAAAACAATTAATGAAAATTCATTAAAAGCTTCTTTCTTGGTTAGTTATCGAGTGGCAAAAACAGGCAAAGTTCATACCATTGCAGAAAATCTCATACAGCCGTGTGTTAATGATATTGTTTCTTGCATGCTAGACGAAAAGGCAGTAAGGATTGTATCTTCGGTGCCATTTTCAAACAATGCTGTCAAGAGACGCATTGTTGACATGTCAAATTATGTGAAAGACACTCTTGTTTCTCGCATCCAACCTGACTCATTTTCTCTACAGATAGATGAATCCACAGATGTTGCAGGATTAGTGATTTTATTGGCCTTTGTCCGTTATGAATAATGTGGATGTTTTGAGGAGGACCTCTTATTATGCAGACCACTACCTGCCAACACAACAGGTGCTGAAATATTCCGTCTATTGGATGATTTTTTAAGGGCTAACGAAGTTTCATGGTCTAATTGCATAGATGTGTGCACAGATGGTGCAAAAGCTATGACGGGTCCTACAGTCGGAGCAATAACGAAAATAAAAGAAAACGCTAAGAATTGCAGCAGTAGTCATTATGCTCTCCACAGATACGCTTTAGCTACGAAACAAATGCCTGTTTCATTCAAGAAAGTTTTAAACGAACCCATTCAAATCATTAACTACATAAAATCAAGGCCATTGAAGTCAAGACTTTTCACAATACTGTGTGAAGATATGGGAAACCTTCATCGTTCCCTGCTTTTCCACACAGAAGTGAGGTGGCTCTAATGTGGGAATGCACTCTCTCGGTTGTACGAATTAAGATTGGAAGTCTTAGCTTTCCTTTTGGAGCATAACACCAAATTAGCAGACCTTATTAATGACGAAAATTGGCAGTGTATACTTGCCTATTTGTCAGATATTTTCTCCAAAATGAACGAAATGAATATTTCACTCCAAGGGCAAAGTGAAACAAAGGTCACTGCTATCGACAAAGTTCGAGCATTCAAGAGGAAAATCAATTTTTGGGGAGAGAGTGTCGAGGAGGGGGAGGTCGAGTGTTTTCCTCTTCTTCCTTTTGAAAAACAAAACATTGGTGCTTGGAAGGAATTTGTTTCATCAAATCCTGGAACATTTCGGAAGCTTGATGTCATTGTTGGAGCATTATTTCCCAACAGCTGAAGATGAGAAGCTGCAGAAACACGAATGGGTGGTCAACCCATTCACTATATCCAAAAAGCTGAACATTCTATCATCACATGAATATGAGTTGTTGATAGAAATAGCCACAGACCCTACCTTGAAATCAAGTTTTGACATTGACGTTTACTCACACTTTTGGATGCGTTTGGATAACAAAAAATACTACCTCCTTGTTGAAAAGGCAAAACGGTCACTTCCTCCGTTTGCCACAACATACACGTGTGAATCTGGATTCTCAATCTATGCTGCCCACAAAACTAAGTACCGAAGGTGTCTAGATGCGTAACCAGACATCCGTCTCCAGTTGTCAAGAGTTGAACCCAACTTTTCAAAATTGTGTTAGCAGAAGCACCCTCAACCATCACATTAGGATTCCATTATTATTTCTACAGACTCATCTATAGTAAAGAAGAAAGCATTTTTCTTCGTAGATGCTCAGTGAACGTAGCTGAACTATAACTCTGTAGGAATTTTGTTTCTGTCTTCTATCATTTACAAAATAATTATTAATTGAATTCTGTTGGCATTGATATTTTTGTTACGAAAATTAAAATGATCTCTAAAGGTAATTTATTTTCTTTATAATATATTCCGTCCTCTCAGTTACAAATACGGCCTGCCTATACTTCAATTACAATTACTTACTATTACTTTGACACTATATTGTGGCAACTGGCTGCGAGCGTAAACAAATGAGGACTCTTCACGTGCCACCTTATAATAGGTAAACCACCTCTGCCAGAATTGTTTCCTTTGAGAAGAAAAGTCTTACTTTCTGTGAAATGCTTTGTCTTCTCATATAGAAATAAGAGTCTGTTTGTTTCTTTTCCTAATTTGTTTACTGTCGAGGCTGACTGCCACGATATAGTGTCCAAGTAGTAGTTGAAGTTGTCAGCTGTGGCTAAACTGTTGCCACGCCGCCTGCCAGTTGCCAGCTACCAACACAGTACACTGTTGCAACGCCGCCTGCTAGCTGCTGGCTATGGACTGACTGCTGCCGTTCAGTAGATACCCAAAGACGTAAAAATAACTAGACTTTCCGAGCTGTTTACATGGGCACGAAAATCGATTGTGTAACTGGAAAACGTCTTCATGAAAGCAGATTTCCAGAATCGATTTTGAAGTGTTTACCTGACCAACCAAAAGCGGAAATGGATCATCGGCTTACGAAATCCGGTTTTGGAAACGCATGTAAACTGGGTGAATGTATTCCAACACATTGCACAACAGATGTCACACTAGTCCTTTAAAGGCAATTCTTTGGCCTCTTTTCTTTCGTGATGTGTTTGTATCCCGAATCAAGGGTCTACCTCTTTTCTTCACAGCCGCGCGGAATGGCCGCGCAGTATGAGGCGCCATGCCGTAGTGGATTGCACGGTCGCTCCCGCCGGAGGTTCGAGTCCTCCCTCGGGCATGTGTGTGTGTGTGTGTGTTTTGTCCTTAGCGGAAGTTAAAGTTAGGTTAATAGTGTGTAAGACTAGGGACTGATGACATCAGCAGTTAGGTCCCATAGACTTTACATACATTTGAACATTTTTTTTCGGATTTCACGAAAAACCACACACACACACACACACACACACACACACACACACACACACACACACGACTGTTACGAAATATGCATGCTCCTTGTACAACAGTAGCCAAAACAGTGTAAGTGAACAGACCACAAGCGGCAGCTTGTCAACAGCGAACAGTTTGGACGTGACGTTGATTGCTCTTGGAGGAAGGTAGCTCCAACGTGTGAAATGTCAATTACCAAGTAATTTTAATCAGGCTATAGTGTGTTGAACAAAGGGAGTAAATCCACTAGTAAGTGTCTGGATACAGTGGGAATTCAAACTGGATCGTTAATTTCAAGATGTTTTCATTCATCTCTAAACCAAATACTATTGATACTTCCGTGGGGGTGGGGGGTGGGGGGGGAGGGGGTGATCATTGGGAACATAGCACCTGTATTAAGAAGCTTTCAGTTCCCATGGGTTTCGCTCTGAATTTTAAAGTGACTGTGCTCTTGACTGACTAGAGGTCCGCCATGGATTTTTGACTGAAGAAGAGGTCCGCCAGCTGAAAAGTTTGGGAAGCCCTACTCTAACCTAAAAAACCCACATGTGCACTCCACACGTACTCCGCTACCCTTGTAGCCGCTTCCTGTCTGTAGTGTACGCCTGACCTATTCAGGGGCACCCTACATTTCTCCACCCAATAGTGGAGGTCGAGAAATTTGCACCCCAGATGTCCGCAGAATCGTCTGAGCCTCTGGTTTAAGCCTTCCACTCGGCTCCAAACCAGAGGACCGCGATCGGTTCTGGGAACGATATTACAAATAGTTAGCTCAGATTCCACCCCACGAGCGAGGCTTTCCGCCTTCACCAATTCCGCCAACTGCCTGTACGAACTGAAGATGGCCTCTGAACGCAGACGGCGCCGCCGGCAGGGCCTCCTCCACATCTCAGATGAGACCCCCCGACAAGCAGACAGAGTGAACACTGGCCTTCTTCCCCGACGTTTCCGCTATTTCCCTAAGGGGCTCCATCACCCGCCTAACGTTGGAGCTCCCAATCACTAATAAACCCCTCCCCCCGCGTGCCTGCTCGGACCTTGCTGAAGGAGCGGCCACATGTCCACTCACAGGCACAGCGGGCAACGCCACACGGCCATCCTCCACATTGACCCTCCGCCTCGTGCACCGCGAACACCGTTGAACCCGCCACTCCCATGGGGGGAGAGGGTGGCCGAACCGCGCCGGGTACCCGCGAAGATGTCTCGACAGCAGGGACCGTGGGTGAAGCACGTAACACCTGGGGTGTACCATGCGACGCACCAGACTCCCCACTGCCGCTACACTCCGAGGCAGCAGTCTGAAGACGGCTGACCGCGGCCATCAACACGTTCAGCTGTTCGCGAACAGTGGCCAGCTCCTCCTGCGTCCGTACACAGCAGCCACACATCCTATCCATCCTAAGAAATCAATTTACTGTAGAGAGTTAATCAACTTTTAACTAGACTACTAATTCACTAAAGGCGGCTGATAGTTGACTAAACTGTTGTTCATAGACACTTCTTGTAGAAAACAAGGAAAGTAGCACTATCTGTCTCTGGACTGTATTCAAAACAAACACTAGCACTATTGGCACTGTGGCTGACTAAAGGGACTCTCTCTGACTGAATTCAAAATAAACACGAAATCTATGGAACACTATTACTAGCACTCGACAATTAAAGCTTCCTAAAAGCAAAAACACACGGAAGAAGAAGTGACAAGTAAGAAAAATACAGTTAATACTTAAATTAACGTAGCTCGCTGCACAGCAGACGTGACACAGACGGCAGTTACGATGACAAGCTCAGATTGTTTCAACGATGGGGAAGGAAATCAGCCATGCCCATTGAAAAGAAACGTCCTGGCATTTGCCAGCAGCTATTTAGGTAAACCATAGAAAACCCAAATCAGAATAGTCGGACATGAATTTGAATCATTATGCAAATCCAGTGTGCTAACCACTGTGCTACCTTGCCCAGCTATGTTCATAGGACTACGTACATTGGACACGGGCGTGAAATTTAATAGTACAGCTGATGTAATGTCAGAGAGAGAGAGAGAGAAAGAGAGACTCAGAATTCACACATTTTTTTCAGCTGATGTTGGACTAACCAGTTCATTAGTGAAAGAGAGAAAAAAGTGTTTGGGATGTGATTGTTTAAAAAATTAAAGTATGACCAGGTGAAAAACGCACCTGCAGTCTTCAGAAACGAATTAGAAACCCTGTGGAAACATGGGACATCTACAGGGTGTTTCAAAAATGACCGGTATATTTGAAACGGCAATAAAAACTAAACGAGCAGCGATAGAAATACACCGTTTGTTGCAATATGCTTGGGACAACAGTACATTTTCAGGCGGACAAACTTTCGAAATTACAGTAGTTACAATTTTCAACAACAGATGGCGCTGCAAGTGATGCGAATGATATAGAAGACAATGCAGTCTGTGGGTGCGCCATTCTGTACGTCGTCTTTCCGCTGTAAGCGTGTGCTGTAGACAACATGGTTTATTCCTTAGAACAGAGGATTTTTCTGGTGTTGGAATTCCACCGCCTAGAACACAGTGTTGTTGCAACAAGACGAAGTTTTTAACGGAGGTTTAATGTAACCAAAGGACCGAAAAGCGATACAATAAAGGATCTGTTTGAAAAATTTCAACGGACTGGGAACGTGACGGATGAACGTGCTGGAAAGGTAGGGCGACTGCGTACGGCAACCACAGAGGGCAACGCGCAGCTAGTGCAGCAGGTGATCCAACAGCGGCCTCGGGTTTCCGTTCGCCGTGTTGCAGCTGCGGCCCAAATTACGCCAACGTCCACGAATCGTCTCATGCGCCAGAGTTTACACCTCTATCCATACAAAATTCAAACGCGGCAACCCCTCAGCGCCGCTACCATTGCTGCACGAGAGACATTCGCTAACGATATAGTGCACAGGATTGATGACGGCGATATGCATGTGGGCAGCATTTGGTTTACTGACGAAGCTTATTTTTACCTGGACGGCTTCGTCAATAAACAGAACTGGCGCATATGGGGAACCGAAAAGCCCCATGTTGCAGTCCCATCGTCCCTACATCCTCAAAAAGTACTGGTCTGGGCCGCCATTTCTTCCAAAGGAATCATTGGCCCATTTTTCAGATCCGAAACCATTACTGCATCACGCTATCTGGACATTCTTCGTGAATTTGTGGCGGTACAAACTGCCTTAGACGACACTGCGAACACCTCGTGGTTTATGCAAGATGGTGCCCGGCCACATCGCACGGCCGACGTCTTTAACTTCCTGAATGAATATTTCGATGATCGTGTGATTGCTTTGGGCTATCCGAAACATTCAGGAGGCGGCGTGGATTGGCCTCCCTATTCGCCAGACATGAACCCCTGTGACTTCTTTCTGTGGGGACACTTGAAAGACCAGGTGTACCGCCAGAATCCAGAAACAATTGAACAGCTGAAGCAGTACATCTCATCTGCATGTGAAGCCATTCCGCCAGACACGTTGTCAAAGGTTTCGGTAATTTCATTCAGAGACTACGCCATATTATTGCTACGCATGGTGGATATGTGGAAAATATCGTACTATAGAGTTTCCCAGACCGCAGCGCCATCTGTTGTTGAAAATTGTAACTACTGTAATTTCGAAAGTTTGTCTGCCTGAAAATGTACTGTTGCCCCAAGTATATTGCAACAAACGGTGTATTTCTATCGCTGCTCCTTTAGTTTTTATTGCCGTTTCAAATATACCGGTCATTTTTGAAACACCCTGTATGTCTAATGATTAACTCACTGCGTGTCTCCTGCAACACCAACTGGATTAACGGTGTCACCACTTATCTTCGATAGCAGACCTGTGACACTTACCACCATTCGTCTGGTACATAGCAAGACAGGACTTTCACCAATCAAATGGGTTACTCTGTCACACCTAGAACTATTTACTACACTTAGGTAGGAAGCTTTCATGCTACTGCTGCTAACCTATCAACTATGATCTTAGAAGTGTGACTATGTGGACCGCAGTTGCGTTAAGTTGGTTCCAAATCGCTGAAGAACCCATCAAACGTAAAATTCAGTGATTTCGACATAAGACTGAAAAATCAAGTTGCATTCCCTATTGACGTTGGAGCCTGTCAAATGAAGAAGCGAATAAGTGAAGTGAAGTGCACCATTTCCCTGTAGCATCTTGCTGATTGATTTTGAGACTGAATTCGATGATTTCGATGCAAAAATTTAATGATTTGCTGTAAGTATGTGAAACATTGTGTATTTCCATTTCCTCTTCTTTCTTCGTTTCGGTTGACCTCCATCCTGATGCTTACATACCTTCATCCTTGATCTTTCTGCCTCTCTTTGCGATTCACTAGCCATGCATATTCCGAACACTGTGCAGTTATTGTAAGCATCAATGGAGTTTTAGGTGCATTTGTGTAAGTGTCACTTTCTGTTTATATGAAGGACCATAGGAATTTAACGTAACACCTACATTGGCATCATTAGCTCCCATCGACGAGGGTATAAACCTGTAATGAAAAAAATTGTTCAAATGGCTCTGAGCACTATGGGACTTAACATCTGAGGTCATCAGTCCCCTAGAACTTAGAACTACTTAAACTTAACTAACCTAAGGACATCACACACATCCATGCCCAAGGCAGGATTCGAACCTGCGACCTAGCGGTCGCGTGGATCCGACTGTAGCGCCTAGAACCGCTCGGCCAACCCGGCCGGCACCTGTAATGACCTTGTTGAGGGAGCCACATCGACATAGCAAACAAATTTTTCTTGCCTAAACACATCTCGAACGCTACTGAACGTTTGCAGTTTTCAGTCGTCATCAGAATGATTTAGAAATCTTGTGAACACGTGTAAGCTTGCTAAAAACACACCTTGCAGGCATTACGCTCCTAGAGGTTTGTTTGGAGTGCTTACGGTGTGAGACTGATGAAATATTCCCAACAAAATCAGAGGCGTACTACTAGGATCATCAAAGGTATGCATAGTCCAGACGAATGGACCAGATTTGAGGGCAAAAAATGATACGATCTCGTTAAAATAGTATTAGGAAAATGCCCGTACGGTAAAATCCCCACTTCATCGCTACCTCGGAGATGTTGTGTCCCATCGCTCATCCGCCGACTATAACACCACATTCAGACTCACTTAAATCTTGATAACTTGGCATTGTAGCAGCAGTAACCTATCTAACAACTGCGGCAGACTCTTGTTGTCTTATATAGGTGTTGCCGACTGCAGCACGGTATTCTGCCTGGCAATCATCTTTCTGAATCTTTCCTGATATATGATCCAAAATGATAATTACTCGGGTATGTGCACATACAACTTGATACACTCTCTCAGAAGATACACGCCATTCTGTGAGAATAGTATGTGAGACAGCGGACTCACTGTCACAGAAGGAGCCAGAAGGCACTTAGTCAGCGTGTACAGCAAAGGGTACTCACTCCTCGTGGAGAAAATTCTTAAACTTATTCGCCTCAGTGGGCATCTATACATGTACCGAGTCCTGCATAGAGCAATCTACCACATGCTCTGTTAATCACTTACTCATAATAAACGATTTCAGGTACCTGGAACAAAATGTCGTTTATGATCCATTTACTCAGTTGGAGGGGATAAAAGGTAGGACATGTTTTTGATCCAATAAAAGTGTTGTTTTTCGCCCTAGGAGATTATGCATCTCACACTGGCCAGAAAATCTGATAAAATGAAGAGATCCAGTGACTCGCACTTAGTGTCATTCTGCACATTATCATCATCATCGACTGACTTGCATACACCCAGGCTGTATACATGACTAGATTTATGGAATTCTGCTTTCAAATTTATTGATGCCCTAGAGACTCAAGCCAGAAGCGACGCAATATCATCGTAGTTTTTGACGTTAATAACGTCTTTCTATCAGCTATATCATTTGGAAGTGGGATATAAGGTAACCCACCCACATATCAGAATCAATCTCAGGCCCGTAAACACCCAAATACAGCACTCTACCTAGCGTTTCCACAAAATCCCTTTCTTGAAATTCAGAGACCTGGCCTGTAATGTATTCAGGGTATATTTCTCAAACCACTCAGCATTTAGGCTGCCACATAATATCACGCCATTATCGCCCTGCTAATTAATTATGGTGTTTTTAGAGACACCACCCTTAGGCAGGAGAATCAACTCACAGCATAGTATAGTGGTACACTTAATGGTGGGCTACCACATGTTGGAAAAATTCCCCTTTCCATAACGAGTAGGCACATGTTTAGGAAAAGGATAGGTTCGTAATACCTGACCATATTATCGATGCAGGCAAATGACATCCTACCCACAAGTGCACCTCTAATCACTGAGGATAGCAATTCTGTGTGGCATCGCTGATCGTTAATGCCATCCTCACTATCAGAACAGGCAGAAGACTGAACCTATAGAAACCGCGTCCATATGTTAAGGCTGATGATGGTGGTTCATGTCTCAAGGTTAAGGATCCAGGTGTCAGTGATGCAGCTACTTGTGATGGTCCAAGTGTGGGCGAAGACATTGGTGGAGGTGCAGCTGCCTGTAACAAAACTGATGGGAAACTCGTTGCTAAACTGTATGTACATATGCAAATTCCACTTGAGTATGTGTGTGGAAGCTAGTCAAAGATATGGATAAAGTTATGCATGAAATAAAATACAAAATTAATAATCCCAAATGCTCCGGGCTAGAACAGCTTGTGTAGGTAACAGATGTGAGCAGGTGGTGCATCTCACCAGGGTGACTTGCTGCCTAGAGCTGCTGCTGCTGGGCACCTGACTGCACTGCTGACGACCGTAGGCTGGGCATTGGGATGGCAGAGGGCACCTGATACTATGGCCACAAGATTGGTGGATGGCTGGCGGCAGTAGCACGTTGCACTGTGCCATGGCGCATTGTGGCACTTTGCGAGCATGTGTTCATTATTTGGCAGTCTCTTGTGTCATCTACTCTTTGCCATCTCTGGGGCACTCACTCTGGACCACTGTGTTCTGTATCCATTCATCAGACCGTACTGCACTCTCCTGC
The DNA here is from genome assembly GCF_021461395.2 of Schistocerca americana. Taxonomy (NCBI): domain Eukaryota; kingdom Metazoa; phylum Arthropoda; class Insecta; order Orthoptera; family Acrididae; genus Schistocerca; species Schistocerca americana. Next base: position 887,669,325 of record NC_060130.1, on the reverse strand, counting down.
AGATGGTAGCAGAATTTCTTCATCGTGAAATGTCGTGCATGAAAAAGCCATCAACAACCGATTGGTTGGTTGGTTTGTGGGATTGAAGGGACCAGACTACTAGGGCCATTGGTCCCTTTTTCCACGAACTTGAAACGCCCACAGAGAATAAGAACAAACAATGGAGATGACAAGAGACGACACAGGACAAGAAAGAAACAGACAGAGACCAGAAAAAAGGAATTAAAATCACACCGAGTGTGACAGTGGTTGGCCGACCATAGACACAAAAAAGGAAAAGCCAACCACGATGAAACGCACTAAAAATCCCAGTCTAAAATCGTAGGCCAAAGGCCAGAATCAACACAAAAAAGACAAACACTTAGATCAAGCGATAAAAACCCCCTGCACGAATAAAATTCAAAACTAAATCTGCCATCGCAACGTCATCTGATAAAAGTGCAGGAAGCGTATCACGCAGCGCAAACATCTGCCTGAGCGGAGTTAAAAGTGGGCAGTCCAACAAGATGTGGACCACCGTCAAAGCTGACCCGCAGTGACATAAAGGTGGGTCCTCGCGGCGCAATAAATAGCTGTGTGTTATCCAGGTGTGGCCAATGTGCAGCCGGCAGAGGACAACAGAATCCTTGCGAGAGAGCCGCAAGGAGGAGCACCACGACCGGTAGCCTCCTTGATGGCCCGAAGTTTGTTGGGTGAAAGCAGGGTGCGTCATTCTTCATCCCAGGTGCGAAGTACCTTCTGCCACAAAACTGAACTGAGGTCACTCTCCGAAAGGCCAATCTCCAAAACTGGTGCACCGACAGCCTGTTTGGCCAGCGTGACAACACGTTCATTTCTCGAGATGCCGACGTGACCTGGGGTCCACACAAAGACCTCAGAGCGGCCGCAACGGGCAAGAGTATGGAGGGACTCCTGGATAGCCATCACCAGACGAGAGCGAGGGAAACACTGGTCGATAGCTCGTAAACCGCTCAGGAAGTCACTACAGATAACGAATGACTCATCTGAGCAGGAGTGGATATACTCTAGGGCGCGAGAGATGGCGACCAGCTCGGCAGTGAAAACTCTGCAGCCCGTCGGCAATGAGTTTTGTTCATAATAATCCCCCGGAATAAGAGCATAACCGACAAGACCAGCAACCATCGAACCGTCAGTATAGACGACGCCAGAGCCTTGAGACGCGGCAAGGATTGAAAGAAAGCGGCGGCGGAGGGCCTCATGAGGGACTGAGTCCTTTGGACCCTGTGCCAAATCGAGCCGAAGGCATGGGCGGGGCACGCACCACGGGGGTACACGCAGAGGGGACCGCAAAAGAGGTGGAAGAGGGAAAACCTCAAGCACAGAGAGAAGAGCTCTGACGCGAACCGCGATCATATACCCTGACCGGGGCCGCCGTTTCGGAAGCTGGACGACCGACTGAGGGAACAGGATACGATAATTGGGATGCCCGGGCAAGCTACAAACGTGTGTAGCATAAGCGGCCAGTAGTCGTTGGCGCCGGAACCGCAATGGAGGGACACCTGACTCCGCAAGTATGCTGTTGACAGGGCTTGTCCGGAAAGCTCCAGTGGCGAGTCGTATCCTGCTATAAAGGATGGGGTCAAGCAACTGCAATGCGGTAGGTGATGCCGAACCGTAAGCCAGGCTCCCATAATCTAGAAGGGACTGAATTAACGCCTGGTACAGCAGTAGAAGGGTACACCGATCGGCACCCCAGCTGGTGTGACTCAAGCAACGAAGAGCGTTAAGGTGGCGCCAGCACATCTGTTTCATCTGCCGAATATGAGGGAGCCAAGTCAACCGGGTATCAAAAACCAATCCCAAAAACCGATGCGTCTCCACCACAGCAAGAGGTTCGCCGTCAAGATAAAGCCGTGGCTCAGGGTGAACAGTGCGTCGCCGGCAGAAATGCATAACGCAGGTGTTGGCAAGCGAAAACTGGAAGCCATCCGCTACAGCCCAAGACTGCGCCTTTGGGATAGCACCCTGCAGCTGCCGTTCAGCAGCTGCAATGCCAGTGGAGCTAAAGTATAGGCAGAAGTCGTCAGCATACAAGGAAGCTGAGACAGACGTTCCCACTGCAGCGAGCCCATTAATTGCAATTAAAAAGAGGCAGACACTTAAGACAGATCTTTACGGTACCCCTTTCTCCTGAACTCGGGAGGAACTATGGGAGGCCGCAACTTGCACGCAGAAGGAGCAAAGTGACAGAAAATTTTGTATGGAAATCGGGAGCGGTCCCCTAAGACCCCAACCATGAAGCGTAGAGAGGATGTGATGTCGCCATGTTGTATCGTATGCCTTCCGCATGTCAAAAAAGATGGCGATCAGATGCTGACGGCGGGCAAAGGCCGTACGAATGGCAGACTCCAGGCACACCAGATTATCGGCGGCAGAGCGGCCCTTATGGAGCCCACCCTTAGACGGAGCCAGAAGGCCCCGAGACTCCAGTAGCCAACTCAACCTCCAGCTCACCATGCGTTCGAGCAACTTGCAAAGAACGTTGGTGATGCTACTGGGGCGGTAGCTGTCCACCTCCAGTGGGTTCTTGCCAGGTTTCAACATGGGGATTACGATGCTTTCCCGCCATTGCGACGGGAACTCACCCTCAATCCAGATACGGTTGAAAACTACAACTAATCACATGCGACGTAGTTGCTTTTACGTCACATAGATATGTCGTATTTTTATGGTCATGATTCACCTTCTAACTTCATATAAACGTGCTTGATCAGTGACATCATAGGTCTGTGCACGTATCTCCAGGCTCACCATCTTGGATTTCCCACCAATGGGACAGTTACCCAGTTTTGAATTTCCCACAAATTTACCCTTAGGATGATTGGGCTCTGAGTTGTGACATCACAAGAGTGGGGGAGAACCCAGGCTATTTTGAATTTCCGACTGTTATTTGAATTTCCTGCCATTTTATACATAGGGCAGTTGACGTATATTAGAGGAGTTGAGTTGTTGGAGGGGGCAAAATTGGCAGCAGTGCATGGTGACAACAGTGATGATGTCATCAGAAATCTGGCAACTATGCAGAGTGTCCTTGAAATTGTACAGTTTCATTACTGTTTGACTTTCGTACCATTCTATGCTTAGAACAGTTGGGATAGGTCCGCTGTGATATCAGAGAGGAGGGATGGGTTTGGTGGTCATTAAATCTGCAGCATCTTGCAGGCTGTGTGTTTGTCTCTGCATTGCAGTTGCCCTTTAGCTTGTAGTGTTGGTTGCCTATCTACATTGCTTCTGTGCCAGAACTGGCCAAGCTATATTACGCATCTCTCCTGCCTCATCTACATCTACTTAAATTTCCTTTTTCGTAATATTGTCTTCAAGTTAGTTTCTTTTGTACAGTCCATTCAGCTTTCAGTGTTCTTTTTGTGTATAGTCCTGGTTTGTCATCTGAGTTTGTTATATTCATACAGCTGCTGTTTTTATCTCCAAATGTATCTTTAATTTCCTTACAGGTAGGATCTATCTTTTCCATAGTCATGATGCATGATTCTACACCTTTGATTTTCCGCTCTAGACATTCCATCTTTGCCATCTTGCACTTACTATCAACTTCATTTCTTAGACGTCTGCATTTCTTTTTGTTTGCTTCATTTGCTGCATTCTTATATTTTCCCATTTCATCAATATCAATATCTCATGTGTTATCCAGGCTTGTATTTCTTACTGTTTTATCCTCTGTTGCCTTCAGTTTCTCATCTCTCAAAGCCACCCATTTGCCTTCCTCTGTATACTTTTCCCTTATATCAGGCAGTCGTTGCCTAATTCTCGTTTTGAAGCTCTTAAAAGCCTCTATTTCTTTCAGTTCATCCAGGTCTTATCTCTTTAATTTCCTGCCTCACTGACATTTCTTCAGTTTTAATGTGCAGTTTATAACCAATAAATTACGGTCATAGCCCGCAGCTGCCCTCGTAAATGTCTTTCAGTTTAAAATGTGGTTTCGAAATGTCTGACTTACCAGTATGTAATCCATCTGAATCATTATGTACACAACCTTGTTTTATGATTCTTAGGTCAAATGTTGACAAAGATTAAATTGCGTTTACCTTCTTTTCCTACTACTGCATTCCAGTCCATCATAACAATTTTATTTTCGTCTTCCTTAACGATCTGAATAACTTCTTTTAGTTCATCAAACATTCTTTCAATTTGTTCATTTGCGGAACTAGCCGGCGTATGTACTGGTACTACAGCTGTGTTTATCTTTGAAACGATGATGCATTCACAATGCTGTTCATAGTAATTTACCTGCACTCCTCTTTTATTATTCCTCACTAGACCTACTCTTGCAGTACCTCATTTGATTTTGTGTTGATAACCGCGTGAACACTTTAAAATCCCAGCTATTAAACTGAAGATCTTTGCACGAATGGATTGCACTTACTTTTGCCTTCAGTTCCGTTTCTTAGCAGTATCGAGACTTCTAAGGCCTGTTCAGGTCTTAGAGCTTTGTTTACAGCTATATACATACATAAAAACATTTACATCACCTCGGTTCCGAAACCTGTACAGAATATTGGAATAGAGATCAACATAAACATCATTTACACCCTTTATATTGCCCATGAAAACCACACACTGCATGTTATACCACCATACAGCGAGACCTTCAGAGGTGGTGGTTCAGATTGCTGTACACACCGGTACCTCCAATACATTGTAACACGTCCTCTTGCATTGATGCATGCCTGTATTCGTCGTGGCATACTATCCACAAGTTCATCAAGGCACTGTTGGTCCAGATTGTCCCACTCCTCAACGGCGATTCGGCATAGATCCCTCAGAGTGGTTGGTGGGTCACGTCGTCCATAAACAGCCCTTTTCAATCTATCCCAGGCATATTCGATAGGCTTCATGTGTGGAGAACATGCTGGCCGCTCTAGTCGAGCGATGTCATTATCCTGAAGGAAGTCATTCACAAGATGTGCACGATGGGGGCGCGAATTGTCGTCCATGAAGACGAATGCCTCGCCAATATGCAGCCGATATGGTTGCACTATCGGTCGGAGGATGGTATTCGCGCATCGTACAGCCGTTACGGCGCTTTCCATGACCACCAGCGGCGTACGTCGGTCCCAGATAATGCCACCCCAAAACAGCAGGGAACCTCCACCTTGCTGCACTCGCTGTACAGTGTGTCTAAGGCTGGACCTGTACAGTGTGTCTAATGCATTCAGCCTGACCGGGTCACCTCCAAACACGTCTCCGACGATTGTCTGGTTGAAGGCATATATGAGACTCATCGGTGAAAGAGAACGTGATGCCAACCCTGAGCGATCCATTTGGCATGTTGCTGGGCCCATCTGTAGCGCGCTGGATGGTGTCGTGGTTGCAATGATGGACCTCGCCATGGACATCGGGAATGAAGTTTCGCGTCATGCAGCCTATTGCGCACAGTTTGAGTCGTAACACGACGTCCTGTGGCTGCAAGAAAAGACAGTGGCGTTGCTGTCAGGGTTCCTCCGAGCCATAATCTATAGGTAGGGGTCATCAACTGCAGTAGTAGCCCTTGGGAAGTCTGAGCGAGGCATGTCATCGACAATTCCTGTCTCTCTGTATCTACTCCATGGCCGAACAACATCGCTTTGGTTCAGTCCGAGATGCCTGGACACTTCCCTTGTTGAGAGCCCTTCCTGGCACAAAGTAACAATGCGGACGCAATCGAACCGCGGTATTGACCGTCTAGGCGTGGTTGAACTCCAGACAACACGAGCCGTTACCTCCTTCCTGGTGAAATGACTGGAACTGATCGGCTGTCGGACCCCTTTCGTCTGATAGACACTGCTCATGCATGGTTGTTTACATCTTTCGGCGGGTTCAGTGACATCTCTGAACAGTCAAAGGGACTGTGTCTGTGATACAACATCCACAGTCAACGTCTGTCTTCAGTAGTTCTGGCAACCGGGGTGACACAAAACTTTTTTTGATGTGTGTACAAATAGCTGGAAGGTGACAAGGACGTCTGCTCCTAGATGGACTGCCACGGTGAGCTGACATCCCCCGTTATGTGCAGATGCTGGCTCCCTATAACCATTTGCCCATTCCAATTATGAATTCTTGTGAAAGGACAGGATTGGTCAAACAGAGATGCTGCAATGATCGTTTACGCGCGCATTGGGAAGCTGTAGACAGCCATGACATGGAATTGTTTGAGACGAAATTAAGCTAACTGGATAACATTCAGACAAATTTTAAAACTGCACTAGACAGGTTTGACACTGAAGATGAATCCGTTGACCATAGTAAGGACATGCTGGAATTCGAGGATTTCTGGGAGTTAACACAATTTGATACGAAGTGTTATTTGACGCAGCACTTGCAAATACCACAACCTGTAGAGTCACCCAATTCGTTTGCACTCTCAGTTCTCTATAGTTACCAACTACTAATTTGCAAATTTACGATGTCATTGTACAGAGATCTTAGCTTGTTAATGAACAATAACTGAATCAATGATCTGCAAAATTTCATTTACGTCAACTCGTCTTTATGAAATGAAGCAAGGGAACTTTTTAGGCATATGTCTGTCACATCAGAGATCACGTTTTCTCGGTACCTTGTCTTGAAAAGTTACGATAATCGCAAAATAATTCAAACCAGCAAAGCAAAAGTTTTGTTGGTGCTGCCAACAGTCTGCCTTGGTCTGGCCAATGATTATATCCCCTTTCAAGATTTTAGAGGATCTTAGACCTGATATTTCTCTCTATGAAATGATTCTTTCTGAAGCAGCCGCAGGCAGATGATAGTTCTGTCTGTTTTGCGACCCACTGATCGTCCTGGGTGGAAGGTAAGAATGCCTGGGCCTATGTTCGCCACACTAATCCAACTAATGAGGTGTTTGGAAACCAAAAGTGAGGCTCTCGAATAGCTTAGGTTCACAAGTAGTAACTCATAAGTATGAGAAGGATTCATGTGGCTAATGCTGATTCTGAGGACACATCAGGGGCATAACAAGGTGGGGAAATCACGGCAATCCCCTGCCCTCTCCCTCCCACTACAACGGGCTTTTGGCACCCAAATGAAATGAAGAAACGGTGAGCGACTTAAATGGAACGAAAATGTGGAAAAATGAGAAAATGCAACATGCATTGGTGTACACTGATCCTCATAAATGAGATGTGCCAAGAAGGATCTGATCGAACCAGTGCAATGGGATGGGTATGTTACACACAATCAGTTATGCCACTGATTACTGATTGAACAGTCGGCCGCATACTCATGAAGCATGGCTGGGGTTGTGACGTCGCGTCCATCAGTTGACATAGGACAGAGGGTAGCCTCACTAGACCATCCCCTGAACGACCGCTATGCCCGTGTGACACGTTCGACAGCGGGTTGCCGAATTAGGTGAATACGAGAGGCACCGAATTTTGTGTCTGCGGAAGACTGCGTGGGCCTATCGTCGTACTGCACACCACACCAGTCATACACACAACCTCGCTGCCCGTTGTTGGCGGCAATGCGTACAGGAAAGCATGCGTGCACAATGTACGAGGGCAGTTCAATAAGTAATGCAACACATTTTTTATCTCGGCCAATTTTGGTTGAAAAAAACCGGAAATTTCTTGTGGAATATTTTCAAACATTCCCGCTTCGTCTCGTATAGTTTCATTGACTTCCGACAGGTGGCAGCGCTGTACGGAGCTGTTAAAATGGCGTCTGTAACGGATGTGCGTTGCAAACAACGGGCAGTGATCGAGTTTCTCTTGGCGGAAAACCAGGGCATCTCAGATATTCATAGGCGCTTGCAGAATGTCTACGGTGATCTGGCAGTGGACAAAAGCACGGTGAGTCGTTGGGCAAAGCGTGTGTCATCATCGCCGCAAGGTCAAGCAAGAGTGTCTGATCTCCCGCGTGCGGGCCGCCCGTGCACAGCTGTGACTCCTGCAATGGCGGAGCGTGCGAACACACTCGTTCGAGATGATCGACGGATCACCATCAAACAACTCAGTGCTCAACTTGACATCTCTGTTGGTAGTGCTGTCACAATTGTTCACCAGTTGGGATATTCAAAGGTTTGTTCCCGCTGGGTCCCTCGTTGTCTAAGCGAACACCATAAAGAGCAAAGGAGAACCATCTGTGCGGAATTGCTTGCTCGTCATGTGGCTGAGGGTGACAATTTCTTGTCAAAGATTGTTACAGGCGATGAAATATGGGTTCATCACTTCGAACCTGAAACAAAACGGCAATCAATGGACTGGCGCCACACCCACTCCCCTACCAAGAAAAAGTTTAAAGCCATACCCTCAGCCGGTAAAGTCATGGTTACAGTCTTCTGGGACGCTGAAGGGGTTATTCTGTTCGATGTCCTTCCCCATGGTCAAACGATCAACCCTGAAGTGTATTGTGCTACTCTTCAGAAATTGAAGAAACGACTTCAGCGTGTTCGTAGGCACAAAAATCTGAACGAACTTCTCCTTCTTCATGACAACGCAAGACCTCACACAAGTCTTCGCACCCGAGAGGAGCTCACAAAACTTCAGTTGACTGTTCTTCCTCATGCACCCTACAGCCCCGATGTCGCACCGTCGGATTTCCATATGTTTGGCCCAATGAAGGACGCAATCCGTGGGAGGCACTACGCAGATGATGAAGAAGTTATTGATGCAGTACGACGTTGGCTCCGACATCGACCAGTGGAATGGTACCGTGCAGGCATACAGGCCCTCATTTCAAGGTGGCGTAAGGCCGTAGCATTGAATGGAGATTTCGTTGAAAAATAGTGTTGTGTAGCTAAAAGATTGGGGAATAACCTGGTGTATTTCAATGCTGAATAAAACAACCCCTGTTTCAGAAAAAAAAGTGCTGCATTACTTATTGAACTGCCCTCGTAATGTAGGATCGGGACGCCAAACATGCGCCCCAAGGAGGGAGCACCAACGGATTGTATACCACGTGTGACCGGACCCACTGACAATGATAGAGGCCATTCAGTAGGCTGTTCTGCCTTCTATGCAACATCCCGCAAGTGCTAGTGCCATTGGCAAGCGATTGCTCGCCTCGCCGCATGCCGGATGTTACAACGCATACCACTCGCATCCCTGCAACATTGCGCCTGACTCGCTTTGTGTCGGAAACGACAGACATGGGGCCCTGAAGACTGGCAGCGGGTCTTATTTAGTGACGAGTTTCACTTCTGCCGTGGATTCAAGGAGCACTGGGTCTGTGTCTGGAGGCGCCGCGGAGAATTCCGGGAAGAGCAGTTTGTGTCTCCCATCAAAGGTCCTCCCAGCCTGGGATGATAATGTGTAGAACCATATGGTTTGGTTCTTGTTCATCGTTACTGGTTGCAATGGGCTCTGTGACAGTGGCATGGTACACTGTGGGTGTCCTGCAAGTGGTAGCTCGGCTGTACATGAAAGCCTTTGCCCGTGCTTTATTTCAGTAGGGCAAGGCTCGTCCTCATACCGCTGCCACCTCCCGAGCATATTTTGCAGCTCCGAATACTCTGCCATGGCCAGGTGCATAGCCAAATCTCTATCCAATCGAGAATGTATGGGGTACCGTGGAGCGTATCATAGGGGACTCCACCTGCAGAAACTGTGCACTCAGGTTCAATTGGCATGGGATGGAGTATCACAGGACTACAGCCGAGACCTGAACAACTCTATGTCGTGATGTCTGGATTTCCGTACTCACTACAATCAGGGCCTGATACTAAACCAACACGTACAAATGGTTCAAATGGCTCTGAGCACTATGGGACTTAACTTCTGAGGTCATCAGTCCCCTAGAACTTAGAACTACTTAAGCTTAACTAACCTAAAGACATTACAAACATCCATGCCCGAGGCGGGATTCGAACCTGCGACCGTAGCGGCCGCGCGGTTCCAGACTGTAGCGTCTAAAACCGCTCGGCCACCCCGGCCGGCACCAACACGTACATTTTGTGGGTTTGTATTGTAATAAATATTGTCCCTTCGAACATTTCGTATGTGTGATACCATATACCTTTCTGGCAACAGTGATCGCAATCTGCCTTATTGTGGGTGTTGTGACTTGGCAAGACACCCAAGCCACTGTGAGGTAGCCGAAAGGCACGCGTTTAAGCTCACGCAGGCTGGCGTGAGGTCTGGAACAGTTAAAGGAGTTGAGTCTAGTAAAAAAAGTACGTAGCTTCTGGAATACTTAACTTTAATCTATAATTGGTGAACATCGGTCTGACGGTACATGCATCACAAGATAAATAGCAAATGATAATGGCACCTTGCTAGGTCGTAGCAAATGATGTAGCTGAAGGCTATGCTAACTATCGTCTCGGCAAATGAGAGCGTAATTTGTCAGTGAACCATCGCTAGCAAAGTCGGCTGTACAACTGGGGCGAGTGCTAGGACGTCTCTCTAGACCTGCCGTGTGGCGGCGCTCGGTCTGCAATCACTGATAGTGGCGACACGCGGGTCCGACGTATACTACCGGACCGCGACCGATTTAAAGGCTACCACCTAGCAAGTGTGGTGTCTGGCGGTGACACCACAGTGGGTGCAGCTCATTTTGGGGGGGGGGGGGGGGATCAGTATATGTTCACAAATGACGATAGCATGGTGCCTGTCAACAGCCATGTTCCGAAACTCGTTCTTTTAATGCGATCTAAATGGATTTCAGTACTTTCAGATTGTTCCTCCGTCAATCTTACCTGGCAAGGATCCCATACTGCACAGCTGTATTTCAGCAGAGGACGGACAAGTGTAATGTAGGCTGCTTCTTTAGTGGGTTAGTCGCATCTTCTAAGTGTTCGGCCAACAAAGCGCAGTCTTTGTTTCGCCTTCCCCACAATATTATCTATGTGGTCTTTCCAATTTAAATTGCTCGTAATCGTAATTCCTAGGAATTTAGTGGAGTTGACAGCCCTTAGATTTGTGCGATTTATCGTATACCCAAAATTTATCGGATTTCTTTTAGTACCCATGTGGATGACCTCGTACTTTTCTACATCTACATTTATACTCGCAAGCCACCCAACGGTGTGTGGCGAAGGGCACTTTACTTGCCACTGTCATTACCTCCCTTTCCTGTACAAGTCACGTATGGTTCGCGGGCAGAACGACTGCTGGAAAGCCTCCGTGAGCGCTCGAATCTCTCTAATTTTACATTCGTGATCTCCTAGGGGGTATAAGTAGGGGAAGCAATATATTCGCTATCTCATCCAGAAACGCACCCTCTCGAAACCTGGACAGCAAGCTACACCGCGATGCAGAGCGTCTCTCTTGCAGAGTCTGCCACTTGAGTTTGATAAACATCTCCGTAACGCTATCACGCTTACTAAATAACCCTGTGACGAAACGCGCAGCTCATCTTTGGATCTTCTCTGTCTCTTCTGTCAACCCGACCTGGTACGGATCCCACACTGATGAGCAATATTCAATTATAGGTCGAACGAGTGTTTTGTAAGCCGCCTCCTCTGTTGATGGACTACATTTTCTAAGGACTCTCCCAATGAATCTCAACCTGACACCCGCCTTACCAACAATTAATTTTATATGATCATTCCACTTCAAATCGTTCCGCACGCATACTCCCAGATATTTTACAGATGTAACTGCTACCAGTGTTTGTTCCGCTATCATATAACCATACAATAAAGGATCCTTCTTTCTATGTATTCGCAATACATTACATTTTTCTGTGTTTAGTGCTAATTGCCACTTTTCGCACCATACAGAAATTCTCTCTAGATCATTTTGTAATTGGAATTGATCGTCTGATGATTTTACTAGACAGTAAGTTACAGCGTCATCTACAAACAATCTAAGGGGGCGGCTCAGATTATCGCCTAGATCATTTATATAAATCAGGAACAGCAGAGGGCCTATGACACTACCTTGCGGAACGCCAGTTATCACTTCTGTTCTACTGGGCGGTTTACCGTCTATCACTACTAACTGCGACCTCTCTGAGAGGAAGTCACGAATCCAGCCACACAACTGAGACGATACTCCACATGCGCGCAATTTGATTAACAGTCGCTTCTGAGGAACGGTATCAAAAGCCTTCTGGAAATCTAGGAATATGGAATCGATCTGAGATACCTTGTCGACAGCACTTATTACACCATGGGAATAAAGAGCTAGCTGTGTTATGTTCTCGGGTATTAAGCCAGATGGCGTCCTCCAAGTACTGTGACATTTCAGAAAACTGCCTTGTTTCCGGTTTCAGGCATTCCTGATGACTGTTTAACATCCGCCCCGCACTGCCTCATATAACACCTCCCTCCCGCTGTCGATCACGGGTCTGCTGTGCCCAGACGCGGTCGCGGGACAGGTACGCTGGCAGTACCCTACCTGCTACAGTGATGGCCCTTGTACGTCGTCTTGTTCCAGCTCTTCGGACGGTGAGAAGTCACGCGCCACTTCAGGGACGTGCCTACAGTCTCAAATGGCTCTGAGCACTATGGGACTTAACATCTGTGGTCATCAGTCCCCTAGAACTTAGAACTACCTAAACCTAACTAGCCTAAGGACATCACACACATCCATGCCCGAGGCAGGATTCGAACCTGCGACCGTAGCAGTCGCGCGGTTCCGGACTGAGCGCCTAGAACCGCTAGACCAGCGCGGCCGGCGCCTACAGTCTCCGTCTGGGGCATCCCAGTACCGTGGAGTGGGACAGCGAAATACCTAGGCGTCATCCTGGACCGCCACCTGACGTGGCGGCCCCACATCGAGAATATCAGGGGCAAAGCATTGGGCAGACTCCGGCTGCTCTACTCACTGCTAAATCCCACTTCGGCGCTGCCTGCCCACGTTGACCTCACACTATACAAGTCCGAAGTTCGACCACTACTCGAATACACGGCTGTAGTGTGGGACAACACGGCACAAACCAAACTCGAGCGTCTCCAGACACCACAAAACCGACACTGCAAAACGACTTCCCTACGGAGGACACCCGGGTGGTCGCCGACATCCTGCCGCTGCACAGGAAGTTCGAACAGGAGGCCATCGCCTTCTATAAAAAAAAAAAAAAAAGCCGAAGCCGCGCAGAATCCTTTAATAAGAAGCCTCGGCCACCATCCACTCTGGCGACCTACCTTGTGCTGGCCAGAAGACGCAGAGCACAACTGATCAAAAAACCTACATGGAATACGTGGAACAAAACCAGCTGAAAAAAATGCATGCAGCAATCTTCATACAAATAATTTGCTCACGACGCAGGGCAGCCTCGAAAACCAGAAGCCTAACACTAAGAAGAAACACAGAGGAAGAAAACCTACCAAGTGAAGGCGAGGAAGAGGAAGTCTTCCAGATCTTCAGCCACGTGTCAGAAGAGTTCAGCATCGACAGAATACTTCAACCGACATGCGAAAGTCCAGCTCTTCGGTTGGTGTGGCGCGAATAGGTTGTGCTTTGAGCACGCTCAAGGCGAGGTGCCAGGCCTTAGGGTGCGACTCCAATGGGGCGGTAGTGTCGTTACAGCCACCACATTGGAACTGCACTTTTACTTAGTTGGGAACTACTGTCCTTATTTATTAGTTCATCACGTAATCAGATCTCTACAGATTCTTTTAAAACACAGTACCAGAATCTGTTGGCCTGTTTTAACAACAGGTGCCCTCATAATTCATAATATGACGTGTGGAAATGCAGTCGTCTGCGATAGCCGAATTGTTGGGTTATTCTTTATGTGCGTGACGTCCGTGGTATGCACACCTTGCCATGACGCTCTGGATCGTCTGACCTGCGTAGATTTTTCCATATTGGCATAGGATGTGCTAAACTCTTGGCTTTAAGAGGTCGCCCTTGAGACCTCATAAACGGTTTCGTCTTGGACGGCGAGAAAAATACATACTTTACGTTATATTTCAGGAATATTGGTTCAAATTGCTCTGAGCACTATGAGACTTAACTTCTGAGGTCATCGGTCCCCTAGAACTTAGAACTACTTAAACCTAACTAACCTAGGGACATCACACACATCCATGCCCGAGGCAGGATTCGAACCTGCGACCGTAGCGGTGGCGCTGTTCCAGACTGTAGCGCCTAGAACCACTCGGCTACTCCGGCCGGCTCAGGAATATTCTCCCAAAAAGTAGGCCAACAGATTTTGGGAGTGAATTTTCAAAAAATCTGTAGAGATCCGATTACATGACGAACTAATAAATAAAGACAGTGCTTTCTAACTAAGTAAGGCCTGAGAGGAAGCCTTGAGCGTGGTCAAGGCACGACCGCGGTCTGTGGCATGGAGGAAGTCCCAATCAGGCCACGACAAAAAAAGAGATTAAAGCACGCCACGTAGAAGCACCTCTTCAGTGAGTTCAGTAGCGTCGACGCACAGACTGAGGACCGCAGTTCAGGTCTCAGCAGTGTACTTCCCCCAGTCACCACAGTAGTAGAGACCTGCCCAGACACTATGGACCCACGAGGAATGAGAGATGATGTATGACATGGTGCACAGTGGAAGACAAGTAGTCATCAGGCCCACCTAAAGATGGCAGCAAGTCAGTTTGCTGAAATACTTCATCACTTGGACTTCGACGCCTGGCTGAATATCCGAGAAAATTTCAGAATTGTTGGGCGGTGTTTGACGGTGTGAGCCAACTGGGTTTTGTATCCACGGTTATGGCAGACACACTAAAGATAAACCTCAGTAAACAGTCACTTCCTGTGAATGGTGAATGTAGCTTCGGCGTCCTACACCATTAAGGTTGAAGTGTTTTTCAGGCTTAATAATTTTCGAAGAAATAAAAGGTGGATTAGTGTTTAACGTCCCGTCGATGACGAAATCACTTGAAACTGAACACACGCTCCAACTGGGGAGGAAACCAGCAGTGTATATTTGAAGCGAACATTCCTGGCATTAAGACTTCAGCAATTTAGGCAAGTCATGGAAAAGCTAAAGCCGGCCGCGGTGGTCTAGCGGTTCTAGGCGCGCAGTCCGGAACCGCGCGACTGCTACGGTCGCAGGTTCGAATCCTGCCTCGGGCATGGATGTGTGTGATGTCCTTAGGTTAGTTAGGTTTAAGTAGTTCTAAGTTCTAGGGGACTGATGACCACAGTAGTTAAGTCCCATAGTGCTCAGAGTCATTTGAACCATTTTTGAAAAGCTAAATCTAGATGGCTGGTTGGGGACTTAAACTACTGAGCTGCCAAATGCAATTACATTGTGTTACAATTGCACCTCCTCACTCAGCAAGCATTTTTCAAATTATAACCACTTGTGCTGTCGGAGAAAAAGTTTTCGATAAACTTGCCACGTCAAATTTTGCTGAGGATATTTTATCCAAGGACTTCGTACCCATATTTGTGTTATTGTGAATAAAGTCAACAGCTATTTAGCAGCTAGGTACACGGATAAAAGAGGCTGAAATATCCCATTCGTTTTGTTACTTGCGATACAAAGTTCTACAATCCTGTAAGAGTAAACATGATTTTTGGAATTGAATTTGTCTTTGATTAAGCGACTTAATGTTCTCTATGCACGTCAATAAAAAATTAGGTTGGATTTTGTCGGATGTGATTCCCCTCAATACATACAAAGCGGCTTGTTCTTTAGCCACTACATATTTTGCCACTGCATTCTGGACACCAAAGTGCAAAGATTCCGGCAGCTAGAGGAACTCTCCACTAAAACTGTGTGTAAGCAAGATAAACTTTCTGAAGCATACTTACAGCAGCATACGGATTGTGGTGATATTGGAAGATTTGTGATCCAATTGCCAGTAAAGCCTGAGTGTAAATGGTTAGGTGAATAACGAACCCTCTCGACGACTGGGAGGAGATGTAAAGGGTGTAGCCCTTTTGTGCCTTTCCTAAACCCTTTATCCTTGAGATTCCCATTTGCAGATTGTACAGTTGGTAAGCTATAGAAAAGCTTATTCAGTACAGGTAGTCCACTAAATACCGAAATCAGCTGTAACAACACAGAAAATGGACATGTTAAGGAACGTGGGAGAACCAAAAGAGCGATTTCGTTCGGGTCAAGCAGGACGACTTACCTCCCTTGGGGTAGTGGTTGGGCCCCATCAGTCAACTGTTTTCTGGTCGTGACAAGCATGTAGTGATGGTGATTATTGGCAAAATACAGATTCAGAGGCCTGTAACTGAGTGTGTGTTCCCACCCTAACAGTTCCATCGTCACCACACAGCTACGTGCTGACACACAATGAATGCCTACTGCCGAACTGCAGTTTCCAGCAAATCAATTTTGCAGACGACCTTGTGCGTAGGGTAACAAGAGCTATGAGTAGTCATCTTGGGAATTAATAACCGCTTCAGCTGTATTTAGTCCTTTATTATTGGATCACTACCGGTTCTACAGATGTTCAGGTGAACAACAATAAATCCAGAAGGAATAACAACCCTGAGATATACACTGGTATGGTAAATTACTTTAAGATTTTAACTTTTTTTATAAAAAATTAAAACATTTTGCATGAGAATATCAAAATGTTAGTACTCACATGACTAAAACATTAGAGCGGAAAAGCTCGAAACCTTTTTACTCACCATTCGTTGCCCATCAGAACAAAACACCGCTAAAAGGCGGTATGTCGTAGAATAAAGCAGCCGGATTTCAATATAGTGGAAGGGTCGTAAGCAAATAATACCATAGTGATCCATCGGTAAGGAGAAAATAAAACTATTAAGATCCAATTTTGAGCCAGAATGAAAAACCAAGAAGTGGTTGCCACAAAATGGACGGATGTTCTACCTAGACAAAATTGTCCACCTAGACAAAATTGTCCAGTAAATAGCTATTGACGGAAAAGCAGAACCTGAAAAGCGCAGTTACCGATTCTCCGATCTATACGGAAAGGCGCACAAGGGACGCCGCCGCGTGCTGTCATACTGACGGCAAGAAAGTAAACAACTTGCCTGTGGACGGTTCGAGCATGTTTTTTTATTATTATTATTCTTTAACTCTGGCTACATATGCCAGGTGTAAAGGCAGTTTAAGCAGCGGAGCTGCTGTTCCTGCGGTGACTTCTTTGGGGTGCAGTGGGACCTATCGGGTTGAGCTGTCCTCACTGGGGGTTCGAGCATGTGTTGATGATGCGCGGGCTCGACCAAATGATTCATGGTCTTTTGGGGATTACACAAATGGTGAATTAGAAAAAGGAATATTGGGATAGAAAGTACAAAAGCTTTTTTGAAAAACAATCTGTAGAATATCAATATGATAGTGACAATTGACATATTTTTTGTTAACAACGCCCGTAAGTTACGCTAAAGCTTGAGGGTAAAAGATGAACGTCATGTGCATATATTATGGCAACGAAACAGATCTGCCGGCAGAGTCCACTGAAAAAATCTTAAAACTTAAAAAAAAAAAACCTTAAGCACGATTACTACTTTAAAATTCTAAAAAATATAATTGTTTCGTAAAAATGTTTTAAGACTTTTTCACTTTGACAGTTAAAAGGATCCAAGACTGTAGTGAATTTTGATACTTATTACGAGTAAATAAAACTTGCGGAAATTTATAAAAATTTTAAAAAATGGCTCTGAGCACTATGAGACTCAACTGCTGTGGTCATAAGTCCCCTAGAACTTAGAACTACTTAAACCCAACTAACCTAAGGACATCACACACATCCATGCCCGAGGCAGGATTCGAACCTGCGACCGTAGTGGTCGTGCGGTTCCAGACTGTAGCGCCTTTAACCGCTCGGCCACTCCGGCCGGCATAAAAATTTTAAAACATACTTGAAAGGAAGACGTTGAAAATATAAGATAATAAGGTGGATGCATAATTGGGGGGAAGTGAGGTGAGGAGGGGAGGGGGAGGAAAATGGGAAGGGCGAGGAGGAACAAAGAGAACAAAGTGAAGAAAGTACAGAGTGTTACGTCAACTTACTTAGTCGAAATTTGCCAAACTCAGTGTCTCAACTCAGTTTGTCCATTCACGGTTTGGTGTGGAAAACGCCTAATGGATCTCATAATTTCTATCTCCTCCAGGATACTTAAAGTGTGGCACGTGTTTTCTCGATGTAAAATTCTTCAGTTACTAGTGAGATCTGTGACGGAATGCCTCCGCTCACGGAGGTAGGTACTCAAGGCAGATTTTGAGCTAGAAACCTGAAGATGTTCTTCAAACCTGGTGCTAGGAACAAGTGGCATGTTCTCTGTGCCTATACTTTGTACCAACGTTACTGGGAATGAAGAAAGCCGGATCAATATTTTTAGACCTCAACTTTCTGCCGATCTCTTCAGAAATATAGCCGAAATATGGAATTGTATGATCCGCCACACCAGCGGCCTTCCGACTATCGGCATTGATAAGGGTGCTATCCTTTGGGTTTTTTTTTTTTTTTTTTAATTCTCTGAGGATACCCCGATTAATACCATTGGAAACCTCACTGTCATAGCCATTTTTGTAGGCTATGTAGTATACGATTCGAAACTCTCTATCAAAGGCTTCCTTTGACAA
Organism: Schistocerca americana; assembly: GCF_021461395.2. Taxonomy (NCBI): domain Eukaryota; kingdom Metazoa; phylum Arthropoda; class Insecta; order Orthoptera; family Acrididae; genus Schistocerca; species Schistocerca americana. The sequence continues at coordinate 887,650,941 of NC_060130.1, read as the reverse complement.
CGGGACACTATGGAACTTATAGAACCTATAGAACCTTTATAGAAACGACCTGAAGGTCGACATTTTGTACTTGATACGGTAGTTGGAGCAGCTATGAATCACTGTGTCAGTGGTAATTGTCTTTCTGTAAATATCGAATCCAACTTTAGTACCACATAAGGTAATCTTAAGATCCAGATATGGTTTCCCCCCCCCCCCCCCCCCCCCCCTCCCTCATTGTCCTGAGCAGTAAATTGAGTGCTTTCGTGTACGCCATTTAACTCGTCCACGAACTGACAACATTCCTCGCGTGCCCCACTGAAAAGAAGGACAACGATGTGTACGTACCTATACCAGGCTACGATCTTGCTAGTGTGTATTGGAAACTGAGTCATAGCACCCTACTCAAAAACTGTCATGAATACACTCCTGGAAATGGAAAAAAGAACACATTGACACCGGTGTGTCAGCCCCACCATACTTGCTCCGGACACTGCGAGAGGGCTGTACAAGCAATGATCACACGCACGGCACAGCGGACACACCAGGAACCGCGGTGTTGGCCGTCGAATGGCGCTAGCTGCGCAGCATTTGTGCACCGCCGCCGTCAGTGTCAGCCAGTTTGCCGTGGCATACGGAGCTCCATCGCACTCTTTAACACTGGTAGCATGCCGCGACAGCGTGGACGTGAACCGTATGTGCAGTTGACGGACTTTGAGCGAGGGCGTATAGTGGGCATGTGGGAGGCCGGGTGGACGTACCGCCGAATTGCTCAACACGTGGGGCGTGAGGTCTCCACAGTACATCGATGTTGTCGCCAGTGGTCGGCGGAAGGTGCACGTGCCCGTCGACCTGGGACCGGACCGCAGCGACGCACGGATGCACGCCAAGACCGTAGGATCCTACGCAGTGCCGTAGGGGACCGCACCGCCACTTCCCAGCAAATTAGGGACACTGTTGCTCCTGGGGTATCGGCGAGGACCATTCGCAACCGTCTCCATGAAGCTGGGCTACGGTCCCGCACACCGTTAGGCCGTCTTCCGCTCACGCCCCAACATCGTGCAGCCCGCCTCCAGTGGTGTCGCGACAGGCGTGAATGGAGGGACGAATGGAGACGTGTCGTCTTCAGCGATGAGAGTCGCTTCTGCCTTAGTGCCAATGATGGTCGTATGCGTGTTTGGCGCCGTGCAGGTGAGCGCCACAATCAGGACTGCATACGACCGAGGCACACAGGGCCAACACCTGGCATCATGGTGTGGGGAGCGATCTCCTACACTGGCCGTACACCACTGGTGATCGTCGAGGGGACACTGAATAGTGCACGGTACATCCAAACCATCATCGAACCCATCGTTCTACCATTCCTAGACCGGCAAGGGAACTTGCTGTTCCAACAGGACAATGCACGTCCGCATTTATCCCGTGCCAACCAACGTGCTCTAGAAGGTGTAAGTCAACTACCCTGGCCAGCAAGACCTCCGGATCTGTCCCCCATTGAGCATGTTTGGGACTGGATGAAGCGTCGTCTCACGCGGTCTGCACGTCCAGCACGAACGCTGGTCCAACTGAGGCGCCAGGTGGAAATGGCATGGCAAGCCGTTCCACAGGACTACATCCAGCATCTCTACGATCGTCTCCATGGGAGAATGGCAGCCTGCATTGCTGCGAAAGGTGGATATACACTGTACTAGTGCCGACATTGTGCATGCTCTGTTGCCTGTGTCTATGTGCCTGTGGTTCTGTCAGTGTGATCATGTGATGTATCTGACCCCAGGAATGTGTCAATAAAGTTTCCCCTCCCTGGGACAATGAATTCACGGTGTTCTTATTTCAATTTCCAGGAGTGTATATTGACAAGACAGTGTGACTAGGGAGACCCCATTGCAAGACCTTGTTTTTCGTAAAAATATATCGTCCCCAAATCTGAAGTAATTGAACCTTAGAACCAAATCCAACGACTTGAGCACATCATTGATTTCGTTGCTGAATTTTCCGCTGTGCGCTCTTAAATTCTAATTCACAATATCCTGCCCCTGATTTGCTGGAATACTGTTATACACGTTCTTGACATCCAGGGAGACCAGATGAGGTCCTGGGGAGATGGTTAAACTAGAAAGTTTTTCAATTAAGTGTCCTATTGTGGATGTTGAAGCAAATTGGGTGGCGGTAATGCTGTCGAGGTACTTTGCAATCAACTTCTCAGTATTTGACCAACCCCACTACGTGCGTTAACAATCGGACCAGATGGTAAGTCGTTTCTATGTAGCTTAATCAAAGCTCGGAGTCTTGGTGCTACTGGTTTCGTAGGAACAATGTTTTTCTTTTTGAACGGATTTGGAAAGGTAGTGGTTCTATTAAGGGTCTTTTTTAAAGTAGCCAAATATCTATTCGTAGGATCTATATTAGACCTAACAATTCCGTTATCTACAAAGAAGGAATGCACTTTATTCACATACTAATCTTCACTTAAGCTAACGGCTGTTTTTCCATTGCCCGATTGAACAATTAGCGCTTTATGTTCATCGAGTTTTTATGTTAATACGGTCCGAAACATCCTTGTCACTGTAAAGTCGTTCCTTGACTAAACCAGACCCATTGTAGTCTGTACGGCCACCCCCAATTACCTTAATAACGCAAGTAGCTACTTCACTGCGTTGAGCCGTAGTTAGGTTGACACCATCTAGCGCAGAGACGATGTGGGAAATCAACGAATTAATCTGTCGTTGATTGATCACATCATTGATGTTGTATGACAGTCCTTTCTATAAAAAAGGTATTTCTTACTCCTTAAAACTAATATCAGAAAGGTTGTGCATTCTAGTCCGGCCCCGTTAGCTGAGTGGTCAGCGAGGCGGAATGCTACCCCAAGGGGCCCGGGTTCGATTCCCGGCTGGGGCAGGAGATTTTCTCCGCTCAGGGACTGGGTGTTGTGTTGTCCTCATCATCATTCCATCCCCATCTCCGACGCGCAAGTCGCCCAATGTGGCGTCGAATGCAATAAATACTTGCCCTCGGCGGCCGAACTTCTCCGAATGGGGGACTTCCGGCCCACAATGCCGTACGCTCATTTCCATTGTGCATCCTAGGATAAAATTAAAAACCACACTCAGTGACATCCTGATGAACACTCTGGTGCTCCTTACTATGTAACCTACGTAGTTTATCTTGATGTGGAGCACTAATATGATCTTTAAACTGTCCCACTACATCCTCCATGTGCTCACGGTCCCAATCACACGGCTGCCGGCTTACAAATCTGGAAAATGCCAATTGGGCTAAATTCAATCGCTTATTTAGCTGACCCTTTCTTTTGCATGTCCGCAGCGATAGCTGAATGGATCGCCGGCACGGTAGCTCAGCGTGTTCGGTCAGAGGGTTGCGTGCTCTCTGTAATAAAAAAAAAAATACTGAGTTAAGGAACCAACGACGTCCGCCCAGACGAAACTCAACGAACTATATGGAACAAAATGAGTAAAAAAAGGGGGGGGGGGGGTCAGCGGGGCGGCCTGTCACCCCAAGGGGTCCGGGTTCGATTCCCGGCTGGGTCGGAGATTTTCTCCGCTCAGGGACTGGGTGTGGTGTTGTGGAAGGCAACGGGACACCACTACTGGAATCACTTCCATAGACGCTCATGTGGTGGACCTCTCTGACGAGGCTTCCCCATGACAAGACCTGCCGTTAGGCGGAACACAAAGCTTTTTTTTTTTTTTTTTTTCTTACGAACGTCGTATTTCACATCTGACACAATATGTCATAATTTTGCGGACATAGTGTTCAGGCATAGCCATTCATAGTAGTATGAATTTTGTAATTGTGTTGTCGTATGTCTTAAACGTTAGTGCTTTTCTCACTTCATATGCGCATTGGTATTGTGTGCATACTATTTTTTCTGTTATCCTCTGTGGCTTTTAATTTATGTTTTTAAACTACTATTGAAGGCGTAATTCTTACATTACATGTTGGTAGATTAGTGTCATATTATGCTAGTATCTTATTTTTTTAATTTTGATTACATGTTATTGTTACTTCCATAAATACTTTGTCACTCTGTCAACTATAGTTGTTGTTGTGGCCGCCACACGTTTCGTTCCAGGTTACAATTACCACCTATGAGTTGGCCCATCAGTTAGTTTCATTGGCTCATAGTATTAGATTCACGTTTGATTGGTAAAATGACTATACTTATATAGGAATGGGAGTATGCTGTGTTCTGTCAGTCACTAGTGCAATGTCTATGACTGTCCGCCCCCCAATAGTTGAACGGTCAGCGCGTTGGAATGCCACGCAGGAGGGCCTGGGTTCGAATCCCGACTGGTTCGGTTCGGTTCGGTTGATTGAGAGAGGAGACCAGACAGCGAGGTCATCGGTCTCATCGGATTAGGGAAGGAAGCCGGCCGTGCCCTTTCAAAGGAACCATCCGGGCATTTGCCTGGAGCGATTTAGGGAAACCACGGAAAACCTAAATCAGGATGGCCGGACACGGGATTGAACCGTCGTCCTCCCGAATGCGAGTCCTGTGTGCTAGCCACTGCGCCACCTGATTCCCGACTGGGGCCACTGACGCCATACGGTCCTTTCCATTTCCATTTTGTCTATGACTGACCAGGTTAAGCTGTTCAGTGCAGCCTATAGCCTGTTGAGGACTTTCTATCTTGGTGGGCTCCTACTAGCAGCCGTATGTTATGCCACTTCTGTTCAGGTCGGGCGGTGACGAGGCGCTGCAGTAAGCGAACGTTTCGCCTCCTGGCTCAGTGGCAAATCATGGTGTAACAAGTCAGTTTGTACCATCATTATATTTCAGGTAAGGTAAGCTAAGGGTTTCTTCAGCTCCAGAGGTTTGCTTAATCACCTTAATGCTTAACTAAGCATGGGACTATTGGGTGTGATACGCCCTGAATTTCCTCCAACCTTTAAACTGACTTAATCAGCCAGTTATACTGGGACCTACAATTTTACATAGACTCTGAACCAAGGTACAACTTTCCATTTTTCACACAGAGTGACCGTTGGTAGAAGTGAAGTGATAAGTATCAGAAAAAATCCTTGGACCGACTGGAAAGTGAACTCCAAACCTTTCAATTTGTCTCTGACTCTTGCCATCTGAGACGCCAAATCAAATCTTTTATGTTTAACATTAAGTGGAAATATGAAATGGCAGTGAGTTCCCTCATACTCTACACCCAGAACCTAAATGCACAATCGCACAAGAATAAGGAATACGGGTGATCTTTGTACTGTATTTGACACACACAGCATATGTACTGACTCATTACATATTGTCTTGGCTTGAGCCTAAACGACGTGGCAAAATTTAAAAGGTCTTGTATGTTAATCAAAACAGTACAGTTTCAAATATACACTGATGGAAAAAAAATCGCAACACAAAAAAGTAATTAAAGTTGAGTAACAAAATTTTCGGAATTCATTTGTCTGGGTAACATACTTAAGCAACTAAACTTGCAAGATCACAGGTTAATGTGACCGCGAGACAAGCCATTCAGATGTGGCGTGCTGGTACAATTGTAAACGGTCCAACCGCCAGAATGTTGAATGGAAGCATGAAAACGTGCATGCATTGTGTTGTAAAAGTGCTGAATGTCGGTTTGTGGGATGGAGTTCCATGCCTGTTGCACGTGGGCGGTCAATACAGGGACGGTTATTGCTCTTTGTGGATGACGCTGGCGTTGTCGTCCGATGATGTACCATATGCGCTCAGTTGGAGACAGATCTGGTGATCTAGCAGGCCTGAAAACATGCCAACACTCCGCAGAGCATGTTGGATTGTAAAAGTGGTATGTGGTCGAGCGTTATCCAGTTGGAAAACACCTCCTGGAATAATGTTCATGAATGGCAGCAGAACAGATCGAATCACCAGACTTACGTACAGATTTGCAGTCAGGGTGTGTGGGATAACCACGAGAGTGCGCCTTCTGTCATACGAAATGGCACTCCAAACCATAACTCCAGGTGTAGGTCCCGTGTGTTTAGCACGCAGACGGGTTGGTTGCAGGCCCTAAACTGACCTCCTTCTAGCCAACACACGGCCCTCATTTGCACAGAGGCAGAACCAACTTCCATCAGAAATCACAACAGACCTTATCCAATGAGCTCTCGCTTGACACCACTGGGGTCGAAAATGGCGGTGGTTTGGGTCAGTGGAATGAACGCTAACAGGACGTTTGTCTCGGAGGTGTCCTTAAAATTTCGTTGTGTCTACATCTACATCTACATCCATACTCCGCAAGCCACCTGACGGTGTGTGGCGGAGGGTACCTTGAGTACCTCTATCGGTTCTCCCTTCTGTTCCAGCCTCGTATTGTTCGTGGGAAGAAGAATTGTCGGTATGCCACTGTGTGGGCTCTAATCTCTCTGATTTTATACTCATGATCTCTTCGCGAGATATACGTAGGAGGGAGCAATATACTGCTTGACTCCTCGGTGAAGGTATGTTCTCGAAACTTCAACAAAAGCCCGTACCGAGCTACTGAGCGTCTCTCCTGCAGAGTCTTCCACTAGAGTTTATCTATCATCTCAGTAACGCTTTCGCGATTACTAAATGATCCTGTAACGAAGCGCGCTTTCTCCGTTGGATCTTCTCTACCTCTTCTATCAACCCTATCTGGTACGGATCCCACACTGCTGAGCAGTATTCAAGCAGTGGGCGAACAAGCGTACTGTAACCTACTTCCATTGTTTTCGGATTGCATTTGCTTAGGATTCTTCCAATGAATCTCAGTCTGGCATCTGCTTTACCGACGATCAACTTTATATGATCATTCAATTTTAAATCACTCCTAATGCGTACTCCCAGATAATTTATGGAATTAACTGCTTCCAGTTGCTGACCTGCTATATTGTAGCTAAATGATAAGGGATCATTCTTTCTATGTATTCGCAGCACATTACACTTGTCTACATTAAGATTCAATTGCCATTCCCTGCACCATGCGTCAATTCGTTGCAGATCCTCCTGCATTTCAGTACAATTTTCCATTGTTACAACCTCTCGGTATACCACAGCATCATCCGCAAAAAGCCTCAGTGAACTTCCGATGTCATCCACAGGATCATTTATGTATATTGTGAATAGCAACGGTCCTACGACACTCCCCTGCGGCACACCTGAAATCACTCTTACTTCGGAAGACTTCTCTCCACTGAGAATGACACGCTGCGTTCTGTTATCTAGGAACTCTTCAATCCAATCACACAATTGGTCTGATAGTCCATATGCTCTTACTTTGCTCATTAAACGACTGTGGGGAAATGTATCGAACGCCTAGCGGAAGTCAAGAAACACGGCATCTACCTGGGAACCCGTGTCTATGGCCCTCTGAGTCTCGTGGACGAATAGCGCGAGCTGGGTTTCACACGATCGTCTTTTTCGAAACCCGTTCTGATCCCTACAGAGTAGATTTCTAGTCTCCAGAAAAGTCATTATACTCGAACATAATACGTGTTCCAAAATTCTAGAACTGATTGACGTTAGAGATATAGGTCTATAGTTCTGCAGATCTGTTCGACGTCCCTTCTTGAAAACGGGGATGACCTGTGCCCTTTTCCAACCCTTTGGAACGCTACGCTCTACTAGAGACCTACGGTACACCGCTGCAAGAAGGGGGGCAAGTTCCTTCGCGTACTCTGTGTAAAATCGGACTGGTATCCCATCAGGTCCAGCGGCCTTTCCTCTTTTGAGCGATTTTAATTGTTTCTCTATCCCTCTGTCGTCTATTTCGATATCTACCATTTTGTCGTCTGGGCGACAATCTAGAGAAGGAACTACAGTGCGGTCTTCCTCAGTGAAACACTGTGGTGTAGCTGCTGCTCAAATTGCTGCTGCAGATGTAGTACAATGCGCCAGACCTATACCCCGAACACGATGATTTTCCCTTTCGGTGGTGCCACGTGGCCGTCCAGAGCTCGGTCTTCTGGTGACTATACGTTCTCGTGATCACAGTTGCCAGCAATAATATACAGTGTCTAAATTCCTGCCAAGTCTTTCTGCAATACTGCAAAAGGAATATCCAGCTTCTCGTAGCTACATTTCATTATCTCCTTGAAACTCAGTGAGATATCGATAATGGCGTCTTTGTCTTCCTAAAGGCATTCTTGGCTAAAATCAGTTCAGTCTCGAAGGTAACTAATGCTCACGATTGTTACAGCGTGTAATTAAAGCAAACCTGACTTGCACCCTCGCCAACGGCCTTGCTGCAGTGGTAACACCGGTTCCTGTCAGATCACTGAAATTAAGCGCTGTCGGTCTGGGCTGGCACTTGGATGGGTGACCATACGGTCTGCCGAGCGCTTTTGGCAAGCGGGGTCCACTCAGCCCTTGTGAGGCAAACTGAGGAGCTACTTGATTGAGAAGTAGCGGCGCCGGTCTCGGAAACTGACATACGGCCGGGAGAGCGGTGTGCTAACCACATGCCCCTCCATATCCGCATCCAGTGATTCCTGTGGTCTGAGGATGACACGGCGGCCGGTCGGTACCGTTGGGCCTTCATGGCCTGTTCGGGAAGAGTTTAGTAGTTTAGTTGACTTGCATCCTCATACTGGCGCTACTAGCGCCTCTCTTATGCGAACGTAACGAAGTTTGAATAGACACCATCTTTCAACTTTCGCCGGCCGGGGTGGCCGAGCGGTTCTAGGCGCTACAGTCTGGAACTGCGCGACCGCTACAGTCGCAGGTTCGAATCCTGCCTCGGGCATGGATATATGTGATGTCCTTAGGTTAGTTAGGTTTAAGTAGTTGTAAGTCTAGGGGACTGATGACCTCAGAAGTTAGGTCCCATAGTGCTCAGAGCCACTTTTTTTTCAACTTTCAACTATCGTTTATGTCACACAACTCCTTCGTGTTGCGATTCCTTTTGCGTCAGTGTATGCGGAAAATGAGACAAAATCAGTTTCCTAAAGTAATTTTACTATAGTAGTTAATAAACTATTTCTTGTATTTTTCAAGTCTTCTTTATCCTCTTCACAGGCCTTAAAATTTTATATTTTACCATGTGCTGAGTCACACTATATGTCTCATTTCTTGTCACGTTTCAGTCGGCTCTGCCATTCTACCTGTCGCACATGTTTGCTGGCGTGTCTGTGGACACTATTGCTCACTTCGCACAGATTATTAAGTCAGGTAAGTGGCAATGTTTTCCTCTCACAGCTTCTGTACTGACACCGTAGTACAAATACGCATCACACCTAAATTACGTCACCTAATTTTTTAAAGAGATTAATTCCACACTGAATCAATTGTTTACCTTTTCTCTTGCCTCCTCAAGTTCTTAATAACTTATATAATTTGTGACCGGCAATATATCTTCTATTATCTTACTGCAGGTATTCTATTTCATATCGTATGTTCAGTGTCAAAAAAATTACAGAACTAAATTAGGTATCGCACTGACAAGAATATAACTTATTAATTTAGTCTGGTATAATATATACTAACATATCCAGGGGCAGATGTGGACTCTGGCCACAATTTATTGGTTATGAATTGTAGATTAAAATTGAAGAAACTGCAAAAAGGTAGGAATTTAAGGAGATGGGACCTGGATAAACTGAATGAACCAGAGTTTGTAGAGAGTTTCGAGGGAGCATTCGGGATCGAGTGACAAGAACAGAGGAAAGGAGTACAGTAGAATGAATTTAATTGATGAAAGGAGAAAATATAAAAATGCAGTCAATGTAGGAGGCGAAAGGGAACACAAACGTCTCAAAAATGAGAATGACAGGAAGTACAAATTGGCTAAGCAGGAATGGCTGGAGGACAAATGTAGGAATATAGAAGCATATATCACTAGAGATGAGATAGATGCCGCCTAGAGGAAAATTAAAGAGACCTTTGTAGAAAAGAGAACCACCTGTTTGGGTATCAAAAGCTCAGGTGAAAAACCAGTCCTAAGCAAAGAAGGCAAAGCAGAAACGTGGAAGGAGTATATAGAGTGTCTATACAAGGAAGATGCACTTGAGGGCAATATTACGGAAATGGAAGAGGACGTAGAGGAAAATGGGATGGGACACATGATACTGCTTGAAGAATTTGACAGAACACTGAAAGATCAGAGTCCAAATAAGGCACCGGGAGGAGACAACATTCCGTTAGAGCTACTGATAGCCTTGGGAGAGCCAACGATGACAAAACTCTTCCATCTGGTGAGCAAGGCGAAATACCCGCAGACTTCAAGAAGAAGAATATAATAATTCCAGTTTCAAAGAAAGCAGGTGCTGACAGGTGTGAAAATTACCGAACTATCGGTTTAATAAGCCATACTAACACGAATCCTTTAGAGAAGAATGGAAAAACTGCTAGAGGCCGACCTCGGGAAGGATCAGTTTGGATTCCAGAGAAATCTGGGAACGCGCGAGGTAATACTGACCCTACGACTTCCCATGGAGGATAGGTTAAGGAAAGAAAAGCAAATGTACGTTTATAGCATTTATAAACTTAGAGAAAACTTTTGTCAATGTTGACTGGAATACTCTCTTTCAAATTCTAAAGATGGCAGGGGTCAAATACAGGGAACAAAAGGCTATTTACAATTTGTACAGTAACCAGGTGGCAGTTATAAGAGTTGAGGAGCATGAAAGGAAAGCAGTGATTGAGAAGGGAGTGAGACACGGTTGTAGCCTGTCCCCGATGTTAATCGATCTGTATATAGAGCAATCAGCCAAGGAAACAAAAGAAAAATTTGAAGCAAGAATCAAAATCAAGGGAAAAGAAATAAAAACTTTGACGTTTGCTGACGACGTTGTAATTCTGTCAGAGACAGCAAAGAACTTGGAAGAGCAGTTGAACGGAATGGACAGTGTTTTGAATGGATGATTTAAGATTAAAATCAACAAAATCAGAACGAGGATAATGGAATGTAGTCGAATTAGATTAGGTGATGCTGAGGGAATCAGATTAGGAAATGAGACACTTAAAGTAGTAGATGAGTTTCGCTACTTGGGCAGCAAAATAATTGATGATAGTCGAAGAAGAGAGGATATAAAATGTTGGCTGGCAAAGGCAAGGAAAGCGTTTCTGAAGAAGAGAAATGTGTTAACATCGAGTATAGATTTAAGTGTCAGGAAATGTTTTCTGAAAGTATTTGTGTGGAGTGTAGCCTTGTATAGAAGTGAAACATGGAAGATAAAGTCTAGACAAGAAGAGAATACAAGGTCTTGAAATGGGGTACTACAGAAAAATACTGAAGATTAGATGGACAGATCATGTAATTAATGAGGAGGTACAGAATAGAACTGGAAAGAAAAGAAATATGTGGCACAGGTTGACTAGAGGAAGCGATCGGTTGGTAAGACACACTCTGAGGCATCAAGGGATCACCAGTTTAGTACTGGAGGGGAGCGTGGAGGGTAAAAATCGCAGAGGGAAACCAAGAAGTGAATACAGAAAGCAGATTCAGAAGGATGTAGGTTGCAGTAGTAACTGGGAGATGAAGAGGCTTGCACAGGATGGAGTAGCATGGAGAACTGCATGAAACCAGTTTTTGAACTGAAGACCATGGAAATGTGTGTGTGTGTGTGTGTGTGTGTGTGTGTGTGTGTGTGTGTGTGTGTTCAAATGGTTCAAATGGCTCTGAGCACTATGAGACTTAACATCTGAGGTCATCAGTCATCAGTCCCCTAGAACTTAGAACTACTTAAACCTAACTAACCTAAGGACATCACAGACATCCATGCCCGAGGCAGGATTCGAACCTGCGACCGTAGCAGTCTCGCGGTTCTGGACTAAAGCGCCTAGAACCGCACGGTCACCGAGGCCGGCGCGCGCGCGCGCGCGCGATTGTATGTGTGTGTGTGTGTGTGTGTGTGTGTGTGTGTGTCGTTAAGTGCGGTTTGATGTGCATGATGACCTGCAGATAATCGGCAGTTGATGCGGGAACTGGCCGTTGAACCCCAATTTGAATAAATTTAAGGTATTGGACGTAAACAGTTGGGGACTGAAAATGGAACATCCGTAATGCACATATGAGTTTGTATTTGGAACAAATTAAAGAGATCGACAGCAAAAAAGTATTTGTACGGAAAACCAGACACAGGCAACATATCATTACTCCACATACATCTTGCAAAATGAACGCGGTGGAAAAATCAGAGAAACTGGAGCTCATGCAGGACAATATTTCTTCCCACACAACATTTGGAACGAAATAGAAAAAGAAAGAGATAGGCGAACTGATAGTGGTACTCAAAGTATCTTCTACCACACCCAATAGGGTTGTAACGTCGTTCCATCTGCTCTTCCATGGGTAACTGGACTTCGAATATGATTAACTTTACTATTATGCAGCCGAGCTTCCGTCACCCTTTCCGTTTAGATCAGGTACGTAGTTATAAGCTGAGTGCGGATATAAATGGCGAGTGGTATGAACGCTATCGATTCTGTAATCGAATAATATTCTAAAGTTTATTGATATCACTGTCTATGTGCAACCCGATTTATGCCCCCCCCCCCCCCCTTTCATCACGTGGGGCCTCACAACTCTTCTATGAATATGTGCGTAGCGAGCTTGAGGCTCCAGGTCATTGCGGTGCTTATTCCTGTCCTGTGATGCAGTTTTATTCTCTGACCGTACCTTTGCTCCTACACTATGTGATCAAAAGTATCCGGACACCTGGCTAAAAATGACTTACAAGTTCTTGGCGCCCGCCATCCGTAATGCTGGAATTCAAAATGGTGTTGGCCAACCCTTGTCCTTGACCACAGATTCCACTCTCGCAGGCATACGTTCAATCAGATTCTGGAAGGTTTGTTGGGGAATGGCAGCCCATACTTCAAGGAGTGCTGCACTGACGAGAGGTAACGATGTCGGTCGGTGATTTGGCACGAAGTCGGCGTTCCAAAACATCCCAAAGGTGTTTTATAGGATTCAGGTCAGGACTCTGAGCAGGCCAGTTCGTTAGAGGAATATTATTGTCATGCAACCACTCCGCCACAGGCATGCATGATGAGCAGGTGCTCGATCGTGTTGAAAGATGCAGTCCCCATCCAAGAACGTGCTTAAAACATCAATGTATGTCTTTGCTATGATAGTGCCACGCAAAACAACAAGGGGTCCAAGCCCCTTCCATGAAAAACACGACCACACCATAACACCACCGCCTCCGGATTTTACTGTTGGCACTACACACGCTGGCAGATGACGTTCACCGGTCATTCCCCATACCCACACCTTACCATCAGATCGCCACATTATGTACCGTGATACGTCACTCCACACAACGTTTTTCCACTGTTCAATCCTCCAATTTAGGCTCCTTACACCAAGCGAGGCGTCGTTTGGCATCTACCGGCGTGATGTGTGGCTTATGAGCAGCCGCCCGACTACGAAATCCAGGTTTTCTCACCTCCCGCCTAACTCTCATAGTACTTACAGTGGATCCTGATGCAGTTTGGAATTCCTGTGTGATAGTCTGGATAGATTACGACTTTCTTCAACTGTCGGTGGTCTCTGTAAGTCAACAGACAAGGTCGACCTGTACGCTTTTGTGCTGTACGTGTCCTTTCACTTTTCCATTTCGCTATCACACCAAAAACAGTGGACCTAGGGATGTTTCGGAGTATGGAAATCTCACGTACAGACGTATGACACAAGTGACACCCAATCACCTGACCACGTTCGAAGTCCTTGAGTTCCGCTGAGTGCCCCATTCTGCTCTCTCACGACATCTCCCGGATACTTTTGATCACATAGTGTATTTTTCCTCTCGGACAGATTACCTGTTCACAACTAACACTCGTAGGACGTTAGCTGTTGCTTTTCCCACTTTGTTCCCCTACTTTACACATTTTTCGCTTAAATTATTTTGTCCCCATACCCGTGTTTGACTACCTCCTTTTCCAAACTTTTACAGCATGTGCGAGCGATGTGGGAAGGTCCCCCAATACTCAGCACGGTAGCCAGTCTGGGGGGCGGACGCGGGGGGGGGGGGGGGGGGGGGGGGGGGTTTGTAGGTACCTCTACAGTGGTACCTCCCTGACCACGCAGGGATGCAAGGATTGCAATGTCGATGCCCGAGCTCTCACCTTCCTGCGTAAGCCAATGAGCAAGTGCTTCTCTGGCACTGGGACTCCAGGTACTGGTACTGCTCATCAAGACAGGTGGCCTATGCACTGGGCTCTGGCTGGGTGGCGCCCCTGCGTAAAGCCCTTGTTCGGAATAGGCAGCAGGTGGCATCATGACAGACATTTGGCGTCATGAAACGACCAAAACTACCGGCCAGTGACTTCGAGGCTCCAATAGTCTCTTCAGACAGACCGCAATTCAATGCTGGTCGTTACCATCGCAGAAACTTCCTCTCCTTGATTACACGATAGGAGGATCACAAATCCAAGCAACTTGCAGACATTTGCAGACATTTATTCTGCTCATTTCCTGGTTTGCACAAGAACAGTTGGAGAGTCCTGTCTTTCCACTAAATCAATTTTGTGTGTGTGTGTGTGTGTGTGTGTGTGTGTGTGTGCGTGGAGAATGTTGTAAACGTATTTGATGAATACTCTTCATTTGGGAATTACGAACTGGTTCCATCTTAATTAAAATGGCAAATAGTACCCAGTCCTTGGCGCTACTCTCTTGTAACTAGCTTGGTGATTTACTTGTTACCATCACACCCCACAACAACCACAACAGGGTATAGGGACTAATTTTCCACCAGGACGTAATGATGTGGGCAGATGAACAACTATGCGAAAGTAGTGTAAAAAGGTTCCCTCTGGGACAACAAACATCAGACGTTGCATCACTTCCACTGATATGATAACACGGTTACTGATGAGCAATGGATTATCAGTGGGCATCCAAGCCAAGATAACGGCCTTATCTCGAGGTCACTGATAAGGACTTCCATTGTCAGGATGCACACTTCGCCGACTTGTAATGAAGGTCACCTCCCCCGAGGAACCACAGACAAATGATCAGTGTCATCCAGGGGAGCCCCTAACTACTCCCCTCCACTCCCCTTTCCACCACCCATGGACTAATACGAAGACTGGACGGTTGATATTCAAGCACCCCCTTCCCATCTTCATCTTTTATATCTGGAGCACTTTAGTGGATGGCTTCACTCTGGAGCTGGAACCATAGGGGGAGGATCAAGCTGTGTCTGTTAATAACAAATTACGTAATTCACGTCACTCGAAGTCTCTTTGCTAAGAACAGTTTAATATTACGTGATTTTCTTCAGTTAAGGAACCAGCGGAGACCACACGCCGGCAGAAAGTAAGTACTAACATTCTTCCATCTTTTTCCCAGTTGTACGTATTTTTTTCACGCATTTTTTCATATATATCCGTAATTACCACAATTTTACGTATTTTTTCCATAGTTTATGTATTTTTCCGTATTTTCCACTATTTTACATACTTTTCGACATACAGGCTGTTTGAGAAGTGATTCACACATGGAAAGTACAGGCCAAAAGTAGCTAAAAACATCCAGTAAACGTAAGTCCGGAAACCAACCGTTGCTGAGGCATCGCATTAATTCGACTTGGGAACGAACTGTAAACGCCCCTGGATACCGCGGTATCTCAAGATTTTGGATAGACTATCTGTTTGTTTACACATGCGCAACAACTTCCCTTTCCCCCTCTGTGCATTGTGCCGTACAGGCCTCACAATTAGTTACGAACGTGAAGGCACCATGGACAGAGGTTACACCAATGAAGAGTACGCTGAATGCACTTCATATGTGGCAAAGCGAATGGCAGTGCCCTTGAGGCTGCACAATTGTATGAAGAAGCCTTTCCTCTCCGCAGGCAGCCCGACAGGCGCATATTTAGCCGATTACATCAGCGCCTTAGCGAAACCGGGAGTTTCACACACCATGCACTAGAAGGTCGACCCAGATACATAACACTCGATGATGAGGTAAGGGTGTTATGCAAATGTACACGAACGTCCGAGGACTTCAACGAGGAGGATTGCTACCTAAGAGCGTGTCCTGAGTTATAGCAGTGTGTGACGGATTTTACGACGACGAGTACTCTATCCATACCATTTCCAACGAGTTCTCAGCAAATCATAATACAGCATGTGCCTGAATCAACACCATTTAGTCTCAAATCCTGAAACTGCCTTAACTGAACGCTGCGTCCACTACCGCAAGGCCCCACGTAGCTCATACGTGTTGTCGGAATGGCATTCTTTGCATAAATCAAGTGCCTAGCCCTGAGGAAGAAGCACCATGGCCTCAGTGTGTGGCCCTTATATTTCTTACAAATACAGCAGGTTTCGTTGGAAATCGGTAAAACTGTAGTTATAAAACTTGCTGTGATGTCGTTAATACACACCTGGAAATTGAAATAAGAACACCGTGAATTCATTGTCCCAGGAAGGGGAAACTTTATTGACACATTCCTGGGGTCAGATACATCACATGATCACACTGACAGAACCACAGGCACATAGACACAGGCAACAGAGCATGCACAATGTCGGCACTAGTACAGTGTATATCCACCTTTCGCAGCAATGCAGGCTGCTATTCTCCCATGGAGACGATCGTAGAGATGCTGGATGTAGTCCTGTGGAACGGCTTGCCATGCCATTTCCACCTGGCGCCTCAGTTGGACCAGCATTCGTGCTGGACGTGCAGACCGCGTGAGACGACGCTTCATCCAGTCCCAAACATGCTCAATGGGGGACAGATCCGGAGATCTTGCTGGCCAGGGTAGTTGACTTACACCTTCTAGAGCACGTTGGGTGGCACGGGATACATGCGGACGTGCATTGTCCTGTTGGAACAGCAAGTTCCCTTGCCGGTCTAGGTATGGTAGAACGATGGGTTCGATGACGGTTTGGATGTACCGTGCACTATTCAGTGTCCCCTCGACGATCACCAGTGGCGTACGGCCAGTGTAGGAGATCGCTCCCCACACCATGATGCCGGGTGTTGGCCCTGTGTGCCTCGGTCGTATGCAGTCCTGATTGTGGCGCTCACCTGCACGGTGCCAAACACGCATACGACCATCATTGGCACCAAGGCAGAAGCGACTCTCATCGCTGAAGACGACACATCTCCATTCGTCCCTCCATTCACGCCTGTCGCGACACCACTGGAGGCGGGCTGCACGATGTTGGGGCGTGAGCGGAAGACGGCCTAACGGTGTGCGGGACCGTAGCCCAGCTTCATGGAGATGGTTACGAATGGTCCTCGCCGATACCCCAGGAGCAACAGTGTCCCTAATTTGCTGGGAAGTGGCGGTGCGGTCCCCTACGGCACTGCGTAGGATCCTACGGTCTTGGCGTGCATCCGTGCGTCGCTGTGGTCCGGTCCCAGGTCGACGGGCACGTGCACCTTCCGCCGACCACTGGCGACAACATCGATGTACTGTGGAGACCTCACGCCCCACGTGTTGAGCAATTCGGCGGTACGTCCACCCGGCCCCCGCATGCCCACTATACGCCCTCGCTCAAAGTCCGTCAACTGCACATACGGTTCACGTCCACGCTGTCGCGGCATGGTACCAGTGTTAAAGACTGCGATGGAGCTCCGTATGCCACGGCAAACTGGCTGACACTGACGGCGGCGGTGCACAAATGCTGCGCAGCTAGCGCCATTCGACGGCCAACACCGCGGTTCCTGGTGTGTCCGCTGTGCCGTGCGTGTGATCATTGCTTGTACAGCCCTCTCGCAGTGTCCGGAGCAAGTATGGTGGGTCTGACACACCGGTGTCAATGTGTTCTTTTTTCCATTTCCAGGGGTGTGTGTCATGACATCATTATTTCTACCGTTTTGTTCGTTTGTAACACGCACACTATAACATCACACACGCGCAAGTAATGAAGTGGTGACTTAACAATGATGATTAATTGATGCACATGTTGCATTGAGATTGATCGAGAACTTTACATGATTTTATAAAACTGGAAAAATCGAAAGCATGTGGACAAATAAGTAAAATTATGAAAAATATGTAAAATACGAAAATTTTTAAAAAATATGTAAAACTGTGAAATACACGGAAAAAATATGGAAAAATACGAAAAACTGGGTGACTAATACTTAAAATTGGGGAAAATATGGAAGAATGTAAGTATTTACATATCTGTCTTGGTGTAGTCTCTCCTGGTGCTTGAATGATAATCATATAATATTAAATTGTTATCAAGAAATAGGCACAGCCTGATACTCTCCCTATGCTGCCCAGCTCCAGAGAAGTATCCTCCTCCTCTGGTGTCTACCCTCTCGGGAATCATCTCCCATGAAATGCACAGATCGGAGAACTGACACGAGTCAGTAGGTCCTGTGGGTCCCAGGACTGCCCGCTCTTCTTCCATGCCTCCATCCGCAACGTATAAGCCATTTCAATAATCTCAACCGCCAATAGCTGTGGAAGAGAAGAAGAAAAACTCTCAGGAGAGTGCGTCTCTTATAACTTCAGAGGCTCCAAATCTCTCCTCCCCTCTCCCCTCCCCATGTTGGTGCACTTATTGATGTTGCTCCACCTCAACTGGTGAGAGACAGTGATCCTTGGATGTGACCTATCCTCCCAGTCCCTTCACATCTAACCAAGACACTATCAGTGTGATGATATGATGGAACTCCAGTGGATATTACTGTCACTTGCCACAACTGCAACAATTGATTTCTTCTTGTTCTGTGAGCTATGTCACCCTCCAAGAAACACGCTTCGCTGATGACCGTTCTCCAGCTCTTCGAGATTAACTGTTCACTCTTTCAGAATCACACTAGCTCCAAAGAGCATCTGGAGGGGTAAATACGTTGGTTTATAAAGATGTCACCAGTGAGAGGAGTCCCCTCCATACCACGTAGGAAGTAATAGCAGTGCAACTGCAAACGACTCCTGTGATCATCATTTGTAACGTTCATATACCTCCGTGCAGGGTACTTATCTACATCACCTTAATCCTACAGTCCTCTCCTCCCTCCCCCTCCTTTCCTCCTATCTCCTGCTTGGGGATTTCATTGCACACGACCCCTATGGAGAATTATCACTTCATCTGATAGGGGCCTTCTGAATGACCAGTTTCTTTCCAACCTTTGTGTGTCTCCCCTCAATTCAGTACCACCTATGGCACCTTTTCGACAATCGACCTTACGATCTCTTCCCTCAATCTTGTGGCTTCACCACAATAGTCACTACACAACGATTTTGTGATAGTGACCACTTTCATATGACCCTGGCACTTCCTAGTCACTGCCTTTTAGACCAGTTATCAACGTGAGCTCTTCAAAAATCCAACTGGCAGCTGTGTACCTTCACTATCACCTGCAGCTCTCTGTCAAATTGCATTTGGCCTATGATGTCAGCGGATGGGGAAGGGGAAGAGAGGGAAATCTGGAAACAGCACGTGATAACGTCATTAACGGCGTCATTGGAAACCTGGTAACAATACAGACTGCATCAGTGCTTCCACAGTTGTACTAACAATCATTATGCTGGGTTCTCGAATAATGGGCCCTTCTATTCCTCTATTGCTGGGATTTCCGGAAGGGACAAATGGTTCAAATGGCTCTGAGCACTATGGGACTTAACTTCTGAGGTCATCAGTCCCCTGGAACTTAGAACTACTCAATCCTAACTAACCTAAAGACATCACACACATCCATGCCCGAGGCAGGATTCGAACCTGCGACCGTAGCGGTTGCGCGGTGCCAGACTGTAGCGCCTAGAACCGCTCGGCCACTCCGGCCGGCCGGAAGGGACAATCCATAACCGATCATATAGTTAGACTGGAAACAGCAATACGACAGGATTTTATTTATATATTTGTTTTTTATTTTACACGTCTAGTTCCGCAGGACCAAATCGAGGATCAAATCTCCAAGGTCATGGAACGTGTCAATACATGAAAGTACAAAATAAAAATAATAACAGACAAAATGAAATGTTTATGAACCCAAAAAAACAAGCTGTAAGCTTATGTAAACAAAATCAACAAAATAACACGGGAATCAGCTTAATTTTGAAGGAACTTCTCGACAGAACAGAAGGAGTGACCAATGAGAAAACTCTTCAGTTCCGATTTGAAAGCGCATGGATTTCTGCTCAGATTTTTGAAATTTTGAAGTAGCTTATCGAAAATGAATGCAGCAGTATACTTCACACCTTTCTGCACAAGAGTCAAGGAAGTATTAACTGAGTGAAAGCTGCTAATTCTTCGGAATACGCTGATATTGTTAACAAGAAACGACAGTAAAGAATATAAATATTGAGAGGCCAATGTCAGAATACCCATGCTAATGAACAGGGATCGACAAGAGTTTCGTGAACTTACACCACTTATTGTCCGAACCGCCCGTTTCTGGCAATGAGCCAAAAATATCCTTCGAGAATGTGAAGAGTTATCCCAAAATATAATACCATGCATCATAAGCAAATGAAAATAAGCAAAGTAGACTACTTTTCGTGTCTAACGACCACGTACTTCAGATACCGTTCGAATAGTTAAGATGGCAGTATTAAGTCTTTGAACAAGATCCTGAACGAGAGCTTTCCACGACAGCTTACTATTTATCTGAACACCTAGAAATTTGAACTGTTCAACTTCACTAATCATATGCCCATTCTGTGAAATTAAAACGTCGGGTTTTGTTGAATTGTGTGTTAGAAATTGTAAAAACTGAGTCTTACTGCGATTTAGCGTTGGTTTATTTTCTACAAGCAATGAACTTATGTTATGAATTGCACCGTTTGAAACAGTACCAACGTTGCACACAACATCTTTTACTACCAAGCTAGTGTCATCAGCAAACAGAAATATTTTAGAGCCTCCTGTAACACTAATCAGTTTAGTTCGTTAAACTTCTCCCCAGAGTGAATACCAGCACTCCTTCCGTCCTCCTACGATCACCAATCTCCATGTACCCTGTAAGGGAAAGATACTGGGAATCATTTAGCAAAGATCGTTTCCTTGATCGGTCGACCTGAAGTCCAGCACTTATATTCCTGTTGCGAGTTTTCTTTTTATAGAACCACGGACTAAATTCAGTTAATATTTGTGAGACTTCAGACGATTTTGCGTTCAGGGAAATTAGAGGATGTTAAGAACTGCTTTGTTCAATAAGATGCTCACGGCTACGAAACGTCAATGTTACAGGACGAAAGAGCGTCCGACCGAAGAACCAGTTGCGAAAGTTTAAACCTTTTGATCAGTCAATAAACAATGGGCATCTTTTAACGTTATACACAGAAGGCTTTTCAACCAGGAAGGCTGCTTGAGATGTACACTGGTGTCAAAGTGATATACTGCTGCTGGGGAATCAGTTCCAATTGGCAGGTTACACCATCCAGGACGCCCACTTTCGACAGGTGCACAGAATGATCGATATCAACGATTTTCTAGGCAAAGGAAACGTGGGCCTGAGTGCCCCAGAACCGAATTCGGTGTTCGAAGACGTCATCCATCGCATTAAACTGTTAGGATACAATTGCGTGATACGAATCTCCATTCCCAATAACCATGACAAGCACCAAATGGTGCACCCCATTGTACACCGCACTGCCACGGACTCCATTAGAGATGGGCAAGAAATCATGGAGAATGGATGTTCCAGTATTGGCGTCAGGTGTTGTTTACAGACGAAAAATAGATCTGTTTATACCCACATAATCGAAGACAATATATTTCTTCATTGTTTCTGTTCCCCGTTGTTCCGTAGTTGCTTCAAAATTCGTGGAGGTAAATTCCGTCTATGCAACTAATTGAAAACAGTTTGCTTATTGCCATACGTGTTGCGCTTCTGTTATTTGCGAAGCAACTTCAGTGGCCTGTAATACATGCCTCTTTTCATACATATACTAAATGTAGTATGTGGTAGTTACAATATGTTACTATGTTGCCGGTCGCTGTGGCCGAGCGGTTCTAGGCGCATCCGTCCGGAACCACGCTGCTGCTACGGTCGCAGGTTCGAATCCTTCCTCGGTCGTGGATGTGTGTGATGACTTTAGGTTAGTTAGGTTTAAGTACTTCTAAGTCTAGGGGACTGATGACCTCAGATGTTAAGTCCCATAGTGCTTAGAGCCATTTTTTTTTTGTTACTATGTTAAATTCTGTCATGTTTTCTCTTTTGTTTTAGGTTAGAATAAATTTTGCAGCACAAATTTTGTGATGTGAAATTATCGTTCGGCGTTACGATTTCTAGCGCTGTTAGCCCATGTGTGTAGTCCTGGACTTGTGTTCATTAGTTTTCATGCTCCAGTTGGCCGATTTCCGACTGTCCTTCATTCAAATTTGTTTCAACACGTCGCACGCATCACTTGCACTTTGCATTTTGTGTTCAACATGTGTCTGTTTACTGTGTGTAGTGTTGCCAACTGTCGCTGTGCGTGCCGGCCGAGGTGGCCGAGCGGTTCTAGACGCTACAGTCTAGAACCGCGCGACTGCTACGGTCGCAGGTTCGAATCCTGCCTCGGGCATGGATGTGTGTGATGTCCTTAGGTTGGTTAGGTTTAAGTAGTTCTAGGTTCTAGGGGACTGATGACCTAAGATGTTAAGTCCCATAGTGCTGAGAGCCATTTGAACCATTTTTTGTCGCTGTGTGTTTATCTTTCGTCCTTTTTATGTTGTGTGTGTGGTTTGATATATTCATTTCTTTTGTGTGTGAGTGTGTATGTGTTTTGTTGTGTTTAAATGTGTCGTTCTTTGTGAGAGTGTGTGTGGGGTTTTTTTTATATTTATGTGTGTGTGTGTGTGTGTGTGTGTGTGTGTGAGAGAGAGAGAGAGAGAGAGAGAGAGAGAGAGAGAGAGATAGAGAGAGAGAGAGAGAGAGACTTTCCATCTAAAACACGTAATAATAAATACAACAAGTAAAGCAATAACGAGAGTTTCTTAAGCAATAGACAACGACTGTATTAGCATAATCACGCTCAAGAACGTATCTAATAGCTTAACATCTGTCTTAACACACATATTTAATTTTTCTCTCGTACATGGAATATATCCCACTTCATGGCAAAGAAGCATAGTCCGAACTATTCCACCGCTATTGTGATGTGATTAAACATGGTACAAGTACTGAAAGCATGAGATGGTTAGAACTAACCGTGAATGCTTGTGACGTTACATCTGCAACATTCGTTGATAAGTCAGAGCTTTATACATCCAAGTAGGGTGGTTGTGGCCAGACAAGTTATAGGACTACCACATGCTATGTCTAACCGCACATGTTCCTTAGTGCGCAAGCACCCCAGTACTTCGCCTCAGAGTTTAAACATCTTTCGTTCAATCATAATATAAGCGCAGGGTCTCACCTGCCCTACCTGTGCCAATACGTAAAACAAAAACATTGGCAAACTCCTTCACTGCCTCTGCTGTCAGCCTCTGGAACACCTGCCTTGCACTCTTCGTACAATTCGAAGTACTGCTACTTTTAACAAAAAGTGGAGGAAATCCTGTCATCGTCAGAGCGCTTCACCAAAACTGACGTATACAGCCCAACTTCCCCTCTGTCAGAAAGCAAAGCCAATGCACCCCTCTTCTCCCAGTTATGCTTCTTTTTCATTTCTTCTCCCAATGAGTCACCCACCTTCTGCTCTCTTATATTCTTGAACTGTGATATCACATTCATCTTTCCCTTTCTCGTCCATTCCTTTCTCCATGCCCATTGCTGCTGGCACTTATAATTAAAAACCTATCTTATTGTAATCTCTAATTATTGTTGTATTTACCATGTACAAATATCAAATATGTGTACGTTTTTCTTATCTGTACTCTTACAATTTCTATTTTTAGAAATTTAGTGTAACATGCTTACTGTAATATATGCAAAGTAAATTATGTAGAACACCTGGTTAGGTGTAAGAGAGGGCCTGATGGTCCTAATATTCGCAGTTTAAGTAAATAAATAAATGTTTGTCGTATACCCGCCTGTGACTCAGTGTGTAACCACTTTCGGCATACCTCGGCTATATTTG
The DNA here is from genome assembly GCF_021461395.2 of Schistocerca americana. Classification (NCBI taxonomy): domain Eukaryota; kingdom Metazoa; phylum Arthropoda; class Insecta; order Orthoptera; family Acrididae; genus Schistocerca; species Schistocerca americana. The sequence continues at coordinate 887,627,076 of NC_060130.1, read as the reverse complement.
TGTTATGCTTGCAATGCATCAACAAACAATAAAATGTAAAAAATAACTATGGTATCAATGGGACAAGAACTGTAGCTACTTCGGCCAAATTCCGAAGGCCCAAAGGCTGCCATGCAACTACTGCATAACTACAAAGATTTGCTCTTATTTGTTTATACAGGTCAGAAGCATCTCGGCAATTCTAACAGACAAAAGTGTTATAGCAAATATATAAAACAATATGCAGTATTGTAAGCAATCACAGAGAATCAAAAAGGTCAATAAGTAAAATCGTTACAATAGGAAGGGAAGAAACACACTGCTAAAAGTTAGCTACATGTGGTGTTGTCGCTATTGTCAGTGTGTGTTACTATACCACTGGTGTGAGATGTACTTAACTGAAGGTACTGTAGAAGGTATGTTGGACGTGGATGGAGTGTCAGGATGCGCCCTATTAAAACACGTCCGAGTTTCCCAAGTGATTTATTATTTCCAGCTACAGTGCCCCCGTTCCTCTCGGTCTGTGTCACTGAGTCCCACAGTGCTGAGGACACCACTTCGCTGTCTGCGAAATAAGCTTGGCACGAAACGGCTGCCTCATCGACACATACAGTGCACTGCTGTGTGTCGGCCTTGTACGGCCGCAGAGTTGTGACAACGTCAGGCTGCACCAGCAGCCGACTCAGCGCCTCAGTCCCCGTTGTCTCAGCGCCACTCGCGGGAAGCCGCAAGGTGGCCCGATGCGAGCTTCTTCGCCGTCGTGGTTCGGATCGCGGCGACAACAGGCGCCTGCAATCCGACAGCCAAATCTGCGGCCCTCGCCTTGGGATGCCTCCAGTGTGTGTTGGGAGCCAACAAGACTGCCCGCGGTAGCGAGCCATGGCATGGACCGCTGCTGTATGGCTGCAGACCCTGCGTTGGCCTAAGAGGATCGAACCAGCGACCTGGAGTGGACTGGAACGCTGTCGCCCCATCTGCTGCTGCGTGTAGCCGGTAGTGTGACACGCCCCGCCATCCAGGAGTGCTGTCACACTTGATTGTCTTGTTGTTAGTGAACTGGCGCCTATTTATACGCGGCTGTGCGCCTCTGTTTTAGATCCCTCCAAAACCCAGGCGATCATTGTAGGCAAAACCACCCCTTCCTTCAGCCTCCTTGATTTCTATATCACCATCTATGGCCGTCCTACCGCCCTCACTCCCACCCTTAAGTACCTTGGCGTCACCCTCGACCGTCGCCTCTCCTGGACTCCCCACCTCCGGACAATCCAAGCCAAGGCACGCTCCCGACTCAGTCTCCTCAAGCTCCTCTCCGGTCGTACGTGGGGTCTGGACCCCTCCACCATCCTCCACACCTATAAATCACTCATCCGCCCTATCCTTTGTTATGCCCATCCGGCTTGGATCTCCACCCCCCCCCCCTACTTTTTACAAATCCCTCCAAATCCTTGAACGCCATGCTCTGCGCCTCGCCTATCGCATCCGTCTCCCCTCCCCTACGCGGCTCCTGTACGATCTCATCCCCTTCCCCCACCTCCTCCTTTTCTTTGAAAGGATACGGATCCTGTACACCTCCCGTAAACTCGATCCTCCTCACGCGCTCGTCTCCCCAATCCTCTCCCACCCCCGCCCACTGCCGCACCTGTATTCCCACATCCCACCCGGTCTCCATCTCTCCACCCACCTTACCCTTTCCCAAGGTGGCTTCCGCCAGCTCCCCCTCCCTGATGATGTCCTCCTGCCCTCCATATACCCCTCCTACCAACTTTGATCCTCCCTCCCTCTTCCTGTATCTGTTCCTTTGGGCACCCTCCATCCCTCCTCCCCTTCTCACCACTCCTCCCCCGGGCCTCCCCTCCCCTGTCCTTCTACTCCTCCTCCCATCTCCTCAGCCATTGGCATCTCTGTTCTCCCCTCTCCACCCGCCCTCACCCTTCTTCCCCTCTTGGCAGGCCCCCGGACTCGCACACGCTACGTGGACTTTCGCGCGCCGGAGATCATCGCCATCTGTGTCTCGTGTGTGTGACGTCGTTTTGTGTTTTTAGTGTCCGCCGTCCCGCTTCTACGTTCACTTGTGCCGTCGGATTCATCAGTGCTATGTGCGCCGTGTCAACATGTTTTCCGTGTCGTTTTCGTCGCGTGTGAACGGCTCCGTGTTTTTTGTGTATCTGTGACCACTATTTTTTGCCCATCACTCTATTCATTTTAAATTCTCCGTTCTTGTACTGTTATTGTCACCACTATGGCTGAAGAGCGGCGTAGCATGCCGCTGCCAGCCTACCTGATTGTTCAGGTGTTAAAATAACAATAAAGTTAAAAAAAACCTCTGTTTTAGCGGCTGTGCGCCTCTGTTTTGCTAACGCACCACTCCGTGTCATATATTCATAACACCCGGGTTGGTCCAGTGGGCCCCTTCTACCTGTAACTTTGGCCATGCAAACCGCTGCATCTACTCTTTTCAGCAGGTCTACGGCCCTGTGGCCTCCATTCTAATTCGCAACTGCTGGTAGCGTAACTTACTGTCAACAGGCCCACGCCTGGCTGTAACTTGTGTGCTCAGAAATATTTCACCAGATTTAACTTTCCTATCTTAAACGGTGGTACCGCTACAGTACCCGAGCATATCGTAACAGTTTTGTTTTGTGGACTGTATTTGTTTTAGCTGTTGACACCTTTACAGCAATAAAATTAGTTGTGTTCATATGGAACTGTTTTATAGAAATTGGAGTTCCTCTACTTTTAAGTCAGTTACTGTGTATTAGCTGAACAATTGCTGCACAAGAATTTCTTCCCAATGTGATGGCAATATGGACGACATAGCACCCTCTACGACAGCTATTACTGCATACTGTGTCCCCTCAAATCCCATACTGTTTGACATCCTTTTATTCTGTATATTGGAAAGGAACTTTAGGATGAGTTTTGAGGCAGATAACTATTTGGGATAATCGTGAGCGGATAGGTAGTACTGGTTTTAATCATTCAAAAATGCATTCAGTGTTCAGTCAACAGTTGTATTATCTCATTTGAACAGTAGATCATGGATACACAAAAAAGGCCTATTCAACGAGGTGTTGGCGCCTACCATGAGTCGTTTTTGCAGTTCCTTAGCGTATTATAGGCTTTATACTGTTGCTAAGAGATAGTTCACAGTGCTTCGCAGCAAGTGCAAAAGCACTATTCTCGCTGCAAATGTTCCATATGATGTATGTACTCAGAAACAGTTTTCGAAAGTGCACACAATTGCACAGCTGACTCACACTCGAATCACAACACATATACTGTCTTCTATCATGAGCCTCTTTTGCTCGGTTAGATTGCTAAGAAAGTTTGTGTAAAGACACCAAAGCACTCATGCTCACGACCCAATTCGTTCATCTTCCACAACAGCTACTCCATGTCTGGGGTCCCATTGTACTGCCACGCTATGATGAACGTGGGCTGTTGGCTGTTCCATTTACCTTCCTCGACTGGATTCCAAACATCTTTTTCAATCGATATCATTCTAGTAAATTATGTTTTCTTACATACATTTGAGTTACACATCTTTACTGTAACTGTCTAATTTACTTTTTTGTTTGCACGTTTTTGTGCTACTGTAATATCGACGACCATTTCCTTTAAACACGAAGATTGGCCTCCTCGCTGTCTCCACCAATCATCGGTCTCCCTCAAACACCTCCTTATTTCGCCATCCTACAGGTGACACAACATTGCTCGGCTTATGTGCCATTGAAAATAAATAAGATACTTTTTTTCGTTCACTGTGTGAAGCAAAATCATTACAAGGTGCCTTGCAGTATATACAGGGTGTAAAAGAAAAGGCATATATAATTCTGTATTTAAACTGTTACTATTAGGATGGTTAATTGGGTCGTGTGACCTCGCCGCGTGAACTTGACTCCTAAGTGTATCTTAATTTTCACATTTGCAGTAAGCCATAGACATAGATTTTGATTGTTTGTGTTACCCGGTTGGACTTATAGCTACAATGGGAAAACACATTACTGATAGCAATATTGACCACTTATAACCACGTGTAAGCCATACTGAAACTATTGTTCAAGGCAATGGCATACTTAATTCTACAGCCTTGAGTGGGTATGGGGTTCGGTTTTTTACCAACAACACATATAAATAATATAGTTCTCTGAACTTCGTATCTGCGATATTATTTTGATACTTACTATTACCCACCAAACAAACAGTGACTATACAGCATCAGGATGAGAGCAATAGCTAAATTATGGTCAGTTTATCCCTCTGAAAATAAATACTAAAAGTAAAATATAGCACCTGCTAGTCCTGAGGAGATGAATTCTGTAAATTACTCTTGTAATGAACGGAATTACTTTAATGCCAACTTTTTTTGTCGTTGCAAAGTTACTTAAGGATGCAGGGTACTTTTATGGCTCAATATTATGTAAAAATCAGCACCTATTTATTTCAGGCACTGTTTATAATTTATATATTTTACAGATTTTTTGTTGATATCAGGTGATGCAGCACACTTTCTAAACAAATTAGAAGAATTTTGAATATTTTTTAAACTGGTTAGGGTTATTAAAAAATTGCAAAGAAATTGATGCAATTTTATTTCCAAAATGCTTCCTCAAATTGAGGTACCATTTAATCCAATGTTTTACATTTGAAGGAGACCAAATTCTTACCAGATATATACATGACACGATGGCTGAGGTACTAGACCTATTTAATTCCACCTATTATGTATATTACAAGGATAAAAAATATGACATCTTACATTTTAATTTTTACAATTTTTTCCTAATAAAAATGTTATTTTTTCTATAATCAGTTGATACTGCAATAAAGCTTAGGCCTACTACATAAGTATGGACTACTGCAAGTTACAGAAAAGAAATTAGAGCAATGCTTTATAAACTTTAGGAAATATTTGTACCTGAATTCTGAAAAATACAACTTGCGAAAAATTGCAAATAAAGATACGAGTCCAATTAAACTCTGCCTCAGAACATTCCTGAAGCATAGTCTTCATCCTGCAGCATTTCTTTATCTTCAAGCTACCTCTTGGCAATCCTTTTAGCACTTCCTGCTTCTTTGGTAGTTTGAAGAGCGAATCTTTCAGCTTCACGCACCCATTGTCTGTCACACGCAAGCAATTGATCTCCCATATTAGAACCACATTAATGCCTAAATTTCTCAGGACGTTCAACTTTCCTATCACTCCGTCACTGAAACATACCACTGCATCTAATACACCAACTTTTAATGTATTTAGTCCTATAAAAACATTCTTGGGTAATCTTTCCCATATGCAATGGTTGAAACTTTCATTTGTATTCTGAGTGCCTCCATGAAGACATTTACTAAGCAAAACAGGGTCATTCAGGTCTCTAAAATTGGTTTTATTTCGTTCATAACAGGCTCAGGAAGAGAATGCTTATGATGGTATATTTCACCACTTTCTTTTGCTTTTCGGTAACCACACCAAGAATCTGCTCCTTTAGGGAAAAGTCCGTGAACAGGGTGGTCATCTGTGAACAACTGGCCCATACAGCTTTTCTCATTGCTGTAACATCATTCAGAGGTGCAGTTCGTCTAATGGCCAGTACATAATAACTCTGAAGAAGGTCTATTTCAGTTTCCGTCAATTTGCCTCAGCCAGGCAGAGATTTTCTATCAGATAGCAACTTTCCTTTCATTTCTCTTCATAGTTTCCTCAATCTAGCACCCATCCTCTTTTGCACATGTCCACAACACCAGGTTTTTTACCAAGGTATCACCGTAAACATTGAACTCATTAATTTTATTGAAAGCTTTAGAGTCCCCATCGCCTAGGTACTTCGTATTGCTAATGTTATAAACGGGCACCGACCTCTGAAATATTTGTAGAGCTCCATCACACTCCATACCTCCACTATAACCATCACAATTCTTAGAACACTGATGTTCAATATGTCCTTCAGTGTTACCATGGCAGGTGTGGCAGTACTTAGATAAGCACTCAACAACAACAACTTTTCCATTCTCCAGAAAAGTAGCACTTACTACACCATTCAAGGCACGATGTCCGCGACGTTGCCATGTCCCATAAAGTGGAACAGCGATGTCCCTGGTTCCATTAATACTCACAGTTTTTTCTACTGCACATTCGTAGATGCTTTAGACACAACAGTCAAGGCACCTAAAAGTGTTTTTATCCACGTGCTGAACCTACTGGGAGGAGGAGGAAGGTCCGTCAAATCACAAAACGTTTGAGCAGCCTTTTTTCCTTTTCCTATTGCACTCATTGCATACACTACCTTCAAATTCACGTCATATGAATCACGTACAATGTTCGAAGTCATTTTCGAGGTAGATTTATTGCAGGATCTACACAGAAAAAGCCGACCGCGGTGGGCGAGCGGTTCTTAGAGCTATTTGAACCATTTGCTGTGAGTAGCTGCACCACTACTGCCGACACCTGGGCCATCGGGTTGAAGTCTACATAGCATTAGTGGCAATCAGCTATCAGATAACAGCAGCCCCTTCGTCCATTCCGACAGTGAAGATGAGGATGTGCAGGTAAGCTGCACAAAATTACGTTTTCAGTGATTTGAGGTGCACTTGGAGACAGGCTCTTGCTTACTCGCATCTGTAATATGGCCAATCCAATTATTTTCATGAATGTGTGCCTACAAGTTCTAGGAAGGAAACTTTTCAAGATCTGAAATGATCCATGGTATCCTTCCATTAAGTGCAGCGCTACGATACGCTGCGAATTCACTCTACTACCTAAGGAGGGTGTCTCGAAGAATGTCTTCATACATAAGCGAGGCGATAATGGCAAGATACCATGGGGCACCTTTGTTGCTGAGTGGTTTGATGAGTTTATCCTGAAGCCAATACAGACCCAGCTCTCTGAATTCCAACAAAGAGATTCAGGCAAAGCTCTTCATAAAGTCCCAATACATGGGTGGTCCCTACATATCTGCCTTCCAGAAAATATAACTAAAAAAGAGAGCATTATTGACGTCTGAAATAACGACCAGTACTGCACTTCTGACTTGCAAAAGAAATGATAAGCAAGCCACACATCTTCCGTGGATTTTAGTATGTATTATAAACACAATGGTATTATTTTCCCATCAGCCTTCATGGCATCAGTAAATTTGAGAAGCAGAATCTGCATATATCTATCCTTGTATAAGGCATGACGGATTGCAAGACAGAGGAAGGTTTGGTTGCACACAAAGATGTTGGACAACTTTACTTTTGTTGAGTCGCTGGTTGGCATGCAAAACATACAGATTTATTATTAATCTATAAGTGTAAGAAACAACACAACTGCTGAATGAAAATTATGTCCCACCTTCTCTCCCCCAAAGGAGTAGACGTGGTCATAACTGGCATTTCGGCCCTACGTGTCTGAACTCGTTTCCAATGAGTTAACGATTAACGCAGTATCTCGTGGATTGCTCTAACAAAGACCTGGTATGTGTTGAAATGCCTATTGAGCAGAATAAAATCGTATAGTTCAAGAACTATCTATACAAGGAGCTAGTAGTCTTTGCCATGTACACTAACTTTGAATTTGTTCTCAGTCCTCTGACAGGCTGTGGGGAGCGATATAAATTTAAAGGAATATCCGAAACTTTATATGAACACAGATGTGTGCTTACTTGGAGATATTTTCGAAAGATACCAGAGTGTATGCCCAGAAATATAAGATCTGGATCCTGCCTACAACTATACCATGTCAGGGCTTTTGTGGACACGCTATGTTGAAAAAGACACTTGTCAACAGTGAACTCTTGACCAATGTTTATGTGTTGTTTTTTGAACGAGGTATTTACGGTTTGCTTTGTCAGGTACGGCAAGGTAAACAATCCACAAAAGCATGAAAAGTTCAATGCGTCTGATGATTTACATTACATCATGTGCTTAGGTGTAAACGACTTATACAGAGAAGACATGCAACACCCTCTACATACTGAAGTGTTCCGATAGCTGTCTGATAAGAAAAGCACCATAGTAGGTAAAATATCAAACATGCTGGCAAATTCTGAAAGGGGCACCTCCTAGAGGTACACAGTAATTTGCCACTGTGTCCAGAGCACTGATTTCCAGAGAACAGTTCTCACCCCAAGCTGACGACAATGCTGGAGGGAAAAGCAAGGTACATGCTACATTATCGTATATCCAACAACGTCTCAAGCTGGCATTGAAACTGGATAGAGTCGTTCACGCTATTTCCTTCAAGCTGCATTCATGGTTAAAGGGATATATTGATTTAAACACTGAGAAGGGGACACTTGGGATGTGTACATTCGAGAAAGATTTTTACAAACTTTTGAATAATGCAACTTTCGGCAAAACTATACAAAATGTCAGAGAATTCACTTAGTTATCCATTGGGAGAGGCATCATGGTGCATCAGAGTATATCACCAGGCCAAATTTTAAATGGGCCACAATCTTCAACAAGAACTTTGTCACTCTGGAGATGGATTGGTCTTGGTAGAGTTCACGACCCATCTTTATGTTGGTATGTGGATACAAGAGCTATCCAAACTTCACATGTGCCGGTTCCACATGACTTTGCGAAAACTCATTTCACAGATCCAAAGTTACCACAGCTTCATCCATTGGGTGAAAGGTTGCAGTCCATATGAAGTAATAAGGTTCCACACAGATGCATTTGACACATTTGGATATGCAGTGGTTAATTCTTATGGGATATCATGCGCCAACAATAGTGTTACCTTATGTAAGATGAGGCAAATGTGTCGCTCATATTGAAGTTTGTAGGTCTCTGCTCAAAAATGTATGCATACTGTACAAACACATGTGTCACCACGTGCAGCTTGTGGCATCAATGGCTTTCAGGGTTGAAGAATACTTGAAGTGCCTGAGTGGCAGTGTTGGCAGCACTGTGGCTCCCGCTCTGCTATAGTGCAACAAGTCAGTATTCAATCATGAAGGCAATGACATATGCAGTGTATCGCAAATGAGAAGTGGCCTGTCATGACATGATGATAACTGAGACAATTGTGCTGGTAGGATCAAAACCCTACTGCTCACACACTCCTCACTTAGGCAATAAAGTGTGTGTGTGTGTGTGTGTATGTGTGTGTGTGTGTGTGTGTGTGTGTGGACTAGTATGACCCACTGATCTTAGTGTGTGTATAGGTGTATATATCTCTGAGCACATCTGTGTGTGATTTCATATTGGGTATGTGAGTCAGTACTTTGCTTTTTGCACACCATGTGCGTGAGTGCACAATGTGTGTATAGGTATGTGATAGTGTACACACTATTTTTGTGAGTTGTACTGTTATTTGTACACCATGCGTGTACTTCCTGTATGGAGAGTGGATACATTTCACTGCTACTAGGCATATCAAAAGAGATCGCACGTCTCACAACGCAACTCTAAATATGCCAGTCTAGTCACATTAATGTGACCACCTGTCAAAAGCCTCAATAACCATCTTTTGCAATGCGGACTGCTGTGAGACATGCTGGAAGAGAGTCAGTGAGGTTCTGGAAGATACCGACAGGGATGCGGTGCCATGCCGACTCCAGTGCTGTCGCCAGTTGCACTAAATTTCTCAGCTGAGAATCCACAGCACGAGCTGCCTGATCAAGGCATATTCACAACTGGGTTTAAATTCAGGGAGTTTGTTCACCAGGGGAGTATGGTAAACTCATCCTGGTGCTTTTGAAACCATGCATGTACACTGTGAGCTGTGTGACCTGTTGCATTGTCATGCTGGTAGATGCCATCATTCTGAGGAAAAACAAACTATATGTAAGAATGGACATGGTCCCAAGAATAGATACATAGTTGTGTTGATCTAGTGTGCCTGCCAAAATGACAGGATCATCCAGGGAATACCATGGAAACATTCTCCAGACCATAAGCTCCCTTTTTACAAGGTGTTTGCTTTCAAACGTTTCACGCCATACATGCCAACACCCATCTGTCCAATGGAGCATAAAACGTGATTCATCTGTAAAGGCCACCTGTCGACACTCTGTGGACATCCAGTTGTGGTGCTGGCGTACAAATTCCAGCCTCTGTCGGTGATGAACAGCAGTCAGCATAGGTTCATGAACTGGGCACCTTCTGTGAAGGCCCATACGCAACTATGTTCACTGAACTGTCATTGAGGACGCTGTTGGTAGCCCCTTGGCTGATCAGGGCAGCCTTCGTGTTGAGGGCTGGAAAAGCATTTCTTGCCCTTGTTGTGTAGGCCACCCTGCAAAACTGGTCGATAAGGCAGGGCAATATAGTTCCCAAACAACAGACCTGTCATGCAGGACAGCCAGTATACCAGCAGCTGGAATAACTCGTTTCTCTCTGTATCTATGCTCCTGTTGTTCCTAGGAGGTTATAAACCTCATAGTGCTTATACTCATGAAGTTTGCTATTTGCGTGCCTAATTTTGTTGAAATCGGTGCCAATCTTTAGGAGGAGATCATGGACATAGATACATACATACACTCTGTTTATATGTACACTCCTGGAAATGGGAAAAAGAACACATTGACACCGGTGTGTCAGACCCACCATACTTGCTCCGGACACTGCGAGAGGGCTGTACAAGCAATGATCACACGCACGGCACAGCGGACACACCAGGAACCGCGGTGTTGGCCGTCGAATGGCGCTAGCTGCGCAGCATTTGTGCACCGCCGCCGTCAGTGTCAGCCAGTTTGCCGTGGCATACGGAACTCCATCGCAGTCTTTAACACTGGTAGCATGCCGCGACAGCGTGGACGTGAACCGTATGTGCAGTTGACGGACTTTGAGCGAGGGCGTATAGTGGGCATGCGGGAGGCCGGGTGGACGTACCGCCGAATTGCTCAACACGTGGGGCGTGAGGTCTCCACAGTACATCGATGTTGTCGCCAGTGGTCGGCGGAAGGTGCACGTGCCCGTCGACCTGGGACCGGACCGCAGCGACGCACGGATGCACGCCAAGACCGTAGGATCCTACGCAGTGCCGTAGGGGACCGCACCGCCACTTCCCAGCAAATTAGGGACACTGTTGCTCCTGGGGTATCGGCGAGGACCATTCGCAACCATCTCCATGAAGCTGGGATACGGTCCCGCACACCGTTAGGCCGTCTTCCGCTCACGCCCCAACATCGTGCAGCCCGCCTCCAGTGGTGTCGCGACAGGCGTGAATGGAGGGACGAATGGAGACGTGTCGTCTTCAGCGATGAGAGTCGCTTCTGCCTTGGTGCCAATGATGGTCGTATGCGTGTTTGGCGCCGTGCAGGTGAGCGCCACAATCAGGACTGCATACGACCGAGGCACACAGGGCCAACACCCGGCATCATGGTGTGGGGAGCGATCTCCTACACTGGCCGTACACCACTGGTGATCGTCGAGGGGACACTGAATAGTGCACGGTACATCCAAACCGTCATCGATCCCATCGTTCTACCATTCCTAGACCGGCAAGGGAACTTGCTGTTCCAACAGGACAATGCACGTCCGCATGTATCCCGTGCCACCCAACGTGCTCTAGAAGGTGTAAGTCAACTATCCTGGCCAGCAAGATCTCCGGATCTGTCCCCCATTGAGCATGTTTGGGACTGGATGAAGCGTCGTCTCACGCGGTCTGCACGTCCAGCACGAACGCTGGTCCAACTGAGGCGCCAGGTGGAAATGGCATGGCAAGCCGTTCCACAGGACTACATCCAGCATCTCTACGATCGTCTCCATGGGAGAATAGCAGCCTGCATTGCTGCGAAAGGTGGATATACACTTACTAGTGCCGACATTGTGCATGCTCTGTTGCCTGTGTCTATGTGCCTGTGGTTCTGTCAGTGTGATCATGTGATGTATCTGACCCCAGGAATGTGTCAATAAAGTTTCCCCTTCCTGGGACAATGAATTCACGGTGTTCTTATTTCAATTTCCAGGAGTGTATATACAGAATAAACAGATGAGATTTCCCCATGAACCGTGTATGTTCTAATAACACTTGATGTAGGAACACTATATGTCTGTAGTAAATATGCAATGCGTATGGTTCAGTGTCTGTTAGGTCCAACATTGCTGATTATCATCATCACCATAATGGCATCAGACATACTGACAGCTATAGGTCTAAGCCTGTGCCTAACATGCAATAAAAAATTAAGCTTCAGAGAAGAGGTCGATTATGGTCATCTGTTGGATGAAACTGTGGAAAGCTTTACCAGAAATTCTATCTCTTAGACCTTTCTCTTCATGAGCATCCATATACATGTTGATAATATCTAGTTTTGCGATTTCTCTATATACATCTCTTTACCCAACATGGTTTTGTGAGAATTAGTCATTCTTGCAGTGAATGAAATTTAAGTCCCTCCTAGCATTTCTTATACTTTTCTATGGGCTGCGTCGACTTGTTAAGATACTATCACCACATCTGTGAATTCGATGTCTGTTCTCATACTTTCTCGATATGAGCTCTAAACACTGGAACGATATTCCCAAATTGATGGCACGGTCTTGTATGAGATTTATGTTTCAAAGAGAATGATTTTAGAATGTCTCAAGCGCCTTCCTTCCACTGCACACAAAAGGACAATTTCATTTAGGTCTTTCCAACCATGCCATAAGATTTTTTCAGCCTTATTTAAGGTTCACCTGACCGATATTCCATTCTGCAGACAGCCGCACGTAGTGTTAATAGTGGTTAGCATTCGAATCATGAAAGTCAGAGGGACAGTAACGCCAGTGGAATGTTTGTGCACAGCATTAGGTAGTGAGCGGCACTAGCTATGTCGTGTATATTTCTGAAAATAACGCTCACAGTTGTTACATCATGTTCCTCACAGCAGAGTAGACTGCTAACCAATTTAAAATTGGAAAATGGATAAGTGTAAAACCGTGTAGCTTTAGAAATACGCCAGTGATGTGATGAGAAGTGGTGTCTTACAGCTAAACTTACAGTGTCAGGAATAAAGTCACTTTCTAATAATTAGTAATAGCTATGTGTCCACCTAATTATGTTCAGTGGTCGGAGGTATATGTTGTGGTGTAGGGGAGGGGGAGGGGCAGCTGATCGTGATATCAACCTAGGCACCCAGTGCAGGAATGCACTCTTGGGAGGTACTGCAGGCGTTTGCACAACTGAAATAAAAATCCAAATAAATAAAAGGATAACCATATCCTACTACACACTGTGGCGGCAACACTGTAAATGTTTAAATAAAAATGACATGATATGGACATTTATGATTAGGTAACCATCTTCCCAGTTTCATAAAATGCTCTGTGATATGCGTCTTCCTGACTAAAGAATACGATATTGAGCTATGATTTCTAACTCGATGGTACAGATAGGTATTTTTCACACACTAACAAACAGTATCTCTAGTGCACCCTATGCCATATGCCTCTATGTTGTGTAAAGTATAGAAAAATGTTCTGTAATGTATTACATTTAACAGCCATTTGTTTGTTCAAATGGCAGAAACTTTAGTTTTCTATGGAATCATATGGGTGAAGCGTTGCTGGTGTACACCCAAGAAGATGTGTCTTCTGTCTGCCTTTAGTTTTAATCATTTTCCCATTAACTACGTCCAAACTCCAAGATATTGTACAATTTATAATTACAGCCTTTGACTGTACACAAATAGACGTTGCCAGAGTTGAAAGAGGTGGTAAATAACAGATCAAAATCCTATGACTGTCTCATGTGGAATCAAACACCACGACCTTCCAATTCATAGTCCAGCACTACCTACCAAAATCGTTGTCTGATGGCATTGTTTGCACTGGTTTGACTGGGAGATACTAACAGCCCTGTATTTGTGTGATCAGTATGATAGCTACATCGACTATTTGTGGTGCAGCTGTGGTCTGTGGTACAGCTTTTGCAGAACAATAATCACAGCGTCAGAATGTGAATAAGGTGCACATTTCGCCCAGCAGGCAGCGCAGAAGTATCTGATGCATCATAAGGCATCTGCTGTTGTTGTGCTAGTGGAGAAGGCGTTTCTGCAGATTCGCAGCATGTGGCTACAGACACTCCCAAGTTGGATTGTGGTGTGACACAAGTCAGCTCTGCTACTGTCAGATGTGTTCCATCCACAATAATGGTGACCTCGCAACTGCACATCGACTAATGTTGCAGTCTGCTCACGTCCACCATAGTTGTTTAAATAAATAAAAAAACGTTTCTACACTATTACACCCATGTCAAAACATCTCCAACTGTGGTGTAGAACACTGTAGATGACAGTGTGAGTCATGCAATGTTGCATACTACAACACACACGCGCACGCGCGCGCGTTTAAACATCAAAAATCTCTATTTCCTATAATCTACATGTGTCTTTAGATGATGATCTTGAAAAGTAATTGTCACTGGGTAACTGGGCGACAATAAAACTGCATGCACTGTTTCGCATCTACATTCGAAACTCAGATCACACTGTACATTGCAAAATGCATGAAGGCAGTAGACGTCAGTACCTTGAGTTATACTTTCGCCAACCAACGATCATTCTGTCAGAATGATGGAAACATACCACAATTGATGAACCATAAACAGACGTGAATTTCGTAAAAATTTGATGCTATATACTTGCAAAAACCTATAAAGGACTTGTGTCACACAGAACTGATGTCGTATTGGGTGTAAAAGTTATACCAGGGCGCTATTAAGCGGATCTTCACTTGCACTATCCATACTGTCCAATTAGAACTATGTGGCAAACAGGTACTGACAAATTTTGCATACAGCAAGAAAAATCAATGTTAGTTAAAGAATAATATTGTCATATATCAAAAAGTTTGTGATCATTGCAGCCCCTATATGATATTTTGTGTGTGTGTGTGTGTGTGTGTATGCATAAGTGTGTACACTAAAACATTGCCAGCTGAATATATGTCATGCGCTGGAAATGGATTTCCTACATTAGAATGTTTCTACTGTCTCATGACAGACAACTAAGAGGCCAAAAACAGTCCAGTTCTAAAATTAGAGTGCGTTTGAATGTAAAATCGTGTAGCTTTATAGGATGTGCCAATTGTGGAGGAGGACACAGCCCATACGAACAATAGGGGACTGGCATCTGCTACCATTCCAAACTGATGATGTGACAGTACAGTTGGCGAGCTCCGACATGCACTGGTGCCCACCAATGACATCATGCAGTGTGTCAGCTGCCACGGTTCAGCCATTCTGTACTAGGCTCCCCAGCAGGCAATGCAATGCATGCAAAGTGTTGACGTGTGTTGCCTATTCCTGTCGATATCTTTTGACACGTGGCTCAGGGATTTGCAGCTGGGCACAGCACAGTCCATACACATGGACTGTGCTGTGCCCAGTACCTGGCCAGTGGAGTGATCTTTATTCAATAAATAAATATACAAGAAGAAACCACACAATTGATCTGCCATACTCTAGATTGTCCAAGATACATAATAGTTATAAATATGTAGGCCTCGAACTGTTTAATATGCTCCCTAAAATTGTACAAACAGTATCTAAAAATAAATTTAAGACAACATTGGGTCAATGGCTCAAAGGTAAAGCATTTTACTCAGTTGATGAATATAAATATTTTAATGTGGCAGATTTGCTGTTTTAACATAGAGAAAGGTACCTCTGCCTGTAGTAGGACCGAAATTTGGAAAAACAATATCTAACATATAGGCATAGATCTATTTTGAGTGCTCTATATTTGTATCAATATCTTAGGATAATGCCATAGTGTTATCAACATGTATATGATAGTGACATAGTGTCATCAACATGAATACTCCCCACTTAATATAAATTTGTATAATGTTTTCTTTTTCATTGTGAAATTAACACTATATAAAATTCCAAATGTTTGCTGTTGTACTACACTAACATTCATATGATTTATATGTACATTGTTATGAGAATATAACCATCTTTATACTGTAACTGAATTTATTGACAAAGCTCATTGTATAAGAAAATACTGAACGACTAATAAAGATTCTTATTCTTATTCTTATTGCTGCCCTATATTGTCATATAACACATACAGTGCCCTGATAACTGTTACATTGACAGTATGTCTTGTTGACATTCTGAATGGCATACTGACCCCGAGCTAGCCTTCTCTCATCTGAGCTTGGCTGGTAGAATTTTAAAGAATATTTATATGTACAATAAAATTATTCTACTTTGCAGCAGTATACCAACCCTCGTTTCCTACATATATGAGCTACACAGTTTTGAAGTTCAGCCAAGTGGTCTAGTTCTGACAATCTGTGAGCTTCCCATCATTTTAAATGTCTTTTTGAATGTCTTGTCATTATGATCTCAGGACAAGTGAATTTTTGAATTTCCCACTGCTTTAAACTTAGAACAGGAGGATTCAATTGAATATCCCATCATTTTAAACTTAGGAGAAGTGGACTCTTGGATTACAAACTTACAGTGGCCAGTTGTGACAATGGAGGGATGTGGGAGATTGTTTAAACTTAGATTGTCACCATTTTAAACTAATGATTTTAAACTTAGGACAAGTGACCTGATAATCATGGAAGTTGTGCTCATATGCTCAGCTCCTCCATCTTTGATCGTCATCTTGGAATGTGACATTATAGAAACTGTCCTCATGTTCCCAGGTCAGCCATCTTAAATTGTGATGTCATGGCACTGTGCTCATATTCTCAAGACACCCATACTGGTTCGCCAGGTTTGAATTTTACACAAACTGGACAATGCTCCATTTCGGATTTTTTTTAAAGTTACAGCCATTTTACACTCAGGACAACTGTCCTGCTTCCACAGTGACATCACAGGGGAAGGGGAAACACTGTGGCACAGTGGGGCTATTTTCGAATATCCCACCATTAATTTCGAATTTCCTGCCATTTTATACATAGAGCAATGAGCCTGAGACATCAGAAGGATGGAGATAGGGAAAAGCTGGCAACAATACAGACTGCACCAGAATTCTCATAGCCCCATTATTGGGCTTACTGTTGCCATTATCTCCAAATACATTTCCATTGTGAGTGGACTTATGAACTATCTGTTCTATGTACTTTTTAGAGAAGGCATTTAATATTGTTTCACAGGATGTCTTGCCACGTCCACCACTCAAAAAACTGTAATTCTTCCAGTCGATATGTGGATGATTAAAGTCTCAATGATAACAGTATGACTGTAGAACACACATGCTAGCAAACTGAGGTTTTCTCTAAGCGTTCGGTTACATACTGGACTGAGTCTGGTTGTAGATAGAAATATCCTATTTCAGGTTTATATCCACCCTTGATACTAATACTTGCTGAAACAATTTCACATGCAACTTCAATTTCTCTTTTGGTAGATTAGCTTTTCTTGTCTATTGCAACAAATACAGCACCTCCACTTCCCATTATCGTAATCTTTTGACATATATATATATATATATATATATATATATATATATATATATATATATATATATATACCCAAAAATCTCACTGGTATCAATATAAGGTTTTGACCAGCTTTCTGTACCTACAATTATGGGATATCCCACTGCCTTTTAGGAGCGTTTCAAACTCTGTCAATCTACTGCAAATGCTTCACCGCTTGATTACTAGGATCTTAATTGGGGAGGGGTGGAAGGAAGGGCGACACGACATTTCTTTCTATCTTATGTAAGCGACCTGCCTCGCTTCACATGGATAGACAAATTGTCTATCATATTGGTAATTTTGTTTAGAGGCTACTGCATACAGTTATGATTAAAAATCAGGGAACAACATTAGGTGACTTATTATCACTTTCATATAAATTAAACGATTTAAGCAGCACCCACCACATGCTGGCATACTGTGGCACCTAAAGGCATGGGTAGATTGCCAGACCACAGTCCACTAACAACGCAAGGCGAGCCTCGCATCAAAGCCTCCACAGCCACTCAACCTGTCGATGGGGAAGTCCCCACAGTCTATGCTCCCCTCCCCCACACAGCAATTGTCATAACCCCTACAGTAGTTCCCGAAATTAACCTTCACATGCAGACAGAAAAAACGCGGTGGTGGACTGTAATTCACCACAGTTCAGCCAATTTTCACCAAATATTTGTAAATTATGTATATGCATCGACCTTCCTTGTGAATCAGTGTATATATTAATGACTACATCGTCAAAATCCCTACAGTAGTTCCTAAGATTATCATTCATAAATAGGAAGAAAGGGCCATGGGACACTTTAATTTATATTATGTATAGAAGGACCATGTATGTACTTTATATACATATAGATACTGGTAGAACTAATAATAATGTCCTGGTGCAGGTCTTTCGACTGGATTTCACTTCGAAGACTTGTGCCTCCCTAGTGAGTTATCCCACTTGGAAGAGGCGCTCTACAGTTTAATGTGGAATACGAAACATGTTATGGCGAATCTCCATGTCATTAAGAGGTGATTGGTATGTTAAAAAACAGAGACAAAAATCCGTGGTCTGACCAGAATTCGTTCCCATTACCTTCCAGTTACCAATCTCACAGTATGCAGCTTTTTTTTTTATCTTACTTTGTTCGGTGTTGTTCGTTGCATTTGTTCGGGGCGGACGTCCCCTGACATCCGTTAAGGTTCGTTATCAATCCATTCCATCACTTGTTTTTATTACAGAGGGCAGCTAACCTCTGACCAAACATGCTGAGCTACCTCCCCTGGATCCAGCTCTCCGAAAATTAGACATACAGTTTAACATGGAATCCGATAAGGGTTTCGCTTCTGGTAAATGTCCACACCATTAAGAGGTGAACGCTAGGTTAAAATACAATGAAAACTTCCTGGTCTGATGCAGATTCGACTCTATGACCTTTCAGTTTTCAGGTTCACACTAGATCACTAGGCCCAATTCGCAGTGCACCACTAGATGGTAATGCCATCGTTTGCACAGCGTCAGCGGACTTTAATCACCATTGTTGAGCCAGTTTCCAAAAATTATTTGCAGATTATGTACACGAATCTTCCTCGTGAATCAATCCATCTGTTAGCCAAAACTTCAATTTGTATAGATAGAGAAGAGAACTAATACTGCAGATTTTTTTACAACTATCGTTATGTGGAGCGCACCGTGTTACCAACTCTATATTAAAAAAAAACTGCGTGCACCACACACACACACACACACACACACACAGGGAGAGAGAGAGAGAGAGAGAGAGAGAGAGAGAGAGAGAGTGTCAGCTACCTTGGTAACAGCCTCTCATGTGTAGTGCACACCTCGGGAACCTACAAGTTCCAACCCAACGGTGAAAGTCTAGCGAGTTGCAATGTAACTGGTTACAGGACCCTTCAACTCTCTAGATCAAGCCGTCCAGTCGACTCAAAACAAGGACTTGGAGCTGGAAGTTTGCACAATGCTAAGAATTTTACTTCATCCTTTATGTCATTATTGCAAGTTTCTAGACGATTAGGCTTCCTTAAAACCAACAAGCTGTGTTTGTCTACAGGTCGGTTTGAAGCCATGGACCGCGGCCCAGAGGAAAACTT
Organism: Schistocerca americana; assembly: GCF_021461395.2. Taxonomy (NCBI): domain Eukaryota; kingdom Metazoa; phylum Arthropoda; class Insecta; order Orthoptera; family Acrididae; genus Schistocerca; species Schistocerca americana. The sequence goes on along the minus strand of NC_060130.1, from coordinate 887,607,642 downwards.
GCGCCGCTACGGATTGACGAGGCCACCTGCTTACCACCTGCAGAGAATAGACGCCCCGCTCGCTCTATACTACGCCGACAACGACTACGAGCTGCACCCTAAGGTAGTCTTTCAGTCTTTGTTTCTCGCTTGACTTTCATATTTCCGACTGACTCGCTTGCTTCAAAAGTTTCTGGCCCACGTTCAAGCGCTGATTTTTCGGAGAAACTTCTGTTCTCCAAGATGCGTGATTTTTACCTCCTTAGTTGCCATACTGGGTTATTTAGCCTACATATTTACCAAATACATAAAGACATAACATAAAGCAAAATGAAAGAGGATATCCGTTGGTACACTGACGTCATCAAATACACTACTGGCCATTAAAATTGCTACACCACGAAGATCACGTACTACAGACGCGAAATTTAACCGACAGGAAGAAGATGCTGTGATATGCAAATGATTAGCTTTTCAGAGCATTCACACAAGGTTGGCGCCGGTGGCGGCACCTAAAACGTGCTGACATGAGGAAAGTTTCCAAACGATTTCTCATACACAAACAGCAGTTGACCGGCGTTGCCTGGTGAAACGTTGTTGTGATGCCTCGTATAAGGAGGAGAAGTGCGTACCATCAAGTTTCCGACTTTGATAAAGGTCGGATTGTAGCCAATCGCGATTGCGGTTTATGGTATCGCGACATTGCTGCTCGCGTTGGTCGAGATCCAATGACTGTTAGCAGAATATGGAATCGGTGGGTTCAGGAGGGTAATACGGAACGCCGTGCTGGATCCCAACGGCCTCGTATCACTAGCAGTCGAGATGACAGGCATCTTATCCGCATGGCTGCAACGGATTGTGCAGCCATGTCTCGACCATGAGTCAACAGATGGGGACGTTTGCAAGACAACAACCATCTGCACGAACAGTTCGACGACGTTTGCAGCAGAATGGACTATCAGCTCGAAGACCATGGCTGCTGTTACCCTTGACGTCGCATCACAGACAGGAGCGCCTGCGATGGTGTACTCAACGACGAACCTTTTGCACAAATGGCAAAACATCATTTTTCGGATGAATCCAGGTTCTGTTTACAGCATCATGATGGTCGCATCCGTGTTTGGCGACATCGCGGTAAACGCGCATTGGAAGCGCGTATTCGTCATCGCCATACTGGCGTATCACCCGGCGTGATGGTATGGGGTGCCTTTGGTTACACGTCTCGGTCACCTCTTGTTCGCATTGACGGCACTTTGAACAGTGGACGTTACATTTCAGATGTGTTACGACCCGTGGCTCTACCCTTCATTCGATCACTGCGAAACCCTACATTTCAGCAGGATAATGCACGACCGCATGTTGCAGGTCCTGTACGGGCCTTCCTGGATACAGAAAATGTTCGACTGCTGCCCTGGCCAGCACATTCTCCAGATCTCTCACCAATTGAAAACGTCTGGTCAATGGTGGCCGAGAAACTGGCTCGTCACAATACGCCAGTCACTACTCTTGATGAACTGTGGTATCGTGTTGAAGCTGCATGGGCAGCTGTACCTGTACACGCCATCGAAGCTCTGTTTGACTCAATACCCAGGCGTATCAAGGCCGTTATTACGGCCAGAGGTGGTTGTTCTGGGTACTGATTTCTCAGGATCTATGCACCCAAATTGCGTGAAAATGTAATCACATGTCAGTTCTAGTATAATATATTTGTCCAATGAATACCCATTTATCATCTGCATTTCTTCTTGGTGTAGCAATTTTAATGGCCAGTATTGCAGTAATACAGGGTGGAGCTCAGCAAATTGCTGATTTGGGAATGAGGTAAAAAATAATGGACACTTAGAAACTTACATTCTTATTTTCCTCATATTTGACAATAACGGAAGTACCTAATTGCGTGGTTTAAACAGTGTATTTGGCAAATGTCTATCTTCACAAACCACACACTGCCGCAGTCGTTTTCTGAAATTCGCATGCACTCTTCTTGCAATTTCAGCCTTAGTATTGTTCTGAAGGACTTCCAGGGTGTTGGAACGGTTGCAATACACCTTTGACTTCAGGTATGCTCAAAGAAAAAAAAATCGCACTGGGCTAAGTCTGATGATCGTGCTGGTCAGCTGAGATCCTCCGCCGGCCGCGGTGGTCTAGCGGTTCTAGGCGCGCAGTCCGGAACCGCGCGGCTGCTACGGTCGCAGGTTCGAATCCTGCCTCGGGCATGGATGTGTGTGATGTCCTTAGGTTAGTTAGGTTTAAGTAGTTCTAAGTTCTAGGGGACTGATGACCACAGGTGTTAAGTCCCATAGTGCTCAGAGCCATTTGAACCATTTGAGATCCTCCATCCAAGAGATAAGCCTTCTACGAAACGTTTGCCTTAAAAAGTTCATGGTAATGTCCGCTGTGTGTGCAGTGGCACCGTCTTGTTGAAACCAGGTATCCTGTAATTGCATTTCCTCAAAAGCCGGCTGGAAAGACCCTTGCAGTATAGTTAAGTAACGATCCGAATTCACAGTTACAGCACGACGATTTTCCTGGAAAAAGTAAGGGCCAATGATGCCTACTCGTGATATGGCGCACCACACAGTGACGTGGTCTGAGTACAGGGGTCTCTGGTGAATTTGCCTGGGTTTCGTGTCGCTCCAGAACCGCATATTCTGCTTCTTTACACACCCACTGAGAAGAAAATGTGCCTCCTCGGAAAAGAACATTTGCGCCACGGGGTATGGTTGCATGCATGTCTCCACAAGACGTTCTCCGTGTTACATAATCCTGTACTGAAAATTGCTGGACCACTCACAGTTTAGATGGGTGAAATTCAGTTCATTGTGAATAATCCAATGGAGAGAACGTCTTGAAATGCCAAGAGCAAGTGAGTGTTTCCGAGCTGGGCGTTTCAGAGATTGCAGTACTGCTGCTCTGGCTCGTTCGACATTTTTTGGTGTTGTAAGGCTTCTGTCAGTTCTCTTTTTACATGACACATTCCCTGTTCTGAATGCATTTAGCCAATTTAAAATTGACCGCGAAAGGCAAAGGTGCCGAGTTCGAGTCTCGGTCCGTCACACAGTTTTAATCTGTAAGGAAGTTTCATATCAGCACACACTCCGCTGCAGAGAGAAAATCTCATTCTGGAATACTGTAATTTATTAATGTTATGTGTAATATCACTTACATGGAATTTTATTGGAAATACACTCCTACTCGCTCTCCGTGTCATATGGTGAACAATCATTACACAATACAATTATCCTAGCTTGTTCTTTGCAGACAATTTTGTGACACCCATCACATTGTTGATTCACTTTCTTGTCCTTTGACCTTGGCTAGGAATCGTAACATTTTCTTTTCAGATTTGGGGCATTGGCTTCCCGATTATCGTATTGTTTTTCCTTTAGAAGATCTCTGAAGCCTCAAAATATTATTGCTGAACCAATGCATTGTGTTCTGCACTGGATCGACAGGATTCGTCTTTCAATGTGAGGTCTGACTAGTTCTTTTCCTAGTCCTGAGAGGAATTCTCTTCTTGCATTTTAACTTCTCATATCGTGTAAAAATTTACAGTACAGAATGTAAGCATTGAGACAAGCTAAATATACTATATCAAAAAATACAGCAAGTGGCCACCTTCTTGTTCCACATTTCACTGAATAATGTGTAGTCATCTTACCAACTATATCAACTCCTGACTTTGTTGAGTTGTAGAATATTATTATTTAAGTTTTTAGTGCTCATGCTCACTTACATAAAATGTTTGGCGCAGTCTAGACAGCAAAATGGCTGATTTATTTTGTGTAGCAACATACAAAGCTAAAACAGTAGTCTGTACATACCCAAAAGTGCTCAATAACGGACGGCTCTGCATTGATGGCAACATTTCATTTGATATCTCTTTTTGATTGGCCCGAAGGGTTCCCACAAGTGTAGATTTATTAGCAAGACGTTCTTGTCCCAAATTAAAACTTGTAAAAAAGTTATCAATGGTAATGTTCCTACCACTTCCCTTCAGTTGATCAACTAAATCATGTACCACTCGTTTCCTTTGATTTATTTTCCTTCCATCAGCAGATTTCCCCGTATACACTTGTGCATTTATGACATAATTGGTCTCAAAATCTGCAATAGCCCACACTTTTATCCCATACTTTCCAGGTTTCGAAGGAATGTACACCTTTAATGGACACCGTCCCCTGAAAGTAGACAGATGCTCATCAACTGTAATATAAGGTCCAGAGACATAAGATGAAATGCATGCATCAACAAACATTTCAAACACAGCCCTTACAGGTTCAGCTTTTGATCCAGAAGCAGCTTTTCTTTCTTCCCTTGTGAGTTTATCATCGAACTGGAGGCATATCAAAATATCACGAAATCTTGAAAAGCTCGTTTTGGCTCGAAAAATAGGTAAGCTATACTCGTCTGACCAAAATTCAAAGGCTTTCCACATGCCTTATGCAAGCCAGCTATTATTAGTAGACCAAAGAATGCCTGCAGCTCTTCAGAATCAAGTTCAGTCCAGCATTCATGCGTTGGATACAGAATTTATCTTTTGCCTGATTATTGGTATGCATTACTATTACACTCTGCATGTCATTGGTGATAAAAATTCAGAGACAATCTGCCCTTGTCTATAATTGTGGTCTAAGGTGACATGAAATATGTGCAGTTTCATGTAGTACATTCCCTGAAACGTGCTTGCGCACATCAGATGGTACTGTGTTATATGTTATCTGTCCATTTATAGCCACAAAAGTAGATGCACTCGTTACCTGAATACCATTATCATCTTCTTCACAGTCACTCATATCCACTTCATCTCCAACATGTATGTGTATATCTTTCTCTACCATATCTCCGTCAACATCACTGTCATCCTCGTTTCCAAAAATTGATCCATAAACACTACCACTCTTCCGTAAATCTGCTAATCTGCTCGAGACCGTACCCCTTGCAAAACGTATATCACCATCCATAACGAATAAACTATAACAGCACGTCTTCCTTCCACAAAACTCAATTACAAACAGTGATTTTGTCGTAACAACGCACGTGACTGTATTTTCTGTCCTTTTTTACAACAATGTACAATGAATGTCGGTTTATAAGGCGCATTGTTGCCAAGATTTATTTTCGAAACAAAACGTATAAAAAACACTGAAAATCACATTGATGTATACCTGGGGTATTTTCCGACCCCACTGCAAAAATTTCAAATTGTTGCACTACAAACTGTGATATAATCACAAATATTTTATCCAGTTATAATAAAAAGTCCATGAATAGCATATCTGGAGGATGAATAGTCAACACCCACATTAAAACTGTTTATTTGTAGTTAAACGAGCCTTGGGGCCATGAGGGGGTTAAGTAGCTTTCGCGCATGCGCAACTCGCGTGACGTAATTGCCCTACGCGCCACATACATACGAATTTGATGAACAATATGCACAGCTAACCCTTGCCACTAAACTAGAAGTTTACGTCAGGGCCAATAGGTGGCAGCACACTGTAGCAGAATTTTGTCGGCATAAATCCTGCTAGATAGCACACTCCTCAAATAAGCTAATTCACTCACTATATAGAGTAGTAAAATTAGATCGGACGTCAGTATATGTTAAGTTGTACTGACAGTAAACCTATTTTGTGAGTTTCTGAATGAGTTATACTTTGTTGTTCACGAATTTTATCATACAGAAATCCATTTGAGGCGCTGGGAATCATAGGGGGCTAAAGCAAGCTACCCTCAATTATGAGACTGTAGCATTTATTCATGCTTCTGAAATATTTTGATCTTATGGTGAGTCAGGTTTATCTGTGCTGTAGGCCCACATTGCATACATAATAATTCACAAAAAGTTGTAACACTGGTTTCTCTGTTATTCACTTAAATGTGGGATCCATGGCGGTGTGCTTTAGGCCCTTATGGATTTCAGATCCTCATTTTTGTATTCTGGTCAAATGCGCATGTGAGTAAACATTATTACTTGAGTTTAATCATTTCCACAAATGGCACTTTGTATCTGCAGTTGGTTGTTTACTGTGCGGGAATCGGCTTTCGTGTGCAATGTTGAACATCAGAAAAGCCAAGCTGTGAGGACGGGTCGTGAGTCTTCTCAATCGGTAGAACAGTTGCCTACAGAAGGCAAAGGTCCATAGCCTCGGTCTGGCGCACAACCTTAATCTGCCAAGAAGTTTCATGTCAGCGCACGCTCCGTTGCAGAGTGAAAATCTGATACTGGGAATAGAAAAGTAAATTATCGTACCAGAAAAAGTTAGCCGCAAAGGAACTAGGGCCGCCAACAACAGATCCTTTGAACGAGAGAATGACGAAATTAAATAAATTTGACCACAAGCGAACATTTAATAAGGAAGTCTACAGTTAGCACAAGTTGTTGGATGGAGGCAGCGTAAGAATATCTGATTTGCAGCTCGTATCTTGTACATTGTCTGAAAAAATGGAAGAGCACGAGAACTCCCACTTACACAGAAATGTGAAATCGAGAGTCGCGAAAGCTTACATATTATTTCGTTATTGCCCTAAACTGCACTTAATTATATACAAAACAAAAAAAAATCCACAAAAACATTTTTTTTTCTTTTGTCAGATAAGTTATGCATCTTATTGTTATTATCATTGTTATTGGCAGTGGCTTTAGTTGTGTAAATTTGTTGATAAGCATAACTGATATACAGCAGATGCTCTCAAATTTATCTGAATCTAAAAATTTGTGAACGCTCAGAATGAATACCCACGAATCGCCACTGCGTGTAAGAAACGATTAAATTTGCAAAGGAATGAAACGGTATTGCATATCGAAATCAGTATTTAGTGAAGCAGTCCTGGTTGAGACCGCAATCTGTATGGATCGTGGCATCTAATCAAATAGATTTTAGTGCTAAAACATTGAATATTTATTCTGGAGGATGGCGGTTCAAATCACCTTTCTGTCATCCAGATTTATATTTTCCCTAAATCTCTCAAAGCGAATGCTGGGATAGTTCCATCGAAAGGGCGTGGCAAATTTCCTTCCACATCTCTCCCCAAGCCTTGCTTGTTTTCAGTCTGTAATGACCTCGTCGTCGACGGGATGATAGACCCTACTCTTCCTTCTTATGCTGCGTGTTTTGCTTGTGTTCCTTGCGAGCACTCCATGGTTCAATGGCCTCAAGTTGTAGTTAGTGAGGGTCGTCTCAGCAACCAAAATGTCTACACGAGCATTCGCCACGCTGCGAAATCCCATCACAGCTATATCATTTGATCGCAGACAGTCCCTGGGGGATCCAAATCTAAGCCTCCATAGCACCATTCATAATTATCGTTAAGCATATGTATTAGCTCTAATTTTTCGAATTTTCTTGTAGTGGTAATTTCGTGAGACGTATGGGGGAGGAAGTAATATGTGTCCGACTCTTCCCAGAAAGTGGTAACTCGAAATTTCAATAGGAAACCTCTCCGTGATGCACAACGCCTCACTTGTAATGCCTGCCACTGGAGTTCCTGCTAATCTCTGTTACGCTCTCGTCCCGACTAAAAGAACCTGTGGCAAAACGCGCCACTCTTCGCTGGACCTTCTCTATCTCTTCTAACAGTCCTACATGGTATGGATCTCAGATTGATGAACAATACTCAAGAATCGGTCGAAAAAGCGCCTTGTAAGCCACTGCCTTCGTCGATGAGCTGTATTTTCTTAAGATTATTCTTATGACTCTTAGTCTGGTATCTGCTTTTCCTGTTATTTGTTTTACTTAGTCATTCCACTAAGGGCCGCTCTGGATAGTTACTCCTATATATTTTAAGGCACTACTTCTATACTGTTTCCAGCAATTTGTCATCAGTAGTGTACTTGTATAGTAGTGGATTTCTTTTCATGTATATGAGCAATATGGTGCACTCTGTACGTTCAGAGTCAACTGCCAAAGCCTGCGCCATTCACCAATTCACTGCAGGCCATTCTGCAAATCGATACTGTTTCTGGCGTTGTTACTTTCTTACAGACAACCGCATCATCTGAGAACTCAACGCATTCTACTAGATCATTTATGTATATTGTAAACAGTAACGGTCCTATTACACCTCGTAGGGGTACTCCACACATTACCTTCACGTATGTCGATATTGTTCGGGTAAGAGTGGTGTGTTGAGTTTTGTCTGCAGAAAGTCTTGAATTCAGTCGCAAATTTGTCCCGATATTCTGTATATTCCTTTTTTTATTTTCTTTTTTCTCTAAACAGCAGTTTGGGATGGTGTCAAATGCCTTCTTGATGTCAAGGAACACAGCATCAACCTGAATGTCATCATCTACTGTGCTATGGATTTCATGGAGGAACACATGAGCTGAAGTTCACATTTTACGTGGTTGCGGAATCCATGATGATCTTTATAGAGGAGATTTTCTTTCTCCAAGAACGTCACAATTCTTGGGCATAAAACATGCTCCATAATTCTACAACAGTCTAACGTCAACGATATAAGACCATAATTATGTGCATCTGTCTTGTATCCCTTCTCGAAACTGGGAATGACCTGCACTTTTTTCCAGTCACAACATACCCTTCATTGCTCAAGCAATCTACAGTAAACTACTGCCAGAATGGAGGGGAGGGGGGGGGGTGACTTCTTTCACATAATCTTTGCAGAATTTTATAGGTATTCCATCTGGTCCTAATGCCTTTCCACTACTAAGCAATTGTAGTTGCGATTCCTACTAGGATCTGGGTCAGCACTAATGAACGACTTTCTTGAAAACATAAAATTTATTTTGCCTTTTTTGATGATTTATTTTTGGCAAGGTCCGGCATTCAAACTCTGCAGCATATAGTGAATTTAACAAATAAAGTGATGTTTTTCTGTGATGCTAACAAGTACATTCAGGAATGATGAATAAAAAATGTTGCAATTTAAGAAATGGAAATCTGGTCTGGAAGTGACTGAGCTGAAATTTACATGTGAAAATGAGAAGTTTTCAAATTTATCATTTGTCTACTGACAATAATAATAATTTATCTGCACAACTTGACACAGCATCATCCAGTAAACACAGCAGGTACGATACATTAGAGAAAACAAGAGGACGATTCATTCACGGATGGCTCCGACTATGATGAGTGGGGCCGGAAGATGGCATCAATGTAATGCCGAAACTGGTAGCACATAGAAGTTCATAAAATAAAATAAATTTCTACAATACATACGGCTGTTGGTAAATTATTGCATCAAGAAGTTCATGCCAGTCGTCGTCCCACGATCCATAATGGATCAAAAAAACAGCTCCAGATTGTTTTTAAAACATACATATTTCCACTAGATGCCCTGTAGATGCAAATAATGATTTTTTGCAGTAGCTTCAGTTCAAGTACACAATGCTCAAATGATTTTCAATCTTTCAATTATTCATTTATTTGTGTTCCCAAAACTATAGACTATTTTTACATGCCTAGAACCCTGTCTCCTCATGCCACAGTCTATTTCCAGCTATCAGTCATTTATTTCTCATCTGTTCACATGCTCTGACAGCATTATTCCCTGAATATTAAAAGGAGGACACCTCAATTTGTATTATCAAAAACAGAGGAGAGAGTGTCATGGATATGACACATAAGCTGGGATGGCAATCATTAAACCAAAGTCATTTTTTTGTTGCAGTATGATCTTTTCATAAAATTTCAATTGTCAATTTCTTCTCTGAATGAGAAAATGTTTTGTTGAGTCCCACCTATATAAGGAGAAATGACCATTGTAATAAAACAAGAGAAATCAGAGCTCACACAGAAAGATTTAGATGTTCATTTTTCACATGTGCTATTTGAGAGTGGAATGGTTGAGAAATAGTCTGCAAGTGGTTCTGTGAAGCCTCTGCCAAGCACTTAGATGTGAATTATAGAGTAGTAATGTAGATGTAGAATGTGCTATCTTTCTGTGACACAAGGAACTACATTGATAATAGCTGACTATTCATCCATATTTAAATTTAGTAATGTACTCACACATCACCCTTTGACAAAAATATGATGATGCTGCTGATTGCATTATTATCATTGATGACATGATGAAGTTTAGTGATATTGTTCGAAAAGAAATCCTTTCTTAGCATTGAGAATGGCTAGTTTCTAGCTGAAATCTAGATCTGCCAATAAAATTTAAAAAGGACAACTGATAGCTGAAATCTATTATTTACAAGTCAATATAACAGTCGCTGCCTGCAACAGCCTTCTGAATGGAAGGTAACCTGATCTATAAAATAATTTCCCAGCTCACGGCAGTTTGAATGCAATCTTTGTATATCACTAGTGTCAAAACTTTCAGGGCCCCTAGCACAGAAGTGGTGCCACAGTAACATTTTTGTCACATAATGATATTGTTGCTTTTAATCTCCTCTAAGAATTCTAAAATTTTATAGACTTAGTTTTTTATAACCTGTATATGCAAAATCAATCACGTTCTTGCTCTGAACTGCACAGGTAGGCAACAAGAATGCTTAATGACGGCGGGTTAAGTCACCAACCTGTTGTTTGTTTTACGGTCAGCTGCTTCTTTCCTTGTGATGCTACTGATGCTAATGGTGTACCATTCAATGTGTGAAGGAATACTATGATATAAAATCCCATCAACAACGAGGTCATTAGAGATGGAGCACAAGCTCAGATTGTTTCAAGGATGGGGGAAAGGAATGTGCCATGCCCTTTCAAAGGAATCATCCTGGCATTTGTGTGGAGCGACTTAGGAAAGTCACAAAAAACCTAAATCTGGGTGTCTGGATGCAGATTTGAAATTTTGCCCTACTGAATGCGAGTCCAGTGTGCTAACTACTGCTGTACTGTTCAAATACAAGGCAATGGTTCAACACAGAGGGAATGAGTATTACTCTACTATTCTAAGTAGCACAGGTCTGGCAGAGTTTGATTTCTATTCAGAAATGTTATTCCACTTGGATGCACTGTTCGCCTGCTAGTGTCATATACACACAAACATATCTCTCTCAGTCAGGTCACAAAAGTCTAGTGACCATAATAACATTTTGTCCACCATGATAACCACTCAGTTCAACTTCAGATATCTCAATAATAAGTTTGCGATCATCACGTGTCACACAATGTAATATCTTCACGATTAATCTCTGTGTATCAAATCACAGTTTGATGGACATGGCATAGGCAAGACCCTGGCAGGTATTCACAAATGTATGTCATTTACTGCATAAATTGTTTCAAAATAAACACAGAAGTGTTTCACCTGCTCTGTTCTGTGACATACTTGTATACCCACTGACAATTAATTACTTATCATCATCACAATAAAACTTTTATCACAGTGCTCTGATGGGCAATCTGACTCCTCCAGCACTTTTCCAACTACTATTGTGCAACAACCATCTTCAAGCATGTGCAAATGAGCAAAAGCCACGCTACTGGTGAATTAACAATAGCAGCGTGTGACTGTACACAGTTTATGTGGAGGTGCATGGACCATTGGAAATTCTTGAGTGTGGTGCAGTGAAGATAAATAGCATTGAATGCTCTAATAAACGTATATATATATTTGACACAAATGTCTGCTTGTGTCTGTGTATGTGCGGATGGATATGTGTGTGTGTGCGAGTGTATACCCCTTTTTTCCCCCTAAGGTAAGTCTTTCCGCTCCCGGGATTGGAATGACTCCTTACCCTCTCCCTTAAAACCCACATCCTTTCGTCTTTCCCTCTCCTTCCCTCTTTCCTGATGAGGCAACAGTTTGTTGCGAAAGCTTGAATTTCATGTGTATGTTTGTGTGCCTATCGACCTGCCAGCACTCTCTATTTTTTATATATATATATATATATATATATATATATATATATATATATATATATATATATATATATGCCTTTCAGAGGGAATCATGTGATGGCAGTATATGCTACTTTTAGGTACAATCAATCATTCACATATACTTTCAATGGTCTGTGAGAGTTATGCTATTTGCTTGAATATCAAAGAGTATTTAAGAAAGAATGACATTTATTGAACAGGAGAAACCAATGATTGATTGTTTTGAAAATAATTTATCGTCCAGCACAGTGGCATAAATTCCAAAATGGAATTACCAGTTTCAGCAGTCACTGGTCATTTGTAGATCATAAGGCAGTTGCCGTGGTTTACACCCACCATTGTGGATTTTACAATGCTGTTTCTGCACTGGTGGGTGAGAACCACTACATCTGTCTTCTGACCTGAAGGTGGCCAGTGACGACCAAAACTGGTAATTTTATATTGCAGTTGAACTTATTGTAAAAAATTTAAAGTTCAGGCCTCACCAACCGCCATGTCATTCTCTGCCAATGGCATCATCAAATACAGTATGGAGAGGCACGTGGTTGGCACACTGCTCTCCAATCGTTTTCAGGTTTCTTGAACTTGGAACCGCTACTACTCAGTCAAGTAGCTCCTCAGTGGGCGTCACAACGCTGAGTGCACCCCATTCCAGTCATCCCATCAAGAAAAACCCCTTGCAGTATGAGGAATTGAATCCAGGTCCTCCACATGGTAGTCAGCTGTGCTGATCACTTATAGAGATTGTGCCAGACTGTAAATTATTTTCAGAATGTGTTTCACCAACATGAGTGGAGCTGAAGTACACCGATGATGTACATGTTTGGTGGTCTGTGTTGGCAGGGTGTGATGCGGCTGGCGCAGGAGTTACAGAATGTTGTGTCAATCGAACGTGTGCCGGAGACAGCATTCAACCACATAGACTTCCTTTTGCACAAGCGGGTGCTCAGCCTGCTGTACAGCAGCGTCATGGCAGTCATGCAGCAATTTCGTCACAGCATTGCAGCCAACATCTCTCCGTAGCAAGCTCACAGAAAACTACTTTCTAGTCACCATAAAAATTTCCATTCCATACAGACAGATTATACAACAGGGAGATGCCAGTCTCATATACCAGTAAACAGTTAATGCAATGTACATGGTAAACAATTGTTTCAATAGTTTTGTTTGAGTATGGCTGAAAGTCTATGTAGGTCTTTATTATTCCATCAATACAATAAAACTGAGCTCCCCAAATATGTTGCACATTATTTGTATCACAAAATGAACATTTTAATATGAGTATATTTCATAAGAACTATGTTGACAAACCAAAGCTCAATATCATCATAAGAAGACAGATCTATGTGTCTGAAACATGTAAAGACTGGTACTGACAAAATTTAGTGACTGGTTACAGTGTGTTTTTGTTGTTTTTAACATAAACCTTTGCCATCCACCTCTTAGTTTTTCAAACTCATATCCACCTTACAAGTTTTAAATGCTTCTCCCTTAACTTTAACTGATTTTCCAAATTCCCCTTGGTTTCCTATACTGCTTACTCAATCTACAGTTGGAATGAAACGGGTAATAGGCTACAAACCTGTCTCATTCCCTTCTATGTTGCTGCCTCTGTTTCATTTCCTTCAGTTCTTAAAACAGCATTGCTTTTTCAGTTCAAGTTGTATATAATAATAATAATAATAATATTTATTCAACATCGAATAATCAAATACAATCCCTAGAAATAATACAGTTTCAGGACATCATACAGATTATTCTTCTGAATACGTCAGTTTATAAATTACAAACTAAAGATTTGTTTGTATTAATAAATTTTACATTTTGATGGATTTTACGTCTGGTAGTATACAATAATGATATTACAAATATTGTTTCTATCAACATTATATTAGTTGTAGGTTACTTAAAACTATGAGCTTGACATACTTATGAAGCACTTTTCATACAGATATAATACTCGTCTAGGGAATAAAAAGGGTTTTCAATTAGAATTCTTTTTAGCTGATCTTTTAATTTGTTAGTAGGAAGGATTGTGAGACTTTTTGGTAGGGCATTGGCTAGCTTCAGCCCAGTATGAAGTGCATTTTTTTCATATAAAGCTGTTCTGTGGCTATTTACATGGTATCTGAACTTTTGGCTTGTATCATACTGGTGCAGGTCACAGTTGAAATTTGGATTTTTGTTTTCACAAGCAATATAATTTCAATATGTACACACCTATAATGGTAAGCACACCTAATTTTGGGAACAGATTCTGACATGATTCTCGAGGTTTGGCACCACAAATAATTCTGATAACTTTTTTCTGTAGTATTAATAATGTACTTAGGTTGGCTTGAGTTGTTGCACCCCATATTTCTACAGCATAGTTTAAGTTTGATGAGAATAGGGCATGATAAGCAGTTTTTAGTACACCCATGTCCTTACAATATTTGCTAATCATATTTATAGCAAACACATTCTTCGACAGCTTACATGCTAAGGAATCAATATGCATGTCCCATTTGAGGCTGTCCTGGATTGTAATTCCCAAGAACTTTGTCCATTTTTCCTTTTTTACAATGGCATTTCCTATGGATAATTTCATGTCAAATTCTATTTGTTTCCTTGTCTTAAATTCCATCATTGCAGTCTTTGAAGCACTTACATTTAGATGGCTTTCATTAAAATACTTGACTATTTCATTAGTTACACTGTTGCACTGTACCTCCAGACTCTCATAGTCTTTGTGTTTACACACTATTGATGTGTCATCTGCATACAATATTTTTGTACAGTTAGGAGAACAATACTGTATATCATTAACATAAATCAAGAAAAGAAGGGGTCCCAAGACAGAACCTTGAGGCACTCCATATTTGATGTCTGTAATTTTAGATTTGTAAGACCCACTGTTTGTTTTAAGCAAGACAAATTGTTTTCTATTGCTCATATACGATTTTATTAGCTCATAGCCAGTTCCTCTGATACCCAGGTTCCACAGCTTGTCAAGTAATATGGTGATGTTGACACAATCAAAAGCTTTTTCTAGATCAAGGAACACTCCAGTTACATACTCCTTGTTCTCTATGGCTGTTATTATTTTGTCTATTAATTGTGCTGCTGCTACTGATGTTGACTTGTTTTTCATAAAGCCATTCTGATTTTCAAATATTAAATTGTGTTGACTCAGGAATGTTATTAGTCTAGTATAAATAACTTTCTCAACTACCTTAGAAAATGCAGGTAAGATTGAGATGGGGCGGTAGTTTTCAATTTTAGATTTATCACCTTTCTTGTGAATCAGGGTTACTTGTGCTGTCTTTAGACTATCTGGGAAACAACCTGATGCAATTACATCATTTACTGCTGTGGCCATGGCATCAGATATGTTGTCTATGCATCTTTTCAGTGTACTGATAGACAATCCATCATAGCCTGCTGATTTTGTATTTTTAATGACATTACTGTGTTTTTGACTTCCTTGTTATTGGTTGGGGCCAAGTATATGCTTTGTTTGATTGGAATGCCCCTATATCTATGCTGAAGATTCTTAAAATGGTCATTGACAGATTTTCCAACAGAAGAAAAGTACTCATTAAAAACATTTGCAATCTGACATTGACATTTCATGATATGCCCTTTATGGTTTATAGTAAAATCACTTGTTGATCTGTCCTTACAATATCCTAAAGCTATTTATTACTTTCCAAACAGCTAAACCTGTGTTATTAGAGTTTCTTAACATTGTGGCTACATATTTACTTTTAGTTTCTAACAGAAGATCTTTATAGTAATCCTGATAGTTCTTAAATTCTACCTTTAGTCTATTATTATTGTTATTATTTATCATTGCATATTGGATAAGTCTAAGTTTCTCTCTTGCTGTTTTTACTTCATGATTTATCCAGTTATTTTTTGTATCTTTTTGCAGTCATTTACTGTAAAGGTCATTTATGGACACGAGACATTGAAGCAATAATAAAAATCTGATGAAAACTCACTGAAAGCAATGCTGTTTTTTTCACCCCATTGTAAGCTTTTTAGCAAACTGTTGAAATCTTTAACATTGTCATCATTGGTCATTCTTTTTTTCACATATTGTTTCTCTTTTCTATTGACATGAAGATTTTCAGCTTCTATCAATACCTGTACTGCGTGGTGTTCAGAAATGGCAAGCTTCAGAACTGATGCACTGCATGTAAAGTGGGACATGTTAGTTATAATGTTGTCAATGCATGATTTTACACTATTGACCTCTCTAGAGGGCTCGTTTATCAGAAATGTTAAGTTAAATTGAGCTAGTATTAGCATTAGTTTTTTAGATACAGAGTCATTGGACAGCAAGTCAATGTTTATATCTCCAGTTAGTATTATGTTAACCCAGCCATTTTTATTGCAGTGTTTACTGTCAATGACAACAAGCAGGTCATTAAGAACATCAAAGAAACTATCTACGCTACCAGATGGAGGTCTCTATAGGCCTATAATAATTAAGTTCTCTTTCCCTCGCTTATAATTAATTGCTGCTAGTTCGATTACACCCTCAATGCTGAAAGCACTTACATCTATTATACTATAATTACTACCACTGGCTGCAAAGATAGCTACCCCACCACCACGTTTCTCTTTTCTACTGAAGGCAGAGCAAAAGTTCATGGAAAGTGGCTTACATACACTAATTATCTCATCTGTGTACCAGTGTTCACTTATAACTAAAACATCAGGGTTATCAATTGCTGCAATGGTATACAACTCGTTGTGCTTATTGCCAAGACTTTGAAAGTTCTGCTGAATTAATTTGAAAGTGAGTTTGGATTGTTGAAGGCTTGATGGACGTATCACCCTACCAGAACCACTTATACATTTATCCCTAAAAAATAAATATCAGTTGACAGAGTGAGTTTGGTATTTTTCACTATCCATTTATTGAGGTTGGTCTGTTTCCATGTACTGGGAGCCTGGGAAGAATCAGCTTTACCTGGTGTTTTCAGCAGCCATTTGTCCAATGTCGTCTGTCTATACCCATTCCTGCAGTCTTCTTGTGCTGTGGAGCACTCATTCTTCGAATGAGTGTGTTTTGAGTATACGTTGTTCCTGGCATTTACGACGATTTCACAAATAATGGACGCTAAGTGACTTTTTCTGCGCTGATTGAGGTGAAGCCCATGAGTGGTGTAAAGATCTCTACTAAAATGTTGCACGTTAACCATTTGTACATTTGCGTAACGGTTGCAAATTTCTGCATATTGACTGTTTGTATATGCTACTGCCCTGTTTACACACGAGAATTGAGGCAGGTCATACCTGTGTGGAATATCGAGAACAATGACGTTTGAGTCATTTAGATGGTTTAGGGCAGATTTTAGGGCATTAACAGCGTGCAAACCATCGTTGTGTGCGACTTCATTTGCACCACCATATATTACAATGAAGTCTTCCTTCATTGTCTTTCAAGAGATATTGTTTACAGTTGAAAGTTTCTTCTCCCTTTATTTTAGTCCTTATAACTTCAGAATTCCAAATAGTTAGTTCCAGTTGAAAGTGCCAAAACCTTTTTCTAAATCTACAAATTATATAAATGTTGGTTTGCCTTTCTTCAAACTATCTTCTGGTATGTTGTAGTGTCAGTATTGCATTGTGTGTATTTATATTTCTCCAGGACCCACAATGATCTTCCTCCAGGTTGGCTTCTACCATTTAATCCATATGTTTACAGCCATGTCTTATTAAATTGATGGTTCGGTAATATTCACTCCTGTCAGCACCTGACTTTTTTGATTTTTGAATTAACAAATTGTTCTTGAAGTCTGAAGGCACTTCACCTGTCTCATATATCTTGCATATGAGACAGAACAATGTTTGTCATGGTTATTCTTCATATAACATTAATAATTCTGAAGTAATGTCAACAGTTCCAGGTGCCTAGTTCAGTATCGTGTTAAGATGCAATAATTCCTAATTCAGTTATATTGTCTGTAGTGGATTACTGCTACTGACAACACAGTGGTACTGTGCTTAATTTGCACTTACACAAGAGGAAATAATTGTCAACAACTGCTTACAGTGAATATAAATGTACTGTTAGTAGCCTAAACTACTAAATTATCTGGAACAAAATTATGTTAAAACATCAGGCCCACAGTGATATTTGTTGTCAATAACTCAATTGTGGCGAACATGTTCAGTTAATAAAATATATGCTGAACTATGGTAATTATGTAGTGTATTGCAGTATAGCTGTCAAAAAAATGCTGAGTAATTCGTGACCATACCTGTGCACGCACAATTGAAGAACATGAGTAATATGTGAGAATATGTATCTACACTCAGAATTGAACATGCTTTCAATAAGCACTAAATTAATGTTTATAAAACAGCTGGTCATAGTTGCTCATTCATATAGAATTATGCAAAAAAATTCTTCCTTAATCTCATCTATGTCTGTATGCTTATTTTATCTTGCTGTTATGTATGCCTTGTAGACTCATCCCAAAAGGTACTACAATAGGAGCCAACTAATTGAAAAATATAGTGAAATGCAAACCAGCTTGTAACAAGCATATTTCATAATTTTAATCCAATAAAACTCAAAACAGTAATAAATTTAACATCAAACTTATTAACATTAGAAAACATTAAATTATTAACACAATATTCAAATCAAAAGATGGAACAATATATAAAAGTATCACAAATTGGGGTATACACAATGAAATTGACAAACAGCACACAAACTGTTACAAAAACTTCATTTTCCTGACACAACACAAAAATCTACAGTAAGCTCTCATGTTACTATTCTTTAGATGCTTTTTAGGAGGGTTGCATGAATGTGGCTTCCTCAAATTGAATGTGATCCCTATGTCTCAGTTTATACTTAAAACTGCTGCCAGATATTTAAAAATAATCTAAAGAAAAGCAAAATAATTCTATAAATACCAAAAATGTGACTCATGTACATCCCAAAAATTTTCTTATCAATTGCACAGGTTTCAAGCATTGTACATGATGCATTCATAACATTATAGAACAGATTTTACATTAATATGGTAGTACCTCAGAAGGATATTATCACAGCGAGAAAATGACGTTAACAGCAAAGTTACTTTCACATTGCACATCTTAATATCATTCTACTTGATTACAAACTAGATAATTAGTTCAGGAAATGTACATTACTAGTTTTCCTAAGAGTATTTCCAGTGAATGTACAAAACAGAACATTTGTTATATTTCTGGGCAATTTTATGGAAATTAGTCTCACTCTACAGGACTTGGCTGTAGTTACATTCAAATAAATACTACTCTGCTTCTTTGGCTCATTTTTAATACATCACAGCAAATATGGCTTTTTATTTACATAATATAGTTAATACTGCTATCAATCAGCTTTACAGCTCACCTTATCGCCACTCATAAGCTTTACTTTTCAAGCACACTTAAGGAAACAACACATTTTACCACACATTCACAACTCTCACTGAACAATTTACAACTCCCACTGCACAATTTACAAAATCCTTTGCAAAGTTCATTAAGGCACTTAAAGTGTGTGTATGTGTGAAGAGGACTACTCTCTCACTTTTTGTAAAGATTAACAAAACACCTAATTTTAAAAGAACTATATGTTTAATTGATTATGTATTGCAACACTTAAGTCAGATAACTGAATCTATCCAATGACTAAATTCATCCTTGTTACACTACACAGGTCATTTATCAACATTATGGAATGTAACTAGTGTTTCAGTTGCAGATTACTTCTTTCTGAATAGTTCAGTTATCCAAGCTATTCTAAAACTGATCTAGACTGTTGATATGGCACATCTAATTTGATAACATTATAGAATTAAACCATTTTAATAAAAATATTTATCTTCAATATTTTAAAAACCACACACAGTGACAAACTAGTAACACTTGCTATACATTAGATGAAATCAAGAAAGACTGCCACCATCCACATTGCAGAGATGACATAACAATTTCAGTAGCAAAGATACTCATAATACAAGATTTCCCTAAAACTTACTAAGATTATAACAAAATCCTTGTGAAGTTCTACATAAAACTTTCCCTTGAATTATGTCTTCTCCTGAATATAATTTACTCCAGACCCTGTGAGCAGAAAACTGTTTCTAGCAATTGGACGAGAGCAGAGATCTCAGCAGTCTAGAAAAAAGGCAACAGAATTGATACAGCTCACCTTACATCAATCAGATTTGCCTGTAGCATTAATCAAGAATGTCTTCTGTGTTCACACATGATGAATCAGCATGGTTTCTAAAAATATCATTCATGTGTTGCTTAACTCAACTCATGCTGCTCATACATGATCTCTTAACGGCCACTGCTAGAGTCAACATTTGAAAAGATTTTTATTCATCTTTGGACTAATACATAATGAAGAAGGTACATTTGTATGAAACATCTTGCTGAATTTACACTTGATTAAGGATTTCCTGAAACACAGAAAATATCACCTTATCTTCGACATGGTCATCCACGAACACAAAACTGATTTTGGATGTGACCCATAACAGTTCACGTTATTTTTTAATGACTTCATAGATAATATTAGTTGAAATGTGAGATTCATTTTTATAGAGTTTGTGATTATCTATGAGGAGACCTGCCCAGGTAGCTGTGCATCTTGAAATGCCTCTTCCAGGATGGACAGTTGTGCCAGTCCCAGACTGAATATGATGAGGGTCAATGGGCTGGCCAGTCTGCATGTGCTTTTTAGACAGTTTTACATGTCCCATTAGGTGAATACCAGGCTTGTACCCAAGTACCTCAGTTATATGATTCGCAAACATTTCAAAAACTTTCACTCACTTTCACATGAATAACACTACATGAGAGTGTTGTGGTATACATATTCCATCCAGGGCAGTAAAGGGGTGGTACATAATGGGCATCCAGCCACCTCTTAAATTAACGATGCCAACCCTGGGCCAATTTGAAACAAAGGCACAAAAAAAGAAAAAGAATTGGTTATCTATAGGGAAATGTTAGACAAGAAAAACTGCACAAATACCCTATCAGCTATGGACACAAGAGTGCAGTCAGGATATGAAGTGATAGGGTGAAGGGCGGGAGGCGCAACTGATATTAATTTAATGGTGGATGGCAAAATAGTTTTGAGGTTTCAAGACAAATGATTCTGGGTACACATGCTACTAGTCAGTAGCCTTTCTTAGGATACTGAGTTGAACTGATATATCAGTGTATGATGCAGTGCAGGATGTGTGTTCAGTTTTTGAAGTACATTTTTTGTAGAGGAGAGGTGTCAGACAACTGCTGCCCCCTATCCTAGCCCTCCTTCACTGTTTGGAATTGATTACAGTTCCATACAGAAGTGGGTAACTGACTCTAAACATTGAAATGTGTTTGCTTTGTGATATATCAAACTGTACAAACTGTAGTAAACTTTGATTACATGAATTCATAAGTCACAACTGCAGTCAGTCATCACATTAAATATCTGGAATTAGCAAAGATACAGTGGTAAGTAAAAAACATGACAGGATCAGTGTAAGTGGTAGCATACTGAAGACATGCAGTTTGTTTGCAAAAGAGATTAGCTATAAAATATTTGAACAGCATATACTGAAATACTGCTCACATGTGTGGGGGCCATACCATGTTGGAACAGAGTGGGAAATAATGTACAAAGGTCAGTGTGAATCGCCAAAAACAGCCGGAGTGGCCGAGCGGTTCTAGGCACTACAGTCTGGAACCGCGCAACCACTACGGTCACAGGTTCGAATCCTGTCTCGGGCATGGATGTTTCTGATGTCCTTAGGTTAGTTAGGTTTAAGTAGTTCTAAGTTCTAGGGGACTGATGACCTCAGAAGTTAAGTCGCATAGTGCTCAGAGCCATTTGAACCATTTTAATTGTCAAAGGTACGTTGACTTGAGGAAAAAAAAGTTTATTAACATCCTGTCAAGACTGATGTTATTAGATGGAGGGAAGGAAGCTAGGTAGATTAAGATTTAACACCCTGCTCAGGAGAGCATTAGAGACAGAGTAAACAGTCAGACTGGACAAGGATACAGAAATAAATTGACCAAATACTTATCAAAAGATCATACTGGCATTTTCCTTAAGCAATGTAAAGCAACTATGGAAAAACCACAATTGGGATGGTCAAATAGGGATTTCAACACCCTCCACTTGAATATGAGTCCAGAGAATTAGCAATGTGCACATCACTTGGTGGGGTAATTAGAAATAGAATTGTCTGGATTTCTGAAAAATCTGAACTGATAGACCTCAAATGAAAATGCACAATGTCTCATGAAAATGTTGTCAGGAAACACCAAGAGCTGATTTTAGAGCAGAATCCTCCACCCAGGACATAATGTTATTACAGGGATCACGAAGAAAAACTTTTACTAATAACAGCTTGAATAGAGGCAATAAACAGTTATTGTTCCAATGTTCCATCCATTAGTGTGCATATGATACAATAAAAAGTATATTCTGCACACAGTGGTTTGCAGAGAACAGCTACTGATGTTGTTGTAAATGAATTGCATAAATAAAATGTAAGTACACATTAAGGAACTATCATCTTTGGTTTGATATATTCTTATTTTCATTGCACTTGCAATAACATGGCAAACGAAGAATGTAATGGAAAAAATGGCATTTCTTCCTAACTTCTCAACCACAACAAAAATTTGTACACATTTAGGACTTGAAGATTTGAAGATGTACATGGTAAGATGTTACAAGATCTTGATCTTATTTGACAAATACATACACAAGATCTCTCTCTCTCTCTCTCTCTCTCTCTCTCTCTCTCTCTCTCTCTCTCTCTCACACACACACACACACACACACACACACACACACACACAGACACTTAATGATTCTAAAATAATCTGAATGAGGAATTCCTCAAAATGAAAAAAAAGGAGAATGAATGATATGTTATGTAAAATACCAAAAATATTTGTAACTTAATTACGTTGATCAAGTAGAGATAACGTCTGTAAAATGTCTTTGTAGTAATTTCAGTGAGGTCTTGTGAAATAACCATCTGTTGTCTGAGTCTTCTTAATATTGAGACTTGAAGAGCTGGGAACACGTCGGTTGATACGTATGTCTCGAATGTGCTGCACAATTAAGTCAATGGCCACTGGAAGAAAGAAGGAGCAAGTCAGTACTTATGTCCAACACAAAAAAGTAAACAGTAAAGCATTCATATTATAAAGTGTAATCAGAGTACATATTGTCCATTTTAGATCACGAAGAAATTCTGTTTGTAACTTTTTGTAAACTACATATAAAATCAAAGCATAAGAAATATTTGGAATAAAAGAGTGATATGTGAATGGTGGATCTCTGTATAATTTTTTTTGTTATAATGATGATTAGTATAGGTAGACACAACAGTTTTGGAAAATAATAATATGAATCATCAAAATTCAGAGTAAGTACTTTGCCAAATTTGTCAGAATACTACTAACTGAATGTGAAATGTTGTATAAGTCTTACATGTACAGATGAAAATGATGTCCCATCTTGCAGACTGCAGCAAATAACCACAATTTCAAAACATCCCCAAGCAACGTACCAGAAAAATTTGTTCTACACTTATTGGCCTTCTTGAATACCGTATATTTCCCAGTGAAGTAATTTTGTACAGGAAATTGAAGAATGTTACATTTTATTCCTACACATTCCCATTTTATTTTCTGTTTAGCAGTACAATGAGAGAAGATGCTTTTATTATTTGTTTATGTTTTTGTCGTGTTAGCCAGTGAGCACACCTTTTAACAATACTGTTTATTGTAGTCAAAATGTGCCTAAATATTTGTATGCCTCTACCAGTTTTAAATGGAAAGTAATTTTTAATAGTCTGTGGAATGATTTTTTGCCTAAGGGTGCATCATAACACATCTACCGTCATCACACATGGGAGGCTCCTGAACAAAATGCTATGCTTCAAGACAGTAGTTTTTTTGGTTTAGAACCAAAATTCTCTCTCTCTCTCTCTCTCTCTCTCTCTCTCTCTCTCTCTCTCTCTCTCTCTCTCTCTCTCCCCCCTCTCTCTCCTCCTCTTTCTCTCTCTCTCAAGTGAAGTATCATATATCATTACAAGCCGGTGCTTTTTTAAAGGTATGACACATTATGTGTCTCAGCTGGCTGTTTAATAAGCCCATGTCATCTTTATGATGGCTACTGGTAGATATCCCTTCTACTTAAAGACACCTGTCAGTGGCACTATGAGATAGATACACAGTCTACTTTTCAGCTCACACATACACTTTCAATTGAGAAAACTGTGAAAATACCACCCCTGAAATGTCCAGTAACAATTTATATAGTAAAAAGCCATAACCCCAGTTAATAAACTGTTGTAATCCAATGTTATGTAGCCATGTGGTAAGCAAATAATTTCCAAAATTCATATAGCTCTTTAATTTAAGTTCATACACGATATGTAAATATAGCCACTATCTGTAGAATAACTGGCTGCCTGTCTGAATAACAGAATGAAGGCCCTTCTTTGAATGACAACATTTTACCACACTAGCTCTCATTCAACAAAGTAAAACTCCCCTTAATTTCATTTCCATAATGGTACAGTTATGGCTGTGAAGCCATGTCATACATGCATAAGTACAATCCATCAGAATGACCATACTTGGGTCAATTCAAAAACTCATCTATTCACACATCACAATGTAACTGTAGAAGGTAGGCCACACTATTATACTTCATGGCAACATGTGTATCTAGTACACTAGTGGCCCAGTATACCACTAAGAATGGAATGTATTTACATTTGAAAGAGGCTCCACAGCCAAAACTGTACAGTAATGGAAACAAAATAAAGGGAAGTTTTACTTCAGCCAATAACAGCCAGAGTTATAAAACATTATCATTCAGGCAGTTTGTGATAGCTATAGATCCTATCCCATTAAACTCTCTGCCTCATCAATAAATTTATAGCATTACTATTTTTAACAACTCTCTTTTATACATCTTCTTTAACATTTTGAAGACTGGCACCTTAGAGGAATACTGCGCCAAAATGATTGGTCATTGCGCCATTATTTAAAGTTTTGCTGGCACATGTGTAATTGATACATCTTCTAGAGCTATACATACTAAAAAAAGGACCAAGCTTCAAGATTTATTTTTCATATTTTGGGTGCAGTCATTTGAACACAGCAATCTGTCCCAAACTATGCTTGGCCTCAGTCTCCAAAGTGTTAATAATCTGTTTACAGTCTCAAAACTATAGACTAATAATTTAATCCTACATAGTGAATCTTCTTCTTCGTTTTCCTTGCCTTTCTGGGGCTGGGAAGTTAATCTGGATTTGAAAATTTTAGTGGTGGAGAGTGATGGATGCCCTTCCTGTTGCCGCCACCCCTCCCCCCCCCCCCCCCCCACCCCAGCACCCTGCCTCAGCAGACAGAATAATTTGTGTACCCCATCTGCACTATCCTAAGTGAAAATGTGAGAATGTTTTTAAAGTGTTCGTGAATCATGTAACTGAAGCAGAACATGAGTACCAACCCAGTATTCACGTAGTCAGATGTAGGAAATCACCTAAAAACAATACCCAGGCTGGTCGGCACACCAGCCCTCATTGGTTGGCCAGAATACCGCCCGTCATCATTAATTTGATGAACAGATTTGATATGGGGCTGGTGCGTCTCCCCAAATCTTGAAAGTGGCATCCTAATACGCACAGTTATCCAGACATGTCATTCCTATGTAATTAATATTTCATAGTATTTTCAGTGATATATTTGTTTTCCATGGTTACCCATAGAACTTTGTATGGCCAAGCCCTGACAGGAAACACAACTGATAATTCAAGCATCTGTCCATATCCCCCCAACATAAGTGACATTAAAGCAATTACTTTCTTAAGTGTGTAAAAAATAGCAGTCTGGTGTGTATACTAAAAATGTGAACTAGCTATGTACTGATTACAAATTGTTGAATAATATTCTTCATTTGTGTGACCTTATTGTCCATAGTTGCTTATAATTCCTGAGGGTATTTTCACTCCATCCATTTTCTTCTAGTTGTAACAACAGAATGAAAATACCCTCAGGAATTGTTGACTAATATGATGAGAATCACGTATAATTTAGGAAAACTGTGATATGGTGCTTAGAGAGGCCTTTACTGTCAACATAAGTTTCCTATAATCTCAACAGCTGTAAATCTATTTTTTTTCCATGTGCTAATTATTCCAGTTACTTAACATAAAAAGAAATGGACACTTCACAAAAGAATATGCAGTAAACATTCCAGAATTCAAATCAAGAACAGCTGCCAACATGAGTGATTCAGAAGTATATACCCTCAGTGTAGTGAAACAACTTAAGTCACTTAACAAAACCAAGTCTTCCAATCCAGAATATGTACTGATTAGGTTCCTTCTTGAGTACGCTGATGAAACAATTCCGTTTCTAGCAATCATGTTCAACCACTTGCATGATGAAAGATTTTTATCTAAAGACCAGAAAATTGTTCAGGTCACATCAACACACAAGAAATAGAAGTAATATGCTGAATTATAGACCTGTATCACTGACATAAATTTGCAGGATTTCAAAACGTGTACTGTGTTCCATCATTATTAAATACCTCTAAGGAAATGATCTCTTCACACATAGTGCAATGAGTGCTACTGATGGGGATCTAGAGTTGATTCCATATGTCTACATTTCCAAAAGGCTTTTGGTACTGTTCCTTACATGTGGCTGCTAATCAAATTGCATGTCTTACTATCCCAGTTATGCAACTGTCTGGAAGGTCACAGTTTATAGTAATTGATGGGAGGTTATGAAGTGAGACTGTCTTGCATTCCCAAAGGAAGTGTTACAGGCCCTCTGCTGTTTCTAATCTACACTCCTGGAAATTGAAATAAGAACACCGTGAATTCATTGTCCCAGGAAGGGGAAACTTTATTGACGCATTCCTGGGGTCAGATACATCACATGATCACACTGACAGAACCACAGGCACATAGACACAGGCAACAGAGCATGCACAATGTCGGCACTAGTACAGTATATATCCAGCTTTCGCAGCAATGCAGGCTGCTATTCTCCCATGGAGACGATCGTAGAGATGCTGGATGTAGTCCTGTGGAACGGCTTGCCATGCCATTTCCACCTGGCGCCTCAGTTGGACCAGCGTTCGTGCTGGACGTGCAGACCGCGTGAGACGACGCTTCATCCAGTCCCAAACATGCTCAATGGGGGACGTAGTTGACTTACACCTTCTAGAGCACGTTGGGTGGCACGGGATACATGCGGACGTGCATTGTCCTGTTGGAACAGCAAGTTCCCTTGCCGGTCTAGGAATGGTAGAACGATGGGTTCGATGACGGTTTGGATGTACCGTGCACTATTCAGTGTCCCCTCGACGATCACCAGTGGTGTACGGCCAGTGTAGGAGATCGCTCCCCACACCATGATGCCGGGTGTTGGCCCTGTGTGCCTCGGTCGTATGCAGTCCTGATTGTGGCGCTCACCTGCACGGCGCCAAACACGCATACGACCATCATTGGCACCAAGGCAGAAGCGACTCTCATCGCTGAAGACGACACGTCTCCATTCGTCCCTCCATTCACGCCTGTCGCGACACCACTGGAGGCGGGCTGCACGATGTTGGGGCGTGAGCGGAAGACAGCCTAACGGTGTGCGGGACCGTAGCCCAGCTTTATGGAGACGGTTGCGAATGGTCCTCGCCGATACCCCAGGAGCAACAGTGTCCCTAATTTGCTGGGAAGTGGCGGTGCGGTCCCCTACGGCACTGCGTAGGATCCTACGGTCTTGGCGTGCATCCGTGCGTCGCTGCGGTCCGGTCCCTGGTCGACGGGCACGTGCACCTTCCGCCGACCACTGACGACAACATCAATGTACTGTGGAGACCTCACGCCCCACGTGTTGAGCAATTCGGCGGTACGTCCACCCGGCCTCCCGCATGCCCACTATACGCCCTCGCTCAAAGTCCGTCAACTGCACATACGGTTCACGTCCACGCTGTCGCGGCATGCTACCAGTGTTAAAGACTGCGATGGAGCTCCGTATGCCACGGCAAACTGGCTGACACTGACGGCGGCGGTGCACAAATGCTGCGCAGCTAGCGCCATTCGACGGCCAACACCGTGGTTCCTGGTGTGTCCGCTGTGCCGTGCGTGTGATCATTGCTTGTACAGCCCTCTCGCAGTGTCCGGAGCAAGTATGGTGGGTCTGACACACCGGTGTCAATGTGTTCTTTTTTCCATTTCCAGGAGTGTATATATGCAAGTTAGGAGACAATCTGGGCAGCCCTATGAGACTGTTCACAGATTGTATTGTCATTTACCATCTAGTAAAGTTGTCAGACAGTCAAAACTAATTGTAAAATGATTTAGACAATATACCTGTTTGATCCAAAAAGTGTCAACTGATTTTGTGAGGCCATCCATGTGAGTACTAAAAGATATCTGTTATATTTATGCTAAATGATAAAACATACAAATCTAGTCTATCAATTCAACTAAATACCTAGGGACAATAATAAAGAACAATTTAAACTGGAACTATCACACAGAAAATGATATGGGGAAGACAAACCAAAGATTGTTTTTCACTGGCAGAACAATTAGAAGATGCAACAAATATGCTAAAGAGTCTGCTCGCACTACACTTGTCTGTCCTCTTCTGGAGTATTCCTGCATGGTATGAGATCCTTACCACACAGAACGGCTGGAGAACATTGAAAACGTCCAAGGAAGAGGAGTTTGTTTTGTATTATCTTGTAATAGGGGAGAGTGTCACTGATAGAATAGGTGAGTTGAAATGACAATCATTACAATGAAGGTGCTTTTTTGTTATAGCTATGTGTTTTCACAAAATTCTAGTTACCATCTTTCTCTGCTGAAAGTGAAAACATTTTTTCAACTCCCACCTAAACACGGAGGAATGATAAATGTAATAAATAACAGAAATCACAGCTCACAGTAAGATTTAAGTGTTCTTTTTTTCCCCCCAAACTGTTCAAGAGTGCAATCTTGAAAACAGTCTGAAAGTGAATCTGAGAAACCCTCTGCCAAGCACTTATGCATGATTTGTAGAGTAGCAGTGCAGATGTAGGCCAACGGCCTTGCCGCAGTGGTAACACTGGTCCCCATCAGATCACCGAAGTTAAGCGCTGTCGGGCTGGGCTAACACTTGGATGGGTGACCATCCGGTCTGTCGAGCGCTGTTGGCAAGCAGTGTGCAATCAGCCCTTGTGAGGCAAATTGAGGAGCTACTTGATTGAGAACTAGCAGCTCCAGTCTTGTAAACTGACATACGGTCGGGAGAGTGGTTTGCTGACCACATGCCCCTCCATATGCACATACACTGACGCCTATGTAGTGTTCAAAGAAATTATCGGACATGTTTCTGAATAAAGACACTATTTGATATTTTAGATAACTGGACTGAAATGATGGATTTTGTGATAACACATGCCAAATGTTCACAAAGTAACATCAAATTTGGCCAACCAATTGGAAAAGTAGAATACATATCCTTGTATGGAATAAGATATGAACTGAGTATTAGTATGCCATATCACAATGATATGTCAATTACAGTGACTTTGTGTATACTAATTTAAAATTCAATACAACACAGTGGAAGTAGTCACGAATGTGAGAACTTGTAGTTGCCACAATACGTCACATGGCAATGCATCAAAATTCGTGGTAGCCCACTGACAGGCAAATGGGATTTTGAAAACTACACATCTGGGACAAGAATGAGTAGAGTTGCCAGTCATTCAGCTCACCTCTTAACACACAATTAACTGTCAAACAATTACACAAGGAGGAAAACAATGTGGACCAAAGTACATGTTGTACTGGGACTCAAATCTGAAACTTTGCTGTTACTAACCAAGCTACTCAGCCACGATACCCAACTCAGCCTCACTGCTTCAATTCTTCCTGTACCTGTCTCCTAATTTCTAAGCTTCATGCCTTGGCTGTGGTTAAGCCATTTTTCCATGATAATGACACAGTTAACTCATTAGTGTAGCTGAGATAAGACACGAAGCTGACACCCACCATATTAGTCAAAGCATACAGGCCTACTAGCTCTGCAATGATGAAGAGACTGAAAGAATGTACAGTGAGATAAAAGAAATTATTCAGATTGCTACCGAGCGAGGTGGCGCAGTGGTTAGACACTGGACTCGCATTCGGGAGGACGACGGTTCAATCCCGCGTCCGGCCATCCTGATTTAGGTTTTCCGTGATTTCCCTAAATCACTCCAGGTAAATGCCGGGATGGTTCCTCAGAAAGGGCACGGCCGACTTCCTTCCCCATCCTTCCCTAATCCGATGGACCGATGACCACGCTGTCTGGTCTCCTTCCCCAAAAACAACCAACAATCAGATTGCTAAAGAAGATGAAATCTTAATTGCAACTGAAATTCGGTAGTAGGGAAAGGAAGAATGGAAAATTAGTAGGAGAATGCAGACGGGGGAATAGCAATGAAAGGGAGAGCTGCTGGTAGAATTTTGCACAGAGCACAATTTAACCAACAGTTCAAGAATCTTGAAAGATAATTGTACACATGGTAGAGACCTGGAGATACCAGAAAGTTTCAGATAGATTACGTAATCATACAGTGAATGATTTGAAATCAAATTTTAAGCTACGATACATTTCAAGGAGCAGATGTGGTCTCAATTTATTGGTTGTGGACTGCAGATTAACTGAAAAAACTGAAGAAATTAAGAAGATGGGACCTCAATAAATTGAAAGAACCACTGGATGTGTTTCAAAGGAGCATTAGACAATGAATGACTGAAACAGGGGAGCAGAATACAATAGAAGACGAATGGCAGATCTGAGAGATGAAATATTAAAGGCAGCAGAGGATCAAATGGGTAAAAAGACAAGGCCCAGTAGATATCCTCTGATAATGTGAGATATAGAATTTAATTAAAGAAAAGAGGAGATATAAAAATGTAATGAGTCAAACGGGTAATGAGACTGGTATAATACACAAAATGGCAGAGCAGGTATGGGAAAGATATGTGCCATTTGTATGAAAATTAAAGAGACCTTTGGAAATATAGACAATAAACAGTGCTGACATGATGAGAATAGATGCTTTTGAAATGTGATGCTACAAAGAACACTGAATATTAGATGAATATTTGGGAATCAAACTGAGGAGTAAATGAAGTTATGGTGCAATTCAACTAATAGAAGGGACTGGGTTATAGGGCACATTCTCAGATATCAGGGAGTCTTTAATTTGGTACTGGTGGGAAGTGTGTGGCATAAAAATTGCAGAGGGAGACTGAGGCTCGACTATAACAAGCAGGTTCAAACGGATGCAGGTTCGATAGTTACGCAGAGATGAAGACTGCTTCCAAGAATACTAATTCATCTAGGCATGCATGACAGGTTCTGTGAAGTTTGGAAAGCACAGGAAAGGTACTGACAGAATTAGATTTTTGATGCCTGGATAGCTGAGTCAGTAAGAGCACTCCTCATGAAAGGCAAATTTCTGGGTCCAAATCTTGGCCTGGCAAACATTTTTAATCTGTCACAAAGTTACAAACCAGAGTACTCTTCGCTGCAGAGTGAAAGTTTCATTCTAGACCTAAGCTGTCTCCACTTGTGAGGAGATAAGCTGAAGTATATTGAGAGCATCACATTCCACCTTCCCTTTGAGGCCTCTGTGATGGAGGTCAGAACCGCGATGCCTAGTGTTAAAATCATGCAGTTTTCTTATCGATGGCTGAGAAAAACATTTCAGACACCTGCCACTCAGAATCAACATGGAAAGGCCCCAGGAGGTGTCATATAAGGACGTCAATGAAACCACCCCGGGGGAGTTGTTTACTACACATTTCACTGTCAAGAATGGCAGTTTGCAATGTGACGAACAACAGGGCGAAGTTCTTGACAGCCTTTGACACTGCTGACACACCCTGCCCCAGACAATTCAACCTTCCTCGAAGGACATAATGGACCTGCAACCCCACTAAACATGATCATACCACTTTGGAATATAGTACAACCACAATTTTCACTCTACGTACAGGGTGAAACCGCTACAGATTTTTCAAAACCATCTGATGATATTTCAACATGACCTGAAGCAGCAAAAGGTATTTATGCTTTTGTAGTCCTCCTGTTTTGTGCTTACCTATCGTGGGATTGTGGGGGGGGGGGGGGGGGGGCTGTGATATTGAAACATGCATGAATCAAACAGCAAAGAGTCCCTCTAAGACCCTCCACTTTGGCAACACCCTGGTGCTACATGCGCACTTTTACTGAGCACTTTAAAAATGCACCTGTACAGAGACAGCCCATGATGGATTCCTAGGCACCTGGAGAGAGGAAATCCCTTGACACCCCTTAGATTCCACTTGCCCACAAACATGTGCTACAGAAGCAGTGTACCACCACTCAGGTAAAATGTCTTGAGTGGTTTCCAGCCTGCAGGTGCCTAGGAATCTGTCACGGATTGTTTCTGTACAGGCACATTTTTCAATTGCTCACAGAGGTGTGCAGATGACACTGAGACTGTTGCTGAATTAGGGGTCTTACATGGACTCTTTGCTATTTTATTCACACATTTGTCAATGTCGCACTCCCTGATGACCATGCCACAGGAGGGCGCAAAGCAGGAGGGCGGAAAAAGCATAAACACCCTTTGCTGCTTTGGATCACATTCAGATTCTCTCAAATGGCTTTGAACAGACACTAGTGGTTCCACTCTTTATACCAGAGCAAAAATTGTGGTCACATTACACTCCAAAGGGGTGCACTTGTGTTCAATAGGGTTGCAGACCTACATTGTCCTTACAGAAGTGTTGAAATGTCCAGGAGGCATCAGCAATGTCAAAGATTGTCAAAAACCTTGTCTGTTGCTTATCACACAGTGAACTGTCATATTTGACTGCAAAACATGTGGGAATCAATGCTACAGTGGAAGGGGTAGTTTCATTGATGCCCTTTATGCCACCCCCAGAGCCCTACTTGCATCAAAAGAAGGGGTGAAATGTCATTAAGAGGGGGTCTGATGACCTCCCTTTTGTGTGACAGATCCACAGTGGTGATGGGCAAACTTGTGCTGGTATTTGGTGCCAATGTAACTTCATTATCCCACCTTACACCTCACTCGATCTTCTGAGCTGTGGCCTTTCTATCCCATGTGGCGACACCTTGCTGTTTAAAGCATCTCTGAGCCATAGTGTGTCATCACAGGGTAGCATGCTTTTGTACCATCACAGAAGACGGTTATAGGCACCTTTGGGCC
Source organism: Schistocerca americana (assembly GCF_021461395.2). NCBI lineage: Eukaryota > Metazoa > Arthropoda > Insecta > Orthoptera > Acrididae > Schistocerca > Schistocerca americana. The sequence continues at coordinate 887,574,579 of NC_060130.1, read as the reverse complement.
AAATTTCAAACTCCTGCATTGCAGTGGGGGACAATTATGGGGTTTTTGAAAAAGTGATCCTTTAATTGTGTTACCCTGTGAAGTATGACACATGGGATAGAGTGAGAAATGTTACAAGCAAACATGTCCACAATATTCAAACCATCTTTCAACAAATGTGAAGTGTACACTATCTGATTGTCAGTAGAGAAGCAGCAACAACAGAATAGGTTGATCAGGAGAGCTCAGTGACTTCAAACATCAACTAGTCGCTGTATGTTAGTTAAGTAACAAAAACCATCATGGACATTTCACCCATTCTAAAACTGCCCAAGTTGATTGTTGATGATGTGATTGTAAAACAGAAATGCAAAGGAACAACTACAGTTAAACCAAGACCAAGCAGAACTCATGTACCGACAGATAGGGACTGTCAAGCATTGTGGAGGGTTATTGTTAAAAGTCAAATGAGTGATGCCACTGGACAGTGGAGGACTGGAAATGAGTAACTTTGAGTGATGAATTACACTATACCCTGTGGAAATTTGATGGAAGAGTTTGGGTTTGGGTTTGGTGAATTCCTGGAGAATGTTACCTTGCCATCTTGTGTAGTGGCAAAAGTGAACTATGTAGGAGGTGGTGTTACAGAATGGAGGTGTTTTTCATGGTTAGGGTGTGGTTCCCTTACTGCATTTAAGAAAACGCTACGTGCAGAAGATTATGAACACATTTTACAGCATTTTGTACTGCGTACAGTAAAGGAACATTTTATAGATGATGACAGTTATTTGTATCAACATGAAATACCAACCTGTCATACAGCAGCATCTGTGAGGAAATGGTTTGTGAACAATAACATTCGTGAAATGATCTGGCCTGCCCAGAGTCCTAACATGAACTTGATGGAATGTATTTGGGATGAGTCAGAATGTCATCTTTGCTCCAGACCCCAGCATCCAACATCACTACCTTCTATGGTTTTCACTCTTGAGTAAGAATGGGCTGTCATTCCTCCAAAGACATTCAGACACCTCAGCGAAAGAGTTCCCAGTGGAGTTCAAGCTGTCATAAAGCAAAACCATAGACACCCCATATTAATGTCCACTTATAGATGTCTGTATACTTTTGATCGGATAATGTATATCATAGGATCCTTAAAAATCACTAAGTGTAAATGCTACATTCTCACTTTCCAGACAGTTTTAAGAAAATATGTAGTAGCAGATCTCATGCTATAGCAAGTTACATGAACAGTTGCCTGAACATTTGTGGGAAAAAATAAACATTGTGGTATGAAATACCCTCAATTTTTCTAAGTGACCATGGAAGTGACCTGTTGTGTGACACAGAAACAGCTATGTACCTTCTGCTCCAAAAGATTCAGACCAGTGTACACAATTCACAGACAAATAGTTCCTTTGAGTAAATACTCCACACTGATGGAATAACTACAACACTAAATCAAAAGGACTCATTAGGGTGAGAATCGCTACATGGAATACGCCATTTTTGTATACAACCCCCACCACATCATTCAAAAAATGGTTCAAATGGCTCTAAGCACTATGGAACTTGACATCTGAGATCATCAGTCCGCTAAACTTAGAACTACTTAAACCTAACTAACCTAAGGACATCACACACATCCATGCCCGAGGCAGGATTCGAAACTGGGGCTGTAGCAGCTGTGTGGTTCCGGACTGAAGTGCCTAGAACCGCTCAGCCACTGTGGCCTGCTCACCACATCGTACCATTAGGGATATAACCACATGAATTTATGTATTTATTGACTGATTTATTTAATTATTGGATGAATTTGCAATCTATGTCAAATTCCTCAAAAGAATGCCAAAGGACCCAGAAATAACTATAATGAATATGTGCAGCATTCAAAGCACTAGATGTAACAATTGCATCAGTGTGCTCAAGAATTAAATCAAGAGCCCATGAGATTTCTTGCTCAGTACAAGAATTGTTCTGTACATAATGAAACCACTGGGTAAGGTGTGTCATGGATGTGAGATACCAATGGGCCATACAAACTGTCCTAAGGAATTTCTCTCAGTATAGTGATGAGTGTGATTCCCAATCCCACCCTCCACCCACACGCATCCACACACACTTGCACTGTCTCTCTGCCCACAAGAGGAAATACCTACTATTAGGTGTGGCAAGATGCAGTACCCCAGGCAGTTCAGTGAACAACTACAACACCAAAAGTCTAGACCTTATCACAAAATTTGTAAACCAATCTTCATGTTATTGTCCTCATGTGAACTTCAGGCATGTGAACTCCAAATGTTACAACCAGTACTCAAAATTTTGCAAGTATGCAATAAAAAAGTGGTAGATTAACTTTTATTCATGCAAGTACATTGGCCATGTTACTGAAAATGGTGTTTGTTTAGACTCACCACATGTTTGGGATTGGCCCAGGCAGTCCTAGACTGTTAGTGCTGTCCTGGGTAATGTCTGGGGTTGCGAATATGTCTGGGGTTTGAGAATTTTACAACTGGCGAGGATTTTGCTTTATTTTAGACCTATATGTTCAATATCATGTTTTTAAACATTCTGTTAGGGCTGTGCCTCTCTCAGCCTACCTTGGAGCAATCACTGACATCAATAGCTAGGCATGGCTACCTGTTCTGTTACAACTTTTCACTTAGTCATGTCACAACACAACAGGGGCAAAGAGTTTCTGTTGTTTTTGGGTGAGAATTAACTTGTCTAAACATTTTCGATCATTTTACCTCTACTTGTTTTCTGCCCCATTATTTAGCAATGGCTAAAAGAAACTGTGTTTTTAATGTTAATGTGCAACAGGAATATAAATTTTTGAAATTGTGTACTGGCAGTGACGATGAACATGTTTATTGCACACTATGTACTGGAGAATTTTGTGTTGCACATAAAGGAAGGTTGATATTAAAGACCACATGAAAACAGGTAAACGTAGAAGTACTATTAATGCAAACATAAAAGATTTTTTTGGAATGTCAAAGATGCTGATCTGGAGTGTGTTCCTAAAGAAGCTACATTTTCATGCCACACTGTAACACACAAACTCAGTTTCAAAACATCAGACTGAAAATCTAAACAGGTTAAAAAGTTATGTGATCCAAAATGTTCATCTGATGGAAACGAAACTAAAGTAATTATTGTTTGCGTTATTTCACCATTTATATTTGATAATCTGTTGCATTCTTTGGAAAACATTAATTATGTAACAGTAAAAATGAGTAGCTCGAACAGAGGTGAAAATAATTGTTCTGGTTGTTACAAGGTATTTCAGTGTGGAGGACGGAATTCGAGTTAAACTTTTAATTTTTGTTAAAGTGTCAGGTGAAACTGGTCAAATTTCGAGTCAGTATCTTTTGCAGTGAGTGGAATATTGTTAACTTGCAGAAAAGTTGATTTTTTTTTATACTGCTTCCAGTGAAAAACACAACCTAATAAATCAAATTTAATGTTTCAATAAACTATTCAGACTTCTAAGTAATTTCAAAAATATATCCTGGATTAGACCCAAAAAAAAGGTAAGCCTAATGTTGTTGTTTAAATCAAAGTAAACTGCCAATTACCATGAAAAATTATAGAAAAATTTTTTTTAGTGGTTTGAGACTCCCAACTGAAAAGTTTAGCTGACCTTCAGTAAACATTATGGTCAATGGTTTGTATCCATTCAGTAATTTTTGAGAAGATACCAACTATGTAAACTGAAGGTGGAAGGGAGGGAAGGGGGAAGAGGGAGGGGGGAAGAAAAGAAAGGAAAGAGAAGGAAAGGAACTAATGATATCAGCTGCATCAGGATTTTATATGGACTCAGCGCCAACAAGTGAAAATGTGCGTTGGACTGGGACTCGAACCTGGATCTCCTGCTTACTAGCCAGTTGCTTTAACAACTGTACCACCTAGACACAGGGTTATTGCAAACGCATGGAATATCTCAGCATGCTCCCTGCTCGACACATATTCCCACCTAGCACTACTATCTGCAGTCCCTGGCCATGTCTTCTACGCATGCTAATTTTTAGATTCCCACCGGATTTCAAACATAAATGTGCATCAGCACAGAAGGTTGTGGATTCACTGCCCAAGAAGACAAATTGATTATATGAATTCATATAATAGGACACCAGCTGCCTCCAGAAAAAGTGCATCTGGCATATTATCAATTCTTGTTCCAATATTTCCGCTGACACCCTTACAGTCATTCTCAAGGTGAATGACTGTAAGATCGTCATCCAAAATATCAGTAAAAGAATTAATAATATGCCAGATGTATGCCTCACAGATGATGGAATATTGGATCTCCTGGGAAAACTTCAAGAAACACAACACATTGTGTATTTCAACAGTAGTATCCTTCAGCAGAAAACCAAAGTTGCACTTTTATTTCAATAAATTTTATGCCTGTCACTGGCTACTATTTCCATTTTCTAAGGAGAGGGCATTATCAGGAAAGTAGAGATGGAGAAGAGACTGCACCAATGATATTGAGCAGCACTGCATCAGGACACCAACTATGAAGAGATTGGTATGAGAAGGAAGATTAGAGCTTACAGCCCATCCAACAAATAGGTCATTACGGACTGAGCAGCAAATCAAACTAATCCAGGATGAGGTAATAAATCACTCATTCCTTTTCCAAAGAAATTGGAGAAACCATGGAAAATCTAAATCTGAAGAGTCAGACAAAGATTTGAGCTGCTGTGTCTGAACAGTTACTCTTCTATAGCAACTTTACCTGTGTAGCACACCTGTGAACTTATTTTGAAAACTTGTGGTTCCCAGCATCTTGGATATCACTAATGTCTTGGAAAATTGACTAGAATGAACTGTGCCATCTGTTATAACTCCTAACATCTAATCAGAAACTGTTTCATGTCAAAAAATTCAGAGACATATGTGAATATTAAAGATATCTAAATTATAATTTTGTAAGTAGTCTGCATTGGAGAATAAGTGTGAACTGTAACAGTTCCTAGGAACTCAAGTAGTGTTAGCGAAAGTTTGTAATTAATGTGAAACCTGCAGGAGTAGTTGTAAATTTGAACATGATGTCCAAGTTTGCACTAGTCCCCCTTGCACCTGTAGACTTACTTGAAGTTCATGTGTTCCTATAAACCTCCTCCTTCTCCTTACTCCATATATAAACCTTCATCTTCTTCACCATTCACGCCACATATCTTTTGAACAACAACTGCTCACAATGCACCCTCTATATATATACAAAGATGATGTGACTTACCAAACGAAAGTGCTGGCAGGTCGATAGACACACAAACAAACACAAACATACACACAAAATTCAAGATTTCGCAACCAACAGTTGCTTCGTCAGGAAAGAGGGAAGGAGAGGGAAAGACGAAAGGATGTGGGTTTTAAGGGAGAGGGTAAGGAGTCATTCCAATCCCGGGAGCAGAAAGACTTAACTTAGTGGGAAAAAAGGACAGGTATACACTCGCACACACACACATATCCATCCGCACATACACAGACACAAGCAGACCCTGTCTGTGTATGTGCGGATGGATATGTGTGTGTGTGCAAGTGTATACCTGTCCTTTTTTCCCGCTAAGGTAAGTCTTTCTGCTCCCGGGATTGGAATGACTCCTTACCCTCTCCCTTAAAACCCACATCCTTTCATCTTTCCCTCTCCTTCCCTCTTTCCTGACGAAGCAACCGTTGGTTGCAAAAGCTTGAATTTTGTGTGTATGTTTGTGTTTGTTTGTGTGTCTATCGACCTGCCAGCACTTTCGTTTGGTAAGTCACATCATCTTTGTTTTTAGATATATTTTTCCCATAAGGAATGTTTCCCTCTAGAACCAATGGAAACTCCAGGTAGGAATGTCAACAATGTAGGAAAAGATAGATTGCTACTTACTGTACAGATAACACACTAAGCTGCTGACAGGCACAATTAAAGGCACTTACACATAAGCTTTCAGTCACAGCCTTTGTTGAAAAAAGAGAAACACACCCCATTCCTTCACACAAGCAGGCACACCTCATGCACACATGACCACAAACTATGGCAGCTCAGGCCAGAATGCAACTATCACATGGGGTGGTAGCACCAGGCTGGAGGGGATGGGAAGTGGAAGGGGAAGGGATGGTAGTGTATGTGTGGGAGGAAGAGAGTAGTGCCATCTGGCAGAGTGTGCAGGGACTAGAATGCCAACAGGTGCAGTGTTGTGAGGTTATGGGGCAGGGAGGTGGGGAAAACAGAGTGAAAAAGGAGAGGTGTGGGGAAAGGTGGGTGGGGAAATTGGCAGAGGGTGACAAATAAAGAGTGTAGGAGATGGGAATGTGGAGGAGGTGATAATAGGACAGAGGGGGTGGAAATTGTTGGGTGAAGAGTGTGGGCACAGTATGTTACCACAGATCCATAGAACGAGGCCGGAACAATTATAGGAATAGCAAATGTGTAAGGATAACTCCCATCTGCACAGTTCAGAAAAATTGGTGGTGGAGGGCAGGATCCAGATGGCTCAGGTTGTGAAGCAGCCATGGAAATCAATGATGTTATGTTCAGCTGCATGCTGTGCCACAAGATGGTCTGCTTTGCTCTTGGCCAAAGTTTGGCAGTGGTCGTTCATCTTGATGGACAGCTGGTTGGTAGTCATACCAATAAAAAAAAACTGTGCAATGATTGAAGCAGAGCTCGTAAATGACATGGATGCTTTCACACGTGGCCCAAATGCTAATGGTGTAAGATAAACCTGTGACAGGACTGGAAGAGGAAGACCTGAATGGGTGGATTGGGCAAGTCTTGCACCTCGGTCTTCCACAGGGATATGATCATTGTGGCAATGGGCTGGGATTGGGAGTGGCATAGGGATGGATCCCCTTTCCAAAAGGATCATATTTCTGCAGAAGATCCAGGTGCAAGAATCACCCAATCCACTCACCCAGCGCTCCCTATTCTAGTCTTGTCACAGATTTATCCTGCCCCATCAGGGCCCAGGCCGCCTGTGAAAGCAGCTGTGTCATTTACTAGCTCTGCTGCAATCATTGATCAGCTTTTTTATATTGGCATGACTATCAACCAGCTGTCCAACAGGATGAATGACCACTGCCAAGCTGTGACCAAGAGCAAAGTAGACCATCCTGTGGCACAACATGCAACTGTACATAACAGCCTTGATTTCAATGGTTACTTCACTAGCCGAACCATCTGGATCCTCCCCCCCACCACCAGCTTTTCTGAACTGGACAGATGGAAGTCATCCTTACAACACATTCTCTGCTCCCATAATTATCCCGGCCTCAACCTATGGTAACGCACTGTCTCCACACCCTCCACCCAACAGTTTCCACCCCCTCTGTCCTATCATTTCCTCCAAATACAGGGTTATTACAAATGATTGAAGCGATTTCACAGCTCTACAATAACTTTATTATTTGAGATATTTTCACAATGCTTTGCACACACATACAAAAACTCAAAAAGTTTTTTTAGGCATGCACAAATGTTCGATATGTGCCCCTTTAGTGATTCGGCAGACATCAAGCCAATAATCAAGTTCCTCCCACACTCGGCGCAGCATGTCCCCATCAATGAGTTCGAAAGCATCGTTGATTCGAGCTCGCAGTTCTGGCACGTTTCTTGGTAGAGGAGGTTTAAACACTGAATCTTTCACATAACCCCACAGAAAGAAATCGCATGGGGTTAAGTAGGGAGAGCGTGGAGGCCATGACATGAATTGTTGATCATGATCTCCACCACGACCGATCCATCGGTTTTCCAATCTCCTGTTTAAGAAATGCTTCTGCTTTAGCCTTTTCCATAAGATTTTCCAAACCGTCGGCTGTGGTACGTTTAACTCCCTGCTCGCTTTATTCGTCGACTTCCGCGGGCTACGCGTGAAACTTGCCCTCACGCGTGCAACCTTTTCTTCGCTCACTGCAGGCCGACCCGTTGATTTCCCCTTACAGAGGCATCCAGAAACTTTAAACTGCGCATACCATCGCCGAATGGAGTTAGTAGTTGGTGGGTCTTTGTTGAACTTCGTCCTGAAGTGTTGTTGCACTGTTATGATTGACTGATGTGAGTGCATTTCAAGCACGACATACGCTTTCTCGGCTCCTGTCGCCATTTTGTCTCACTGCGCTCTCGAGCGCTCTGGCGGCAGAAACCTGAAGTGTGGCTTCAGCCGAACAAAACTTTATGAGTTTTTCTATGTATCTGTAGTGTATCGTGACCATATGTCAATGAATGGAGCTACAGTGAATTTATGAAATCGCTTCAATCATTTGTAATAGCCCTGTACATGTCTCCTACACTCTTTGTTTGCTACCTTCTGCCAATTCACACACCCATTTTTCCCTGTACCTCTCCTTTTTTGCTCTGTCTTCCCCAACTTTCTGCCCCACAACCTCCTGATGCTGTCTAGTGCCTGCACACTCCACCAGACAGTGCTCCTCTCTTCCCCCACCCGTACACTGCTATCCCTTCCCCTTCACCTTCTCTGCCCCCTTCAGATTACTGCTACCATCCCATGTATGTGATAATTGCATTCTAGTCCATACCACTGGAGTTACCAGTAGTGTGTGCTTAAGATGTGCTTGCTTGTGTGAATGAATGGTGTATGTTTCTCTTTTTCCGATGAAGGCTATGTCTGAAGCTCATGTGCAAGTGTCTTTTAATTGTGCCTGTCTGCAACTTAGTGTGTTATCTTTATGGTAAGAAGCAATCTATCTTTTCCAACAAATAGAATCAGTTCTTCTTATGGATGATATGGTTGTTAAAATCAGTCAACCAAAATAAAATAATTATTGCCTTTTTTGGCAAATGAACATTCAGAAAAAACAGCACGTTAAGTTTTGCATATAAAAGAGTACAACACCAGTAAGAAATAAGTAATGTATGCTCAAGAATTTATAACTACAGTAGTGTCTTCAGAATTTTCATTGTATGAAGGTATTTCTGTGATGATGATACAAATGTGCATGGATAAGAGAGAAGAGCAAATGTATCAATTTGGGACAGGGAAATATGGTCTGTAAATGACTGAGTCCAAATTGAAGAAGCCAAACATCTTGAAAGATAACTTTGCCACTTGAATATTAAACCCTACACATTGCTGTTAATATGGTGTAACAAAACATAGTTACTAATATGAGAGGGCTGACAAATCATGTCTCTGTACATAATGTATGTTGTGGCCAAGAAACTCAAGCAAAAGTCCAGTAGCCCAACTGAAAAGCATTGCACCCAGTTACACCACCAGAAGACGTGGTTTTGATGTGCACATGAGCAAATGTAAGGAAGCTGACAGATCATATCAGAGGAAGTATCTACATGGGAGACATCTGACATGTTCCAAAGACTTACAGATAAGGAAGACAGGGCAAGTGGTACTACAACACAATGACCAAGGTGGACAAAGAACTGTACTAACTCCCAGTTCAGAAGAATGGTCCCTCATGTGGATGAGGACCCTTCAGTCAGTACTCAAACAGTTGCATGTGAATTGGGTACTGTGCACAACAGTAAGTCTAAAGTAGTGCAAGAACAGCAGCTACTCCTCTACCATTCACTGAAAGTGCAAGCTTGAACTTCTGATGACTGTATACCTTGAATTGTGTTGAGTTAATGAGTGCTGCATCATAGAAGAGTTTATCCTCACTTTCCATCATATATACTTTCCTCGAATGGAGCCCATTTCACCAGAGAGAGAGTGCTTCAAAGTCGTTATAGATCATTTAGAGTTCACATCCAGTAATTGTGAACAGTGTTCCAAATAGATTTGCAGTGAACTTCTGGGTATAGTCAATGATCGGTTAACAGCCTCATATTTTCTCACTTACTTACACTGGCATGCAGTGTTTTTGAAGAGATGTATGTTTTGTATTTTTGGAAGTGATCTTCTTGCATGTTTCTGATTCCAATATGATGGAGCCCCAACTCACTTTGCATACACTGATCATGAACACAGTCCCATTTCATAGCCAGCTTCTTCTTATGATCTGATTCGACTTGACTTCTCCTCACAGGTTCATGTGAAAATTCTTGTCTAAGAAACTCTTGTTGAGGCTGAAGAGGATCACCTCACAAAAATTATTGCTATCTGGGACATTTTTTGAGCACTGGGTTGTTAAAACTGGTACAACAGAACTTTTTGCAAGAATATCATACCTGTGTAGGTGCTGGGGAACACCACTTTGAACGACTGCTGTGAATGTAGCACCTTACACACGTTGAGCACATTAATAACAGAACTTTCAACAGAATCAACTAAGTCATTTCTCAACCAGGATTCCCTACCTTAAATTGATATATTTGCTCTTCTCCAGCGTCTTGAAAGATCATATCATCACAGAAACATTCTTTATATTCACACACACACACACACACACACACACACACACACACACAGAGTAATGTACTATGGATCCTTTTTAGATACTAAGTCCCCTCACTTTTGTGAAAAACATAAACTAAGCACTAATATACTTTTAAAATTGTGTATGCTTCTGTGGCCAGAGTCAGTTGACATAATAGTCTTCTAGGTATGGTACTGCATCCTATTATAACAAACTACTACTCATGAAACCAATGTTTCAGCCATGGTTGCAGTGGACTACTTCTGGGTCAACTAGTAAATATACTTTGCTTATTTTCTTTCACTAATAATTTGCTATTAATAATTTGCTATGGAATTACAATTTCGGTAACTCTTTAAGGCAACATCACTCAAAAGTGTGCAGCAAGAATGATGTGTGATCATATACACACCTGTTTGTGGAGTTTAGTATTTAACTCCAGCATCACATTACAAATATTCTCTTCCAAGTTGATACAAGTGCCTTCCAAAGTTCAGAAAGGATAATGACATCCATAATTACAACAGTATAAGAAAAAACTGACCTTCTTTACTCTCTGTTAAGAGTGACTTTAGCTCAGAACAGGGAGAATAATGTCGCTACCAAAATCTTTGATCATGTACATAGTGACATACAGGGTGAGTCGGGAGGAAAGGTCCATGCTTTGAGGGGTGACAGTATTAATAATTCTGAACAAAAAACTTTATATGGCTATTTGCCTTATTCTGAATGGTTTCTGAGATAGAACACATTTAATATCACTTTTGTACATTTTCTCTTCAGTAACTCGAAAACCACTCCCTCCAACAATAGTGTGTTGCAGCACAAAATTAAACTATGTCAGATTTCCTACAAAAAAAGACCTTTTCATTTTTTTCTCTAGGACAAATAGATTTTGTGAAGAGAGTGGGAGAATATTCAAAATCTTGCACAACGAGCGTGCGCTGTAACTTAGGTAGATTTTGTAGGCCAATTACAGATAGACTCCCGATTTACGAGACCACAAATGTCCCAATCAAATTGTATGACTCAACTTCCTCTACAGTACTGTGTTACATTGTAAACAATGACAATGTTTGAAAATACAGAAAATAAAACAGAATGTACATTAAATGTGTTATATCTCAGAAACCATTCGGAAAAGGGCATATGCCCAACTGACATTTTTTGTTCAGATACACTAATACTATTATGCATCAAAACTTGTACCTTTCCTCCTGACTCACCCTGTATAATGCTTTTCTTGCTTGCAATTACTACTGTTCTATAGGAGAGTTTTTATTTAGAAAGTTGTAGCTTATATTACTTACTATTATTCTGTAGAACAGATTTTATTCAGAAAACAGTAGCTTATATAATGTGAAAGAGTTACTTTCTTACTTCTATTACTAAAGGATTTCTTAAAATGAAAAATGTACTCATCTACAATTGGTCAGAATACAACCACACAGAAATAGAACTGTGGATAAATAGTCTGTAAACTTACTCATACCACATAGCTGTCATAAAAATGATCCCCAGGATATCTACTTGAGTAATTTTTCAGGATATTAAATTGTGATCTTCAGACTAATTGCTTTCTGTGATACACACTCATTTATGTAAAACAGAGGTAGTGATCCATTTCTAATAGTATTAATCTTATTACAGTGTTTATCTCTGACCTTTCTTCCCAATGAATCTCTCACTCTGGAATGGTGTGTGTACTGAAATAAATGTTTGTGACAACCAAAACATGTAGTTGTAGACGCCTACTTGAACCACACTGTCTGTATTCTCAGCTGAGCTTTATTGCCTCAGGACTTGTTTTACAACAACCTATCCCTCTTAATTCCTGACTTCACATACAGTAAATAAGTCCTTGTGCCCCCAAAACAGAGAAATGGACAGAAAATTATCAGGCTATTCCCTAAGTGTTGATTTCTTCGTGGTTTCAATGTCTGTGTGTTAATACCTTTCCTTTCTGTTAGTAGCAGATAATATAGGTTTAATAGCTCCTTAGTGGATAGTGTACAGTTTCCAAAATGTACTTTCCAAAGCAAGTTTGATAAAATTCTTATTTTCTTCCCATGTGAGATAACTAATATATTTAGACATTTCCATAATTAATGCGTGCATCATGGAAGTTTTCCAGACAGGCTTAAGTATACAACAATAACTGTCAAATATTACCCAAGTCTTTTGAAAGACCTTTTGGAACAACAGGATGAAAAAAATATGAGGGAAGAGACCTAGATTTCAGAAGAAAAGTAATCATATTTCATCAGCACAATGTACTTGCTCAAAAAGATAACCTGACAGTTGGTAAAATGGAAAGATTTTAACTATGAATTGTTTGAACATACTCCTTATTCATCAGATTATGTTTTTCACTCATACACATTTCTAAAGGAATGTTGTGGGCATAAAATGGTTCAAGTCGTAGAAAGAGGTTATAGCTGCCATAAATGGGTATTTTGCAACCCTTGCAGAATCACACTTCAACAATGGAATATACTCATTGGTAAAATGATGGAATAATGTGCTGAACGAAAAGGAGACTACATTAAAAAAACAAGGGTATTTTTTATGAAGAAATAGTCTATCATGGGCAAGCCACGAAATTTTCACCATACCTTTATATTTACTCTACGTGGGAGAAATTCCCTTAGTTAATGATGCCTTAAATATTTAAGAAGTGATGGTACTTATTTGTGTGAACAGTTCCACAGAATTCCAAGGCAAATGTAATCAATCAGTGTAAGATTTTTAGGATAGCTTACAATTTGCTTATTATCAGATGAGTAACTAGACAAGACTTCCAGAAGACTAAATTTTATGCAAATTGCTGCCTTTAAAAACCATACTAATTTTTCTACTCAACTATTTTCTCGATCAAGTTTAACAATTGGGTATTGAAAATACATGGCACCTATCAATTGCCATTTATTACATTTCAGTTTTGATTATTATTGATATTATCTTGTTACGAGGCCTAGTGAAGAAAGAAATGAACAGTAAGGTTTAACAGTTCAAATTTCTAGGTGTTCAGATAGATAGTACGCTGCCGTGGAAAGCCCACGTTCAGTATCTTGTTCAAAGACTTAATACTGCCATTTTCACTATTCGAACAATATCAAAAGAGAGTGATACTTTGACACGTAAATTAGTCTACTTTGCTTATTTTCATTCACTTATGTCGTATGGTATTATGTTTTGGGGTAACTCTTCCCATTCTAGAAGGATATTTTTAGCTCAGAAATGGGCGGTTCGGGCAATAAGTGGTGTGAGTTCACGAACCTCTTGTCAATCTCTGTTCACAAGTCTGGGTATTCTGACATTGGCCTCACAATATGTTTATTCCTTATTGTCATTTCTAGTTACCAATATTATTTTATTTCCAAGAATAAGCAGCTTCCACTTGATTAACACTCGGCAGAAATCAAACCTCGATTTGGATCGGACTTCCTTAACTCTTGTGCAAAAAGGTGTGCAGTATACTGCTGCATCCATTTTCAATAAGCTGCCACTCAAATTCAAAAATCTTAGCAGTAATCCACGCGCTTTCAAATCAAAACTAAAGAGTTTCCTCATGGGTCACTCCTTCTATTCTGTTGAGGAGTTCCTTGAAAAATTAAGCCGATTCTTATTGTATTGCTGATAGCGTTTACTTAAACTTATGGACTGACTTTTTTTAAGGTTCATGAACATTTATTTTTATCTGTTATTACTTTTATGTTGTAAGTTTATGTACTGACATGTTCCATGACCTTGGAGATTTGCTCCTCAATTTGGTCCTACGGAACTTGACGTGCAAATAAATAAATTGATGGCGAGGTCACTTGAGATGCAGCACAAGTCCAGATGGGGGAAAGACATGCCCTTTCAAAGGAACCATCCTGGCATTTACTGGGGAATCACAGGAAAGTGGAATGTGGATGGCTGGATATGGCTTCGAGCTGCCATCCTCCCAAATATGAGTTCAGTATGATTTATTGACTTCTGACTTGTTTTACTACATTCCATATACATTTAACTCTTTTGTGTGAAAAATTCATTTTTGAAAACACACAGAGATCAACTTTTTTAACATATTTCAACAATTTTTATATGATTGAAGTAGAGCAGGGTCATTTCTTGTGCTTCCTCACATATACAGTTTTTCTGTATCTAATGAGGGAAACTCCCCATGATAAACCCCCCCCCCCCCCCCCCCTCAGATTTAATGGTATGAGGCCCCAGTGGACAGCCCATCAAAAAATGAACACAGATCAAGCATGAAAACAGGAACAAGGTGTATTGAACTGTGAAAAAAAAAAGGAAAATAGAAACAGTGCAATATTGAGCAGCCCAAATCAGCAGCACCAGCATTGGCTGTTCTCTGTATTCAAATTTGTGTCTGTGTTGTGGTGTAACATCCATTTGCAACAGCGAGGTGTAGGGGCCTATAATGACAGCTGATTTTGTGCAACTGCTCTATTAGCAGTCGAAAGGAAGCTGCTTTCGAATGGAAGCTGCAAACATTTGATGACGAGATGACAAGTCAACTGAACCCTCTACCAGGAAACATGTCTGGTACATCATACATGGCATTAGTAACAGTATGTGTGTCGTATGGCACGAATCTCTTATCGACACACCTAATTTGTATGTCTGGTAGGTGAGTGAGAAATGCTTCCTCGCCCAATTTAGGTGTTCATACGAATGTGAATGTGATCACTCCCAAGGAAATGATAAAAACATAATGGTTTGTCACATAAGCTGCAACAAATGAACGCAACAGTTTCATAATTACACAGTTTCTCTGTGCTCTGTCAAAACATATGTTTTTAATGTTTTTGAAGTTGTGTTCCAGTTTTGGAAGTTTGGAGTCTCAAATTCCTTTTTTGTAACATAGTTCACATGTGTTTATTTGTTGTTTCCATCTCTGTGAGGGGTCTTTGTGGTATCTTGCCTGCTCTCACTACTCACCACATTTACTTTGACGGTAATGTAGTCATACCACATGACTCATATACTATAACCTATGTATAGTATGACAACTGCCAAGACTACAGAAAGAGAGCAAACATTTCTATGACTAGACAAACAATTTATAATGTTGTGAAAAATAAAGAAATAAATAAAAATAAATCATACAAGGGAATTTTGAATATGGCTCACCCGACTGGCAGTCCAATAGCACCAACACTCAACCACGATGCCGCTGCTGTTCAAATTACTTCAATTTTGCACTTGTTAAGCTTGGATCATTCACCATTTTTATTTTGCTTTTTTGCACAGTTCAGTGCACCTTCGTCCTGTTTTCATGTTTGATTTGTGTGCAATTTTTGACAGGCTATCCATTGAGCCACCTTACCACTAAATCTGAGGGGGAGGGGGGGGGGGGGGCTGCGCTAGGGAGTTTCCCTTGTAAGAAATCCTAATTGCACTAGTGAACAATGGTTCTTTTCTTTTACACAGTTTATTAACATCAAAAGGAATAATTAATTATCTCCTTTGTAAAGCACAAGAGAAACATATGTGAATGAAAACAATCCATTGCAATGAAAAGCAACTAAAAAACTGGTATAAACAAAATTACCAAAGGGCAAGTAGCACAGGACAACAATGGGCATTCCCATCTCTGCTGACAATCTGTACAATACAGTGATGATCATGAAAATAAAGGAAACATGTATGACCAAAGTCACACTTTTTTAATCCATTAACACACATCATTTGTGAGTTAAGAGTATCATTTGGCATTTAACTAATAAAAATCAATCAGCATTTAACTGGGCAGCTTATTTCATACTCGCCCAGATATATGTGACGCAAAATAGAAAATGCCTCTGGCTTTCAATGAGAGTTCATTGCTGGAGTGCAGCCAGTGTAGCTTGAATGGTTTGTGTACTGAAATCAACAAATGTTGTAACCTTTTAAAGACAACTTGAGAACAACGGCACCCATGTGATAGTTTGCAGACCTGATAGTATGAAGTATTTTTAATATTCTGGAAGTAGCCATAAGAAATTTTCGGGTCTGACTCTGTTAAAAACGTATGTAATATGTGATTAGAGAAGCAGTGCAAATCAGGCTATGTGATAAAAGTTTCAATAGAGACACCAGCTAAGCACTTAGCAATGCATGGAAGCACGCACCTGATAAAGAAAGAAGACAGAGGATTACTTCTCATAGTTTACCACCTGATATGAGTCATGTTGCTGCAAACAATGTTGGATAGAGAGCACAAACATAATCTATGGATGTATAGGGTGTCACCTCATTACGCACCATCTCTGTGATGTCATCACGATATAATCCAGCTAACCAGATGATATCCTTTGCATATAAAAGTAGGAGCCTCAACAGTTTCATGACAGTCAGAGGCCTCCAGATCCCATGACGATGATGGAGTTAGTCACTGAAAGCTCAGGACTTTATTGAAATTTCACATGGCAAGTTTACCGAGGACTTGTTATCCAAGGAGTCCATTGCAAATGACTTTGTAGCCATATAAGTTTCCTCTACATTAAAGATAAAGAGCTCAGTGTTTGGCAGCTGGAGAAGCTGCACCTGGAACATTGACAGCTGCTGAATAATCTGACTTTTCTATAATGCTGTCATGACAAGGCCATACCACAGTTTGCAGTTGTCAACCATCAATAAGAACTGCTGCATAGAACAACATTTTATGGAAGATGAGCCATGCCATCATTAAGGAGAAGATACATCAAATGAAGGAGGTGCAAAATGGCTAAGCAGGGATGGCTAGAGGACAAATGCAAGGATGTAGAGGCTTATCTCACTAGGGGTAAGATAGATACTGCCTACAGGAAAATTAAAGAGGCCTTTGGAGAAAAGAGAACTACTTGTATGAATATCACGAGCTCAGATGGAAACCCAGTTCTAAGCAAAGAAGGGAAAGCAGAAAGGTGGAAGGAGTATATAGAGCATCTATACAAGGGCGATGTACTTAAGGACAATATTATGGAAATGGAAGAGGATGTAGATGAAGATGAAATGGGAGATATGATACTGCATGAAGAATTTGACAAAGCACTCAAAGACCTGAGTTGAAAGAAGATTCTGGGAGTAGACAACATTCCATTAGAACTACTGACAGCCTTGGGATAGCCAGTCCTGACAAAACTCTACCATCTGGTGAGCAAGATGTATGAGACAGGCAAAATACCCTCAGACTTCAAGAAGAATATAATAATTCCAATCCCAAAGAAAGCAGGTGTTGACAGATGTGAAAATTACCGAACTATCAGTTTAATAAGTCACAGCTGCAAAATACTAACATGAAATCTTTACAGAACAATGGAAAAACTGGTAGAAGCCGAATTTGGGAAAGATCAGTTTGGATTCCATAGAAATATTGGAACACGTGAGGCAATACTAACCCTATGACTTATCTTAGAAGAAAGATTAAAGAAAGGCAAACCTACATTTCTAGCATTTGTAGACTTAGAGGAAGCTTTTGACAATGTTGACTGGAATACTCTCTTTCAAATTCTGAAGGTGGCAGGGGTAAAATACAGGGAGCGAAAGACTATTTACAATTTGTACAGAAACCAGATGGCAGTTATAAGAGTCAAGGCACATCAAAGGGAAGCAGTGGTTGGGAAGGGAGTGAGACAGGGTTGTAGCCTATCCCCAATGTTATTCAATCTGTATATTGAGCAAGCAGTAAAGGAAACAAAAGAAAAATTTGGAGTAGGTATTAAAATCCATGGAGAAGAAATAAAAACTTTGAGGTTCACCGATGACATTGAAATTCTGTCAGAGACAGCAAAGGACTTGGAAGAGCAGTTGAACAGAATGGACAGTGTCTTGAAAGGAGGATATAAGATGAACATCAAACATAAGCAAAACGAGGATAATGGAGTGTAGTCAAATTAAGTCGGGTGATGATGAGGGAATTAGATTAGGAAATGAGACACTTAAGTAGTAAAGGAGTTTTGCTATTTGGGGAGCAAAATAATTGATGATGGTTGAAGTAGAGAGGATATAAAATGTAGACTGGCAATGGCAAGGAAAGCATTTCTGAAGAAGAGAAATTTGTTAACATCAAGTATATATTTAAGTGTCAGGAAGTCGTTTCTGAAAGTATTTGTATGGAGTGAAGCCATGTATGGAAGTCAAACATGGATGATAAATAGTTTGGACAAGAAGAGAATAGAAGCTTTCAAAATGTGGTGCTACAGAAGAATGCTGAAGATTAGATGGGTAGACCACATAACTAATGAGGAGGTATTGAACAGAATTGGGGAGAAGAGGAGTTTGTGGCACAACTTGACTAGAAGAAGAGATCAGTTGGTAGGACATGTTCTGAGGCATCAAGGGACCACCAATTTAATATTGGAGGACAGCGTGAGGTTTAAAAATCATAGAGGGAGACCAACAGATGAATACACTAAGCAGATCCAGAAGGATGTAGGTTGCAGTAGGTACGGGGAGATGAAGAAGCTTGCACAGGATAGAGTAGCATGGAGAGCTGCATCAAATCAGTCTCAGGACTGAAGACCACAACAACAACAACAACAACAACACCAAATGAGGTACAAACTTGATGTCAGCGTTTGCTCCTTGTATAGTTGCCATCTATTTCTGTCAACAGTTCTTCAACCAAGGGACCATGAATGAGTAGACATGACTTTGGCTGAAATCAATGAAAATATTTGAACAAGCCAACAGCAAAAGAGTCCAATAATTTGAGCACCTTAACCATGATGAAGGAACTGCTGGGTCCAGTGGCATTCACCACACTGTAATCAATTTCTCCAACAGGAAAACTGATGAAGCCACCATCTCAGTGTTGATTAAAGACCTGAATTTTGCTCCAGCTCCACAAACACTACCAGCGGAAAAGATTTTCAGCAGGATTGAACAAGCAGTGTGGCATCTTCCTCAGGAAGCAGCAGATGATGTACGGTTTGCTACAAATGATTTTAGCAACAGCCAAGTCCCAAAGTCAAATATTAGCATGTTTTAGAGACAAGGATTGATGTTGTAGGCCAAAGGTGAAGAATTAGTTGTCTTATCAGTTGACAAGGGAAATGCCATTGTTATCCTCAGTACAACTGATTAACATAATAAAGTGTGTCTATTATTGGAGGATTTCATTCAGCGGATTCTTAAACAGGCTCCCTTGCCCACACAGAGCCAGAAGACAGGAGAGCTATTAAAGAACTCCGACAAATTTGTGAAGAATTTGAGGCCAAAAGCACCTAGGTTACCCAGGTTATATGCTCTGCCCAAGTCCACAAGGATGGTGTTGCACTCAGGACGATCATGAGCACTGTCAGCTCTTCCATATACAGGGTCGCTAAGTGTTTATCAGAATTATTGTCACCTATAGTCGGCCACTGCAGACACCAGATTAAAAATTCTAAAATGTTTGTAACCAGATGAAGACATGCCTGGTGAAGTCATGGTTAGCCTTTACATTATCTCCTTGTTTAAAAAACTACTAGTAGAAGAAATGTTAAGACTACTGGCAGCTCATTTCCCTCCTGAAATCTTAGAATTATTTTGAAGCACCCTAGTGACCATGTATTTTTTGTATGGTGGAAATTATTACGAAGTGACTGATGCAAATGCCACAGGTTCGGCACAGTCACCGGCCACAGCAAAATTTTCCATGGAGGATTTTGAAGAACAAGCAAGCATTGAATAGTAAGCCGTCCCATCCCCCTCCCCCCCACCCCGCGTCTCCCCTTTCATCCATCCTGCTTCTTCAGATATGTCAATGATATGTTTTTAATTTGACCACATGACTAGGAAGCACTGTAGCCATTGATCTACCACATGAACAGCATGCATCCAAACATACGATTTACTGTAGAGATGGAGAAGGTCAGAAGGTTGTCTTTTTTAGATACACTCCTGGAAATGGAAAAAAGAACACATTGACACCGGTGTGTCAGACCCACCATACTTGCTCTGGACACTGCGAGAGGGCTGTACAAGCAATGATCACACGCACGGCACAGCGGACACACCAGGAACCACAGTGTTGGCCGTCGAATGGCGCTAGCTGCGCAGCATTTGTGCACCGCCACCGTCAGTGTCAGCCAGTTTGCCGTGGCATACGGAGCTCCATCGCAGTCTTTAACACTGGTAGCATGCCGCGACAGCGTGGACGTGAACCGTATGTGCAGTTGACGGACTTTGAGCGAGGGCGTATAGTGGGCATGCGGGAGGCCGGGTGGACGTACCGCCGAATTGCTCAACACGTGGGGCATGAGGTCTCCACAGTACATCGATGTTGTCGCCAGTGGTCGGCGGAAGGTGCACGTGCCCGTCGACCTGGGACCGGACCGCAGCGACGCACGGATGCACGCCAAGACCGTAGGATCCTACGCAGTGCCGTAGGGGACCGCACCGCCACTTCCCAGCAAATTAGGGACACTGTTGCTCCTGGGGTATCGGCGAGGACCATTCGCAACCGTCTCCATGAAGCTGGGCTACGGTCCCGCACACCGTTAGGCCGTCTTCCACTCACGCCCCAACATCGTGCAGCCCGCCTCCAGTGGTGTCGCGACAGGCGTGAATGGAGGGACGAATGGAGACGTGTCGTCTTCAGCGATGAGAGTCGCTTCTGCCTTGGTGCCAATGATGGTCGTATGCGTGTTTGGCGCCGTGCAGGTGAGCGCCACAATCAGGACTGCATACGACCGAGGCACACAGGGCCAACACCCAGCATCATGGTGTGGGGAGCGATCTCCTACACTGGCCGTACACCACTGGTGATCGTCGAGGGGACACTGAATAGTGCACGGTACATCCAAACCGTCATCGAACCCATCGTTCTACCATTCCTAGACCGGCAAGGGAACTTGCTGTTCCAACAGGACAATGTACGTCCGCATGTATCCCGTGCCACCCAACGTGCTCTAGAAGGTGTAAGTCAACTACCCTGGCCAGCAAGATCTCCGGATCTGTCCCCCACTGAGCATGTTTGGGACTGGATGAAGCGTCGTCTCACGCGGTCTGCACGTCCAGCACGAACGCTGGTCCAACTGAGGCGCCAGGTGGAAATGGCATGGCAAGCCGTTCCACAGGACTACATCCAGCATCTCTACGATCGTCTCCATGGGAGAATAGCAGCCTGCATTGCTGCGAAAGGTGGATATACACTGTACTAGTGCCGACATTGTGCATGCTCTGTTGCCTGTGTCTATGTGCCTGTGGTTCTGTCAGTGTGATCATGTGAAGTATCTGACCCCAGGAATGTGTCAATAAAGTTTCCCCTTCCTGGGACAATGAATTCACGGTGTTCTTATTTCAATTTCCAGGAGTGTATGTTGGTTGAACAAAAAATAGATGGATGACTTGGCCATTCTGTATATTGGAAATGTATCCATACAGACATGTACCTCAATGGGCATATCTTTCACAATCCTGCTCAGATGAGAGAAATGCCAAGCACCTTGATACTCAGAGTCATAACTATTTTGGAAAAGAAGCACCTCAGCTCCGAGATGAATGATCTGATTACAGTTTTCAGAAGGAATAGATATTATGTCCATGATGTTAGGTCAATGCTTTCAAGAAAACCTAGATGCAATGCTATTCAACAAAGCCATGAGGGCCAAACACATAGAGTGGGTTCCATTCTGCAGAGCGACAACCAATAAGATAGGTAGAGTCCTAAGCAGGCACGGAATCAGACCAGTGTTTTGCCCACACAGGGAAATAAGGAAACGTTGCAACATGTTATAGAAGTCTCAAATGAGTGTGCCAGGGATTTATAATACCAGTATTCCTAACGATTGTGGCAGCAAGTCATGTGGGGAAAAATCAGTGGTGGCTGAGCACAACCTGTTAAGTAAACACAAGATTATGTTTGAATACACTAGAATTCTGGCCCACGCTTCAAACTATTGGGACTTGCTGATCAGAGAAGCAGTGGGCATTATGCTATGTGATAAAAACTTCAATAGATATTAGAGATACCAACTAACAAAGATAGTTATGCATGTAAGTGTGTACTTGAGAAAGAAAGGGCACAGACAGACACTTGCTATAGTTTACAACCTAATACAAGTGTTGGCACTGTAAGCATCACTGGATAGAACACACAGACATAATATATGGATGACGATGATGATGATGTTTGGTTTGTGGGGCGCTCAACTGCGTGGTTATCAGCGCCCGTACAATTATCCAATCTTTGCTCAGTCCAATTTCGCCACTTTCCTGGATGATGATGAAATGATGAGGACAACACAATCACCCAGTCATCTCGAGGCAGGTGAAAATCCCTGACCCCGCCAGGAATCGAACCCGGGACCCCGTGCTCGGGAAGCGAGAACGCTACCGCGAGACCACGAGCGGCGGACATATTAATAATATATGGACAGAGTCACCTCATTATACACCACCTCCATGATGTCATCATTACGTAATCGATCCAATCAGATGCCATCCTTTGCGTATAAAAGTAGGACCCTCGCCAGTTTAATGAGAGTCAGACTTACTCCCCATGACAATGATGATGGAGGTAGTCACTGAAAGCTCGGTAATTTATTGAAATTTGATATGGCAAGTTTAATGAAATTTTTTTTGAAGGACTGTGTCATGGAAGGTTTTGAAGTCAGTTTCCACATGACAGACACCCAAACAAGTTTGTGTAGTGAACACACAACTTGCGGCCCTTGGGTGATGGAGATTAAAGCTTCACTTTGCTCACTTTGTTTCACTCAAAGGAAAAAATAACAAGCATGCATTACATAGGGTATTTTAAAGTATCAAGTGCAACATACATCTATGTCAATCCCCTGCAGATCATGCACAGTAGAGAGCACTTTTATTGTATAATATATGAAACATTCCTCTCATTCCATTCACTGAAGGAATCTGGGAAAAATCTATTTTTATATGGCTCTATGTCAACTGTTATTAGTGTTATCCTCTTTTCGCAGTTCCTAAGGGACCAATATGTGTTGTGTTTAAGAATACTAGCAGTTTTTTAGACTGAAAAATTGTTTCTAGAATTTAATATGCATACTTTTTGGAGATCAAAACATTTTTCTTTATGTACCTAACAGTTCAAATTTTGCAAAAATTCTGCTGCTGTATCCCACTAGCCGAACATGGATATGACAACTGACAATGTCATTTTTATATACAGTTGATATTTCCTGTTGGGGTAGTCCAGTCAGTGAAGGAAAATTAGGGAAAAAAATTCATGTAGTCACAAATTTATGTAAGTGGTGGAAAGGAGTGCCATGCACAACACACTAAAGATCCTGACTGATTGGGTGTGAGCATGGTGTTAGGGAGGCATTTGAAGGTCACTTTTTTATGTCATTCTTGAATAACTCAAAAATTATGGCTGCTAGCAAAAATCTTTACCATTATAAAATTAAACTACATTAAATTTCCTACAAAAAAGGACCTATCCATTTTTTCTCTACAGTTAATAATTTCTTCATTGCAAAGGATGAAAAAACCATAGGTAAAAATGTTTATTGTTAAATGAACTGGGTTAATAATAAATATTAAATGTGTAGCTGTACGAGGGGATAAATCACGTTCTGGGTGTGTAACAGAGTGGAGGGGGCCACGGGAGAGAGTAGAAGCATGAGGGAAAGCAGGTCACAAAATTGTGGCTATGTACTTCCCCCTTCTTTGGTCTGCAAAGTGAAGAGTGAGCAGGTGATTCTCCAAACTTTCTACACCATTACATCACAAGAAGCAACTACATGGTGTCTGACAAAGTTATACCAACCCTTCCACAGTGCATTTTATGAATCACCGGTGACGCACTGCGCAGACATGTCCTGGAAGTGTTTATTTTCCAGAGAATGTGTTAAAATTACATGGAATACAGGTATGAGTTACTAATAATATTAACAAGCTACAGGCAAAATTGATTCATAGTCATCCTGTATGGCAGCTCTAGCATTCTTCCAGGAAGGGCATCTTCCTCCATCACAAGTGCTACTCACTTTTCAGCTTACAAACAGACTATACCCTCCCAACATTTCCTGTCCAGTTCTCTTATATGAGCAGACTAAATAAGTTTACTGAGCTAGTTCTTATATAGTGGAGTTATTTGTAGTTTAAGTGAGTACTTATTTGTAGTTGTTAAGTGAGTTGTTATGTAACACAAAAAGCTCAACAGCTGGAGCTGTCAGCCATCTACCACACGGAAGATAATACCTGAAGTGTAACATTGTGTCAATATGTATTCGACAACGTCAATTCTATTGTCTCCACTGTCAGTGAATGGAATACTTTTGGCAGCATTAGGGATATCAAATGCTTCACCCCAGGCTCAGCTCTCCCAACATCTGATGAGGCCAAGAGGCTTAAACTGGCTCCCTCTTCAACAGAAGTAGGTCACCTACGTATTATGGAACTTCAGATATTTCAACCTAATGTATTACAGCATATTACTGTTCTAGACTTGAACATGATACTTCACATCAAACTTACTCACATCTGCCTTGCCAAATATGTTGTGGATGTGTGGTAAGTGGCTCCTATCAGTGAAGGCTACTCTACAAGTCTCAACAATTCCTTAATGGAAAAGATTTATGCAGTCTACCAGTAACACTATTGGTGGTGAGAGAAGTGCAGTAACTTTTTGGTCATCCATTAATTCACCACAAAGTGCCTATAACATAGTTACATGGCTTTGCAATACACTGTGAATGATAAACAACAGAAAAGGTCACTGACAACATCACACTTACAAATTAAACACTTCTCAGCCATTGTTTATAGGAACATCTTCTTCGTAACAACTGCAAATAAGCACTCCACTGTATAAGCATGAGCTCAATGAAGTTATTTTGTTTACTCAAGTATGAGAACTGGGCAGGAAATGCTGGGGAGATATAGTCTGTTTGTAAACTGAAAAGCAGTGCTCACGGTGGGGGAAGTCACCTTACCCAGAAGAACATTACAACTGCCTTACAGGATGACTAAGAATCAATTTCCCCTCTAGCAGTGTAGAACAGCGTGCCGAGATTTATGTAGATTCTGTCCATATGCATTTCTTGCATTAGTATTATTAAAAACCCATATCTGTATTCCATGTACTGTTAACACACACTGTGGAAAATAAACACACCCAGAGCATGTCTCTGTGTTGTGTTGCCAGTGATAAATAAGGGGTGCTGTGGATGGGTTGGTATAACTTTGTGAAACACCCTGTAGTTGTTTTTTGTGACATAGTGGGGGAGACAGAATGGGGACTCGCCTGCTCGCTTTTCAGTTCGCTGACCTACAAAGGAGGGAAGTGCGTGACTACAATCTGGCAACCTACTTTCCCTCATGCTTATAGCCTCAAACGCTGACTTTCTATGCTGGTCCATCCCTAGAACACAATGTATCCCTTAATAGGTTTCTATTGCACTTAGATGTGGTATACACATTTAATATTTGTCCTTAATCCATTTCACTTAACATCAATTTTATACCATTGAAACCCTATTTTTAACCATAGTAATACACAAGTAGACTTTTATGGCATGAATCACACTGTTGGATCGTTGGTGACCCATTTAAATATGAAGTAAATTAATGTATTTCAACTTTTTTTATTTTGATGTTTTTTTCATTATTTTCAATGATCTATAGAGTTATATAAACACTTTTCTCCAGCATTTATGAGCTTATACATCTGTAATCTGTTTACTGTAGTTTCTTTGTCAGAAACTGCTATAAACTCAACCCATACGTTTAAGCTCTCCTTCTCTCAAATCAAAACTAACCGAATGTATAAAAGGTACATACTTTTTAACTTCAAAAATAAACTGACACAAAATACTTTATCTATGTTCATTTAAACAATTCTGTGATAGTCGGGCTCTGTTATTTTTGCATTCACCATAGATCACTTGTCAGGGTTCTGTACACAAACTGCAAGAACAAATCACACACTTTGTTTGCCCTTTTCTGTATTTGTAAAAACATGTTGTACACCCCTTCTTACTGGCACTTGATTTCATCTGAAAAAGTAATCTGAAATTATTATTTTCATTTGAAACATTAAGCTCCTCATTTTTTGTTCCTTATTAGCAGTGTACCAAATTTTAATTCCTTGTTCTCATACTAGCTCAGTAGAAAGGGTTTCTGAACCACTTGTGGCCATTCTCTCCAAAGACAACTTTCCTAGAGACTGGTTTTTCACTTTTATAATTAAACTCTCCCTTAAACTCACCCTTGACATCATCATCCTAACCACCAACACAAGTTTCTTCAGACTCATTGAAGTCACTGTAGTTTATATTGTCCGTTTCTGTATCATCGTTCAATATTTTTAAAAATTTCTTCTGACAAAATGCCGCAGCATGAATAAGCCATTCTGATGGTTGAAAATTTTATAAAATTAATAATAAATGGTCAATAATGGAGGTTAATACCTTGATCAGTATTTTAACAACTATACATGACATTTATTTTAAAATAATGCAAGGTACTTTATGTACAATGCTGTTGCACAAACCACACCTTGGGCTCGTATGTGACCCTAACACAAAAATACAGCACAACAACACATAAAATTCACTTGACTGATGTTGGCGTCTCAATAACTACACAAACACTGAAGGTAGACTCCATGCTGACATCAAATGGTGCATTCATAGTTATGATAGTAAAATGGCCATGTTGTGTGTGTAATGATCTGCAATGCTTCCATCCCACGCAACACAGAAACTATTAGTCTTCAAGAAAAACGGAAGAGGGCCTTTTTTGCAGGAAATTTAATGTAGTTTAACTTTTACTCAAGAAAAACATAAAAACTGATCTTTAAATGCTCCCCATCCCCTCACTCACACTCAGTCAGAATTTTTAGTATGTTGTTCATGGCACTCCCTCTCACCATTGTACCAAAATTTGTGAGTGCATGAATTCCCCCCCCCCCCCCCCCCCCCTGCAATCAACCTTTTTTTTGGTCTTTGTTGACTGGGCTACGCAACTCGATATTGGTTCTAAATACTTCAGCAACATGTTGTGAATGAATGTAGTGACTGATGACTGATATCCCCCATAGCCAAATTGCAGATTCCTCATATGCGATCATTCCACATTACATACAAAGTGTTACTCCTAAGAATCTGCATCTCATGATTTAATTCAGTTATGATTTGTTTACTGCAAACTTGAAGGCAACTACAATTTCATTTTTCCTTCTGCCCATCTGGTTATCTTAATATCTGGATGATTTTTTGTCAAGGCATAACTTGATATAACTACAGTTTTACCTGATAACATTTCCTCATTGATAATTGTTCCATATGAACATCAACAAAAGCAAAACAGGGATAATGGAATGTAGCCTAATTAAATCAGGTAATGCTGAGGGAATTATATTAGGAAATGAGACACTTAAAGTAGTAAATGAGTCTTGCTATTTGGGGAGCAAAATAATTGATGATGGTCGAAGTAGATAGGATATAAAGTATAGACTGGCAATGGCAAGGAAAGCGTTTCTGAAGAAGAGAAATTTGTTAACATCGAGTATAGATTCAAGTGTCAGGAAGTCGTTTCTGAAAGTATTTTTATGTAGTGTAGCCATGTATGGAAGTGAAACAAGGACGATAAATAGTTTGGACAAGAAGAGAATAGAGGCTTTCAAAATGCGGTGCTACAGAAGAATGCTGAAGATTATATGGGTAGATCACATAACTAATGAGGAGGTATTGAACAGAAATGGGGAGAAGAGAAATTTGTGGTACAACTTGACTAGAAGAAGGGATCGGATGGTAGAACATGTTCTGAGGCATCAAGGAATCACCAATTTAGTATTGGAGGGCAGCGTGGAGGGTAAAAATTGTAGAGGGAGACCAAGAGGTGAATACACTAAGCAGATTCAGAAGGATGTAGGTTGCAGTAGGTATTGGGAGATGAAAAATCTTGCACAGGATAGAGTAGCATGTAGAGCTGCATCAAACCAGTCTCTGGACTGAAGATCACAACAACAACAATTGTACCATCTGCAAAAAGTCTGATATTTCAGCTAATATGATAGTAGGTCAGTCACATATAACACAAACAGTAGCACCTTCATCATAGTTCCCACTTAAAACCTAATATTACAACTTGGTCTACGGCTAGTTCTCCAACTAGGATAATGTGCTGTATTCTGTTTGTCAAGAAGTTCTCTAAACAATCTTAAATGTGACTCCACATTTAAAATAAAC
Source organism: Schistocerca americana (assembly GCF_021461395.2). Taxonomy (NCBI): domain Eukaryota; kingdom Metazoa; phylum Arthropoda; class Insecta; order Orthoptera; family Acrididae; genus Schistocerca; species Schistocerca americana. Next base: position 887,546,137 of record NC_060130.1, on the reverse strand, counting down.
ATGTTTTCTTTATCATATGTCACTGAATCAGAAGGTTCTTGGGAATCAGCACACATAAAACACAATCAGTTACACCCATTGATAGCTTTGCTCATATCATATTTGAGTTCATATCCACATGAGGGGTTGGGTTGGGTTGGTTGGGGGAGGAGACCAGACAGTCTCATCGGATTAGGGAAAGACGGGGAAGAAAGCCGGCTGTGTCATTTCAAAGGAACCATCCCAGCATTTGCCTGGAGCGATTTAGGGAAATCACGGAAAACGTAAATCAGGATGCCCGGATGCGGGATTGAACCGTTGTCCTCCCAAATGCTAGTCCAGTGTGCTAACCACTGCGCCACCTCACTCAGTATATCCACATGATTTCTGTTCTCAGAATCCATGTTGGTTGGCACAAAGGTCATCAATTTTCTACTCCATATTTAACCTAACAGGAACTCTGCCACCTGTGGAGATCTTGTACATTTTAAGTGATTTTAACAGTTGTTCAACATCATTAATATTGATATCTATATCATCAATCTTTGGAATAGCACCTCAATTGAATGCATCAGCTTTTCTTGATTTTCCTTTGTGACACAACAGAGTAGAGAAGAATTCGGAATTTTGGTTTTGTCAACAATAACTGCCTGGTTATATCTTTTTTGGGTGTTGACATGAATAACAAAGGATAAAATGTTCAAGTTTCCTGCAATAGGATTCTGCCGTAGCAATTACTTAAAAATTTGTGCATTGCCCTTTGGAAGCCAAACTTTTATTAACACTTGGCTATCTGTGCTGGTATGCACTGCTTTGCACCTACTGTAGAACAGGCATTGTTTCTGAAGACACTACCAAATATTGCTTGCATACAATAATGGATTTCTGACAACTATGACTACTCTGATTTCTACTTTGTTTTCCAGAGCTTTATCAGCTATTCACTTAACACTTTTGTGACAAACTCCAAGTGCAACTTGGGCCATGGCACTGCATTTAAATGACCACACTCAAGAGTGTTTTGGGGTGGCATTGTTCACAACCTGTGAGCCACCAATCACTGGAAAACTGGAGTGCTTTCATATGACAAGAAGGTATGAACATGTCACTACCCATGCCTTGAAAGTTGCTGCCCTCTGCTGTCAGTTTATAGTTGAATTATTTTGATAGAAGCAGAAGCAAACTTAATAGCTGCTTTGCAAATGACTGAGCCATTGTGTGCTTGCTTTACCATGATATTCTTGCATGCACTTGTTATGTTTCTATGTTTTTCATAATTCTGCCCCAAATATTGAGTAAGAAAATTTGGAAACTAGAAGAAGAATTGAATGATTTTGGATTGGAAGAAAAATGAGTGGAAACAGTCTGACAAAATTAGTGAAGGACTCTTTCAAAAAGGCACACCACGAAATTGTTCCTAGTGCAACTATCAGCCATAGGCTTGTAGGACAACACTTTCAGAAAAAATTCCTGCAACAGAGATGAAGCAGCATCCAGCATGGGTCTGAAAGATTTGCTCAGAGAAGATGAAACACTCTACTGGCACAGCAAGTAGAAAGGACACAAGCTGATATTATCCTTATTGCAACATACTTCTCTGCAAGCCAGAAACTTTCCAGCTTTTCTGTACAAAAGCAAATTTTTTGAGAGATTGCTCAAGAACTCACCTCACACAAGTTGTACTTTCTGTCACTGTAAAACTGGTAGCTTATCACAAAACTAAAATAATGATAAAAAATACACTTTGGAGCATTTTTTCTTATTTAATGTGTATTGCTCTTTAAGCTATATCAAACACTGACATGCCAGTAACATTTTAAATAATGGCATAAGTAGCTGGATTTTGGGGCCCAAAATTTTTCAAAGTGGTTGAATCTCAAAGTGCTAATTGTGATCCATAGTTTCTCTACCTGTTCTTTGCATCAATTAAATTATTCTAGATTTCATTTGAGAAATTGCCTGCTTACTTAATTTACTGAACATGTAAACTTTATGTTAATTTTTGTATGATTTCATACATTGGTGATCACTGTTACTACAATGCAACACAATCACTGATCTCAGTCTGTATGGGAACATTCCAAAGAAGTCATATGTGTTTGTTATCAACAAATGCAATATAGTTCTGTAATGGGTGAGTATCTGAATTATCTGTTTGGACAGCATCAGTTTTCCTTGATTTTCCTTTGTGACTGAACAGTTTAAAGAAGAACTGAGAATTTCAGGTGTGTCACCAATAACTAATGTAGTCACTTTTTCACATGTTGATATCAATAAAAAATGATAAATAGTTCAGTGCAATAGGCCCCTGCTATAGAAGTTACTGAAAAGTTTTCGCAATGCACTTTAAAATCATAGAAAAATGTTTTAGAGAAATTTCACATGCAGTCAGTTCTGTGATTCCACTTCCAATGTTGTAATTTTCTGTTTACAAAAATTGTACAGAGGTTAAAATCTTTCCAACTATTAGTTTATGACTTTGTAGTGTACACACTTATGAACTCGAGCTTTCATTAAAGTTTACAGTTAATTCCATAGATGAATCAGGATCATTGTTTGGAATCTGATACGTGTATTTTAGAGTCACCTGTAGCATGTTCATCCTGACTAGGCAAAGAGTTATACAATTTAAAACAGATGGCAAGTTGGGAAATCCTATTTTTTCAAGCCTACAGCCCAAGTTTATGAAATTATTATTAGGTTGTCACAGAATAGTTGAAATTTCTGTTTCAGGCCTTCCACTCGGTTCTAAATTAGAGTTCCACAGCCAATTCTTCAGACATGTTGCAGATTGTGTTCCCCATTTGTAAAAGATAATCCAAGCTGGTCATTTCAATTTTCTCTGCCAGTACCTCTGAGTCCAGACAACAGGTATCATTATACCAACGGGGACAACAAAATGCAAATGGCTACACTCTGTGTTAGTGTTTGTTCAAAAAATAGCCAAAAAGGAATGAAAATTAGGGCTTAACATGCCATTGGCATTGAGGGCATTAGAGGTGGAGTACAAGCTTGGATTGTTTTCAGAGATGGGGAAGGAGACTGGCACTGCCCTATCAAAAGAACCATTCCAGCATTTGCCTCAGCCAATTTAGGTAAATCACAGAAAACCTAAATCTGGCTGACCAGATTTAGATTTTAATAGTTGTCCTCCCAAATGCGAGTTTAGTGCTTTAACCACTGTGCCATACAAAATAACAATGTTGCCATAGAAAAAGAGGATATGACATCAAGGAATCCTCACAGAATTTAGAGCTGCCACAGCTCCAGCCCTGTTGCAAAAGTCTTAATTACTTCTGTTTTATCAGCAATGTGACACTTACCTGCATGGACAAGGGAAGAGTTTTACACAGAGGGTAAGAGGCTGGCTACAGCCTGATGCAAATTCAAGTAGATTCATACAAGACCTCAGAATCACCAGAGCAGGTTCCTTTACTACAAACTCATGCAGCAACAACCACTGATTGTAAACACAGCTTTGCACACATCAATATGTCAGTGAGACACCCACATGGTGTCCCTTGAGGGGCATGCAAGTTAAATAAATGAAGTCACTAGTGAATAACAGAGGTGGCAGTGGAAAAAGGGACTGCTATGGCATAATGACAAGACAACATGCCCTAGGCGATACAAAAAAGATGAATATGGATCAATAACAGTGAGAGGGTGAAGCCCACCACACAAAAAACAAATCAACCTAGTGGTTACACTTATGACATCAGCCAACCAAAAAACCCACAGCATTAATGATGGGCTTATGGGACAAATTCATGCAAGGTGTGCAACTGCAATTTGCTGTTGGGCACACAGATGGGGTTACCTGGTGACGAAAGAACAGCCATGCTCCCTGGATGGTGACACAGTGGAAGAGAAAATAATATGAGTAGCAGCACATGGCAGTCGATTTGCAGCAATGTGGAGGTTGACAGTGTGCATGAAGAGGAAATTTTTAAGTATGCATAACTAGACAGCATTTATTGATATGGACCATAAAGATGTTAAAGTTAGTACAATAGCCCACAATCTATCTGTTCATGGAACTACTGTATGGCATGAAAAAAATAACTTATACCTGAAATGAAAAGCATTTATTGGAGCAAAGACCTCATAGAAAAGAGAGCTTGTCATACTTAGTCATCTATCAGAAGGAATTAGTTTCAGAAATGGCAACAGATTTAAAATAATTCAGGAAAAAATATGTAGTTTTAAAGTCAGTCTTTATATGAGGCAGGGAATATGTGGAAATCTGCTGAAATTATGAACAGAAATGGAAACAACATAAGTTGGAAGAGTAAAATTCACCTTGTATTACAATATGGAATTTGTACAGACAAATAACGGTGACATTAGTCAAGACGGTATGTTTGTGAGAAGAGTGGAGTGGCAGCAGAGGTGGGGGTGGGGTGAGTTAGGCTACAGTTGGGGATGTCAGATCCAGAACATAACAGAACTTAATGGGTTGACCAGTGTAAATTTCATAAATTGTTTAAGTAAGCATGTAGTAGTAACAGGAGCAGAAGTACAGATAATGAAATACTTTACAAAGGTATGCAAATCCCTTGCAATTTTTACAAGTATTTTTGCTACCCAGTTTAACACAGTATTCCTCACGGTATAGAGAGATAGAAATAACATTTGGATGCAGACTGAGTATGCTGGTAGAAGAAATTTATGGCAAGGAGGGAAAATAACAGTTTAACGTTCTGTTGACAATGAGGTAATTAGAGATGAGCAACAAGCTCAGACATGACAAAGATGGTGAAGGAAGTTATCTACATCCTCTTAAAAACAAGTCATCTCAACATTCACCACAATCAACTTATGGGAACAATAGAAAATCTAAATGGTTGGTTATTTGTACATAATACCTGCAAGTCCAATGCTCTGATCATTCATTGGGCATTGCTTTAAATTTCCAGAACAAAATCTTATTGGCTTTTAGTAAATGAAGTTTCCTTACTGTAGTTTAGTATTTATATATATATTTATTTTAAAATATATAGGATAATACTTGTAAGCTGTTAAAACACTCCACTGCCTAAAAACTTTATGTGAATCAATGTAAAAATACCTGTAAATGTTTTATATGAGTGAACAAATAAAGTCCACATGAAAGTCTTCCCACATTTAGGATGAAACTGACAAAAATACTGTGCCATCTGGGAGCTCGCAGTACTGGTACATTCTGTCACATATGTGCCGTCTGGTGACAAAATACCATGCTACAAACATAGGGGTTGTCAAATGTTCTTAGCCAGTGGACAACTTGAGCAATATTGCCAATTAAAATGCATTAGAACTCTTAGTACTAGTACAAAGGCCACTGGAAAAGGTGCTGCTCGATTGACAATATAGTTTTGTCAGTCAAAGAGGTAACCACTGTGACATCGTAATCATTTTTTGAACAAGTAAAGACATTGTGTTGTTATAAGTAGGATCCTGAAGCTAGCAGAAAAAAAAACTGTGCCCTCCTTGAAAAGTAAACTGAACAACCATACTACTCCACATCTATGAAATTGAAACTATTTTTGTTGCACTGGATAATACAGAACATGTGGTAGTGTCATTGTCTCACTGAGAACTAACACTTGCAAAGTGTATACAAATAATAGAAGTATGTGGACTGTCATTTAGTCTTGTATTTGACAATGAGTTAAGGAAGTGTTCAAATGTGCCTCAAACTTTGTACTATGGACCACACTATTTTTAAGCAATCAGATTAAAGGAAAGGGTGTTTGCAAGTGGAATTCCTCCATTGTTATGAGGAAATAAGCGAGGTGGTGCAGAAGACACTGGACTCATATTATAGGGGACGTTTGCTCAAATCCCCCCAGGTTGTTTTGGTTTAGGATTCCAGTGATTTCCATAAATCACATACAGCAAATGGCAGGATGATTCCTTTGAAAAGGAAACGACTGATTTCCTTCACCAACTCAACCTTATGCTTCATCACTAATGACCTGATTATCGATGGTACATTAAACCTTAATCTTCTCTTCTTTTTTGTTGTGAGGAGATTTAAGTAATGAAGCTAACATGGGTGAAATGCGAAAGCTGGCACTGGTCTCACAGACCGTCAGTACAGGTGAGCATTCATTAAGCTGTTAGGTGTATCCAGTCATATTCAGTAGGATGAAAATTCAAATCACCATGTGGCCATCCAGATTTACTTTTTCTGTTGTTTCCCTACATTCCTAAAGGCAAATACCAGTATGATTCCTTTGAAAAGGGCACAGCTGATTTCTTTCCCCAATAAGAGTTTGTGCTTTGATTCTAATAGATTTGTTTTTGTGCTTTGGTTCTAAAACATTTGTTTTTGACAGGACAGCAAGCAATAATTTTCCTTCTTCCTTCAGTCAGAGATTATCATCCTGAATGAGATGAAAAAGAGACTGAAAATGCAGCTTTTTGTATTTTTAAGTTCTATGTACTTACAATTTTGGTGCTCATGTAGTTTTTTCCCTCTTAGTGTATTGTACAAGTTTTCTTTCAGGTATTTTGTGTTACTGGATGGTTCTACATTTTTTGCACATTTCATTCCATGTATCTACCTCAGCTAAACTGAATGAATGAAGTACTGCACCCTATCTGGAGTGAGATTTGGCATAAGACTCACAGCCACCCAACACGGTGTCATATGCCTTTCGTGATGTCAAACACTACCCGTAACAGACACACACTAACCTCAGCCAATATTTCATTATGCACAAGCTATCATTGACAGTAATTATTGTAGGACTCCTGTGGAGGATCACAAAAAAGAGAAATATTAAAGGAGTACCTCTCAAACTAAGTCAACCTCATTTTTTTATTATCTGTGCAGAAATTTGACCTGCAGAAGCTAATGTGGAGTGAAAAAGTGTATGCAATGGCTTACAAAGGTATGGATGTTGAGAAATTTATTACCTATCTGTCAGCAAACATTTGAGTGTATTGCGTATGTTATTAACAACAGTTAACATATACACATTCACATCTTTGTGTGTGAATATGTATGTATTACTAGCATTGTCACATGCATCTTCAGTATTGCATGTCTGACTTCTCCCTAACAACCTGGAAAAAGGGAAAGAGTCTGATGCTAATTCAGTGTACCAGACTGGATGCCCTAGCTTTACACAGGCAACAAGTTATATAAGAGCAATAGCCCCAAACTTCAGATTAATATTCAGCTGTCAACCACCACACACACACACACACACACACACACACACACACACACACACACACACTCTCTCTCTTTAGCTGAGTACCCAGCATTATTTATTTTAAGCTTCTATTAGTCCAGCTTCTACTCTCCCCCCCCCCCCCTCCTCTTATACCCTCTTTCTGTCTATCTCCTCCTTCATCCCCTCTCTGTTCATCTCCTCCTCCATCCCCTCTCTGTTCATCTCCTCCACCCCACTCTCTCTGCCCATCTCCTCATCTTTCCCTTTTTCTATCCAATTCCTCCTCCCCTATTTCTTCCTCCCCCTGTCTCTGTCCATCTCCTCCGCTCCCTCCCCCCCCCCCCCCTCTGACCATTTCCCCCTCCCACTGTCTGTCCATCTCCTCCCTCACCTCTTCTCTCTCCACATTACCATGCTCACCCCAAAAAGAGGTTAGTGGTTCTTACACACACAGTATTTCTTTCCAGACTGTAACTAATACGTGTACCAGATTTGATTGGAATCATTCCCGGTGTTTAGGATGAGCTTTTTCACCCATGGCTTTACCCATATACGTTCTTTTCAAATATATTTTAGACATATTTCACATGTGTTTCTACACGTATTTAAGCTGTATCTCTAGTGAACTTTGCCCTGCAGTTTCATTTTCACGCAGCTCAATGTTTATGCACCATGTCTTCTTAATTATATACTGTACAATGACATAATTTTGCAGATACATCCAGTGATATACGTGGTTACTGTACATGAAACGTGGTGTGAACAGAAATACATCATGCATTATGTGGCAGCTTTTCTTACACCACAGTGTTTATGACGCATCTCCTGCACTATGTGACATACATCATCATACTTTACTCCCTCTGTAAAGTGCTGTGTATAGAATTAGTAGCAATGAAGTAATAAATTTAAACCTCTTCCATGATACAGCTGTTTTTCATGCATCTTAGTGTTTATGACATTATATCTCCTGAACTGTGTGTCATACAATGGTACAATTTTTCTGGTACATTCAGTGATATATGTGAATGCTGTCTCCAAAATGTGTCGCAGATACAGTTAGTAGTACAGAAGTAATACATTAAAACACCATGGTTCCTGCAGCAGTTTTACTATATGAAGAGCAAAAATGTAGTAAATAATAAACTTTTTTCCTTTTATGTTTTGTGGGGAGTTCAGTGGCAAGAAAAAATTCTGCAAAGGTTTGAAATTATGTGTAAAGCTTGTTGCAAGTGCTCTCATTCTCAAATACTGGATGACTAAACTATGGGTAGTCACATGTTATGGGCTACTTTACTTTTTCACCCCCCACCCCTTTAATAGGTAGCTAGTTCTTACCACCACATCAATGATTTCCACAAAGTAAGTGACATGTGTACCAAGTCTGGTTGAAACACTCTCACTCTCTCCTCCAGTTTTATAATATGCATTGATACATAAGGAAAAGGACTGATTTAAATATCTGTGAAAGATAAGATACGAAACTTAGAATTTGTATAATACGCATGTGCTCTTCATCGGTGTTGATTTCATACAAAATACTTAATGTGCTCTACTAGTAAAATTTTGAAAATTTGATGCTTTTCTCTAATACTTATTGTCCCAACTGTGCAAAAGAAACAATTCACAAGTCGGCTACAATGTTTAAGAAAAAAAGATAAAATCATAAATTCACATTTACTTTTTGCACTAAGCACACAATGTGACACTTTCTATTCTAGTGTATCAACAATGGTAGCAACAGCTTCAGTTTATTTATTATTTTTATTGTGGTCTTCAGTCTGAAGAATGGTTTGAAGCAGCTCTCCACACTATTCTGTCCTGTGCAAGCATCGTCACCTGTGAATAACTACTGCAAATTACATCCAATTGAACCTACTTATTGCATTCATCTCTTTGTCTCCCCCTACAATTCCCACCCCCCCCCCCCCCCCCAAACTTCCAACCAATACTAAATAGGTGATCCCTTAAATTGGTGATCCCCTGATGTCCCAGAACATGTCCTATCAACCAGTCCCTTCTTTCAGCCAAGTTATGGCACAAATTTCTTGTCACCCCCAATTCTATACAGTACCTCCTCATTGGTTACATGACCTACCCACCTTATCATCAGCATTATTCTGCAACACATTTCAAAAGCTTCTATTCTGCTTTCATCTGAACTATTTATCATCAACGTTTCACTTCCATACAAGGCTAAACTACACACACACACACACACACACACACACACACACACACACTAAAATCCACAACCATGCCCAGAGGCCTGCACAATGCCAACCAGCCACTGTGTCATCCTCTGCCATGTGGCATCGTTCTTATGCAGTATGGTTGGGCATGAGGTCAGCACACTGCACTCCAGACCACTGCTGGCTTCCCATGCCTTGGGGACACTATTCATTCTAGTAGCTCCTCAGCTGGCACCACAATACTGAGTAGATCCTGTTCCAGTCTTCCCACCAAGAAAAAACACTGGCAGCACTGGGAATTGAACTGGGCCCACCACATTGCAGTCAGATATGTACTCAACTACTAGAGGAGAGAATCCAGGGTGGATTTATTCATCCATTATTGATGATGAAAGGAAATGTTCCATTGCACAAGGGGCAAAGAACTGTCATGGAAATAATTCATGAGTTGTCAGCATATTTTCTTTGCTGCTGTACAACACACTAAATATGGTCTTGACACTATGGTTACAACATTGATCAAAGCATTTCCTTCATTTTGTATGCAGTATTTTATGAAATCTAGGTATTATTTTTTGAATGATATGTTATCTATGTTAACATCAAGTGTGCACTTCATCACTAAGACCTTCGCCAACTTCACTCACCATTACACATATAAAACTAATGTTACAAAAAGAAGACCCAACTTTTCAGCATGCCATACCAAGCTACATCTCTTCAGTCACATGTCCCAATAGACTATCAATTCCAAGAGCATGCAACCAAATGCGTCAAATGATCATGTAACCACAAACTCCTTTCATCATCTGCATAAACTGTATTATTAAAAATATTTTAAGTGACTAGTGAAATTTATTCTCATTGGATTTCATACCTTTCATCCTTACACAGTACAAGAGTAAATATCTTCTCAAATACTTCAGCACATATAACATCCAAAGATCACCATATATACATACAGTCTGTGCACCTGTCTTGTGGCAGCCACTCATTGATTTCTAGTGTTCAGTGTGATATGGACAGTTGCCTCATGTGGTTGTAAGTCAGATCTCATCACATGGTAAGAGCAGAGATATCTGTGACCATGGCTGTGCCATTTTTTAATCCTGCCAACTGTGAGGTGTGAGATAATATTAATTTTCTGCTGGGGGAAATATTAGACCCTGTACATTCACTGCAGACTTGTTACTACTTATGGTGAAGGTGTAATAAAATCACTGTGGGTGCCATACATGCTCACAGATTCCCAAAAAACTACAAGAATGGGTATTGCATTAGTGTTCTTGGAGTGTTACGAATGGGACGCCAATGCATTCATTGACCAGATTTTTAAAGGAGACAAAACATGGGTTTCTCATACCATCCCCACAATGGAGCAACAGTTTATGGAGTGGTGTCATCCCCAGTCGCCTCAGAAGCCACCCAACACAACAATCAATAGTGATACATACTGTATTACCCTTGAAGTCTTTGCCAGACTATCCAGAATCTTCGAAGAGGCGAGCTCTAACATGGAATTGTTCTGTTGCACAACAATGCATGTCCACTTACTGCCCGACAGACACAAGCTTTGCTGCATGAGACAAAATGGTTCAAATGGCTATGAACACTATGGGACTTAACTTCTGAGGTCATCAGTCCCCTAGAACTTAGAACTACTTAAACCTAACTAACCTAAGGACATCACACACATCCATGCCCGAGGCAGGATTCGAACCTGTGACCGTAGCAGTCGCGCAATTCCAGACTGTAGCGCCTAGAACTGCTCGGCCATCCAGGCTGGCTGCACGAGACATTCCAGTGGGACATGTTTGAGCATCCTGCTTACAGTCTGGACCCTGGCACTGTCAGACTCTTTCCTGTTTCCAAAACCGAGGAAGCACCTTGTTGGTAAACACTTTGCAAATAACGAGGACTTGAATAACGCTGTCATGACCTGGTTGAATAGCCAGGTGGTCACATGGTATGGAGAGGGTATACGCAAACTGGTGCCAAGGTACGATTAGTGCATTAATGTCCAAGGTAACTATGTCAAAAAGTAGACAAAGTATGTGCCAAAATGTGTAATTCAGTTTCTGTATTACTGTGAAAGAGTATCTTGGTATGGCAAAACATTCTTTATTTTCTGGGTGGTTCTCATACCTTCAAAATGTGACAGTGTACACATGTGCTATCAGACAATTTTTTAACTGCAGTCTCACATCATTTACACAGCACTAATGTCTCTGATAATATAATGCAGGATTTCTCAGCTGTTGTTTACTTTCTTGGTGACATATGATTTTTGCGACACATGCCATGGACTAAAGCATAACTTTCTTCCTGTTTCATTTCTTACTCAGAGAGAGAACGTCAGAGGCTATGGAGAAAGATTTTTAAATGTTATGTTTTTAATTGATTTGAAATATAAATATTTTGAACACTTTACTATAGGCAAGAGCAGCTGAACTGCTTATTACCATCTCTTTTAATGTTGTCCACTTACAAACTAGAGCCCCATGAAACAGGTGATGTCATAGCACTTTTTCACACAAGAACATATCAAATCAGACACTGCCTCATCACAATTTACTTTCAATAAGGCAACAAATTCTGTGAGAAAACTGATGGCATGGTTACAGGAACCCAGTCATGATATGAATTTCTACTTGATTGTTTTTGGCTAATTAACCCTTCAGACAACTAAGCACAAAATATTTCCAGAACAAATCTTTCACTCTGTACTGGGGTATGTACTGTTTAAAAACTTAGCAGAATTACATCTAAAACAATTTGTCAGACCAACATCCTCAACTGAAACCTTGCTTTTTATGAACACAGCTTCAATTATGCCAGTATTACTATACTACTTTCCAAGCTTCACAGAAGTTTCTCCCACATACCCTGTGGGTCTAGCACTCCAGGAAGACAGGATATCGCAGAGGAATGACCTAGCCATATTTTAGGAACTGTTTCCACAATGAATCTTTCACTCTGACATGGCATGCACACTGTTTTGTTATGTTAGCCCCACAATGCATACAGAAAAACTTCTATGATGCTTCAAAGAATGGGAAAGAGATACTGGGAGAATTCAATCTGAGAGGGTAGATCACAAATTGTGCCTAGATTGCTCAATCAGGAAGAGCACTGTACACAAAAGGCAAGGTTCAACAATGGAGTTTTGCTCCAGCAGACAGTTTTAACCTGCCAGGAAGTTTAAAGATACTAGTTTTGGTTACACAGATAAAAATTTCATATAATGGCCTCGTGAACGAAATGAGTGCTCTGAATTTTCATTTAACTGTATAAATTGCTATACACAGTACAGAATACAGACTGGAAAACCAGAACAGATTCCATTTTTAGACGTATAGGTACTCCAAAACCTGATGGAGGTTTTTTTTTTTTTTTTGGGGGGGGGGGGGGGGGGGGGGGACGACTTCACAGAAAATTACTCTCACACAGACTGACACCTCCAGAAACATCTTCTCAAACCATCCCAATCAGAAAATATGACTAACTGAGTGGTTGATCATGTATGAGCTACAGTACTTGGATGAAGTAAAGTTGCTTTCAGAACATATGACTATTCTAAAGAATAGATAAAGGAAGAACAGTAACCTCCAAAACATGGAATTACTGACAAAATAAATGAGTTACAGGAAAAGTTATCCTCCAATTCATAAAGTTTTCTATAACTATTCATGACACAACAACCTAATTTTAAAAAAAGGTGCATAAGTACTTGAATCCTCATAACTATGTGAATGCTCCACAAGTCACAGACAGAACATTTAGAATTCTTCACAAATGTGGTGAGTTGTAAATCAAAACCATTGATAATAGTAACACCACAAAAAATAAAATAATGATCATAAACCAGAGGTCAACCGTCAACAAAAAACCTAATGTCAGAACCACATAATGGTGCAATATGGTGAAAACATCAACAAACTTTTAAACACTGGCTTGTGTCAACATTGCAAACTTGTGAACCAATTATCCCCTGATGTTATTAAAATTGTGTATGTGAGTTTATTGGTCAAAAAATATATTATGTCAAAAGAAATATGGGGATTATTAACAGGTAGGAAGCATGTTAAACGATTAAGAACTTCTGACAAGTAATAAATGTTGGCTAAATAAACAAAACCTCAATGAGGTAAAATGAATATGTCTGGGGTCCAGTATTGAATAAAACAATCAACTTTGGTTTCACTTGTGCTGATGTTATTTGAAAGCTTTATTGAATAATGACATCTATATTTCTAATTATTATAAATGATAATGTAATATAAAATCTTATATGGCTCCAAGGTGTCCAGGTGACACCAAATGTGTTAGAACAAATTTTTGAGGAGGACATCTTTGCTCTTTCTTAGCTCTGCCAACAAATCCAGCTCCCATGTATTCTCTGGGCACTTCATTCCTTGAGGAATGTAGTAGGCAGGGAAGTATGAAATACAATTCACTGGCACCATAAAATTGGAGCCATTGAGGTAAAGGAAGAAAAATCCTCATCCTCCAGTTTGGAGCTTCTGCAAATGTTCAATAGGCTGTGTACATTAAAATTTCCACATTCATTAGGTTTCAAGGTATCCTTGCATAGGTGGACCACAAGTTTTTAGAATTGGCCACAGTAAAAGTACAAATAACTAGATTATTGAACCCTTCAATACAGCAATAAACACGAGAACTGACAAAGAAGCAAACAGAGATTAAGAAAATGAGGGGAATAAAATGTACTAACCATGTCTGGTAAGGAAAAAACCTTGGGGCCAACAGATGTCAGTGGTTATTAGATGGGAATAAACACACACACAAAATCAAAGAACTAAGACACGTGTTGCGATTTCATTATACAAAATGCTAACAAGGCAAATTATCAACTATCATTACATTAACAAAATCCTGATTACACAATACACTGAAATGACAAAAGTCATGGAATAGTGATATGCACATATACGGATGGTGATGCAAGGTGTACAACTTTGCTTCCGCCATTTGCCGATAGGTGGCAGCAACGGTAAGTAGCGGTTGAAAGAAACAGATCGCAGACATCAGGCAGTTAGCTTGCACCTCATTCAACATAACCTCATTCAAACGTTAGTTGATTTGTGTGTGCATCATAAAGTCATTCTTGACTGAAAATGTCAGTTTCGAGCCTAATTCTTGTCATTTGTGGGAGGTGTTACTGTTTTGTTTCAATATAAAGAAAACAGCAGCTGAGTCTCACCGAATGCTCTCTAGTACATAAGGTAAGGATGCCATTGGTGAAAGAACGTGTCATGAGTGGTTTCAACACTTCAAGAACAGTGACTTTAACGTCATAGACCGGCATAGTGGTGGACGAACGAATGTTTTCGAAGATGCAGAATTGGAGACATTGCTGAGTGAAGACTCGCATCAAACTCAAGAAGAATTGGCACGATTAGTGGGAGTGATGCAGCCAGCCATTTCAAAATGTCTCAAGGCTATGGGCATGATTCAGAAAGAAGGAAATTAGGTCCCATGTGAGCTGAAACCAAGAGACATTGAACGGCGTTTGTGTGTTTGTGAACAGTTGCTTCAGAGGCAAAAACAGAAGGGATTTTTGCATCGTATTGTGACCAGTGATGAAAAATGGGTTCATTATGATAATCCTAAATACAAAAAATCATGGGGATATCCTGGTCAGGCTTCCACATAGACAGCCAAACCGAATATGCACGGCTCCAAGATCATGCTCTGCATTTGGTGGGACCAGCTCAGCGTCGTGTACTATGAGGTGTTAAAACCAAGTGAAACAATCACAGGTGCTCATTATTGAATGCAATTAATGTGTTTGAGCAGAGCATTAAAAGACAAACGGCCACAATACAGCGAGAGGCACGATAAAGTGATTTTGCAGCACAACAAAGCTCAACCCCACGTTGAAAAGTAGTCAAAACATACTTGGAAACGTTAAAATGGGAAGTCCTACCCCACCCGCCATATTCTCCAGACATTGCTCCCTCTGGCTATCACCTGTTTAGACCAATGGCACATGGCCTGGCTGACCAACACTTCCGATCTCATGAAGAAGTCACAAATTGGATCGATTCGTGGATCGCTTCAAAAGATGAACAATTTTTTTGACACGAGATTCGTACACTGCCCGAAAGATGGGAGAATGTGGCCAACGGTGCAAAATACTTTGAATGATACATGTGTAATCAATTTGTTTCATTAAACCATCAAATGTTTAGGAAGAAATGGCAGACGCAAAGTTGTACAGCTTGTACTATTGCGTACACAAGGTATAGAGGAGCAGTGCATAGGTGAAGCTGCCATTTGCACTCAGGCGATTCATGTGAAAAGGTTCCCAATGTGATTATAGTCGCACAATGGGAATTAACATACTTTGAATGTGGAATGGTGGTAGAAGCTAGATGCATGGGACATTCCATTTGGAAATCATAAGGGAATTTAATATTCCAAGATTCACAGGGTCAATAGTGTAGTGAGAATACCAAATTTCTGGCATTACTTCTCACCACAGACAATGCAGTGGTCAACGGCTTGCACTTAAGAATCAACAGCAGCAGTATTTGAGTAGAATTGTCAGTGCTAACAAACAAACATTATTCCATGAAATAACATCAGAAATCAATGTGAGACATACTATGAATGTATCTATTAGGACAGTGCAGTGAAATTTGGTGTTAATGGGCTATGACTGCAGACGGCCAACGCGAGTGGCTTTGCTAACAACATAACATCGCCTGCAGAATCTCTCCTGGGCCTGTGACCATATCTATTGGACCCTAGGTGACTGGAAAACTGTGGCCTGGTTACATGAGCCCTTAATTCAGTTAGTAAGAGCTGATGGTAGCGTTTGAGTGTGACAGAGATCCTAAGAAGCCACAGACACAAGTTGCCAACAAGGCAGTGTGCAAGCTGGTGGTGGCTCCATAATGGTGTGGGCTGTGTTAACATTGAATAGACTGGCTCCTCTGGTCCAACTGAACCGATCATTGACTGGAAACAGTAATGTTCGACTACTAGGAGATCATTTGCAGCCATTCATGGACCTCATGTTTCCAAATAATGATGCAATTTATATGCAACCACAATTGGTTTGAAGAACATTCTTGACAATTCGAGCCAATGACTTGGACACCCAGATCACCTGACATGAATCCCATTGAACATTCATGGGATACAATCAAAAGGTCAGTTCATGCACAAAATCTTGCATCGGAGACACTTTTGCAATTATGGACAGCTACAGAGGTAGCATGGCTCATTATTTCTGTAAGGGACTTGTAACGACCTGTTGAGTCCATGCCACATTGAGTTGCTGCACTGCACTGGGCAGGAGGAGGTCTGACATAGTATTAAGAGGTATCACATGACTATTGTCACATCAGTGTATCTCAGTACCCAGACGTTTCAAAGACCAGCCTAAAATGATTTTAAATACAGTGATACACAGAGCTAAAACTGTTTCGGACAAGGACCACTTGGATTTTGGTAGCATGATGACTGACCATTGTTCTGATGTAGGCCATCGAATGCTATATTATTCTGATTGGAAAGGTTACAAACACCGAGAGTATTTCATACAACCTTTAATAAGCTTGTTTTTAAGATTTGTTTCACTGTATGAATTGGAAATAACAGATATGTAAACCTGTGGCACTCTGTATACTGCTTATTAACCACCATCTCCACGAAACTGCAAATGCCAGGTAACACCTTTGTATTACGACAAAGGAGAAAGGCAGAGTAAACTTAATACATGGCCATGGTAAACTCAGTCATGTTTATGCCCAAAAAGCAGGTAGTAGATGTAATAATCGTATACATTCTAGTAGTCTTACAGGTGGAGCACTGTCATATTCTACAAGTCTGTATGTGCCATTGAGTGACATGCCCATTTAGAACAAAAATGGAAACAAAATGTATAGTATATCTCACCTATGCTGCTTATGACACTTCAATGGCAAGTGGCAGTATCCATAAGACTACCTTCCCTGGCAATATCACTATAATTTTCAGCTGTGTTTATCAATTTGTTTCCTTGATAATGTTGACTTTGTTTGTATCCATTCTGACTAATTTTATTACATTTTCTGTTTCCTCAAATCTTCCAAGTATCTCTTCTCCAGTAACTACAGCACACTTTTTTAACATGACCTACGACTTTTCTAGTGTTCTAATTCCACAGGATCAAAAGCTAATGTCACAACATTTAAAGTAAGTAGCTCTCTTGTTCTAGCAATCGGCATTTTTGACTGGTGGTGTGGAGGTCCTGGGTTCAATACCCTGTGACAACCCCAGATTTTGCACAGTGTAAAGGTCTGGAACGAGGTCCACTCAATCTCGTGAGGCCAAATTAAAAGCTGCTTGAACATAAAAGCAGCAAGACTGATGCATACCCCACCTAAGTAGCATCAGATTGAATGGCTTGGACAAAGCTACGTGACACACAACTTTTATTGATTAGCAGCAAAAGCATTGGCCTTTTTTTCTGGCTTTGAAGTGAGAGGCTTAACCAGATCTTACAGTTTTTGCAGTTCTACGGAACTGAGGACTAGATAGCATGGCAGCAGTTGCAAGGGAATCATTTTTTTGCAAAATGTTGCCAATGGAATAAATAGAAGGTTAGAGGAGTTTGGTTTTTCTTCTCTATATGTATTAAAAAAACTTTTCCGTCCATTTCTGTATGATATCTCGAAGTTTTGCTGTTATATAAGAGAAGTGAACATAGAATAAAACTATCACTTGCCTATATGAACCACAACGATAAAATGATTGGCATTTTTGTCAGCAGTACCTTTCACACAGTGCCTCTTAGCCAATATTTATTCACAGTGTAATGTATATGAAGCCACATTTCTTCTAAATAAACTACTGGTTGCTTTAATTCTGATGCTTTATTTCTGTGTAAAAATTAATGTAATATGCCCTTTTCACAAGTATGGCCTCTCAATCAGACATAACGACTCTTTTATAACCAAATTCCACAGCTGGAACAAGTTGTCTCATAGCTTCTTTGCTAGCCCAGAAATGCAATTCTGCGTGACAAAGGCTGTGAAGATTATGCAAACTCCTGGTACTGTTCAAAGAAAATTTTGCCTAATAATACATAAACCCATATCAGTAATGAAATATTTACTGTGTGCATTTTGTTTCTTCCAATTTGGAACAGATATCTAAATCTTGTTCTACTCAGTAAGGTGTACCTCCTTCCGTTAATTTACACATCATTGACTTATTTAACTTTCACTTGTTAACATTCACTTACACATTCCCTCGCACTTGCACATACTGATATTTTCTGTGATCACTTTTTATGCTTGCACAGCGAGCTAACGTGCACGACTTTGAATTGGAATATGCTGTATCTCGTCACAGGTTTAAGTTAGTTCTCACTACAGCCAGATCTACAGTTCACTTTTGTCGAGTAATACACATGCTCAAAGTTCCTCACAAGGAAACCTCCCATCGCATCCCCCTCTGATTTAGTTATAAGTTGGCACAGTGCATAGGCCTTGAAAAACTGAACACAGTTCAATCGACAAAACAGGAAGAAGTTGTGTGGAACTTGGAAAAAAATAAGCAAAATATACAAACTGAGTAGTCCATGTGCAAGACAGGCAACATCAAGGATAGTGTGAGCTCGGGAGCGCCGTGGTCCCGTGGTTAGCACGAGCAGCTGCGGAACGAGAGGTCCTTGGTTTAAGTCTTCCCTCGAGTGAAAGGTTTATTTTCGCAAAGTTATGATCTGTCCGTTCGTTCATTGACATCTCTGTTCACTGTAATAAGTTTAGTGTCTGTGTTTTGCGACCGCACCGCAAAACCGTGCGATTAGTAGACGAAAGGACGTGCCTCTCCAATGAAACCGAAAACATTTGATCGCAAGGTCATAGGTCAACTGATTCCTCCACAGGAAAACACGTCTGTTATATTCTATACAACACTGGTGACGGCATGTGCGTCACATGACAGGAATATGTTGTCGACCCACCTAACTTGTACACTTGGCGAATGGGTAAAAAGACTCTTCTACCTTGTCCGATTTAGGTTTTCTTGTGGATATGATAATCACTCCCAAAAAAGTTAAGAAAACATAAGAGTTTGTCACATAAACTGCAACAAATGAATGCAACAGTTTCACAGTCGCACAGTTTTCCCTGTGCTCTGTGAAAACATATGTTTTGTTACGATGTTTGTTTAGGTGTAGCGTCGCCATACTACCTCACATCGGACGAACGGACAGATAATAGTTGTCTGAAAATAAAAAATTAAACTTTTCACTCGAGGGAAGACTTGAACCAAGGACCTCTCGTTCCGCAGCTGCTCACGCTAACCACGAGACCACGGCGCTCCTGGGCTCACACTATCCTTGATGTTGCCTATCTTGCACACGGACTACTCAGTTTGTATATTTTGCTTATTTTTTTCCAAGTTCCACACAACTTCTTCCTGTTTTCTCGATTGATCTGTGTTCAGTTTTTCAAGGCCTATCCACTGTGCCAACTTATAACTAAATCTGAGGGGGTGCGATGGGGAGGTTCCCTTGTCAGAATCACAGGGTATGATGCCATTATGTGCAAGTGCTGCAGCACCCTTGGTAGGTTCACAGACATTTCCTGGTCTTTTTCCCAACCACACTGTAAACCTATCCAATATTGTCTTGTAGAATCTGGAATTAAATATTAGTTATGAGAATAGGCTAGTCAATAAGAGCAAACACTTCACACTGAAAACATATGTACTGTGCACACATTAATGTAAAGTTGTAGCTGACCTGCCTTCCTCAGGTGTATTCTAAATACATTGAATTTTCCAGTAAATTCCAATATTCCATACATAAATAAGCCTCAGAACCTTCCTGAAATTGCAAATGCTTAGAGATAAATAACTGCAGGAATCAGAGCAATGACCCACACATCACAAGCCAGCAGCCAGCTGTGTCACAGTGGAAAAGGGATAATCGCAAAGGCAGTGGCCAAATCTCGACACACACAAACACGAGCACATATTTCCTTCTTCATTCTGATCGTGTGCAATGGCATAAACAAAGTCTCTCGTGAAACCACTCTGAAAAGACATTTGTTTTCTAATGTGAGATTCATTAATGATAATAAATATAAAAGTACTACAAATAAAGCTTGTAACACAATATTGGCTAGAACACTTAAGTTGGCAGTCTTCGTAAACAAGAGAACAACAAGCACAAAATCTACAACTTCTTGTGTTTCCTATGCTGTCCTGTATTTTACACTTTCCTGCAATTTACACTTTTTTTGGGTCTGTCCATTGAGAAGTGTACAAAGGGTGTTTCTACTGTATTACTCAAACAGGTGACATGAAGGCAGGAAGGACGATTACAGTTCAATGTCCTGTTGCCGAGGAGGTCATTAGAGATAGGGAAAGGATGGGGAAGAACATCGACAGTGCCGTTTCAAGGAATCATCCTGGCATTTGCCTTTAGCAATTTAAGGAAACTGG
This sequence comes from Schistocerca americana, assembly GCF_021461395.2. NCBI lineage: Eukaryota > Metazoa > Arthropoda > Insecta > Orthoptera > Acrididae > Schistocerca > Schistocerca americana. The sequence continues at coordinate 887,525,328 of NC_060130.1, read as the reverse complement.
AGAAAAATCTGGATGGCTAGACACAGATTTCAACTGCCATCTTCCAGGCAGTGAGTCCAGGGTTTTATCACAGAATGGAGAGGATGAGGTCACAACAAAAAGTAGGAAACAGAAAAGTGTAACGGGCTAGACACAGGATTTGTGAGACAAGTGACCACAAAATCTATTGTGGTGACATTCACATATAAAAGATTCTTGGTGTTCTACCCTTCACAAAATCAGAATTTGATTGTAACATGCTATATTACATACATTATTGCCAGTTACTGAGGTGAACATTTGTTTCTTGTAAAACTCCTTCACAGAGCTATCACATCCTCAACTGATGGTACAAAATATTTTTTCACAATTCTGGATCAATACCCATTCTTTTCCTTCTACACCAAAAGAACTAGTACAAATCTGCACAAGTGGCAAGCCTTTTAATACATACAATTACTCTTGGGTAACTGGTGTTAGTAATGTATAATGGACACTAAGCACTTCACACGAAGACAGCAAATCAAATTTTAATAGGAACAATAGTGAACGAGACAGTTTCTTCTTTGTCTATCTGTAATATTTCTGGTTTGATGTTGGAAAGCTCTTGCATTTGCACATGCAATATAGTATGCACTTCATTATGAACTATTCACATCATCATTCAATCAAAACAAGATCGCTGAACATATAAAACACGCACCCACCACATAACTAGAATACAGTCAATTTTGTCTCAACTTATGGTGATGGAGGTTCGCCACACTATCCTTGTGTGGTACAGGTCAGTGAGTGGCATTTTATAAGTGGTTCTTCTAAATGCAAGTCCAGTATGCAACCACTCTGCAAGCACCACAATGATAAATTGAGAGAGGGAATAAAGACAGAGTATGTGTTACAAGATGTTCTCTCCCTCCCCATCTCCCAATTATCTCTCTTTTTTCAATGAATATTCTCTACAGTCCATTGTACTGGCTCTGCTTCATCCATTTTCTCTCCTCCTTCCACCTCCCACATTCTACATCATCATACATAGTAATGCTAAAGTACTGCTATTACAAACAACATTGTTAACAATAGATGATTGCATTCAATTATCATTTATCAATATTTCCATTGTTTTATCATATGAAGCTATTATAGCCATAAGCACCCACTTCAACATTTTAGTCCTCTCCAACAACTTGAATAAATTGTACCCTTAATAAAACATAACTTTCAGAGGCATGGGAGATTGTATACTTTATGACCTACCCCACCATTTAGGACCTACTATGGCTGTCACCATACAATGAAATGAAATTATAGGGCTCATACCAATTAACTAAGGAGTCTCCACATACATTTTTGCCTCCCCCCCCCCCCCCCTCAAGAAAAATCTCTCTGTTTCTCAGTCAACATTTTAAACCATTAACTCATCATACCAACAACAACCAATAAATTACTACTTTTTATTTGCTACCTGTAATATAACTATTATATAAAAAAGTTGCTGGTATTTTTGACATGCAACATTTCACACACAGTCAGATACTCAAATTATGCCTTTCATATAGAGGGCAAAAAACGCTTTCATGTGCGTAATGATCAAACACTGGAAGGAAACCACAACAAAAAAACAATACAGAAGGAATAAAAGGAATAGCAGAACGAGTACAGGAAGATGGAGAAAGACAGTTCATGGACAGAGTTTATTGAGCACATAGTCAGGGATGGCAGGAAGGAAATTAAAAATGAGATTTTGCTCTTACTTGTTTATTCAAAATACAAAGCCACATTTTAAGTACATCCAAATCAAAACTCAGTCTCACAAGTGGAATGTCAAAACCTCAATAAAAAATACTGAATACTCACAAATATTTGTTTAAGTTATGGTGACAAGAACTGCAGCTCTGATTTGTTTCTTCAGCACTGATATAACAGCTGAAGGATCCTTAAGTTTCTAAAAAATCTCTGCAGCATTCTGAGCACCATTTAAATTGTGAAAACCATGAGATACTGATGATACAGGCAGTTATTGCAGCAAAATAACTTTTATAGCTTTGTATTTTTTTCCTCCCTACACAAATACTTATAACTTAGAGAAACAGACAATGTAGCAGAATCTGTATGATTTTTTTTTCAGTAATTGCTAAGTGAATTTAGAGGTGCGCAATTTTTACTTCTTAGGACCAAATATTTTCTGTTTCTGATTTTTTCTTCTTCCCCTAGTGTCAATAACATCCAAAACACAAACTAGATAGCTTATAAACAGTTCATAATGAATCACACAAATATAGTGCACTCAATGGATTACAATTTATTTACACATGACTAATCTCCCTCTGCTACACACAAATTGCAAACCTCGTTCAGGTAGGCTTTGGAGTTTAACAGACATCTATTGTATTACTACATGTCCATACTAATGTTATTTTCAGGCACACACAATTACAAATATCATAACACGGAATGAATTGACTAATGTGCATCTGAATAATAATAAACCGTTATGACTGAAAGCAGAACAGTAAACATTAATAAACTCACAATGTAAGAAGGATTTGACGATATACAGAAGGTTTTCTTCATGTTCTTATTAGTGCTTAGCAACTGGCTCAAATTATGATATTGTTCATATTTATTAAAAGGAAGACTGTCACAAAACACTCGCAGAGTGTAAATGTTTGGCATTATCTATGTATAGATAATGGTGTCATCAATTTTAAACAACAGGTACGAATCATATAGAACATACAGATCTCAGAAAGGAAATAAATGTTACAAGTGAAAATCATTCTGATTTTCACAGAGTCATATCCAAGATGTGATTTTTCCCATCAAAGAAATCCTGCAGATAACCTCTCATATCAATACTACAGTACAATAGTGAAATTAATAAACATTTCATTTTCACACTTTTATGGAAAGAGAGGCAGTCCTTGAGAACAATATTTCCCTCCTGCACAACATAATCAGTGGATAGTTCCCAAGTGTACAGGAAGAGGACCGTTCAAAGCATTCCGTTTTACAAATGTACATATAATAACACATACAGCTGACCTTCTGAAACAACTTGAAATTACCTTTTCTCCAAGATATGCTATCAAAGTAACATTTCATCAGTCACAGTAAAATACTGATACCATTTCACAGCCTTACTATTTAAAATAGTTTAGTTTACCTGATAATATTCCTGCAGCATCAAAAATTAAATTATGTACCATACTACAAGAGTAACTAAACATGAACAACAAATAAAAGTATTTTTGTGCAAGAAATACACATTAATACAAAAACTTTACTTGCTTTATGCTTCTGGAATATATACAGAATGACACAGTTCCACGACACAGTAATTAAATATGAATATTTAATTAAATAATACAAATAAGACAACAAAAAGACAAAAGTCAATAATGTGCTTCTAGTTTGTTGATGAAATACTATTCAATGATTTATTAAATAACTTTTAGTCTAAAGTAAAGCACCCAGCAGGTCTATATGAGGCAAGAAATGAATACTGAGAACCATATAGATCAAGATTCATGATCAAATCTTGTGCATCTTGTACAATTCCCTTTTTTTTCTTTTTTTTTTCTTTTTTGCTTAGTATAGCCCAATTTTACATTCTTGCCTCACATAAGGTTAGGAATAGTGTCTGCCACACTAGACATGCATTTGTAACACTGAACAAACAGTTAAGTGACATCCTTGAAAAATAATTTATTTTGAGAACTTTTATTGACTATAATAATTTTGTGGCACAGTAAAATACCAAGTCCGTGTGGCAGAACCAAAGCATTTTTAAATATTATTGAGTGCATGGCTGGATACCATTATACATGGACACTGCCAAAGGTTCATATGTTATATGCCCTGGAATGTTCAAATCATGCAGCAAATCTACCTGCTAAGGTTTTCTGAGCTTGAGCTAGAGCTAGCCCATCTTCGGTTCACCACGCCATGTAATATATCCCAGATGTGGTGAACTATCAGGTCAATGGCAACTGTAACGCAAAAACAGCACAAGCAGCCCATTAGATCTGGGGAGCAGGGTAGCCATGCACCACAAACTGGAGATTCACAACATTAAAAGTGGCAATCATGCATCTGTAAGCTAACTGATAATATGGTGAAAAGTGTTATTTTATCTAAAATGTAACAGACAAAAGTACAAATTATATATCTGATGTACCAGTTCAGTGAAGTGTGATGCAATACATACAGCTGTGATAAAACCCACATTAACTTACAAGACAGCAAATGCAGGGAAAATATGTATTGATGGAAAAGCATTTTAGAATTTGAAAATCCCATTTTGAGTAAGTAATGTTTACAGTTATTTCCACAAGAAGTAACATCTGTGCCATAATTGATAATCTGAAGTTAGAGCGTGCACACACAGGCATTGCCAGAATTCTAACTGATCCTACATATTTCAACTGACAGAATCAAGATATGTGTGATTAACATTTTCATAACAACTTTGCCAGAAAATGTGTGCTCTGAGTTAATATTTTTCATCATAAATGCTCATCCATCATTCATGACCAACCAATATTACACATGTTGTGTACAATGTTAGCTTCCAATTATTTATCTCACCCATTTAAAAACAAAACTATCTGCAGTTTCTAAAAAGCCAAACACAAATATAGTAGTTAAATGATGTTATTTTAAAACTAAACATTTTAGTAAAATTTTTAAGTGGTCACAAATTTTAGTAGTTAGTTTTAGTGCAGGAGATATCACCACTAAACAATGATGTTTTTACCAGAGAGAAAAATTATTTCACACAGCAAGCTGCTACCTAATTACTTCTCTGGATAAGATTTGCATGAAAACCGAGAATATAGAAAACTACACAAAGTTACTGAACATACCAAAAACAGCATTCCTAGAGTCCTGCTGTTTGAAACATGTGGAACTCAAGCACTTCATTTACTGAAAAATATAATTTCTAATGCCAGTAAATGCTCTTCCTTAGTTTGAGAGCAATTCAACCAAAAACACGTCATTTTCAGCTCATTATCAGATAACTTTCCACATATACTGGTCACTGGCAATGATACTATCTGTTACTGTTCAGTTTACAAGTTACAAAATAAAATTATGCATAACTTTTATGCTACTTTGTGGCAAATTCTAATGTTCATCATATCTTTTTATCAAATTGCCAGAAAAGTTTATTTCTTGCCAGTAACTTTGAGCATTAAGTTTTGTTGTAACTTAAATATTACAGAAATGAAAGTGCTACACCATTACTGGACTGAGAAATGGGTAATGTCTGAGGATGCCTAAGAACTAACATACTACTTGACAAAAGCACTGGAGCACAACTATTTTCCTACGAAAACTCAAATTACATTTGGATTACCTCAACTATGCTGAAAGTACACCCTGTTATTCCAGTGATGCCTGTATCACTTTTAAGCACTCACACCAGTGCAACATAATATATTGGTGAATAAATCCAAGTTGTACATAATTTTTAGTAATTAAAAAGACTGAACTTTTTTGTTTTATTTCCCACGAACTAACAGCCATGAAATAGTTTGCACAGTGGTCCATTAATTTCCTAAGGTTGTGCATACTGCAAAGAGTTAATGCACAAACTGCACAAGCATGCTGCATGGTGGCCATTTCACAGTATAATGCATTGTTTTTTGCACCAATTTAAAGCTAATTATCCACAACACTCAATTAAATGATTCACTTCTGTAAAGAAGACAAGAAAAAGATTCAGTTGCAGTATTGCACATAAAAGACAAAGATTAAGACATAATCAAGAGCTATAACTGTGATGTACACAAAATGGAAAATATGGAAATTGATTAAAACCTCAAAGATAAACTCATACTATTTTTACATTTTACTGCTGCACAAGAAGACCTTTGGAAGCACAGAGACAATAATATGTATATGGCATAATGCAATCAACTGTCAGCTCATTTTGATAGTAGTTATTAAGAAGAAAACATCATATTCCCTCAGTGCAAAAGAAGATTGAAAATAGTACTACTCAGTTAATCTACACAGACAGGGCATTAACTAATACAACTATCTTCCATAGGTAACTGTAATTAAAGAACTGATAAACACATTCTAGCTGGATTGGATAACACCTGGAGTAGAACGGGCTGTCACGTATCAGTAAATTACTGAACTACAAAGATTTCCCTCAAAAATGAAGAAGAAGATTGGAGTCACTTGCAAAGAAGAAAGAAGAGACACACATTGAGAAATGTGGAAGAAAAGAAAGGAGAAACAATTGAAATAAATGTAGTCCATAGCAGCTCATGCTTTAAAGAAAAATTACTCTAGCAGGATACGTCTCTTATATTACAGCACAATCTCGAAACTGTCAATTCTTAACTATTGTCTTGCTGGTTTGTGTTACATAGATGCTCTTTCAAAAACATGTTCTGTCACAGAGAAAAATGAAGTAGTGTGGTTATTTCATAGTGCCTATATTGCTACTTTCTCCTCAGTTAGAATGCCATATGGAGACATTACAAGAAGACTAACTGAAAAGTCAGAAGTCTCTTCTTGCAGTTGCCTTTGCTACCGACACACTGAACACTACATACCATAGAATACACTACTTCTACGACATTGCTACATTAAGCGATAACGATTACAGTCAATCATCATCTTCATAGTGGCTAACACAGCCACAAATCTACGAATGAATCACTACTGTAATGACTGAATTCACGACACCCAGTGATTCATGGCTGTATATGACATTTTCGTGTATTTGGAGATATGCATATGGGATCTGAAGATGGCATAAGATAAAATAACATCTTAAATTATACAGCTGTTGGTAAATTTCATTGAAGTTGACAATTACTTAACTAGCCAATGTCCCCTGTCCACAATAGACCAACAGAGAATAAATTAATGCAGTATTTTTCCACTTAGGCTGTATTTATTTAAAGTTTATCTTCATTATGCAACTAGCTTCCACTTTTTAAGTCATTATTGAGTGTTCAGCTGGCAAAAGGTGCCATATATATGAAAATTTCACCTTTTTCTAACTCAGTAATGACTTAAAAAGATAAAACTAGTTCTGGAACAAAGAAATGTAAAAAATAAATAAAGCCCAAGTAGAAAAATGCCACATTCATTTCATGTCAAAGGTCATCCAACATTTGACTATCTCTGTTGCAGATCTGCATCACATTCATGTTTTCTCTACTTTTCAACAAATGGAGACTACTTATTTGTTATCCCTATGATCAACAGCGTTGCCAAGTTATGCAGATTTAAGATTCTTAGAAATTGTGATGTCTTGAGCAATTATCTAGTGAATCACTTTTTGGGAACAGATTGAAATGGTATTTTCAGGACTACAACTGTAATACCAAAAAACACATTTTAACTTCTCAAATAAAATTCTTGTGCTGAAGACAGGGTGTATAGTGTACTGTTACAGATGGTAGGGAGGAGAGGGGAGTGGTTGTCTTCACGAACATACAAGAGAAACTGTTCTTGATTATCTACAATATGTCTATATCACATTTGTGACACCGCATCATTGTAGCCGTAACTTTCTGGTGTTCAAAAACATTTGAATTTACAGGGTTTGCTCAATATCTAAAAACATATCCCTATATAAACTGGTCTTCAGCTGTTAAGATTGAAGTCAAATATCACTGCCCATTTTAATTTTTCATTTTGTTGAACATGATAACATTATTAACGACTCTCAATCCACCGCTTATAGTGGGTGGGAAAAAAAACCACCACACACACACACACACCTGTCTTCAATCACGACATATATTGTGCGTATGTTCATCTCATTTACACTCAAAGATTTGTCAGCAAATTTGCTTGCAAAAACTTCTTACGATTCTCATTCTCCTCCTCTTATGGAATCTGTGGAAACAGTTATATAAAATACTAACAAAACCCAATTTGTGTCTGACAGTTCCATTCATGCCACTTGGAAAAAGCATTGACAGTTTCAGCAACTGTAGAGCAGAATGTGCCATCCCTAACGTTTACTTTTATTTTCAGCTCCAACCACTCAATTGTAAATTAGCATCTTCCGCCCCACCATGTCATTCTGAAACACTTAATATCAGTTTCCCACAGAACCATTACACATTGCATTACCAATAAAAAACTATATGCCCTCAACTAGGTGGCTCAGTAGATTAAACTAATTCTAGTTACTGGAAATGAAGGGGATTAGTACATATTTTACAACGAGCAAAAACAGTAATCAGAACAACCATATTAACAATACTGAATGTAATGCAATCTGGATTAATATGCAACAAGAAAAAGTTTTGCTGACACCTATTGTCCATGTGCCATACTAAAGATACATCCAGTTTTTGGCACTATCATATGAACGTGAAACTCAGTTACGAGACTAAAGAAATTAAGAGCATACACACATTGTGGTACACCTAGAGAATTGTCAGGTAACTAACACAAAGACTGAGACTCAACCTCAATCCCAGTTAAAGGTGGCAATAACTGACCATACTTCAATTTTTTTACCTATGCCCAAAGCTTTCCTATTGTAATCAGACCTAATACTAAATACTCAATAGCTGCATTCTAGCTTACCTTTTACAGTACAGAATAATTTTCACATCACAAACTATCTCATTCTATGCACAAAAGTGTTCAATATGCCTAAAGTTCAGCATCTCACCGATGTTGCTGTCTTAGAGGATTACATTACCTATAGTTCAAATTTCCGTAAATTCATTGCTAATAAGTGTCCATACTCTATAATGCCACCTCCACCAAATTCAAACATTTTCAGAGGACATGCATACTGCTGTCACCAGTTAGGCACAGACTTAATCTTAATGTGGGACAATATGAGCTAACTGCAGCCATCAGACATTGGCTATTCAAAAGTTGCAAGACAGAGATCACTCATCGTTTGTGCTGAGCTGGCGCCACCGTCAGTGGGGAAGGAAGCTGTGTGTTCATCGCCAGAGCCTCTCCTCTCCAGTCTGCCACTGTCACTGCCCGTACCGCAGCACTGCCTGTACTGATGCCCCTCGCTGTGTACTCTGACATCCATATGATTCCTGCCCCTCTGTCACCGGTCCTGGCCACTAGTCACCCTGGGATCCGCGGGTGGTGGGGGTGACCACATCCCAATTGCTTTCGTCCATACGCACTGGTCCTTGTGGATCACAAACTTCTTGCAACTTTGGGTGCTGACCCAAATGCTGCAATGGACAAGAAGGACGTCTGTGCAGTCACAGTAACGCAAACGGTGGCACCTGTCCTTCCCCCTACAAGTACGGAGTAGTGTAGTAACCTACTCGTTACTACACCTATCGCCTACAGCGGACCTGAATCGGGCCATTACAGCAAGTGTAGTGTGTCCCGACATTCAAATGGCACTCCCACCGATACCCGAAGTAGTCGCCAGGGGCAGCCCAGTCACCAGCCACAGTCACATGCTCCGCCACGCACGCATAGCACAACTCCATTGACACCAGACAGAGACAGCATCTTTATAAGGCCACAGACAAGCTTCCGGGCTCTCTGTTGTCAAATGTATTCATTACTTGTAACTACATGCAGTGTATTTTTGTTGTTGTCACTCTGTGACCTAATAAACCATAGCTGTTTTACAACTGTGTGTTTCTTGGTTTCCTAGTTAGAACAAGAGGAGTGGTAAAAATGAATACTTTGCCAAACGTGACACTCAACAGCAGAAGACATGAAAGAACTGTTTTCTCCCAAGAAGCAACAGTAAATAAGATACGTGAAGTAGGGGACTTTTCAAAAATAAGTTTGGCATTAGTGAAGAAATGCTTTCAACAACTAACGAACCATACTAGTGTCATACATTAATACACATATTAAAGCATGTGAATGCATTAAAAATACATAAGTTTTCATCATATAAATATATTATGACATGTAATGGAAGACATACAGCAATTATATACAACTGTCACATTTGTCTGTGAAAAAGATAGTCAAAAGGAGGAGGAAAAGATATGGCTCCAAAAGGAATTCCAGCGTCAGTATAAACAAAAACATGAAGTCAGCAAACTGTTTAAAACTCTCATCTACAGCTTGCTGACATATAGCGCCCATTGGAAATGAATTGAAGAATTCACTGCAGTTGTAACCAGTAATATTCACAATTTAATTTACTTTAGATTAAGAGAGAGAGAGTAGCAATTACCCATTTGAATTGTCTTAAAGCTAATGATACTGCTGTGCCTAAATCACACAGATTTTATGAGAGGGTAATTAACAAAGCTAAAATCAAATTCAAGAGAAAGAATCAGATTTACTAAGCAAAGTCCTAAAACACAGCTTCAAGACTCTTAAACAGTGCCTAAATGTCAGCACATACTGGCAAATCGTAAAAGCATGAAGTATTAACAAAATTATATTGAAAGAATAATTCCACACCACTGTAAATTATGCACAAACTAAACTACTTACAGTTAAAAAACAAACTTAAAGAGAAATGTGCAACAATGATTCGGCAAACGGGCAACCCATCAGTCATCATATCTGAGGGAGACTATATAGCTAATACTGCACAGTTCTTTTCTGAGAAGAGCTACATAAAACTCAAAAATAATGATTTAGGTAGAATTCAATGCTTAATAAATCTGCTTTTCTGTTAAAAGAATGCTATGACAAAAACTGTATTTAATTAATTATATTGTTATATAACAACAGAACTCAATACTGTCAAGTCTGACAATCCTATAGCACCAGTAATTAACTCTGAAAACACACCAGCATGCAAATGTTCCTCGCTACTGAATAACCCCCAGAGAAAATACATCATGTTAGAAACCATACATTCAGCTAAGAACTTGCATTAAATACATTAGCATTGTCAAATTTGTCTCCTTTGATACTGGAAATCTGCTGGAAATAATTTGATCTAAACGACTCTATAAAAACAAGTCATGGTTTAACAGTGTTACCGAATATCTAAAAACGTTCTTGATCGATTTACTTCAAATTTTTACACAGTACTCTAATAAATGTCTGAGGAACATAGGCCACATAGTTTTTTTTTAAACACACACACGCGCGCGCGTCTGCGGGTTATTCCGGAACTCGTCAACTGTGATATATCTTGTAATAGTGGGGGAGCAACACGTCTCTATTATTCCTCAATCTTTTGGCTATGAAACCCAATTTTTCAACATAATCTCCATTCAATGTGATGGCCTTTTGCCACCTCACTGAGGGGGCCCATATGCCCGCATGGTACCATGCTATTGTTTGACATCAGAGCCAACCTCCTGCTGTATCAATAACCTCCCCGTCCTCCACATACTGCTCCCAATGGTGCATCTTTTATTGGTCCAAACAGATAGAAGTCTGAAGGTGAGAGATATGGGCTGTACAATGGATGATGATGAACAGTCCAATGAAGTTTTATGAGTGCCTCTCAGGTGCACAGACGTGAGGCCTTACTTGCATTGTCATGGAGGACAAGTTCATTTGCATTTCTGTGCCGACGAACAGACTGAAGCCATTTCTTCAACTTCCTGAGGGTAGTACAATACATTTCAGAGTTGGTCATTGCACCGTGAGGGAGGACATCAAACAGAATAACCCCTTCAGAGTTCCAGAAGACTGTTGTCACAACTTTACTGGTTGAGGCTCCGGCTTTGAACTTTTTCTTCGGAGGAGAGGTGGTGTAGCACCACTCCACGGATTGCCATTTTGTTTCTGATTTGAAGTGACGAACCCGTGTTCCATTGCCAGTGACAATGTTCGACAAAAGTTGTCACGATCAGCCTCATAACACGCAAGCAACCCCACGCAGATGGTCCTTTGTTGCTCTTTGTGGTCTTCTGTTAGGTAATGAGGAACCCAGTGTGCACACCTTTGAGTACCTCAACTGCTGGATGGGTGTATCAGCACTACCAACAGATATGTCCAGCTGAGCAGAGAGGTATTTGATCGTGATCTATTGATCACCTCAAATGAGTGTAGTAACAGCTGTGTGTGGATGGCCAGCACGCAAGAGACTGGACAAGTGTGCACGACCTCGATGTGATGGGAACAGCCGCCTCGCCTAATGACACACCTTGCTTTTGTTAACTGCCAGTGCCACGTCTCCACAGACATTCTCCAAGTGTCTACGAACATCGGCGAGGTACCGGAAGAAACTCAATGACAGCTCTCTGCTTGGAATGCACCTCTGTTACAGACACCATTCTCGAGGCTACGTACAGGAACGCCACCAACTGGAACTTCATGAAACTAAAGAGGCTGAAGAGAGAATATTACATAATGTTCCCACAACAAATTCCACATTTTTCAACCAAAATTGGCTGAGAAAAAAGAAGTGTTGCATTATTTACTGAACGCCCCTCATATTTTAAAATGTTGAGAAAGTATGTGGTTTTAATGAATTCTTCCATCTGATTCCATAAATGTTTTAAAATTTTCAGTTACACTGAACTAAAAAATTTAAGTTAAGTAGCAGATGACACTTTCTCCAGTGAATGTCATATTCAATATTTTCTTATACAGGGCCTTATTTACACATCTATCTCTCTTTAAAAAGTATGTTGCAAGTAAAAGTCAACAACAATTAAGAAAAATCTGCATTTTTTACCAAGTGGATCAGTGTGTGAATAAAGTTGGCCCAAAATTAATGTAAAAACAGCTTGCTCACAAATATAAAGTTGTAATACCTGTGTAATCCTGCAGCACATTCGAGCACTTTAAACATAGTTTTGCAGTTCTTTTTTTATAGATTAAAACTATTGTGTAACATTTCACAGTAAATTTTCCTGCCTAGAAGTGTGATATTTTATTTTTATGGATAATGATTATTATTTTGATAGGTTTCACAATGTCTTCTATTCCCGTTTCTTCTCTGCAACAATAGCTATCAATAAACTGTGTTACATAGTTCTTTCTTTTTGCTCTTTAAAATTTTCCTTTCTCTACTGCTTGTCATGCCCTATAGGGGGTGTTTCATAATTAATGGCGTAAACACATACAGTTGAAAGTACATGATACTTGAAACAAAAATTCTCAGTAAGCATAGGGTGGAAAATGCATACCGAGCTACAAGCAATTTTTCATCTTCGATACCGTGAAGCAAATCTCTTCGACTGCAAGCAAAATGTCCAGTAAACATGTGCTCTAAAATGCATACCTTAAGAGCTATGAGCACCTGTTCATCTGCAGTACTTTGGAACACTACTCTTGTAATGAAGAAGTGCTCATAACTTTTAAGGCATGCACATGTTTACTGGACATTTTTTCTTGTTTTGGTCCATATTACCACTTCCCAAAATATGGAAAGCAAAGAGCTTGCAGTAGAAGAGATTTGCTTCACAGTATCGAAGATGAAAAATTGCTTGTAGCTCTTAAGGTATGCATTTTCGACCCTATGTTTATTGAGACTTTTTTGCTTCTAGTATTGTGTACTTTTAACTGTATGTGTTTACACCATTTATTATGATACACCCTGTATACATGTCCAACCTTTCTGGTTTCATTACCTTCCTTGTCAAAAGCAGTTTATCTTTGTTTTTCCACTTGATTTTTAACTTCCTCACGTACCAGCATGTTTCTTCTCTTTTTTTATCCTTGTCTCTCTTTCATTTCCATACAATGATGCACTTCAAGCAGTTCACAAAGTTCTTCCTCAGTTCCACACCAATTTCTGGCAGCACAAAATCTTTTTTATTGAAGAAAGCTTTCTTCATGTGTGTCATATTACTCCTTGACATGATCTCTGGTCCAATTGTCAAATATGATTTTCCTATTTAAAGAGCAACTCTGTCAAATTTTGTACTGTATATTCACTGAGTTAAGCATTCAGCAATTTGATATTACATTCCTTATGCTGAATTCTGTGTTAAGCAAACAGTCCAGCCCATTTATATTTTTACACCTACATTTTTAAGCAGGACTGAATCAGCTGACACAGTAGTCAGAGAACGAGAATCATTCAGGATGCGAAGCATTCAAAAATTCATCTAGTTACCCAGATTCAGGTTCTCTGCAGTTTCCCCAAACCCTCAGGGCAGCTGCTGGTATGGTTTCTTTGAAAAATCAAAAGTGATTTCTTAATCCATTCTTAATTTGAAGTAATGCTCTGTCTTTAATGAACGAATTATCTATGAGATTCTAAGTCTTGATGTTCATTTTCTTAACAAGTTGATACAGATGATCCATGGTTCCCATTCCCATTGTATTTTTACTTCTGGTTCAATTATTTATTTCTTATGTTCCTGTTTCTTTGACAATTATGTCAAGAAGCTGAAATGATAAACTGCAGCTTTGCGTTACATTTTTTTCATGATTTATCTTGACTTTGCAGTTTCGTGAAACCACTTTGATGTGGACAAGTTCAGGTATTTGTACTGAGACAAGGATGATATCAATGATGTTTTGTTTTAGTTGTATTGGTACAAGTTGTGTCATGTCAACTTGGTCTGCATATAGTTTCGTTTATATGTATTTTTGAAATTATGTTGTTTGTGTTTCTAACAAATTTTTAACTGGAATACTTTGCAGTCACAAAAATCTTTGTTTTGAAGCATTTAACACCAACAGCACCTCATCCAAAGTTATTAAAGGTTTACAAAAAGTCTGTTCCTTGATTTTTGACAGTTATCACTTTTCACTCCCATGGACTGCTTACTGCTGCTGAAGTAACATACACAAGTTCACCTGAAGATTTTATTATTTGTTGTGGGTTACAGGTAACACTAACTTGGTTTTATTCCATTACGCTTTTTTCCATGAGGTGTCTCTTGGAGCAGTTTCCACAGTGGAATCCATGCTTAATCTTACTTGTCTCATCACAGTAGAGAAGTCTCCCTTCTTCCCCTCTTTATTTTTTCCACAACAAACCACAAACCCTGAATTCTTTTCATTTGGCATTATAAAATGTATCTTCCCATTACACCTCTCCGAAACTATGGAATACTGTACTTCTCTCTTTCTGTTCCTAGCATTACCCACAAGCTGAGTGCTGACATTTCATTATAAAAGAGAAGCTTCTTCCTTTTCCAACTCTGTAGAAATTCACAACTTTAACTTCTATAACCCATCTGCGTACTTGCTTCTACCAACTGTATGGCTACCTCACAAATCCACAAATGTTGGGGAAAAAACGGTGGAAGCAAAGTTGTACACCTTGTAGAATAATTTCTTTCTGCAACCAGTAGACAGTTGGGTTTCAGGGTCAAAAAATGTGCACAGCATTTTCACTAACCTCTTTTCATGGAAGGATAGATTCATCGCATGCACATTAGATTGAAAGGCACACAATTCATATTGCTGCAGTTATTTCTGTTTTGTACCTGTTGAAAAATCCTTCCTAATTGGTATAACTGTCCATGTTGTGCATTTCCATTTTATGCAGTTCCCGAGCAAGTCGAAAGATTGTATGGCTGCTACAGCTTGAACCACTGGTACATACTTTCAGAACTTTTGCCAAATTGATCACTATTCAAAATGTAGATGGGAAATTAGGATGATAAAACATTCAGTTGTTATCTTGCCATAATATGGAATGTGAGGAAACGCATGACCAATTTGTTGATCAAAGAGGCAAAAAATTTGAAGAGCACAGTTTCTGAGCCTCTTTGGATTATAGCACTTACAGTGAATCACACCTTTGAAACAGACTTTGCTCTCAGCTACAACCACATTTATACCTGGTATCTAAAGTTATTTCAATTTGTTACCAATATATTCAATAACAATTTTCACATTGCTGCTTCTAGTAAACATGAAACTTAACATGAGAAACTGAATGAGGCATATAAAATATAAAATATCTAGGGAACTCAGAGGTGAGAGGAAACATCCTTGAAGAACGGGGTAGGCCTATCCGATCATCAGTGAAACAGTCTTTGAATTCAGTCATGTTCAGTATTACAAAAAATACATTCATTTCTTTCAATAGAGAATCTCTAAATGAGAGCCACAATGAATGTGTTGTTAGTGGTGTCACCTTCTGTATGTTCTCTAATGCATACACTTTTGCTTTAATCACACCTTCAAGAATAAGAATTTCCATTACATAATAGATGGAAATATTTAACTACCAGTATTGGTCAAACACACTGAGGAAGTCTGAAACACTGTTGTCAGACAGAGTACAGTAATTTTACTAGATTACCACCACGATAAAACTTCCAGCCCCAGAAAACAGAACTCTGTAGACAGTGTAACAGTAGCAGCAGGTGACCACGTGACCCTCCACTGCAGACATCAATTATGGCAGTGAAATCTGCTAGTCGGTTGTATGTAATCAGTCCAGTACAATGGGTCTACAGGGAGGTGTGACAGAAGAGCAGACAGGAGCTATCGTGTTTGGAGATGACCGTGACCACACCGTCAATGATGTACCAATGCATACTGTCCAACATGTCTTACATGTAATGACGTACCTCTCAATGCCATGGAACAAGGCATAAGAACAATGATCATACAAAGATCCTAACCGAAAGGGACCAGAGATTAGTGTCACACCTTGTCGATCACAATCGACCTAACAGGAAATGCTGCTGCCAGTGAATGCAGGTCTATCTCAACCAGTTTTCAAGCAAATGCTCAAAGGAAACTGCATACAATGGACATTTGAACTTTGGACCCTCACAAAAGGCCATTTATCACAACAGCAAATAACACTGTCTTCAATGGGTTAAACAACAAAGATACTGAACAGTAGTCAACTGAAGGTGTGTAGCGTGGTGTAATGAGTCAATTTTGCCTCTTTTCAAATGATGAAAGGTGTCTGGTTGAGATTACCACGAAAATGAACTGGAAAATTATTTCAACATTCTCAGTGTCTAAGTGTTGCCCTGTCATCTACATCTACACGATGAGTTTGCTGTGATCAATCCCATCTTCTAACTTGGCAATCATATTAACAGGGCTAGATGCTACATTCCCAGTTTGACAAATACACGGGAACCTTATCACAGCTGAACTGGCCCACTAAATCACCCGAGCACAATCCCACAGAAAGTGTCTGGGACTATATGGAACAGTGGGTGCAATGTAGCAATTGAAATCCTCACAGTTCAATAGCTCTAGATCTGATCATCAACGAGTGGTTTCAGCTGAATACTGCATATCCAAATAAACACATGGACACAGTTACTCAGTGAATTGAGGCACTTTCAGAGCTGGAGGCAGTGTTCTGGCAATATTAAAACAATGTCTCATGGGTTACCCAAATTTTCTTGTCCAGTGTGCTTGCAATAAACTCATTGAGTGTAGACTGGTGGGCTTGAACCAAAAAAGCCAAGTTTATTTAATATACCTGAAAAAATTGTTATCTGTTTTCTGGGACACAAAAAAGGACTCTTCTTACTGATTACCATTCACAAGGCAAAACTATAGCATTGTCCAAGTCTTTTGTAAAAACTGTATGAAAAAATATAAGAGCAAAGAACTGGAAAAATGCATCCCGCACAAGGAAAATGCACCTATCTAGTCTTTTGGAAACTGAAGTATTAATAGTTGGATCAGCCAACCAATAACCACATATCGAACATCAATTTCCACCTATTTTCATGCCTAAAGAATCTTGTGACTAGAAAATATTGTGTTTCCAATTAAGAGATTATAGCTGTCATAGCTGGATATTTTGCAGATCTTCCAGAAGTCACGTGACCACATTACACAAAATAAATCTTAAGAATACATCACACTTTCATCTATTCCAAACCAGGACCTCATCAGAGTTTTCTAAGATGTGATAATTTTGGTTACATATGATGCTCGTGCATCAAGTAATTAAGCAGTTGCCCAAGCTGTTTCATTATGAGAAATGGATCTCTAGGTTTGTCATAAAACTGTTATTAATTTTTGTGGTTCACTTACATATTTCTATTATAACAAAGTATAAAATTTAAGCTGTGAGAAAATATGATGAACAATATCTGAAAATTTTTGTGACACAGTTGTCTGGTGTATACCTAATAATTATTCTTCTACACCAGTCTGCTAAAACAGCACAAAAATGTTATCATTTTCACTTGGCTTGAAAGGCTGGCACCCATTCTTTCACAATTTTCAAGAAAAGAATTCACCAGCCAAATAATATTTTTACTGTGAAACCTGTATAAACTTTAAACCTGTAATCTTCTGCAGTTTCTCTCTTCAGTATTTCTTCAGGCTACATATATCTTTTTTGTGTTCCGAGCAACACAAATTCTGCCATTTTTACTAAACAAACTCAGTAAAACTTAACCTTAACAGAACTTACTCTGCTCGAAGTATGCTACAGAGCTCATTTCAGAGAATGGACAATATTTTCCTCTTGTGAGAAATTTCTCTCACTTTATTCATTCGAAAGTGGAGAATGTTCTTTGCGTTGAGCAGTTTCCCCCACCCTTTTACTCAAGCTCAGAACATTCTCAGGAGAAGTAAATTCTCTGACTTGCTTTATTCATGCGAACCTGAGAACGTTCTCTGAAATTCTGAGAATAAAATATATTCTCATTTTACTCATACGATCCATTGTTATCAAACAGTGTCACTATAGTTATGAGTCATTTATCCATTTGGCATCTGAGATTATTTACTTTGATCACCCAGTCATAGTGTTGTGATGTTTGGATAAATACGGCTAGTAGCTGTTACGGTTGTTAACTGTATCAGCCAATGGTTAGTAATCATGAGCAAATTCTGAACTTTCCTTTTCAAGAAGACTCAAACAGCATGAGATTCTGGCATTTGTGAAAGTATAATCAATTTTAAGGAATAAATCGCATAGTTTCACAAGAATATTCTTTTGGCACCACTGTTTCAGAAGAGATTCCGTCCTCAAATTCCCTTACTACAGTTACGTACTTTACATTTTTAAAAAATCCACCTAAAGACGTGTGATATTGTAATGCTGTTTTTTGAGCAGAATGTGTTAATTTCGTTGGTGAACTGTACCTATGTTAATGAGATTATCTTTTACAACAAAAGGCTCAGTGTATTTTTTAATACAATTATTGGTTCATAGCACTATGTGAACTGGAGTAAGCACATTTGGCCTTAGTTTGTTTAAAATAGTTATATATCATCTGTTGTATTGAGTTCTGCTACAATTTTCCATGGGTAGCACCTCTCCAATTCACTATCGGTAATAAATTTACCATTAATCAAGAAGCTGGTGCTTATATGACTTTCAGTGTATGTGGGGGAACATGTGTATAATATACAACTAACAAGATGTGTCTGGCTTCATTTTCAGAGCTTAGATATCTATTTTCATCTTCCTTGATGTATCATATTTCTCAGTAATTACAAACAAGTAGAAATTTTAATGATCCTGTGTGAAGTCTGGCACCGTATTTCTCCTGAATGTTCACTGTCTGACCACACAGACAACATGTCAACTGTAGATACATACCTTCACTTTAAACATTACTGTGTAATGAATAAATTCCTGCTGCTAGAATTATTTGACATTTCTAGAGTAACACTGTGACAAAACCTTGCAAAAACTGTAAATAACACATTTCTTTTCTAACTACATTTATTAAAAACTGTACTTTAGCAATTGAGAAGTGGTGACAGCTAGAAGAAACACGCACAGTCACACTTGCACACACATTATATAAACAATATATGATCAATAAAACAACTGCAATACTTCCCAAGATGAAATTTTAAAACAATTATAACAGTTATTTATTGTTTTCTCTACTTGGGTACATACCAGTAGTTACTCCTTGTTGACATTTTGCTACCCAAAGAAATTTTCTCACATAAAAGCACACACAAAAAGCAAAATTATGTAAAAATACAAATTATTGAATACTGAACATCTCATCTGAAGTGGTTTTTGTGACAGCCTGCTACTTTCTTGTTACCACCACGGTAGGAAAAAAAAAACAGCTCTGAAATGTTTTTGCACTTAAAAATATATACCCTTAAATCAAACACATACAACCTACACTATTTGATTCTTTAAGCTCAATGAAGTTTTATGTTTCAACAATTTTAACATTGGAAATGATGGAATTAGTCAGCATTTAATTTTCAGTCCAGCTTGAGAAATTTTCCTACAATTTAAAGGAACTGCCAAATGCATTCATCCCATTATTACATTAACTGATAAATTCTCTAATAATAAAGTCTTAAGAAATGCCTATTGAAACTTTAAATTATTTTTGTTGATGCTTTCAATTAATGCAGTGGCTATAGTTACTAAAATTCTGGTTCTAGCCTCCCATAACCACCGCAACTAAATGAAGCACATGAGGCAAATAGAAAAGCTATAGTCCGAGCTTTCAACCATAATGTCAACAAGATATGCATCACATAAGTCAACATATTTATAGCCAAAAAGAAACAAAAACATTGTCATAGAAAAGTCAAGATTATTAATGCTTCTTTACCTAATTAAGACATCTCTAACATACGTGTTCAGTGGTTTATTTCAAGAGATAACGAAAACATGTGATAGATTTATTTTTACAACAGCTTTAAACATACTCTGCGAAACATTGTCCATTACTTATAAAACATTTAGAAAACAGTGAGGGCACAAAAACTGTGTAAATTCAGGGATTGTGTTGTTTAATTATAGGTGGAATATATGCTAAAGATATATTTGGAATGAGCAGAGAGGAGCCAGTAGCTACCTGAAGCTTTAAGTCTGTCCACAGAGAATGGTCATGTCACTCAATTGGAAGAGCACTGCTTTTGAAAGCCAGCTGATTATGATAAAAAAAGACAAGAGAAGAGATTCTTCTCAATTTACTAATGGAACATTAAATGAATTTCCTTAATGCACTTTTCAGTTTTTATACACTTCTCAGAGGGCTACAAAATATTTAACACTTTTTTTTCTTCAAGGAAATGGCCAAAATTTCTAACCCTGATTACTTCATAAAAGAAACTAAAGAGTTGCAGAAACAAAAAGTGCTTAACAGATAGGCTGGTCCACTAATTAATTAGTAGTTGGCAAGAAAAGACAAAACCTACAGTTCTTCCCTTGGCATCAAACAATGCAAATCAAAACATTTCAATGATACAAATAGAGCATAAGAATAAGATAATAAACAAGGATCAGAACATGAACTACTAAAGTACAAGCAAAACAGCAAATTACACAGCTGTACACAAAATATAGTTCTCCATTCCAGCATACAAAATAAAGATTGATAACCATGCAAAGGGAACTAACAGTAAAGTACGCGGAGTAGTGGTAGCCACACTTCAGAAAGAAGGCACATAAAAAATTACTGACGTGACAAAATGAACTTACCGCATCATATGTCTACAATTAGTTCAAATTGTGTGCTTATTAGGAATCCAGGCATTTTGACTACGACAGTATCGGGGAAAAAAACTAATTCCACACACTTACTCAACATTTTGCTCTCAAAATACAACACAAGCAAATGCTGCTCTTAAAAGGCTGGTAGGCAATCATGTGAAGCACCTAATTCATTTTTATTTATTTATTTTATTCATGTCTGCCTGTTCTAAATGTGTGATAGAAAACAGATGAAATCAATTGGACGATATCATGGCTCCCAAATGTATTCTAACAAAACAAACATGTTTCCAAAAGAATAAAGAGCACAAAATGAAACAATTTCCTTATTTAAATAAAAAAAATTGGGAAGAATGTTGTTAAAATCTGCTATGAAAACTGAATCTGGTGGTATTTTCAAGAGATTTTTGTTGACACCATATTCAAGTTAATTAGGCAGCCTGTGAAACTTTTTAAAAGTTTGTCAGTGAAATGAAAGGGGAGTGAAATGATATAAATGATGATTAAGAGGTAAAAAGAAAAATAATAACATGGAGAAAATAAAAACAGAGTTTTAGTGGTTAAAGGTCAAATTTTGCAGTTAAAAAACTTATCACTGACCTCAAAAGTGTTGGATTGCCAGAGATTTATGTACAAATCAGAATAATTTTCTGTTTTTGAATATAATGAAATAAATCACGTTTCAGAAAAGTTTATTTCATATGAACATTTGAACCTGTTATTCTACTGTTAATACGTTTGATGGACCTGAGAGTTTGTTACAAGTGGGTTTTAGGGTTTTATAAGCACCACAGATCTATTCTACAATCTTGCAAATTGCTGTGACCTGGCTAACAACATTACAAACATTCAGATTTTGAATCCTTAGCTCAGCAAAAGGTCTGCTACAGTGGTTGTGTAAATGTTAGGCCATGTAAGAAATGCAGAAGGCAATGGTAAACAATGTTTAACATAGCTTTCTGACCATGCCAGTACTTGATTATACCCTGGAACTTTCAATATTCAATAGCTGTGTACTGTTATCATCATCTTATTGAATTAGTGTAAGTGACAAGCAGTTGATGATAATGATGTACATGGACCTAGATATCACCGTAACACCTGTAAAAAGTAGGTCCATTACTACACCGTGTCTTTCAACTTTGATGCACCAACAGTTACATAGCACACAAAATGGTTATACAGTACTTTATATGCACTTGCTTATAAAATAATGATAACATTATCTGCCACAATCTGCTGCAATTTACTTGCTGAACAACCATCCTTCCCCTTCCACAAATTACACCACTGGCCCCCCCTTCCCCAGATATACACACTCATACACAGGGAGAGAGGGAAATACTTATTAAAACTTTAATTCAACTTTCCCAGAAATCCATTATTGTTATTTTTCATGGAGGGAATTTACAACCACAGTTACACAAAGCAGTTGACAACTGTGGATACACAGCTTTAATTTGAATCTCACTCATTAGGTACGTTCTAATGTGGTCAACAACTGACCATTTAAAGGAGTCAAGCAGTCTAACTGAATTATAGACATTTTATAAAATACAAATTCTGCTACATATGTTTGAATACACATCATATAATAGTGAAAATGGTGATTACAACAACATTTATGCTGACACAAAGAAAACTGGCTGGAAAGCACATCAGTACCTCATCTTTTTTTCAAACGAAAAGATGAAGACAAGTCTTTATTTAAGACACTACAAACACACGTGCTGCTGTTGTAGCCACTAACGACCACCAAAACCATAAGTGGTATGCATGCAGAAATGGTCATGCCAATACATAACCCACTTATGATTACAAAAGCAGAAATCATTACTGTCAATGCTGGAATTTAAAGCATTAAGTGGCTACAAAAAGCAATTAAGAACAAGAAATAGCACAAATCAGCAAATCCAAAAAAGTTAACTGAAAAAGCTGCAACTAAGTGAGAAGTCGAATTCAAAACGTGATGAAAAATATAAATACTTAAAAAGACAAGTTATGCCAGAATCATATTCACAAAAACATGCATTAAGAACAAATTTAAAATATTTCTTCTAACTAGAAATGCATGCATACATCTTATAACGCACAACATGCTCTAACTGAAAAGACAGTCTAAAGTTGATGGACTCGTGTATTATTGGGAAATATGTCCTGTTAATTACAGCGAATCTGTGCACAAGAATTTTCACCACAAAGACACTGGTGAAGCCAAATTAAATCCTCATAAAAAGAATATGTTCGTGCCTGTGTTAAAAACTGAATACCACACAAATAACCAATACAGATGTTATCTTTTCAAAAAATCAAATGCTAACAATGACAAATTCTGGGAATAGACTTCAGGAAGAAATGGGTTCTATAGTTATTATAGTAGTTTCGGGAAGATACAGTACTTTCTCTGATAAAAATTAAATTCATAACCTTCACAACAATGAAAAATAAGAGGATTATTACATAATATAAGAGTATCAATATTTTCATAAATTCTTTTAATTTCTTGTGTATCCAACACAGCTTAAATACAACAACACTCAAACACATGTAACTTGTAACTTCACATTATCTTCCTTCAGGCAATCATCAAACCAATTACGTGCAGAACAGAAACTTCTGGTGATGTTATTCATCATGACAAAATGGTTGTGCAATATTAAACATGGAGTCTATGACTCACTAGTTATTTCAACAAAAAATACTAAATCAGTAACTTTCTTTACTTCAGAGGTTGTGTAACTATTACACATAAGAGAGAGAGAAAATTGCAGTACAGCTATCAACCTGGTGCTGAAGAGGAAGTCTTGCATATAAATCTCCTTCACATGCTTCACACAATTCATTACTTACTATTATACTTTCATATGATATGTACTCAAAAAATATCTGAATATGTCAAAATGAGCAACTTTCAATGCATGTTTTACAAAATTTTCTTAACTAATGAGTTTCAGCTTCCTAGAAACAATGTCCTCCAAAAGAAGTGGTAATTTTAAATGAGTACCATTATCCATTAAAAATCATAAATAGAAAAAGTATTAACTACAGTAAAACAGAAACACAGCTCACTACAATAATTTAATTCCTGCTTTGTAAAAGTAAAAATTTAATAAAATGAATTATTTTATAAAAAATTACAAAGTACTTACCAGTGTTATCAGCTCCACGGGGGATAATGACATCTGCATACTTCTTTGTCTGAAAAAAGATAAAAGTACATTCATGAGAACAATAAACATACAAGTATATTAAAGTTACCATGTGCAAGTTGAAAACAGTTGCATTATTAAGAAGTGATTATTTCAGTCTTAGAGTATATTCTGTGTTTATCATTCGAGATCAGTTAAAATGGGGTTCTAAATTGGGAATCAAATGTGGTTCTACACCTCACCTAGCAAATAGTTTTAACATGCCACCTGCCAAACCAGATGCTTAATTAGCTTAAAAAAATACTAGAAAGCAATATTTGTCAGCAACTCTCTTTCAAGTTTACAGAAAAGTAAGTCAACAAGGAGAAAACCTCCTCTTTCTGTGGTAGAAAATCTAATAATTTAACATCTGAAATGGTAATGTATATAAAGTATTTTTGTAGCACACCCACAGTAGGCAATCAGAAGAATATCTGCATGGGGCAAGGAGCAGGAAGAAGGTCCTTCCCCACACTCCCAGCTACCGATGATGCTTTACTGGTCACCCGAAAAATATTACTTTACTACTGAACTTCATTGTCAGCTCTGTACTGTTTCACTGTTCACCGGCCTGCTTTCCCATTTTCTTTAATTTTTCCATGTACTGCACTAGGGTGGAAAGTCTACTGAAACATCCATGCAGACATAGTATCCCCACCATAAGTAAGAAATGGAGGAGACAATCCTTCCACTGGCAGTGTTTTAACTTAATAAAATGAAATATGTAATGTGACAAAAAAATGCATTTCAGTAGTTTCATACATGGTACCAGTATTAGGGAACAATTTATACAGCAGCTGTTGATACCATGTACAACAAATGAAGAATTTGACCAATACTATTCCTCAAGTATCAGTTTGCTGAAATGATTCAACAATTTAATATATTTGTGTTGCTTGAATTTGATGAATTCAGTTACCATTATAGTCTGTCGGTAACGTGAAGAGTGAGCGAGTGAGTCCACACTCTGCCAACCCAGCTACGTCACAAGGCGCTTTTACAGGCTGTTTCACAGCGTAGTACCGGCCCTGCCGTGGCGCGCGCTTTGAATCTGTGGCGACGCCACATACAGATAGATAACATCTCGGCTGCGTTTATTTTTGTACAAATGCAATAAGACCATAAGGAGCACAAAAAAAAAAAGATAGCTTCTTCCGAAACACAACATTATAGAGTAAATAATATTAACATAAGAACGGAAGTCAGGATTCTACTACAAACATAGAACCAAATGCCTGTTCATGTGAATGTATGTTCCTCCATTGCTATTCGTAAAACGAACCCCATATAATGTAATCAGTCTGTAGAATTTAAGGCTTGTTCTTACTTTGTTTTTCTACTAAAAGGTAGAAGTTTTCTTTGAAGGGCTGCATTGAAACTTAATAATTCTTGCAACACGAAGAGTGTTTAAAAAGTAAGCAGAAATTTATGATTTTGTGTGTTGCATTAGTCCGATTTGCACTAACTTTTTGTCACTGTCTTTGTAAACATGCCTCAAAAGTATGTGTACAATGTTATCAATATTGGGTATTCACTCTGTTGTCAGCTGTCAGAAAGGTTACATGTGTTTTGGTAGCATGAACGTTTATTTGTTTTGTATAAAAATAAATTAGAGAATCTGTATTAAATTCTGCTATAAGAATGGAATAAAGTGTATGAAATTTTTAGAAATGTTAAATATTGCTTTTGGTGAGCCTCTTATGGGTACACCAAGGGCAGACAAGTGGTATAAACATTTCAAAGCAGGCCTTTAAGGACAGTGGTTTTACAATCACGGATTGGATCAAAAATGCACAGTTAAGAGACCTACAAACTAACCCGAAGGATCAGTTCCTAAAGTGTTTCGGGAATTAGAACAAGCACTGGCATAAGTGTATATTATGTAATGCAGAATATTCTGAAGAGGATTACATTGCTGTAGATTAACAAATAAAGATCTTACCAAAAAATAAAAATTAATATGCAAACGCACTTCGTATGTCAGGCTAAATTTACACTGCCCGCGATGTGATACGATGCAAGCCGAGTGGAGCGATGAAGCACTCAAATCGCGTGACAATGGGCAGGCTTGGTTTAACAGTGGCAACAGAGCGGTGCCCGTTTAGACTGCAGGCTAGGCCGAGCGATGTGATGCGGTGCGATGCGATTACTCCGCTGTGGTCGCAACCAAGTTTGCGTTTCGCACGAGTGTTTGGAGCGATTGCTTGTTTGCGCTTGCGTCGGACGTCGAAAGACTAATTAACAATGCGAGTGAACGCCCCGTGTTGTGGGACCAGAAAAATAAATATTACCACAATAGGGATTTTGTTCGTCAAGCATGGAATGAAATAGCTGAAGATTGTGGAACAGACAGTAAGTACAAAAAAGTAAAATAAATAGCTACAAGACTCCAAGAAATAAGTAACACAAACAACTTCATTTATTTTCTAATTTTAATTGTGTATAGATACTATTACAGTATTTTGATAATGAAATGACGGTCACAGTGGTTACAGTATTTGATAATTTCGACATGAAATATATTTGCATTAATGACTGCTGACATACTTTTTGAAGGCCTCTCTGACACTCCTCGCTCTTCTTGAAGCACTACTGTTTCCTCCGTCATTTTGGAAGCATGCTGCTAAAGCACTGTGTTCTGTTATGTCCTGGTCAATAGACAATTGAAGGGAAATGTGAGGCCCATATTTATCGATTATTATATTGTACAAGACACAGATGAACTGAATAACAATGTCTGCATGTTCTACAGAAGTTTCAATTCCATTTCGGAGAAGACGCCACTTGCTGGCCATAATTCCGAAAGTGCGTTCCACCGCCGTTCTAGCCCTCGATAGCCTCCTGTTAAATAACCTCTCTTCCTCAGTCAGTGACAGTCCAGCGAAAGGGCGCATTAAGTTTTCCAGTAATGAAAAGGCTTGATCTCCAACCAACACTAATGGGGCTTTTACTGAAGTACCTGGTAGTTCTTTCGGTGGAAGCCAGCTTTCAGTTTCATTCAAAATATTATTGTACAAGTTACTTGCTCTAAATGTGCCACAATCTGATTGCTTGCCATAGCCTCCAATGTCAACTGCTATTAATCTGCAGTTAGCATCGGCTACAGCTAGTAAAGCAAGCAAAAAATATTTTTTGTAATTGTAATACATTGTCCAAGAATGAGGGGGACATTTAACCCGAACATGCTTACCATCAATGGCCCCACACAATTCGGAAAACTCCAGTTGGTATACATGTGTTTTGCAGCGGTTTGAAGCAGTGGTATTGTAGGAGAAGGTAGGTGTACAGGGCTCAGAATTTCACATATTGTGGCGCATGTTTCATGCACACATTGTGCGACTATAGTTAGACCCATCCGAAACGACTGTGACAGTGCATGGAAAGACATCCCAACCAACAAATATCTGAAAAAGAATGAAATGAGCGTAATTGAAGGATGTGTAGGATCTCCGTAGGATTTGCAGTTAATGTGCTAAGGACAAAAAATGTATTAAGTATAGAGTGTACTTAATTATTTACACATATTTTCACGTCTATATTTTCAGGCGAGGTACTGAAGTATAAATGGAAGAACCTACGTGACACTTTCCGCTCTGAAGTCAATCCAATTGGCTGTGGTACGAGCTAATGACCTTCCTGACTGACATAATGACACCACGGAAGACGAAGACTAATGTTCATCACAGTAAAAGAACAGCAGCGCAACATGACAATGCACATGACGACGTACCATTTTCACCAGCTTTTACAGAGAGAGAGAGAGAGAGAGAGAGAGAGAGAGAGAGAGAGTGTGTATCACCTGAATCACCTGATGAAACCAACCAACTGTCTGTAAGTTCAGAGGGTAGCGTTTCGATGCCTCCTCCCTCACCCATCCTACACACAAACCAAAACAAGAGATCCAAGAAATCGACAAACTCTGAGTTGCTAAATATAGAGAAGCAAAAGTTGAAGCTAATTGAGCGACAAATGTAGAAATCAGAAACGCAAGATGACAGCTATCATTTTGTAGTGAGTTTGCTGCCAGCAATGCGAAAACTATCACCAGCAGCTCAGTTGAGAGCCAGGATAAAAATTCAGCAGGTTCTTTTGGAAGAACTGGAACAATCAACCAATTCCATGGCACATTCGTTGATGTCACCCTATGCACCTGAAAATCCAGTTGAAATCTTAATTGCTGGAAATCTGCAGAATGAAATAGTCATTTCTGAAATTCAACCTGATGACATTGTTATTTCAAGCCACCAAGATTCTGAAAACTTTGATACTTAAGTGAGTGAACTGTGATGTATTTTAGTTCTCATTGTCAACTACGTCAAAATTTATTAAAAGGAAGTTTGAATCTATCACAATTTGTAAATTTTTCATAATAAAATGATTGCTGTAAACTTAATATTGTGTACTTACCTGATGGTGATCATAACTTTCTCTTCAGGGGTAATAGCCATTCTGAAATTTGTGTTTTGCTTCTGTAATCTATTTGAAACAGACGACACTATATAATCAAATGTCTCTGTACTCACTCTGAAATAACTCCAAAATTTATCCTCATCTTTTCTCAAGTCACTGCACAAATGATGAAATTCTCCTAAAGCCCTCCTCTCCTTGTAGATTTCATGCACCCATTCACGACTGCATTGAATTCTCAGAGCACTGTTTTTTAATAAAAAAGAATTTACTGGGTTGAGGAAACATGACATCGTGCCGAGACTGCTCAATTGCTGAGCAGATCGCGCGCGCAATGTGAACGCTCCATCGCATTGCATCGCTTTGACCATTATGCGCCGCGTCGCGTCGCAGGCAGTGTGAACGTACACTCAAGCTTTTTGCTTAGAAGTCCACAATCTGTGTACATTTTTCGAAGGAAATTTCACCAGTGTTTAGAATAGCTAGTGCGCACATGTTTTGAGCAATATGTCTTAGAATCAGGTGAATAGTGACAGACAGAGAGAGAGAGAGAGAGAGAGAGAGAGAGAGAGAGAGAGAGAGAGAGAGAGAGATTTAGTGTTCCATAAGCATCAAAGGTTTTACGTGATTTTGAAACTGTCTACAACGATGGATTTCCTCCCAAAATTATTAGTTTTCCTTCATGGTGATTCCCGTAAACCATGCGGCTTATTTTTGCGTTCCTTTCTTATGCGTCCTATTGGGTAATGCTGACGTTTGCATAAATTGAAGCCCTTTGATTGGGACTGTTAATATTAGCCAAAAGTTCTTTTTGGGTCACCTCTTCAATACACGCTGTAATAATATTAGAGGCGATCGAACGCTCGTTACTCAACAAATACCTCCTCTTCTTAGTATTCTACTCATTTTCTTGCAATGCTAGACTATTATCCATCACTTCTGGTTATCGAAGTATATCAGTAAGTACACAAAGTTAACTCTGACACAGGCAACTACGATCCCACGAACTGAAACGACGTATATCACTGCACGCCGATCTACACCGCTAGACAGATAACAGGCAACAGATTTTGGGTGCCCCTGTAGTCCAGTGGCAGCGTTCTTCCGGGAAAATGCCACTTCCCCCACCAAAAGCGCTGCTCGCTCTTGAGTTTACAGACAGACTATACAATGTTGGCATAATCACATTCATGAAAATATTTTTAGAATGGAGCATACTATTCTGCTCTAGAGCACCTCACACTGTGAAAGCAACTTGATGCTGCATTCATATAACGCACTTTCATTTAAGCAGTACACATCATTGACCCTTTTTCCACTAAAGCTATCTTAGAATTAAAACTACATGGAAAATGTGTTTAGAAAAGGAACAAATGCCTAATCAACAATACAGAAATGGGCTAAAAAATTAGTAACTGGCTGTAAAAGCTATGAAGATTTAACACCTGTACAAGGTTTTAAAAAATTTCAACAGCGTTGTCTAGAAAGGTACCTCTATGAAAGAACACAAGCCAAAGTATTTGAAACTGCAATACACTTGTATTACTTTGTACTGAAGACATTCTGGAAGTTAAGGAATAAAGCATGCACCTGAGTGCCATGATCTACTGCCCTTTGGTTCTTGCAAATGAAAAGAGCATGCTGGGTTTCACAAGTATACCAATTCACCTTGTTAACTGACTTTAGGCAGATTATGAAGGATGTGATATGCATTATACATGCAGAAATGAAGAGGAAGGCAGACTGAAAAGAGGTATGGCGTACTGCTGCAAGCCAAGCTTATGGTTGAAACACACACACACACACACACACACACACACACACACACACACACACACACCAGGCATAAGTATCTGACTAACACGAATTAGCTGAATGGAATGCATCAAGTGTATCAATAAATGAACACAAAAATAGAATTTTTTTTTTTGCTTACAGGGGAACAAAATTCTTCAAATGCAGGTTTCACGAAATTCATGTACTGATTCAACACCTGTTCCAAATCTCTTCCTCGTTCATTGATGTCTCTTGGCACTGTAAAAAAAACATGTACATAAAAGTTTTATTATGTAATAAACAGTAATGATTAATATAAGCAATAGAAAGAAAATTGGTTTCCATGCGTATCAGATAGCAATTTAATACAGTTATGTTGTAACGAACTTATCTTCACTACCAATGGCATAATTTTGTGAAATAAGCCAATCTAAAAATGAAATTATTTTATATATTGCCAGCCAGAAAAAAGCTACCTCCAGCTCTAATTTACTCCATTTCTCTCATATCTGTACAACATCATTAATGCAACACAATGGGGAGAAAAATAATTATCAGTGTTCTCTCTAAGATAATTTTTCACACACATTTTGCAGCATGGAACACTGGAAACCTATTTGCATCGACATTCACACCTTGATAACCCTTCACTCTGCAAATATTGTCATCAAAAACAGTTCAACTCTGTAGCATAAGAATACAGATGACTAGGTTGCTTGTCACAGACATCAGCCTCATTTGTTTATTTTATAGCAATTTTCCTCTCATCTTCCACAAGTTATGGGTGAATGAGACATACTGACCACCTCAGTTTGCACATGCCTTTTTTTATTATTATTATTATTATTATTATTATTCACTTTTTCATCCCCTGGCTGGGTGACAACTGACTAACAGGTTCTTTGTGGCCCATAACTACTGCAACAATTGTTTTACTTACCTGAATGCCATTAGAGGAAAAGCGCAGGGGGAGGGGGGTGAATACACTGCACCAGTTTTGTTAAGAATAGGTGATGAAGATGCTACCTTTGTCCTGCACTAATTTAGTAACATCATATGAAAAGCAACGAATATCTGGTTTTGTAAGCTTGGAATATGGCAGCTTCCAAAAATGATTACAGCCTTTTGCTTCTGTACTGTTTCTTTTGATCTTATGTGAAGTATAATACACGGTCAACTGTCAATAGAGCATTGCCAAATCAAGAAAAGTATACACACATTCTTGAGCAAGACACATGTGACTGTGCTAAAACAGAATGCCTAAAAGTAACTGCAGAGCAGAGGAAATTTAGGAATGGAATGATGTGTGGTTTTTTTTTTTTTTTTTTTTTTTAATTACAGTTCAAGCAAAGTCTTTCGCTTGTCTAGCTACCAAAAATAAAGTTAGTCACAGATGTCATTACTTAGAACACTATTTCCTGCCCATATGTCTCAACTGACCAACTACAGGGATGCACATGTGATGTCAGGAAGGAGCTGACAGTCTGTGCAATAAACTGCCTTGGAGGGGTACAAAAAGGAAATTCACAGGTACTGTGTGTAAATAATGTAAATACGAAATGTAAATAGGAAAATTTTATGAAACCATCAATGAAGTCGACACTCACTGAACAGTTTGACCATCCACGTCAGGAGAAAAAGTGCTGTCACTTAACAACATGATACTGAGGAAGTCAAAAAATCTGTAAGACTGTTATCTCTGAAAGGAAATGTATGCAGTGCAATATTAGAAAGTGGTACGTCACTAGGCTCACACTGATTACAACTCAGATAACAACTTTCTTCATGGCAATGGGGAGGAGATTAGTGATGTAATCTTCATCACTAACGACGTGTAGAACATATATTCAAGATACAGTGTAAGTCAGATATCAAATTTCTGAGGCATCAATTACACTCATGAGTCAAAGATAAGGCATGCACACAACGAGAAAATTAGGGTACAAGTCAATAGTGGTTTAATGAGAAAATGTTAGACAATATTCTCAAACATTAGGAAAGCTGCAAACAGTCATTACCACAGAACACACACAAGTAACAACAGAAGTAATTCAAAAATATGCAGTACTGTGCACAGGTACGTTAACAAACTGGTGGAGAACGCTACCAACATTTCTTGTAGAGAAAATTGCATTTTGTAAATACTATTTCAAATTTTAGATGTGAAATTTCTTATTCCACAGTCAATGATTCTTTCACAACATTTGTGAAATTAATACTTTTAATTATCTAAATACAATAGTAAATTAAAATTTATAATAATACAATTATTATTCAAATACTTCAATGCCAAATACTTATCACACTTAAAAGTTTACTAGTTTCCCTTTCCCACAACCCAAATTTATATATTTTAATTCAATTTGATTTCGTATACTCAGTCTGCCAAATTTTGTTAACCGTACAGCGGTATACTCGATACTTACTCACTTTAAATCAGTTGCCCTGACTTATTTGCAAATTTGCAATGTACCGAATAGTTTAATTCACACTGTCATGCTGTACTTTCATATACAATCATGTTTGCTTATCTATTGAGATAATACCATACACAAAGCGTGGCATTATGCATCAAAGTGGAAACAGAATCTGCAAAATATAATAATGAACATAAAATCCTGAAGAAGTTTAACATAATTCAAATTCTCTGATGCTTCTGTATCCTCCCATGCCAGGATATTAAGTATAATATAGTTACGATTATTTTGGTGCACTAGATGAAAAAAAGATCTCCATTCCCATTGACTTGCTTATAATCAGGTTTTCCAAGTTCTTACTTATTTTAACATGCCAGACTGAACTATACTGTGTTCAAATTAAAGTGAGGGTTCCACTTTAATTACAATTCAAGTACATGTGAGAGTATCTATTAAAGTTATGTCCCTTTTGTTGGACTTGCACATACAAATATTTCATCACGTACAGCAATGACATTGTGAGAGAGATCAGTGAGCTGGGTCTCAATAGCTCAATTGGTAAGAGTATTGTCAGCAGAAGGCAAGGGTTCAGGTTCAAGCCACAGTTCAGCACACAGTTTTAATCTTCTAGGAAGAGTCAAAACGGTGCACACGCCACTGCACAATGAAAGATTCATTCTGGAAACAATCCCCTGGTTGTGACATCCATTACTCTAGGAGTGCTTGTCTTATAAGATATGCGAGGAAACTTCTGTGGGCTTTGGAAAGTAGGACAGAGGTACAGGAAGAAGTGCAGCTCTGAGGATGGGTCCTAAATCATGTCCAGATAGCTTAGTCAATAAGGTTTTGGGTTCCAATCCAGACCTGGCACACAGTTTCAATTTGCCAAGAAGTTTCAGATGCAAATCACTTTTGACAAAATCCATACAGGTGGTCAGCCTGTTATATTTAGTTCATATACTGCATGCTGGGAACAGACAAATAATATGAACAGCCTGATACAAACACCTGACACCCAGACCTTGTGATCTGATTTATTTGCAAAGCACTGTTTTCCATTTGTACTGTAACATCTGAGCTCATTACAATGCAGAGTATATCCACTTTCATGTAAGACCTTACAGATTTCTGTTAACAGCAAACAGTCAGTTGGTGCAATTTCTATGGTACCGAGAGCTGGTATATCTAGTGTAATGACAATGTACTGAGTTCATGGGAAAATTGTGTCTGCCATACACGACAGTGGAAGAAAAATAAACTTCTGCCAACTTGAAAGAGTACAAGCAGAAAAGCACAAACAAAAATTCCTAATACAGCTCAGTTGATGAATCATAACCAATGGCAGTGATGGGAATTAAACATACAAGCTGCAAATACTGCTAGAGGAGGGTGAGGGTGTCGGCAGTCTTTTCCCGTGAGCAGTAGGTACACCCTGTACATACTGGAGGGCTGTAAGTGGTTATAGACTTCTGACATACTACAGCACACTATTTATTGCATAATTTAAGGCTGGAAGTACTACACTCATGCGGACAACTTATAATCATTTAAAGGGTACACTGATATTTCTGCCCACATCAACAATGTCTCAAAAAATGTGAACATGTTGCCCACCCTCCATCAAGGGCTCCACTATTTCTATGATGACAAACAGCTGTGTACTCACTAAGAGGCAGTAAAGATGTGTCAGATACATTAAGTAACCGCTATTGGCAACCTTATTAATGCACCAGATAAGTGCAAAGAAGTGGATCCAAATAAAACTTGGTTTAACAATTGACAAAAAACAAAGTGGTTCAAGTTGAATTTTACAAAGTTATCTACTGCAGGACGTGTTTCTACACAAAGACCACAACTGGACATGAATAATCTAGATTCTAGATTGTCTTCCCACAACTACAGAGTATGGTGGTGGTTTTATAAGGCTTTGGTCTGCCATATCATTGTTACCAGAGGAAATGCAGAAGCAACTGGTAAGATCTAATTAAAACTGTCCTCGCAATGATCGTTGGTTTGAACACCACAGTGCTTTCCTAGGCTTGGCCTGTGGCGTGCCTTTGCCTTCCTCTGGTGTTTGAGTTGACATGTGCAGCCAGACCTACAATGTAACATGGGCCCAAACTGAGCGGCAGCTGGGTAGTTTTTGAATTTACAAACAATTTCCAAAGTTGAAGAAAGAGTTAAGTGACGAAAACTATCTACAAAATGGTAAGGTGTATGAAATCATTTTAGATGGCCCCATTCACTCAATCTAGCAAACATGGGGACCTCAATGTGACAGAGTCGTCCAAATTCATAATAACTCTGCTCAAGCAGCTAAAAATGCTCTACATTAATTTGACTAACATGACAATCAACATACCTCCACTGACCTACAAACTGCACGATTTCTGTTTGTATGGGAATAACAACATAAACCTCTACCCACATCCATCTCTCAAAACAATGTATCTGCTTCTTTTTAAATAAACAGTGACAAATCTCAAGACCCACCATCTGAGATATGGACTGATATAGAAGGAGATTAAGACTTGTGAATGATAAAAACTGATCCTGCACCATAACAAATGTACCAATATCAAATGAGAAATAAGCTGCTCACCTGCAAGCTACATTTCCACTGATCAGTATCCAAGACCATACAAGACCTTTGAGATCCTATTTTGCTTTCAATTTTTTGCACCATGGTGCAGCAGGAGACAATTCTTTTTTAGAACATCCATGCTAGGAGTTTCACCATCATGGAAGATCACATTTAGCATCCTACAACTAAAGAACATGTCATAACAAATGAAATTTTGTGTTAGACTGAATCTTAAACAAAGGTTTCTCACTTTCTGTGAGCAATTTCCTTAACTGTGGGGCTATCTACACACGCCTCCAACAATACACTCCAATTTTCATGGTCACTGATGTTTCCTTCTGTTACTTTTGAACACTACATCCACATGCTCTCCCAAAACGTCTGGCTGTAGTACAGTGTTCAACCGTAACAGAAAAAAACATCAATGACAATGAAAATTTGTGTGATGCCTGGATCTGTGCTTAGATAGCAAATAGTTATGGTGACAACTCAAGAATAGCAGGAAATTTGGATTTGAGTTCCTGTCACATACAAATGTTCATTTGTCATGCATGATATTCATTACATAGCAGATGAAGCATTTCTGGAGAGTTTTCACTTTTAAAAAAAAATCATTTTACATCATTGGATTCTCACCAATTTCATTCCCATTGACACCATTTCATTCCCGTGAATCAGTTTCAATTTACTGTTAATGAAAGAGGTATACCAGTATCACAACTGAGCAAGACCTCTCCAAAACACTACAGAAAATATTTTCATGTCAAACTAAAAAATATTGTTCCAAACTGTTTTCTGGAAGCGAGTTTTCTATTCACTAGAAAATAATCAGATACTATAGGTTCAAAGTGTACAGTTTCACAGTAACTGCAATAGTGTAAAGATAATTACTGAGAAACTAGGGGCTATTTATGATAAACATAAATTCATCATTGAGCTAATTGTCAGACAAGAGAAAGCGATTAACAGTTTGTGGTCATTCAATGTAAATTCATTAAGAGATTCTGAAGAAAAAAATTAGCTGCCACTGTTATTTGACAGTGAAAATATTATGGCAACTGTGACTCCTGAAACTAGTGTACAAAAAGAAAGAGTTCTTGTTGATAACACTCCCATATACAGTGTTCAGGCTAAGAAGGAAAAAGAACAATAATGTTTACCTTGTTGTTAGTACACCATCTGACCATGACAGACAACTACTGAAAATGCAGACTGTAGCACCAGGTAACTAAGACATATCTAGGCAAAAACAGTGAATCTTATTGCTGATACCTGCATACAGTGCAGTAAAATGGCATGCGGTATATCAGGAAAGACAAGCCTATCTGAAATTAAGTGGACTCAATACATTCCATTATAATTGTGTGTCAGTTTTTGTAAGTCACTTAAAAACACACACACACACAAATTACACAATAAATGAAAGGAGTGAAAAAATCATGCAAACTAAAAGGATTAAAATACATTGCAAACAGAAAAGGGGAATTTTTATCAGTGGCAGGGCAAGTTTAGAGCCTATATTACATCCTTGTTACTAGAACTGTAAATATTATGAAAAGTTATCATACATATGATGACAAAAAATAATGTGTTTAAAACAACATTAAAATCCTGTGAAGTACTGGAAAATGAGATCCAGGAAAAACATCAAACACACAAGATAAAGTGCCATTAATAGCAATTTTCTATGTGTAGGAGCATATACAAGATCAAATAGTTCGAGTGAAAAGGCAAGGAAATGTACTAAAAATGTCATTTCACAAAATTTGTAAGTAACTGAGTAACACAGGCATTCTTCAGTGAAACTAGACTTTTAACAGTTCTAAACAATAAAATGTCACATGGGACTGACGGATCTTTGAACAGTACTGTCATTGTCACTTTCCAGGCTTTTCCGACAGATCTGTCGCAAATACACTTCTCAGGTTTGCTGCCAGATCGTATTGTGTAAATTGCACAATATTTCATCAACACAACTACTCGACAGCTTCAGGTGGTGATGGTTTCTGCTGTCACTGCTGCTGAGTGCAGCAAACCCGAGAAGTGTATTTTCAATAGTCTCATAATTCATGTTCTTAGTGATACATGTGGTGAATTGCCAACACAGAATTATTGGTGACAGATTAACAAATGTACTGTTTCTTATTTAATAAAGTTACTGTTTTTCTTTTTTAAAAAATATTAAGAAAAATAAATGAGCAATATCTAAAAATTATCAATCAATTTCCTTGCAGACATATTACCCACATTATTCAAGAAAGTGATTTATCTCAAGAGTAGAGTTACATGTAAAGAGAAACAGTCTCCTTACTATGTAACAAATTGAGTTCCAGAGGTGCAATGGATTGAAAATACCATCCGTTTATACACTTACTCACAAAATATCAAACATGAAACACCCAAATATCATCAGGTGGTATGTTCTGTGAGCTGTCCAAAGCATTTGATTGTATAGCTCATGATAATAGTCTAAAAATCTACAATTTTTATGGTCGCAATGTTTAACAGGTAATCAAGGTTAACATAAGTATATAAGAATTGGTGCTGAATAAGTTAAACAATGAACAAAGGCAAGAATATTACAGTGAATGTATACAGTCCAACGAGGTTCAACTTTTGGTCCACCCTTTATTTTTTATATACGATCTTCATGCACATAAAGTACAGGTGGTACTTGCTGAGATGCCAAGTGTTATGAGTGACTGCGTTAAGAGGCAGAAAAACCAACATTGTTGTTAAAGTGATAATGTTTTTCAAGAACTTATTAAGTTACTCGCTG
The DNA here is from genome assembly GCF_021461395.2 of Schistocerca americana. Classification (NCBI taxonomy): domain Eukaryota; kingdom Metazoa; phylum Arthropoda; class Insecta; order Orthoptera; family Acrididae; genus Schistocerca; species Schistocerca americana. The sequence continues at coordinate 887,486,975 of NC_060130.1, read as the reverse complement.
CAAATTGACTCCCTCTTTTTTGTTTTGGGTGGTGTGCGGCACACCACTGTTAGTTCTGCACACCAAATAGTCTAATACCAATTATTAATATTAATATGACTAAGACTTCACATTTTTTGGTGTAAATATGGATGGAAACACTATCTGGGAGAAACAGATATTATAATTCGGTGAACGTGCAACAAACAGTACATTAACAAATTTTCATACAAGCATTACTGAAGGAAGCCAATGTACAGTACAAATAGCACAAAAGATTTAGTGCCTAAAATTCCTTGTGACAATTCAGAAACACTGTTACAGTGAATGGACAAATATATTTCATTTGAATCAAGAAAGACTGGTTTATGATGCAGCAATTCACATCAATCCACAGATGCATAACACGACTAAGTAAATGAGACACTATGATTTTCACTCTCTTTCAAAGACAAAGATATTGTGCATTAACACCCCAATGACGAAATGGTCATTAAGACAAAGTGATATAAAGAAACCGTTGAAAACAAACCAAATTCTGGATGGTCGGACTAGAACTTGTACTCTGGTCCTTTCAAATGCCGTCTAGTATTTTACCGTAAATTCACCTTGCTCGGTGAATCTACCATGAGTAAATAAAATAGGTCACACCACAACAAATGATACATCAAAATGGATGACACATTCAGAATCATCTGAATGAACACTTAGGCACAAGTAGACACATCAACAAACAGAACTGACAAATAATAAACAATTAATACAAGTCATAAATGTGGACCAGGTATACCAGTTGACAACGTATATCTACAAAATACAGGAAATCATGGTTGTTATATCAGAAAAAATTATATGATCTACACAAACAGAGCAGAGACAGAAAACAGTTTAAATTAAGAGGAAACTTAATACTGCAGAAACTTAGAAGGGATGGATGGAGAGAAGCAATACAAAATATAATAAATTTTCCCCTAGCCTGTACAATAAATCATTTAGCACTTATGTCACCTTATTGTTTGCAACTGAAAAACTGACAGGGGAAAAGACTGTAAAAAATACAGTGTGAGGCAAACTAAGAGAAACTAGATATAAGTGTAAGAAACAAACAGAGAATAAACAAGAAAGTAGATACAGTATTTAATATCAACTTTCCTACTTGTGTGTAGAAACTTCCTGGCAGATTAAAACTGTGTGCCGGACCGAGACTCGAACTCGGGACCTTTGCCTTTCACGGGCAAGTGATCTACCAACTGAGCTCCCCAAGTACGACTCACGACCTGTCCTCACAATTTTACTTCCACTAGTACCTCATCTCCTGCCTCGTAATCTGCCAGGAAGTTTCAAAATCAGCGCACACACTGCCTGCAGAGTGAAAATTTCATTCTGGAAACATCCCCCAGGCTGTGGCTAAGCCATGTCTCTGCAATATCCTTTCTTCCAGTAGTGCTGTGAAGTTTGGAAGATAGGAGACGAGGTACTGGCGGAAGTAAAATTGTGAGGACGGGTCGTGAGTCGTACTTGCATAGCTCAGTTGGTAGAGCACTTGCCTGCGAAAAGCAAAGGTCCCGAGTTCGAGTCTCGGCCTGGCACACAGTTTTAATCTACCAGGAAGTTTCAAAATCAGTGCACACTACGTTGCAGGATGAAAATTTCATTCATACTTGTATGTAATTTTTCAAAGACGAAGCCATATCAGAAATAAAAATTTCAGAAGAGCAAATCTCGGGACCCCACATGCATGTGCAACCACATTACATTTTAATCAGCTACTCACCTCTACGAGCCAATCTAGTGTCTGAGTCCGTGTCAACAAACAATTTCATGTGAAATAATTCTCGAATTTCAGGAAAATAAAATACAAGGATTCCTTCAAACAAAACTACATCTGCAGGATATATAGTGATGAATTTATCTTCACATCTGTAAAAAGAAAGGACAAAGGTGACAGAAACCACATAAAAAAGAAATAAAAAGTAGCAATTGATGTCAAGTTGAATGAGGAAAGGTGGGAATGAGTGGTGCTAGGACAGGACTAGAACAAATGAACTGAATCATCATTTGATTATCTACATCTCTCTAGAGTGTAGCATCTAAAGCTGTTCTGTTATTTCATTTCTGGAAAGTTTGTTTACAACTCTCTGCTTGCTTTTGCCTTTTGGAGTTTTTTTTTTTTAATTATCTTTTAAAACATAGGAACAGTACAAGTGATGCATAAACATATCCAACAATTTTATTTTTTAGGTCATGTTGACCCCTATAAACGCCAAAGACAGTTTTGTGGTAATTTGACTGCTGCCCTTCTGATTCCAGCATTATTTCCTACAGGCTTGAGAGTTTCAATCCAGGGTTTTTTTTTCATAATGGCATTGCTTTTTTTCTTCATTGTTTTTGCTATAACAACACAATTTTATTAGATTCTATCTAAGCAAATGTGTTCTGCCTCCACAAGATTCTCTCTAAGTGCACACAGTTTTGCACATTTGTCAGTTCCAAGCTGCACAGAAATGTCATAAGTACACGATTTAACAATACTTTTAGAGTCTTGTCATTTCTTATGTTCCCTTATTCCCTTAGCTTATGCCCCCCCCCTTTCACACCCTCCCTTGCCTGTGCCACCCCTCTCGCCTATACCCCAACTCGATCCTCATCTAAGACTCCTGTCACCTAAGCCCCCATCTCCCATAGCCCACCGCCCTCTCACCTAAGCCCCCCCCCCTTTTTGCCAAATCCCCCTCCTCCCTAAGCCACCCCTCGCCTAGGCCCCCCTCGCCAATGCACAACTGCCCCTCACTTACTCCCCTTAATAGCATATGATTGTATACTACGTAACTGGAATCGGAATTGTCTTTCGTGTGGGGCACAGGTGAGGGATGGGGGTATGGGTGAGGTGTGAAGGCACAGGTGATGGGGGTGTATCCACAAATTGGTTGTGGGTGCTGACAAATCACGGAAATTGGTTAGGGTAAACAGACTAGTGGGGGATGTGTCGCAGTCAAGGAAGTGCAGATTAGGAAGACATAGATAAGGGTTGTACCCGTGGGAGGGGAGCTGTGGATGTATGAAAGTGGGGGAGGGGGTGGGGGAGAAGGGAGGAAGGATGTGGTCCTAGTCATGGGAGGAGCCCCAGACAAGTGTATGGGGGCTCAGACAATGGAGGAGACTTCATTGTGGTACGGATACCCAAATGTTGTTGTAAGGGAATACCATCTAGGTTGGGGAGCCATGGACATTGTTGAAGCTCTGTATCAGGATCGTACGGGAATCCTTTTCCCTGCTGCTTGCCGTCACCTGCACTTCAGGATTAAATGAAATCAAGACGTGATTTTTCCCCCATATTGGGCCTGTACACTACTTACTTAACATAGTAATCATCGAGTATTTTTGCAAGTTTCATGTTGAATAACGCCATAGTGCTGTGCTTTTGGCTGTACTTTTCAAGCTAAGAAGTGAGGGAAACTTTATAGGCTTCATTCTGACGGACAGGCAGTAAGAAGGATAATCTGACTGATGAAAATCAGCAGAGCATAATGGCAACCTACAAAAGAAGCTCGATCACATGAAGTAAGTACAATTTTCATGCACTGAAGTAAATTAAGAGAGTTAAGATTCAATGACAAGTATGTCACATAGCAAAGACCTGCAGTGTTTTAACACAAAAAAATTTATGATAATATCTGCTGCATAATGTTGAGAGATTAAATTCTTGAAGTATCAATGCTTTTATTGATGGTTGTTGGAAACACATGTAAATATACAAAAAATATGACATAACTGAGCCAACAAAACAGATTCTCATTTCCATTTGTAGCTATGTACAATTCCTAAAGCATGCTTTTCCCATTTGTCCGCAATGTGTTTAGTGTATCCCTGCAGCAGACAAAGATTTGAAAGAAGACATGGAAAACATAGAGCATGAAAATGTAAAAGGAGTAAGATAGATGACTTGTTTAACTTCTTGATATTTTACAGCTCTTCCTATACTACAGTACACAACTTCAAATGCAAATATTAGGTACAATATACATAAAAAACGTTGTTATACATGTAACATAATAAAAATTAAATGCCAAGGAATGAATGTGCATTATAAGGAAATGTTAAAAAAAAAAATTATGAACAGTAAAGAAATTTTTGCATGTTAACTGACAATTCATGTAACAAGATTAGCTAATAGTAATTTTACTGTACATGGATGGTGTCTGTGCTTTCAGACATGCATGTTCGAAATAACATACATCACTGATTCGATCAGCAGCTGTATGCAATATATGACGAAAGAAATATCCTACATTTAGTTGACTGGGGCACTGAACAAACACTATGGTGACAGATGAAAATTTGTGCTAGACCAGGACACTGAGCAAACCCAATGGCTACAGATAAAAATTTGTGCAGGACCGGGAGTCAAACCCAGATTTCCTGCTTTATTCGAGTGGTCGTCTTAACCGTCTTGGCTATTCGAGCACACCCAACATGCGACACTACAGAGTGGTGCCCTATCCATTAATCCACTTGCTCACAACCTAACTGTATACTCACAAGGGTTCAGATACTGTTGTGCATACAGTTCAGCAGCAAGCAAGTGGATTAATGGATAGGGGGCACTACTCTGTAGAACAGACACTGTCCATATCTATACTACTACATAAAGACAAGGCATAATTTAACGATATTACCAAAAATCTCTAAAAGTGCTCAACTGATTTCCTTCAAATTTTTACACAATACTCAAATAAATGTTTGGACAGACATAGGGTATGCGTTTTTTAATAAATTTGGTATCCCAATATACATATATATAAAATCTACACTTCTAAATGAAGACAACTCCTACTTTAATGTTGTTACCAAGACCAATTTACATCTAATTTTTACATATTATAATAAAGATTTGGTCGGACACAGCCTACAGTTTATTTATACACACAGTATATAAATATCTGTATGTTACATGAAGAGGAAACATTGTTAGTAAAAATCTCAAACAATCTTGACCAGTTTACTTCACATTTTCACACAGTACTCTAATAAACTATTGGACAAGCACAGGCTGTACATTTTAAACGTATATAGATATATCTATACTACAATATAAAGACAAGGCATTGTTTAACATTGTTACAAAAAAATGTTGAAAAGTGCCAGACTGATAACTTTAAATTTTTACATGCTACTTAACTCAATATTCAGATGAACAGAGGCTACATATTTTTCAATATATATTGTTTAACATAACATAGGAGGAGGAAAGGATGTTTGCAAAAATCTCAAAATGTTCTTTACCTATTTACTTCAAATTTTCACATGATACTCTAATAAAATTTGGACGTCCATACACTGTATCTACTAGAAAATATATATATATGGGGAAACATTCCACGTGGGAAAAATATTAGAATATACTGTTAACATTGTTAACATTTAAATAAATCAGACAAGAACTTTTCAAAATTTTTGGTAACACATTTTTATTCCCTATATACTAAAAAAATATGTAGCCTGTATCCGTTTGAACATTTTTGCAGTAGTGTGTAAAAATTTATAGTGAATCTGTCAAGAACATCAAGGATTTTGTTAACAACGTTTCTTGTTACATAGTATAAATATATTGATGTACCACATATATATTAAAAGATATATGGCCCATGTGCACCTGAACATTTATTAGTTTTGTGTAAAAATTTGATTTCATAATGTGAACCAGTTCTGGACCAATTCAGGATTATTGCAGATATGAAAAATATTTTACTAATCTCTTCTAAATATAAAAATACTAATTTAAACCAACCTTGAATTAGTTTTGTAGTCATATTCTGGTATTTCACACTTCTTTCCAGACAGTATATCACGCAGAGTTTGCAAGATCAAGTCATTGTCGAAAGCATCTTAAAAAAAGAAAGCACATATTAGTGCAGTAACAACAAAATGAATCAGGTTATTTCTTACAAAAAGTTCATCTTATCATAATTTGTAAATGGAAATACCTGGATGATCAAAATTGTACAAGCCCTTCTGAGCCTTTGCCTTTTCCTCTGCTGTTAAAATTCGGTAAAAGCTATCTTGGCTGATAGTGACAACCTGTCGTTGCTTCTGGTCCATATCAACCTGCCCCAACTTCTCCATGATCCTTTTACACACTGTAGACTAAAAATTTTCAAAATTGTATAGAAAACAACACAAACTAACACACACTCTTCCTCAATAATAATAATAATAATAATAATCTGACAAAAATTAAACAAAAATTATGAACTATAAAGTAAAGTCGCACTTAGCCTGATTGGAACACTAAACTGCATTACTAGTCATGGTCATTGTGGACATGGCATGCACTTGCCTTCTTGTGATCTTTGATCTACCTTACCCAGTCAGTTACACAGTTTAACATGCACTCTCTGAACTATGTTGCAAAAGAGCATTTTTCACAGAAACAAACATTGCTAGAGGTGGAAAAAAAGGTAAGTGTCAGATAAAAAATCCTAGAACTGACTATGGTCAAACCTCAGACATTTGGGTCCATTGCCTGGCACTTACTAATGAGCCACCAAGCTAACTATACTCAGGTATATTAGTGGCTAAAACCACAGGAAAAAAGCAACATATGAGAAGAATTAATGATACTGAGTATCTAGCTCACAATAAGAAAATATCTGCAGGTGACACAAATTGCAAATTAAATTAAATGTGCATGCAGATTTAAAGAATGGCATTAGCAGAGGCATCCTTGGCAGTATGGACATTGTTATGACAATGTGGTGACAATTTTAATACAGAGGACTGTTGAAAATAATGTGGAGGATATGTTGGGTAATTACCAGACTGGATTCTGAAGAAGATTATGAGCAAGAAAGGTGATGCTGGCACTGAGACTACTTATCGAGAAGAAAAGACAAATGAATAAGCCAACCTATTTTGCTTTTGCGGAATGGTAAATAACATTTTATAATGTTCAAGGTACTGAATAATGTGAGTTTAAAAACACAATCTCTCCTGAGATTAGATCACTCAGGAAGCACATCCAAAAAAATCAGAAGTAAAGTTGAAGGGCGCATTTTAAGACATATGACATATCATCACTGAAACAATCTTTCAAGGAGCTATTAAAGTGGAAGGAATCATCAGGGACAATCAACGATATCATATATGCAGCAGGTTGTGATGACATGGGGTGTGCAGATATGAAGAGTTTAGTAATCCCACTGGATGTGTAAATGGAAGACATGCACATACTGATGTGTGTAACATTTCCCATGTCCAGAGAGGACAGCAGGGGTGGGAAAGCTGATGATCCCAAGCCGGTCACATGAATATCCATAACAGGCAAATGTAAGGCTGCCCATTGGTGGACTCGCTCTCAGTTGCTGTTATCTGACTTTATACGCGAATTACAACAGGTGCTGCTGTTTACCTGGACAACTTAGACTTGTGTCAGACAGTGTGTTGGCTGATGAGCACATAGTTACCACCAACATGTATTCGTGCATAATGAATTAGCAGTGCTTGGGCTTATATTAATTTCAATCAGGAACTATTGCTAGAATTATTTATATCAAGTACAGTTGTTTTTTTGGTTTTGTGGAATAATGGACGATTTTGATCTGTTGTTATAGAAAGTTTATTTGCGAGCATTACAATATTGGCAATGAGGTGGTCCCATTTTTGATTTACCAAGTGCAACTACGGATGCAAAATTTCTTGAGCTTTCACAGCGACAGCTAAACCACTATAAAGCATTTATCAAGAACTGAATTTAATGCTGTAGTAGCAACAGGTATGGCCAGCCATCACAGTATTTCAGCCACTTGTCTCGGCTCAAGAATACTGGGAAGTATATCTAAAACGAATCACACTGTACCTTCACACAGGTGATATCAAATGTCCTGATGGTCAGCGGGCTTTTCGTTGTCTACAATCCCACAGGATTTTTCAATTGAGCCTTTCCTCAATACTGAGATATCTCTACAACATAACAATATGCTTGGAAGTTATTGACACAAGTACTCAACACCACCTCTTCAAGATGTTCCTCCATGTACTTCCATCTAGTGTATCTTCTTCTGCACGAAATCTCATTGTTATCTATACATTTTGAAGCCGGGTTCTCATCGGTAGTCATGTTCTTGCCTGAAATTCCCACCCCTGTATCAGTTTTGCTATTCTTGTTTCCTACATTCATCTTGTATGTCTTTTTTTCAATCCATCATGTCACATATTGCTTCTTACATTTCCATCATCTTTAACACTTCAGTCCCCTCTCCTACATGTTTTTGATTAGTTGTCTAGGTCTATGTCCCAAAAAGTACTATACTCTCCAATATCAACTTGAGTATGAGCTTTTTTGTTCTATTCAGCACTTTCCAGGTCCATAAGATTGAACTGAGCAACACAATGACCTTGCTTCCACTATTAATTCTTTTATTAATTTCTAAATTTGAATTTCTCCCTTTCTCTAAAATGGACACTTGGTAGCAAAAATTTTTGACCTTTTTAATTTCCCCTCCAAGTACAGTTCATCCAGATCATTAGTAAGACACTCTTTTTTTTTATAACTTATCTGCAAATGACAGTTTTTATATTCCATTGCTAGCTGATTGCACACATTTGCATACTCCCCAGTTGTGTTTATGATGGCTTGGTCATCAGCAAACAGTAAATGGTGCAGTATGATCAATCTGCAATCTCTAACCCCATTTATAAGACCACTGAATAGCACTGGCATCGTGGGACAGCCATTGTTTTTTTTTTTTTTTTTCCTGTGCTAAATTTCTGTTAAAGTATATTACCAGCTTTTATCTTGTATTATTTTAATTATGGGATCCTACACATCTGCCATATGTAATGCTTTCCAAAGCAATTCCCTCAGAACGGTATCATACGCCTTTTCTAAATCTATGAAATCTAATCCATTTCTTTTTGATTTTCCTACATTTTTCCAAAACATTTCGAAATTTGAAACTAATGTCCATACACGATGTACCAGTTGTGAAACCACATTGTTCTTGTTAGATCCTAAAATTAGTTTCCATTCTGTTTGTTTATTGCTTTTCTTATGGTTCAAAAGCTGGCCTCACTGTCCAATCTATCTGCGATTCATTGTCTGACATACTCTCTTTACTATCAGACCACTTTTGCAACAAAATGCCTGTAGTAGCAAAGAGACTAGAATTTTTTCACCACCGCAAGTCAGACGCTGTAACTCATAAATCTGAGACTGCAGATTTACAGGGAATGAGTAGAAAACGTAAATTCACACTTGTATACGGTAAATCACATGGAGAAAGTTTAATACATGTCACAGTGATTCACTTACCCCAGATAAGGTTATCCCCATACTAGCACACTAGCTTAACGACATTCTAACCCTTCCCTGGCCAAGTGCAACAAATTGCACATGCTTTTGAGATACTGTAGCAATATACTGTTTTCAAGTTGCCCAGACTGTTTTTCCTTGCATTCCAGATAAGAATGTCCACATTATGAGGATGAGTTTGATAAGTGTTTACTGACAGATCACACTGCAGAAGTATGCCATAGCATGACAGGTATCAGGCATCAGTCACAGCCAACTCAAAATGAATAATATCGCAGGCACTGATCATGTACTGGCACCACATAAAAGTTTGCTACATGCAACTATGTATGACATTCCACTAACTTTTTTTTAATACTAGCATCTCCGTCTCAGTCATTAATCTGTCTATGTACTTTAGTGTGGGTGCTAACTCCCTCGTGCAGTCGAAGTTGCGAGCCACCATGAGGTGCCACTCGTAGGTCATATGCAACTGACAGTCACTTATGATCAGATGTCTCAAACATTATTTTTGGTTTGACAGATCCATCAACCAAGAACACTATTGACCTCGACACTATTCTGCCTTGGCTTTTTCATTACATCATGAAGTGCACTCCATAGGCTTGTCAGTACCATGTAAAGCCACCATTACACTTTTATGCTATTTGCACTGCTGTTTGAGTCAGGTTGGGGGAAGGTGACTGACTTTCAAGCCCACACGATCTTGAGCCAGTATCAAATTTGAGATTTTGCATAGTTTGCCTGTTTCTGTCAGCAATTAAGGATAAGGTCAAGACTGAACTACATGGATTAGAACAAGTATTGTCCCCTGTTTCCGGGGCTCCACCATTAGTGATGGTCTTCACTTGTGTGGAGACTTTCAGAAAACTACTAATACTCAGGCAGACATTGATTCTTATCCCTTGCCTCAACCAGATGAACTTTTTTTGAAGTTTCAGAAGGAAAACTCTTTTCTAAAGTTGGTCTAGTGGATCCATATTTTCAGTTGCCTCTTGATGAAAACTTGACGAATATTTTAGGTTTGAAACACCATTTGGACTGGATTACTATAACAGGCTGCTTTTTGGTGAAGCCAGCATCCCGGCCATATTACAGAAGTTCCTTGTGTGAATTATCTTAACAAAACACTGGTTACTGGTCACATGATAGGAAACATTTGTGCAATCTACATCCAGTTTTTACGGACCTTGCACACACAGGCCTTAAGAGTAACTCTTATAAATGCACCCTCTTTCAAGCAGCAGTTACTTATTTACGCTAGATTCTAAGCAAACAGGGCCTTCAGATGACCAAAGAATATGTAGGGCCTTTTAATACTATGCCTATGGCTACACCTATAAATCACCTTCAAGTATTTCTAGGAAAAGTGAATTACTATGTGTGATTTATTCCCCAGACATTCTCCATAGCCTACTCACTAAATCATCCCTATAAAAAGGAAGTCTCTTCATTAGCCAGAAGAGTAACATTTGGCTTTTCAGAAGATAAAAACAGCCCTCTAATCAGCACACTGCTTCCTGTCTTACAGCCCCACTTGTCACTGTTTTTGGCAACAGATACGACCCTAAACAGCATTAGGGATAAGTCAGAGGATGGGATGAAGAGGCCATATTGCATTTATGTCGAAGACACATCCTCCAATTCAAGAACACTGTTCACAGATTGAAAAGGAAGTTGGGTTGGGTTGTTTTGGGGGAAGAGACCAAACAGCGAGGTCATCGGTCTCATCGGATAAGAGAAGGATGGGGAAGGAAGTCGGCCGTGCCCTTTCAAAGGAACCATCCCAGCATTTGCCTGGACCGATTTAGGGAAATCACGGAAAACCTAAATCAGGATGGCCGGACGAGGGATTGAACCGTCGTCCTCCCGAATGCGAGTCCAGTGTGCTACCACTGCGCCACCTCGCTCGGTTGAAAAGGAAGTGTTTGTCTGACAGCAGGCATAGGTTTGTAGAGATTTGTGACTCTGTAAAAAGATCTATGAACAAAGTATACAACAACTATCACAGTCATACCTCAGAAAAAGATCTAGCTGAGAACCCGAGAAAAATCTGGTCCTATGTAAAAAATCGCTAAGCAGGTCTAAGGCTACCATCCAGTCATTCATTGACCAGTCTGGTGTGCCAGTACAAGATAGCAAAAGGAAAGCCAATGTTTTAAATTTTATGTTTAACACATCATTCACTCAGGATAATCACACAAACATACTGTTGTCTGACCATAACGCAGAGCCTCATATGGACAACAGAGTATGAGGTATCTCTTGCATAGACAAACAACTGAAAGAGCTGAAAACAAATAAGTCATCAGGTCCAGACGGAATTCCAATTTGGTTTTGCAGAGAGTGCTCTACAGCATTGGCCCCTTACTTAGCTTGCATTTATCAGGAATATCTCACCCAGAGCAAAGTCCCAAGTGACTGGAAAAAGCGCAGGTGACTCCTACATATAATAAGAGTAAAAGAATAGAACTGCAAAATTACAGACCAGTATACTTAACATCAGTTTGCTACACAATTATTTAACATATTCCAAGTTCCAATATACTAAATTTTCTTGAGATCAAAAAGCTACGTTCCACGAATCAGTACAGTTCTAGAACACATCATGAATGTGAAACTCTGCTAGCCCTTTCCTCACATGATGTACTGTGAACTATGGATAAAGGGCAACAGGCAGATTACCTATTTCCAGATTTTGAAAAGCATTTGATATAGTTCCCCACTGCAACCTGTTAACAAAGGTATGAGCATATCCAGGAACCGGTTCCCAGACACTTGACTGGCTTGAAGATTTGTGAAGTAACAGAACCCAGTATGTTGTCCTTGATGACGAGTGTTCATCAGAGCCAAGGGTATCATCAGGAGTGTAGCAGCAACAATCTGTGGTTGTCTGCTGTTGATACTATGGTGTATGGTAAAGTGTCTATGTTCAGTGAGTAGGAGGATACAAGATGACCCAGACAAAATTTCTAGTTGGTGTGATGAATGGCAGTTGACACAGTCACGTTGTTTAAATATCTGGGCATGATGTTGCAAAGCGATATGAAATGGAATGAGCATCTAAGGACTGCAGTAGGGAAGGTGAATGGTTGACTTCGGTTTACTGCAAGAAATTTGGGAAAGTGTGGTTCACATGTAAAGGAGACCATATATAAAGCACTAGTGCAACCTATTTTTGACTACTGCTCAAGTGAGTGCTATGTGCACCACGTTGGATTAAAGGAAGACAATGAAGCAATTCACAGGCGGACAGCTAGATTTGTTCCCGATAGGTAAGAACAACATGCCGGTATTACGGAGATGCTTTGGGAACTCAAATGGGAATCCTTGGAGGGAAGGTGATGATCTTTACGAAGAACACTATTGAGAAAATTTAGAGAACCGACATTTGAAGCTGACTGCAGACTGATTCTACTGTTGCCAACATACATTTTACGTAAGGGCTACAAAGCTAAGATATGAGAAATTAGGATTCATACAAAGGCATATAGACAGTCATTTTCCCTTGCCCTATTTGCAAGTTGAATAGGAACAGAAATGACACATAATGGTACAGGGTATCCTTCACACTGCACCATATGGTGGCTTGCAGAGTACTTATCTAGAAGTAGATCTTAGGTGCCCATAAATTTCACTTTTTTTTGTATGGTCACAAATCTCACCTTCACCACAAACCATCCTAATGCTAAACTACCAGAGCACATGGAACTTCATCTTCATCAATGGGTCTCTCTTTTACAAACTTTTAGTACCCCAGTCACTATTGCACTTCTACTCATCATTCTAATGCAGATGCACTTTCTCACCCTCTGGCACTTTGGATCCTGAATTTTACCACGAGGAGACAGTTCGTTTTCAGTTGGACAGCCAACTTGAGCTATTGCTCAATGAGTCCTCTATAAATCCCTAGGACATTTCTACAACTTCTAGACACGATCTGCTTCTTCACAGGGTCTTACATTCAGTCTGGTCAGGTTGGACTACCAAACTCCCTGTGAAGAGCTGCTTGGCCTTCATCTTTTATCAGCAGCACAAACTTCAGGTTCAGCGAAGTGTGATACTCCATACAGAAGATAGTGAACATTACCAGGTGGTGGTGCCATCCTCCCTGCAACATCGGGTGCTCCAACTCCTGCATCAATTCCACTGGGGGATTTCCAGGGTGAAGCAACTGGCCTGCCACATCTACTAACCTTGTATGGATGATGTTGCTGCACAAGTGGTTAGACAGGGTTTGTCAGGCATATCAGTTGACACCACCCATTCATTCTCTCCATGGCCAGTGCTGACACAGCAGTGATATCTAGTTCACACTGATTTCATGGATTCTTTCATGGGGTCCATGTGGTTAACTGTCGTGGAGTTCCTCTCCCACCTCCTATATGTCATTTGCCTCCAGCAGATAACAACATCGACCATGGTGGGAGTCTGGGGCAGATCTTCGCAACTGAGGATGCATCCCACATAATGGTGACAGACAACGGTCACCAATTTATAGCAACTGATTTCGAAAGGTTTTACACCCCACATCTTGCCACATTCCCTTTTCATCCTACCTCAAATGGGCTTGATGGAAACACTGAAAGTTCACATGTCAAAAACATTAGAGTCTGTTAAAATTAGGTTAAGCACTAAACACCTTCCTATGTTCTTTCTATTCCACATTAATCAACCACTGAATCCCAGCAAAGCTCTCACGCTATCACAAGATGCACCTGGATCTCATGTGTCCACCATCGGAACATGAAGCAGACACAGCAACAGTGTTTCAAGTAGGTGTCCCAGTGGAGGCACACACGTCAGTGGAATGTGGAGTTGATCTTGGGTCCATGGCTAAACAGCAGGGGAACTAGATGGTGGTGTAGCCACCAACACCTGGGATGCTACAACGGTAGTGCAACCAACTCCGATTTTGGCACTCTAGTTAGTATCCTTCCTCATCTGGAGTACACCGTCACCACCATCACAACTACATTGTAGGTTTCATTACTCTGAGGTCAGAGTGTCATCTCTTCCCAAGAGCTGAGGGACACACCCATGAACACTGATACAGTTTAACTGATAGTTGACCACAGGACCTGCCACGTCCCACAGGATGCTCCACTCCTCGAAATCTCTGAACCTAAGCAAGACGCTCCGGATCCAATGCCACCACCATCATCACTGGCAATCTCGGAGCCCCTCAGGAGCCTTCCTTCATGATATCACCCAGCTCCTGGCTGCTTCTACCTTGTTGTCCTCCCTCACACAGTCCGAGCAAGTAGTAGCCCTAGATAATAGTTGAAGCGCAGAGAGCTATAGTAACCTCACCAAATGTGGAAATGGAATATACTCATATACTGATATGTGTCAAATTACCCACATTTGGCAAGTGCACCAGCTGTGGCAAAGTCAACAATATCACATGACAGTTACATTACCTTCTGTTGTGACAAGTATGAGGCAGCCCAGGACACTCTCGGTTGTTATTATCCAACTTATCTCTACAAGTTTACAACAACCACTGCAGCCGTTTACCTGGACCGACTTAGCCTTGTGTTGAATAGTGTATCAGCTGATGAACTGGTGGTTTCCACCACCACATGACTTTAGTGGCCTTTGCAGCATGCATAATGAAGTAGTAGTGCTTGGATTTACATCATTTTCAATCAGGAACTATTACTTACATCTATCAAGAAATATTATTGTTAGGTGTTGTTACAGTAAGTGTGGAACTGCATACTGCTGCAAACCAATCACAGGGCTGAATACAAAAGTAATAGTATGGAGAACTGTGCGCAGTTACAGGGTGTGTAATGAAGTATAGAGAATAAATATTCTCATACCAAGTGACATGTTAGCACACCAGTCCACAAAAAATGAAAGAAGTGTGTATGATAGATAATGTGATATTTAGACTCTGGCTTCCAACTTTGTAGACTGGAACCAGAATAATGCTCTGAAATCACAACATCAACAGCTTACACAAAGAACTATTTTCCAAGTGTAAAATAATCATTATTGTTCTGTACAGGGTTCAATACTGGGGCCACTAGTTCTTCTGATAATACAGTCATAAGGAGAAAAAAATTTCTTTGATGATGACTCATGCATTACCGACATCAACAGAGATGCACCAACAGAATAAATTACAAATGAAATTTCCACTACAATTCTTTATTGGTTTCCTTCAAACTGACCATCACCTAACCAGAAAAAGATCATAATAATACAGTTCCACACAGCAGAATAAATAATGTTGTCAATTTCAACATAACATTGTATAAAACCAACATGCAAAACTACCTTTCTTACACGAACTTGTGGCAAGAGTGATTACAGAAAAATGAAGAGGGACAGTTGAAAACCCTAGCACAAGTTTGCAAGTCATACACTATGTGATCAAAAGTATCCAGACACCTCCAAAAACATATGCTTTTCATATTAGGTGCAATGTGCTGCCACCTACTGCTAGGTACTCAATATCAGCGACCTCAGTAGTCATTAGACATCATGATAGAGCAGAATGGAGCACTCTGGAGAACACATGGAATTCAAACGTGGTCAGGTGATTGGGTGTCACTTGTGTCAAACGTCTGTACGCAAGATTTCCACACTCCTAAACATCCTGAGGTCCACTGTTCCCAATGTGATAGTGAACTGGAAATGTAAAGGGACACCTACAGCATAAAAGCGTACAGCCCGATCTCGTCTCTTGATTGACAGAGACCGCCGACAGTTGAAGAGAGTCATAATGTGTAATAGGCAGATATCTATCCAGACCATCACACAGGAATTCCAAACAGCATCAGGATCCACTGCAAGTACTATGACAGTTAGACGGGAGGTGAGAACACTTGGATCTCATGGTCGAGCGGCTGCTCGTAAGCCACACATCTTGCCGGTAAGTGCCAAATGACACCTCGACTGGTATAAGGAGTGTAAACATTGGACAATTGAACAGAGGAAGAGCATTGTGCGGAGTGATGAATCACGGTACACAACATGGCGATCCGATGGCAGGGTGTGGGTATGCCGAATGCTCGGTGAATGTCATCTGCCAGCGTGTGTAGCTCCAACAGTAAAATTCAGAGGCAGTGGTGTTATGGTGTGGTCGTGTTTTTCATGTAGAGGACTGGCACCCCTTGTTGTTTTGTGTGGCAGTATCACAGCACAGGCCTACACTGATGTTTTAAGCACCTTCTTCCTTCCCACTGTTGAAGAGCAATTTGGGGATGGCGATTGCATCTTTCAACATGATCGCGCACCTGTTCTTAATGCACGGCCTGTGGCGGAGTGGTTACACAACAATAACATTCCTGTAATGGACTGACCTGCACAGACTCCCGACCTGAATCCTATAGAACACCTTTGAGACGTTTTGGAACGCCAACTTCGTGCCAGGCCTCACCGACCGTCATCGATACCTCTCCTCAGTGCAGCACTCCGTGAAGAATGGACTGCCATTCCCAAAGAAACCTTCCAGCACCTGATTGAATGTATGCCTGCAAGAGTGGAAGCTGTCATCAAGGCTAAGGGTGGGCCAACACAATTTCAGCATTACTGATGGAGGGTGCAACGAACTTATCAGTCATTTTCAGCTAGGTGTATGGATACTTTTGATCACGTACTGTGTGTGACATATGGGAGCATTGTGTTTTTCAGATAATACTCTTTATATCTGTCACATTCCTCGGTGAATCAGTGGTAAAGTACCAGATTATGGATCTAAGGATTTCAAGGTCAATCTGTCACTCATCACTTCTTTCTCCTCTGACCATGTGAAAATTTCCAAGTGGTTTGGATTCCACATTAAACTAGCTAAGTAAGTCAGTTCATCGGTCCGAGGAAAGTAATAGTGTACCCCCCCAAATTGATCATGCCTAGTAAAGCACTGCGTTGTTCAAACCAACATTTATGCTGTTGGCAGATTTACCTTTTTTGTTTGTCTTAGTTTGGAGTATCCCACTTTTATACAATCTGACCATCAAGGGACAATCAGAATGAGCCTCCAAGAGATTTATGGCGGGTCTTAAGATGACCACCTAGTAGAACTAGGACGGTTGGTTACACCAAAGTATTGTAGCATGCTTCACTCCATGTCACCACACAGCCATAACAGTGACACTAACCAAGGATATCCAGAGTCATGACTGTACACCTAATCTGCTCCATACTGGATCAAAGCTACAAATCAAAGACACTGGAGATGGTCAACTGGTTATCTAACTGTGGTGCTGAAGTATGTCAGCTGGTTTATACACAGTCACATGCTGACAATTAGAGTGTTACTCAGTGTCTTCAGTTTACTTTGGAGGCAGTCAGAGATACACAGGGTGACCTACAGGAAATGGACATTTTAGACGACTCAGTACACCACTGTCAGCGGTGGAATGTAGACAGTGAATACATCACTTACTTTGGGACTGTGTCATATCAAAAGCAATGAAATAGTGAACAACAGAGCATTGTGTGTTTTCATATGATACCTTTGTCCAAAATACCAAGAAACCTATATAAGTGGGGCAGATATGACTGGGAAATCATTGTAGCAACAATATGGGCTGCAGATGAGGAAAAACACTGTCAAAGTAAGTTTGACAAGGGGCTGATTATTATGGCCGAGTGCCTGCAAATGAGCATATTTGAAATGGTGCAGCTCGTCAGCTATTCGTGTGCTAGTGTTGAGAGACTACACGGAAAGTGGTTTGTTGGTAAAATTTCTATCAAGCAACACGGCACTGGATGTCCATACCTCATCAAAAAACATGGATGTAGGTGGCTTCTCCATTATGTAAAGCAGCATAGGTGGCAATATGTGGCAGATCTGATGACAGAGTATGATACTTGTGTGGGCACAAATGCTTTGGAGAACAGCATTCAGCGCACACTATTGAATATCGGGCTTCTCAGCAGGTGACCCCAACATGTTCTCTTGTTGACCAAACAACAACATCCAATCATTATCGTAGTGGATTGTGTGAACATTATAGCAAGCCACCTGCACCCATTTATGTTTGATGTCTTCCCAGACAACAATGGCATCTTCCAGTGGCATAACTGTCGATATCAAAGGCGAAAATCTTGCTATAGTGGTTTGAGAAGCACAATAATGAACTCACGATGTCTCGACTACCAAATTTGCCTGATCTGGACCCAATGTAACAAATGTGGGTCGCACCAGTTCTGTGTCCACATTATCATAGGCCTCTAATTTCTAGGAACTGTGTGACCTGGGTGTAATCATTTGGTTCCCCACACCTCCAGAAACCTACCAAGGAAAAGTCAAATCAAGGTCACACACAACAGTTGCTGTAATGTATTCCAGAAGCGGACCAGCAGTAATGTTTTGGTTCATCAATGTATATGTGATGCTCTCTTGAGGAATTTTTGACTGATGGTTGGTCAGTTTATTTGGGGGATGTGACCAAACAGCAGGGTCATCGATCCCATTGGATTATGGAAGCATGAGGAAGGAAGCTGGCCATGCACTTTCTAAGAAACCATTCCAGAATTTGCCTGAAGCAATTTAGGGAAATCAAAGAAAACCTAAATCAGGTTGGCTGGACACAGGTTTGAACAGTCATCCTCCCGAATGCAAGTCCAGTGTGCCAACCACTGCCCCACCTTGCTCTGTTTTGCCTGATGAAATCCAGTATGTTACACTAGTTTGCCGATGTTCTACAGAAACTAAAATAACACTGGGTGTACCCAAAGCAAATGTAATTGGATTGCTAATGGTTTCAACATGCACAAACAATTCTCATATTGGACTAGGGTAGGAGCAAACTTTTATGACACTGCTTTAGTCTATAGGAAAAGTAAAGGAGCGGTATGATTGGAGAGGGGGAAAAAAATGCAGACCAACTTCAGACAGTATTTCCTCTTGGTATATTGAAGGACAGCACAATGTCTAAGAGCATAAACTGCAACATCTTGAAGACAGAGGTTACAATCCTCACAAAACACTGTTGGGTAAACTTAGAGAACTGGTATTTATTTATCTGTCTCAAACCACATGTATACAGTTAGAGAGTTGTTTGTTAGGATGGACAAAAACCCAAAAAACACATTTTACAAAGATTATTTCAAATGACATTACAAGGTACATGGGATATAAGAAATATAAAATGAAGAACAGTTTGGTCAACACGAGCACAGTACAATACAAAAGACAACTGACACAATGCTAATAAAATAATGAAAACAATATGGAAAAATATGAGGGGGTTAACAGATATTTAAACAAAAACTGAAACTCTGATAAATTGAGAACAACCAATAAACACAAATTCTTAGCTGACAATGGATTCTAGTAAATAGCATTAACTTTTGTTGAATTTAAATAATTGTGTGGGCCACATTCAAATGTGTGCTGGCATTATGTTATTTCTATTTAACCATTCCAAATCAGCAAACAACTTTCATGATAATTATATTGCTGAACATTTAACAGCAAATGAGAGTTTCACTCTGCAGCAGAGTGTGCGCTGATATGAAACTTCCTGGCAGATTAAAACTGTGTGCCGGACCGAGACTCGAACTCGGGACCTTCGCCTTTTGCAGGCAAGTGCTCTACCAACTGAGCTACCCAAGCATGACTCACACCCCGAGAGCTTCTGTAAAGTTTGTAAGGTATGAGACGAGGTACTGTCAGAAGTAAAGCTGCGAGGACGGGGCGTGAGTCATGCTTGGGTAGCTCAGTTGGTAGAGCACTCGCCTGTGAAAGGCAAAGATCCCGAGTTCGAGTCTCAGTCCATCACACAGTTTTAATTTGCCAGGAAGTTTCATTTAACTGCAAATGATAGATTATTCTCGTTATTCGTCCAAGTTACACACACATTTCTTTTTCTAATGGGAGTTGTGTTTTCAATAGACACATTCTCCTTCTTCATCACACATTTTATTACAAACACAATTTCTAAAATGTAAATGCAAGAAAGAGGAAGAATATTTAAATCTCTAACAAAGGCTTAAATGAACTTCTATTTTTTATTATTGTTCTGATTATTCTCTTTTGCTTCCTGAATGGTGTTAGGGCATGAGGAGAATTAACCCAAAAGATAACACCATCAAGATGTACACCCAGAAACTCTGAAGATTCCATACATATGAGGTTCTGATCATTACATTTAATGTTAAACAATTCCTGTAATTTCCAGCTCACTTGGATATGAATAAAATGTGGTTGCCTGCATTCAGATAGTGTGACAACTTCACTATAGACAGCATTTGCAATTTTCTGAAGGTTATTGCTGGCAACATTGTTAACCATAGCGGTCATCTGATTTTGATAGTGTTTCCAATAGACTACTAAACATTTGTTCCCATATAACATGTCCTGTCTCATCCGAAATATATGGTGCATCACTAACTAAACACATTTTTCCCGAGAAACTGAAATACGCCATTGTCAGACCCCTCCATAAGAAAGATGAGTTAGTTACTTTCATATTCCATGGATCACTTTGCACAACAGATTGTAATGATGTGAAACAAGCCATTTTAAATTCACATCACAAATTAATTTGTACATATGGTTACATCCTGGACATTCATAAGGTTTTTTCCCAGAAAGAAACTCAAGTTTCTTTTCAAATTTTAATGTGCTGCCAGACATTTTATGTCACTGGCTAAGTGATCAAAAAATTTTGTTGCAGCACTGTCCACCCCTTTTTGTGCTGAAGACAACCTTGATGTGGAATAATGAATGTCATTTTTCCTTCTGGTAACATAGTGATGTACAACATTGTTCTTTTTGAACTGTAGTGGATTATTTACAACGAACTTCACAATGCAGTAAATATACTTTAAAACAGTAGTCACAATGCCCAACTCCTTAAACAGATGCTGGCAATATCATCGTAGGTGAGCACTACATAATATTCTTACAGCACTTTTTCAGCAATGAAGACTTACTTTCATAGAGATGAGTTACACCAGAACATTACTTCATACAACATTACTGAGTGAGGACATGTTTGCAAAGTATGTCAATTTTCCACTTTGTCTCTCTTCAAGATTTGCAATGATTCTAAGTGCAAATGTGGCTAAACTAAGTTGTTTTAGGAGTTCCAAAATGTGCTTCTTCCAATTTAAATTCTCATCAACATGGACACACAAGAATTTTGAAGTTTCCACACTGTTTATAATTTCCTCGCCATGTGTTGCAGTTATCATTGGTGCCATACCCCTAGATGTGCACAGTTGAATATGTTGTGTCTTTTTAAAACTGAGGGTGAGACCATTTGCAGAAAACAAGTCAATAATACTCTTAATAACTTTGTTTATCATTTCTTCTGTGATGGGAGAGATGTCCCTAATTACTGATCTGTTTCACTGCTGACATTTTCCAAAATTTTAGACAATGTGATGTATTCTACAATAGTACTTTACCTGAATAACAATAATATCCCCTGCATATCACAGTTTGGATTTTAGAAGAGTTGTTCCAATGAGAACATCATTTACATGTTCATTCATCAAATTTTACAAGCACTAACTAATAAAATAGTGCCAGTTGGTATTTGCACTGACCTATCTAAAGCATTTGACTGTGTGAATCACAATATTCTCTGATAAATTGAATTTTTATAGGATTGACTGTATAGCCAACCAGTGGATAATGTCATATCTAACCAAAAGATTGCATGAAGCTGTACTCTGTAATTCAACATATGTAGTCCATGGACATTAGCCTGACTGGGGAGACATCATGTACGGAATCCTCCGAGGCTCAGTCTTAGGTCCACTATTGATGATCATATATGTAAATGATCTGCGTCAATGGAAGCATCCGATTTCACCCATCTGCTTTGACCAGTGACGTAATGGTGGGCGGTGTGTGTGAGACATCACTATGACATGGAGTTTTTGAGTTGGTTGTGTTGTAGATGTCGCGTTATTGTGTTGGTGTATGTGTATGTGTTGAGTGTACCATGTATTGGGTTAATTTGAGGTTTGGTTATGATAGTGCTAACATCACTTTGAGTGTACGTAGTTGGTGCAGTAATGTAGTTTGGAAGTGTTTCCAGTGAATTATTAAGTTTTTTTTGTTAGGTCTTCTTGGTTTGGTGTTTGTTGTGGAGAAAGAAGTGTAATTTTTTTGCCTTTTTTTTTTCTTTTAAAGTATGGGTATGACGGGGAAATTCACTAGCACATCATTGCGTGTAGAGATTGGTGAAGATATGATGCCTACTTTTAAATTATATTGCGGAATATTTTAGGTGCAACATTTGTGGCAATAATATGAGGCTTACAAGAGTTTTGGTGTCTTGGACTCAGGTTGCATGTACGTGGCAATGTCAGCGGGATAATATCTGGCGGTGGACACAGTACCTGGTTCGAGAAATCAGGGTGGCCATGAGAGAGTGTTTTTTTGCTCACTTATCATTTTTGTTATCGGTCCTCTTATCAGTTTTTGTGCGCATGAGACTTGTATAAGTGAGAGTTGAGTGTTGGATTGGTTTCCATTTTGTCGAGCAGTTTGTTCCGAGTACGTTAAGTGAAAAGGGAAGTTCGATGGGCTGGGGGTGGTTGCTGAGATTAATGAATCACAGTTTGGTAAGGGGAAGTATGGGAGGGATAGTTCTCAGGTTGGTTAGTGGGTGTAGGGTGCTGTTATTTCGGAGGTGGGTATGCTGATTGTGTTTTTAGGGGTTTGGAGGGTTGTACTAAGAAGGAATTGGTGGGTTTGATTGAGGAATGTATTGAGGAGGGTAGCTCTATAGTTTTTGATGCATTTTTTCCTGTGGGGATTTGGGGAAGAGGGGTTATGGTCATTTAGTAGTTAATCACAATATTGAGTATAAAGATTATGAAACTGAGACTTTTGCTATCAGGATAGAGGGGTTTTTGGGGGCAATTAAGGGGGGGGGGGGGAGTGTAATGCAAAATGTAAGCATTTATTTAAACAATCATTAAAGCCATGTTTATTAATGTACAAATCTAAAATTTTGCATGTGTAAAGCAAAAGAGTTGCATTTTAATGGAAAAATACAATAAGATATGCATGATTAATATTTTGCCAGAAATCTGAATTTTTTAATTTTTTCCATTGTCTTTTTATAAAAAGCCACAACTCAAATTCTAATCATGCAATTAATCTGAAAATTTCATTGTACTGTCCTGAGAAGGTTATAAGACCACTGAACTACCGTTATTAATTTAAGGTACAAACTGTACCATTAACAGAGTTTTTAATTTTGCACATCCAAAATTAACTTTTTTCCCCACATACAATCAACTACAAATCAGAATGCAATTGCAGGATCTCATATTTTTTAGTTCCAGGGAGACAGCTACAAGCTGCGAACAGTTCCTGAAAATTTGATAGCATTAGCGAACATACTTTTTGAAAAAAGGTTTCTAATATTGTAAAACAGAGAAAATGAGGTTCAAAGATTTTCTCCTCATACTTCTACATGTAATTAGCTTATCTCAATTTTAAAATCCTCCATACTGATACGCCTCATC
Organism: Schistocerca americana; assembly: GCF_021461395.2. Taxonomy (NCBI): domain Eukaryota; kingdom Metazoa; phylum Arthropoda; class Insecta; order Orthoptera; family Acrididae; genus Schistocerca; species Schistocerca americana. The sequence goes on along the minus strand of NC_060130.1, from coordinate 887,463,229 downwards.
CCCCTAGTTTCTCTCCTCTTCGAATCTGCATGGCCTGTATTTGCAGGTAAGACTATGATCTGTAAGCTATCTTGACCCTGCTCTCGTCAATGGTGTAAAATGCTTTTGTTGTAAACAAACCAGGATCGACACGAATTCTCTTCAGCACTTCAATTCTGTCATTATTTCCGTTATTGCAACATAGAACTGCACCATAGACACCTATTTTGAGTACTTCAAGTCCACAGAATGTCCTTTTTGAGCATCTAATCCAAATTAAATTATTTTTGCATTTTGTGTCTCTTCATGAAGACACTTTCTCAATAAATTAGGTTTTGCAAGAAACCTGAACATGGGCTTAATTGCATTCATAACAGGTTCTGGTAACGAGTGTTTATGTAAATACGTCTCATTTCTGTTGTTGAACTAACACCAATCGTCTTTCAGACATAGATTGTGCATGGTGTTTAGTCAGTGGATAGATTGTGGAAAAAAATTGCCCACACAGCATGGCTCACTGCCTCTAAATTGTGTGTGCTACTCCTGATAGCTCTCCCATAAAATAACTGAAGAGAATCAATTTCTTTCTGAGTAAGCCTGCCTTTTCCTACTAGTGGTTTTCCATCCTCAAGTACTTCACCTTTCTCCTCTCTTTCAGCAAGGAATGATGCCTACCACGAAGCCACTTTTGGATGTGGCCAACACATTCCAACTTTTCTATTGTTGTATTGTACAGATTTTTATCTCTTACAGCTTTGAACGAAGAGGAGTCCCCATCACCAAGGTATGTAGTATATCTAACAGCACACTGGTCCTAAGATCTGTAGAACATCCTCACAACTGCAGCAACCTCCATGCCCCCACTTGAGCCACTATAATTTTTAGAGCATGCTACTGCATGCTTTTCTTGCCACAGTTTCTCACTGTCTCCATTGTTGAACATTTTCCTTGTTGCACACTGGTGGCAGTATTTAGACATAATTTCTACATCTAAAACTTTACCTGAGACAATACCAATAACAGATGCATCTCCATACAGAGATGTGTGACCCCTTTGCAGGTCTCATCTACAGAAACACACAGTTCAGTAGCATTTGTAAGAGATTCACTGTCATGAATATCTACCCCAGGATTATTTCTTTTTGGTTTACTTCCACCAATTCCTCCACAACTTTTTTCATAGATACTTTGACAGTATCGCATATAGCATCAGACATTTCTTCATTTATTTTTTCAAACCTTGCACAAGATGGAGGCATGTTCAGAAAACCACACAATAAATTACCTCCTTCCCTGTATGCTGATAGCTTATGTTCTTCATTTCAAGTGGCCCTTTTTTCCCCCTAAACACAGTTTTTTCCACCACCCATTATGCATTAATGTAGACTTCCATGTAAAGGTTTGCGAATTCAACCTTCCACCTACTAATGTGTGTTAGTATTGTCAAAATGTAAATAAACCACATGCAAGAAAGTTTTCAGGCAAATATCGAAATGTCAGCCAGAGATACAGATTTCATCCAAAGACATCGAAAGAAAATAGCCTTTACACTGACAAAAATTCCGTTGAAGCAAGCAGATTAGCAAATGTTGGAAAAGGTGATAGTGGCCACCAGTGCAGAGTTAATCAATTTAACAATTTAAAAACATTTCTGCAGGTGCTCTCACGATAAAATTCACACACAACATAGATTAAACCGTGTAGATCAAGAAAATAATACTTTCGAAAAATTGAATATTTTTGGACCAAAATCCATCATATCCCCCCCCCCCCCCCAAATCAGTTATAGGGAGGAGGAAGAGGCACTCTTCCCATCTGCAATGTCATTTAGTTGAGTATTGCTGGCAGAAGAGTGTCCTCGAAGATTATTGTATTTTTCGCATTTTTTTGAGGGCTGTGAGGAGGATGTACAGGCCGAGGGTGTGGTGAGTTAAGAGGGTTGGGTTTGTCTGGGTGTTGGGGGAGGGGGTATTGGTTATGGAGTTAATGGGGCAGTTTGTGGGAGGGGAGTGGGGGGGGGGGGGGGGATTGTTTTGAGATTATGTTGTAGAGGACCAGTTTTTGTTGTTTTGTAAGGCATGATTGATTTTGGTTTATTTTTGTGTTTTTTGTTTGTTTCTGGTTTTTCTTTGAGGTGGGAGGGTGATGAGGGTGGTTTGGGGTTAGTTTATGGGTGGTAGTTTGTGTGTGGTTTAGAAGTTCTTTTTTGTTGTTGTTGTTGTTGTTGGGGCGTGTGTGTGTGTGTGTGTGTGTGTGTGTGTGTGTGTGTGTGTGTGTGTGTGCGTCAGCAACCTAGATGATATTGAAGGCTGCTGGTTTCAGTAAGTAATTTTTGTTTTGGGTTTATTCTATAGTAATTGTGATGTTTTGCGCATTTGTGGTAGGTGTTTTAACTGATTTAGTGATGCCCTATGTTTGGGTTTTGGTTCTACTTTTCGTAGTTGTAAGTGTTGGATTTTTGGAATCGAGATCTGCAGTTGAGCTATATAGGTCACGGGAAATGTCCAATTCTTGTCTTTTTGTTGGTGTAGCGAAATACTGTAATTTTGTTTTTTATATATTGTTTGTTTTGGGAGCGTTCTGCGTTTTTTTAAATTGTTGTATATTTACCTCTTCCCCATCCTAATCGCACAGTTTTTGACAGTTGTCCAGTTTCATTTTATTTTTGGAGTGAGACATTACTGTGTAATTTTTATATTTTTCACATTTTTTGGTGTGTGTATGAAGTGACGTCATTGTCATCATATTGGATACGCTGAAAGTAGTGGTGTCCACCTTTTGATGATGCCATGGGTCAAAGCAGACAGGTGGAATCTGACATCTAATAAACAACAAGCAGAATTAATTGGTTAGTTGGCTGATATGAAGGAGGGGACCAAACAGTGAGTTCATCAGTCCCATCGGATTAGGGAAGGAAGTCGGCCATGCCCTTTCAAAGGGACCATCCTGGCGTTTGCCTGAAGCACTCCAGAGAAATCATGGAAAACCTAAATCAAGATTGTCAGATATGAGTTTCAACCAAATGCGAGCCCAGTGTGCCAACCACTGTGCCACCTTGCTTGGTCAGAATTAGCTCTTTTTGCATATGACAGTAGTAATGTAATCAATCCATGCACACATACAGAAACAGAAGAAATAGTAAACAATTTTCTTAAAAGTATCATTGACTGATTTTCTGCAAATGATCTCACCCTCAATTTTAAAATGGCAACATATTCACTTCTGCACAAGTAGGGATACTGCTCCAATGAGAAGTGTAACACACGAGAAAATAATAGATAGGGTGGAAACTTCCAAATTCTTATTGGATGAGAATTTGAACTGGAAAAAAAATACATCTTGGAACTCCTAAAACAAAGTAGTTCAGCCACATTGCTACTCAGAATCATTGCAAATCTTGGGAAGAGACTACTCACTAAGCTGAAATATTTCATTTTTCATTCAATAATGTCATATGCAGTTATGTTCTGGGGTAACTCATCTTTAAGAAAGACAGTCTTCATTGCTCAAAAATGTGCTGTAAGAGTAATATGTGGTGCATACCCGTGATCATTTTGAGTTGGGCATTATGACTACTGCTTCACAGTATATGTATTCACTCACAAAATTTGTTGTGAACAATCCACTGTAGTTGAAAACGAACAATGATGTACATAATTACAATACCAGAAGGAAAATTACATCCATTACTCCATGTTAACATTGTCTTTAGCACAAAAAGAGGAGCACAATGCTGCAACTAAAATTTTTGATAACTTATGCAGTGATAAAGTGTCTGACAGATGGCAAAGTAATATTTGAAAACAAACTAAAAAAAAAAAAGTTTCTCCCCGACAGCGCCTTCTATTCTGCTGAAGAATTTCTATTACTTGTCATGTGTAAAAGGTGGTGGGTAGAAATTACTAAGTCACATCTGTCAGTATTTAAATAAATTACCCATATTTAAAAATTAAGTTGCGATTTGTATGTTAAATGAGTCATTTCACTTCGTTACAATTTATCATGCAAATAATACATGGAACATGAAAATAACTAACTTTCACCACTGACAACTGCAAAATGAGTCTTGAAGTTGGTACACACTAGAAGGTCATTAATAGGGTTTACTACCATGAGCTACCCAAACACAAAGCCCTGTGAGATTCCACAGTTGACAGCTGTCCCACTTACACCTTTATTAACAGAGTCCAAGACTTGGGTGGTAAATGAGAATAAGGTCTGTTCAATTTGGCTTTTGTTCAATGAATTACTGGAGTTGAGGTGGTTACCTAGCTCGCCTTCTATGGACAATTGTTTCTAGAATTTTTTAGAAGCATATTAAAAGGAAAATTTGACTTTACCACCCTGTTTATAAAGTGTTTTAATAACAGCATACTTCTTGTTGCAACGATTCATTAAAAATATGGCACAGTCTATCACTTATCGGGTAATAACACAATTCTGATGGATATTTCGTCAGTATCAGCGGAGATTTTATTTGTCCATTTCCTTGATTATCCTCTCTTCATTTTCAGTGACAGGAGATATTTGACTAAGGTTGGTATTTGCGAGACCCACTTTTTGGTGCCCTCCCACTGCCTCATCAACAGAGCCCCTAAATCCAATTTGGGATGCAGTTTACGGGAAATGAGTGTTGAAAATCTCTGCTACTACTTCAGATTTATTTAAAACGATCCCATTAGGTCCGACTTCACTTAAATTCTTCCTATCGCTCTTTTTATTATACCCCATATGGTCTTAATTTTATTATTGGAAGTATCAATCTCAAACTTAATAGTCATGCTCTTTGCCTTTCTCTGAAGCTTTTTAGAATGTTTCAGTATACTCTGTAGAGTGCTTTTCTCTCACATACTCAGCAGTCTCTAAATGAGGTAAACGGCTATCACTTTCCTTTCCATGGAGTTTCGATGCCTTGAGTAACCAAACATTTATTAGTGGGAGCGAAGTAGTTTATAAAAACATTTATATTTTTGGGAAAGATTTATTGAAACAAGGAAATGAAAATCCTATAAAAAAGATTCGACTTGTCTACATTTTCAAAATTGTAGACTGGACCCCAATTGATGTCCTGTAAATAATTTTGGAAACTTAAGATCTTTGTAAGTGATATCACAGAAATTGACTAACTGTTATGTAGGGAAAAACCTTTGATAAATAAATGCCCGTCATTGTCAGAAAAATCATTTAAAATCTGCTTTACGGTTATGCTGTGGCTTATGGTCTTGTCAATGAAATTAATCTCAGTGAGAGACTTGACGGTGACCTGTGTTCACTGAGTGTGCAAATCAGTCCTGTTATTTTCAGTAACAAATTTAACATTAAGCCACACAAACTAATAATAGTTCTTATTATAAGGAAAACAATTTACAAAAGACTCAAATTGTTTTAAGAAAATATTCTGTTTCCCTACAGGAATCCCACACATTGTAAGTGCTGATAACTGCAACATTTGAGTTTATTACAATCCGATAAACTGTTGCTCTATGCAGTATTACCTTGAACCTCATACTGTAATTAAAAAACAAAAATACTTATTTCCTTGAGACAAACAATTATTTGTACAAACAAATGATAGTAAACTATCGAATCAACATATCACGATATGCTGAATGGAGATCTTCCCCCAGAATCTTGTTTATGGCAATGAGTGGAAGTAAAGAACGAGCTACCAAAAGCTCAATGCAGTTTATTCTGGAACAGAAATATGTTCAGCAATTCTTTCATTTTGATTAGTTTGTCAATGTAAAATGATGTTTTCTTAACAGAACCAAAGTTAGTTTTCAGGCATCAAGAACATGCATAAGGTGGTAGTTAAGAAGTCACCAATCCTTACCCAAACAGGTAATCAAAGTTAGCATAATCACTACAGTATATGCAGCTGTTTCCTGATTTAAGAGGAGGTATTAACATCACATCCCTATAGAAAATGGGGACTTAGCTGGTGTACTGAGATTTTGAATGAAACTTCATATAATGTGACTGACTGAAAAACTCCATTCAGTAACCTATTTTAAAGTCTGATGATTCGTCAAGATACAAAGTTAAATGCCAATGGGAAAAGATTCATTTAACAAGCAGATGTGCCTCAAGTAAAGGGGGCGAAAATATTGAAATTAACGTATGATTCTGCCCATTTCCTACAAGGATAAAATTTGTCTGTGTGTGAGAACTCAATTTCGTCATTCCACCACCACAATAACGTAGTATAAGCTTCAATAGCTCACATCAGGTATAGAACGGACATATGTTTCAGTGTATGCATCCAATGATCTCACACACACACACACACACACACACACACACACACACACACACACACACCATGGAATGACAAATTTCATAACAGAGCACAACTGACGGCTATCTTTCACATTATGGTGCTACAGCGATCATGAAAGCATTTCCCGTTTATATTCACTCCTATCAGCCACTGCAGAGAGTATAATACTCTAATTTCCAAAACTCGATCATTAGTTAATATCTAATGCTCTACAAATCAATTCTCTCATATGATCAATATTAAAAAATGAAATATACAACTGCTCTGAGCTCTTTCAACAAAATGTTTACAGTATAATCTCATCGACGAAAGACATTTCTCTTTTGATCACGTAACAAGTAATTTTTTTTTTCTTTTCTTTATTGATTTTCAATTTCCCCCCCCCCCCCCCCCGAAGGGGGCGGGCTGGCAGCAGCTTACTACGCTGCTCTACAGCCTACAGACTTTTTGTTAAAAAAAGGAAGAAGAAAGAAACAAGAAAAAACAGGCGATAAAATGGTGATTTAAAGTGGAAAATGGCGTAAAAATGCGGGAAGTTAAAACAGAAAGCAAAAGGGGGACGGCAAAACAAGTAATTCAGATGGACGCATATAAAATATATGGTTTGCCCTTACACATTAATGAACGCAGACGTAGAAGTAGAACTTCCGCAAGTCGTGTAACTTTTGCTACATGTCACTCCTGAATATACATATATTTATCACAACTGATTTTGACACACACATGATATTACTCTATAATCAACAAAGAAAAATATTTGTTTGTTGATTTTGCAGTCAATCACTACATAATTTACATGGTGATGAACTGAGTCTGTGGCTACATAACGCGCTGTCAGGCTACGGTTATGTTGCTGATATCTGGGTCCATTTCCAATCTTATGCATGGATTTTGCTTTAGTTAGTTGCAGTTCTATTACACGGCAACCAAACGACCACGAGTTGCAAGCACTATTTGATATGCAGAAATCAAACGCGAAGGGGCAAATGAAAACGACCTTCCTTACCAATTCCATAGTCCATCAGCACCACTCTGCCAAAGAAATGGAATTCAGGGTGAAACTGCTACACGAGATACCGCAGACTGAGAGCGAACGTTAAAAACAATTTAAAAGCTTATATTGTTTTCTCAAATAGCACACTGTCTTCTTGTACAGTGTTCGTAATTCACTACAGCTTTGAAATACCAACCAGTACTTCATTACTGACCTAACATAATTTTAAACAATACACATAGAAAGCAAATATTCTATTTATTGATCAAAAGATTAGTGTGTCACTAGGACTCACTTTGCCGCTCGCCGTTCCCCCAGCGACCCCAATAAGGAATGGTGCCTTTCCTTCACTATTGTTAGTTCTATGATTTTCCCGTATTTCATTTCTATGTAAACACGAATTTTGTGCCATTTTGTACGAAAATAATGAACCAATTGTGCGCCGGCAAATTCGTCACTTGAATAAACAAACGCACACACACCTTGTACAGTTTCAAAGTGATTGTAACAGAGTACCTCTACATCACCACTTTTGTCTAGGGACAGCAAATGTTTGTGCCGAATGCCGATCGTGTGAGCCGATCGGTTGCGCTCGGCTAGGCTCGGATTTGCAGCCCCTTGCGCTATGACAGAAAGCGAATGCTCATTGGCTCCAGCTTGCTATGTACTGGTCACGTGTTCAGGTTAGTGTGCGTTTGTTTATCTTAGTACAACTTTCATTTGGAAAATAGAAGAATATAGTTGCAATTTGAGCACTTCAACATAGGGTAGTAATAAAAGCTTATATCATCAAAATGTCCAAGATACAAGCACGATAATCAAAATGTTCGTAAAAATTAACAACACTTTCAAACTTTTTTCATTACTTTAAGAGAATGAAAATCATTTGAGAAGCTGAGGAATACAGGTTTCCCCTAAACCTGTATGACGTTACTAGATTACATTCCAAGATCATTCTTCCTGACTTGTAAGCTTGAATGTCTCACGCTTTACTATCCGCTAAAATTATGGAAAGAATGATGTTGCCACAACGTTCTTCTTCCCACATACCAAATATTAGGCTTCTCATGTGTGTACCATATACAAAATTTCATCAAAATCTAAACTGATGGAAAAAATATTTATTCACTCCTGGCCATTAAAATTGCTACACCAAGAAGAAATGCAGATGATAAACAGGTATTCATTGGACAAATATATTATACTAGAACTGACATGTGATTACATTTTCTCGCAATTTGGGTGCATAGATTCTGAGAAATCAGTACCCAGAGCAACCACCTCTGGCCGTAATAACGGCCTTGATACGCCTGGGCATTGAGTCAAACAGAGCTTGGCCGGCCGGGGTGCCGAGCGGTTCTAGGAGCTTCAGTCTGGAACCGCGCGACCGCTACGGCCGCAGGTTCGAATCCTGCCTCGGACATGGATGTGTGTGACATCCTAAGGTTAGTTCTAAGTTCTAGGGGACTGATGACCTGTACAGGTACAGCTGCCCATGCAGCTCCAACACGATACCACAGTTCATCAAGAGTAGTGACTGGCGGATCGTGACGAGCCAGTTGTTCGGACACCACTGACCAGACGTTTTCAATTGGTAAGAGATCTGGAGAATGTGCTGGCCAGGGCAGCAGTCGAACATTTTCTGTATCCAGAAAGGCCCGTACAGCACCTGCAACATGCGGTCGTGCATTATCCTGCTGAAATGTAGGGTTTCACAGGGATAGAATGAAGGGTAGAGCCATGGGTCGTAACACATCTGAAATTTAACGTCCACTGTTCAAAGTGCGTCAATGCCAACAAGAGGTGACTGAGACGTGTAAACAATGGCACCCCATACCATCACCCCGGGTGATACGCCAGTATGGCGATGACGAATACAAGCTTCCAATGTACGTTCACTGCGATGCCGCCAAACACGGATGCGACCATCATGATGCTGTAAACAGAACCTGGATTCATCCGAAAAAATGACGTTTTGCCATTCATGCACCCAGGTGCGTCGTAGAGTTCATCATCGCAGGCGCTCCTGTCTGTGATGCAGCGTCAAGGGTAAGCGCAGCCATGGCCTCCGAGCTGATAGTCCATTCTGTTGCAATCGTCGTCGAACGATTCGTGCAGATGGTTGTTGTCTTCAAAACGTCCACATCTGTTGACTTAGGGATCGAGACGTGGCTCCACGATCCGTTACAGCCATGCGGATAAGATGCCTGTCATCTCGACTGCTAGTGATACGCAGCCGTTGGGATCCAGCACGGCGTTCCGTATTTCCCTCCTGAACCCACCGACTCCATATTCTGCTAACAGTCATTGGATCTCGACCAACGGGAGCAGCAATGTCGCGATACGATAAACCGCAATCGCGATAGGCTACAATCCGACCTTTATCAAAGTCGGAAACGTGATGGCACGCATTTTTCCTCCTTTACACGAGGCATCACAACAACGTTTCACCAGGTAACGGCGGTCAACTGCTGTTTGTGTATGAGAAATCGGTTGGAAACTTTCCTCATGTCAGCACGTTGTAGGTGTCGCCACCGGCGCCAACCTTGTGCGAATGCTCTGAAAAGCTAATCATTTGCATATCACAGCATCTTCTTCCTGTCGGTTACATTTCGCGTCTGTAGCACGTCATCTTCGTGGTATAGCAGTTTTAGTAGCCAGTAGCGTACGAAGAATCTAACACAAAATCTCTCATTTGCTGTATGTGCAATTTAAATACCTCATTTCTGAGACCTTTAAACGTTTACAACAACATATATTTATAACGGTACTCCACATAAAAAAATGTGCTTTGACAATTTGCTTTACTTTTTTAACTCACTGTCATTAGCAGTGACAATCTTCATTTACTTTTTATTTGTCAGGAAAACACTAATGGCAATCAGACAGCAGAGGCAGTTTTTTTCCTTTTCTAAACTCACACTGTTGCACTAAAGTAGTCTTAATGTGATAATCATGAATTCCTGCAACAGAGTGTACCTTTAACGAGAATATATATATATATATATATATATATATATATATATAGTCTCAGTAGTAGTGACGTAGAAAATTTTATCACACTTATAAAAAGTACAGAAACACTGGTATTGTGTAGATCTAAAATAGTCTTGTGAAGCAAACTAGCATATTAAAGATACAAAAAAAAGTGATATGTATAACGTGTGAAACAGGGCGCATGAAGTGCTGTCAGCCTCCAATTTTCTAGGCTCAGAATACTCACAATTATAAATTTATAATAATTAATGTTTGTGCTCTATGTTAAAAATAATATTTCAGAATTTGCTGCTATGGAAGAAACTCATGAACACATCACCAGAGCTAAGGCTAATTTAGATATACCAAGGCACAGATCAGCAACAACTGAAAATTCTCACAAAGGAACCCACTCAAAATTTTCAACAAATTACCAATCTATGTTCAGTCTATGGGTCAATTTTTTTTTAATTAAATGGTGCAGCTGGTTATCAGATCACCCATTTTACCATATTAAAGAATTCTTTGAGATGCCTGAGGACGATATTAGCATTTAACAAATTTTCCCATAGTCTACTGTAGCATTGTATCGTGTGTTTATGTTTTGTATAATTATGTCCTGTATATTCTATCCAATTTTATTGCACAGCGTTTGTATCATACTACATCATAGGATAACTTATGGGCACTAGCTCTTATAAATCTTCCTATAGCGTATTTTTGTGTTGTGGTGCTTAACATACAGGGTGTTTCAAAAATGACCGGTATATTTGAAACGGCAATAAAAACTAAACGAGCAGCGATAGAAATACACCGTTTGTTGCAATATGCTTGGGACAACAGTACATTTTCAGGCAGACAAACTTTCGAAATTACAGTAGTTACAATTCTCAACAACAGATGGCGCTGCGGTCTGGGAAACTCTATAGTACGATATTTTCCACATATCCACCATGCGTAGCAATAATATGGCGTAGTCTCTGAATGAAATTACCCGAAACCTTTGACAACGTGTCTGGCGGAATGGCTTCACATGCAGATGAGATGTACTGCTTCAGCTGTTCAATTGTTTCTGGATTCTGGCGGTACACCTGGTCTTTCAAGTGTCCCCACATAAAGAAGTCACAGGGGTTCATGTCTGGCGAATAGGGAGGCCAATCAACGCCGCCTCCTGTATGTTTCAGATAGCCCAAAGCAATCACACGATCATCGAAATATTCATTCAGGAAATTAAAGACGTCGGCCGTGCGATGTGGCCGGGCACCATCTTGCATAAACCACGAGGTGTTCGCAGTGTCGTCTAAGGCAGTTTGTACCGCCACAAATTCACGAAGAAAGTCCAGATAGCGTGATGCAGTAATCGTTTCGGATCTGAAAAATGGGCCAATGATTCCTTTGGAAGAAATGGCGGCCCAGACCAGTACTTTTTGAGGATGCAGGGACGATGTGACTGCAACATGGGGCTTTTCGGTTCCCCATATGCGCCAGTTCTGTTTCTTGACGAAGCCGTCCAGGTAAAAATAAGCTTCGTCAGTAAACCAAATGCTGCCCACACGCATATCGCCGTCATCAATCCTGTGCACTATATCGTTAGCGAATGTCTCTCGTGCAGCAATGGTAGCGGCGCTGAGGGGTTGCCGCATTTGAATTTTGTATGGATAGAGGTGTAAACTCTGGCACATGAGACGAGTTTTTATTGCCATTTCAAATATACCGGTCATTTCTGAAACACCCTGTATATACTACAGTAAATTGCCATTAGTTTATTTTGTTATTATATATCCCTATTTATTACTACAACCTATATTATACAACATGATGAAGCCTGTTTCATTGTAAAATGATCAATGATGAATAAAAATTCTTGACTCATATATCACAAAACCTGTCACCTGTATGTGAATGTCCAATCCAGTCCACTATATTAATAAATACTTCCCCACCTCCAGAATTGTTAAATATAATTACAATAGTCTTTGCCCTATTGGCAAATTCAATCCGCTAAAACAAATGATACATAAAATATGTAGCTACTCGTGAACTGCCGTAGTTGGATATGAACTTCTCGAGAGAAGTACATAAAGCTCTGTATTTAAAGATCAAATACAGCTCCAGGTTAATGAAGGAAACCGGTGCCAATGATGTTTGTGCAGACATCGGTGATAAACACAGGATTCAGACCAACGTATCTGCGTAGTTCTCTATGCTCACAAACTTACATAATTAGTCAGTTAAGATTATAAGAACTGGAACACTTTTCTGATGAAAAGTTACTTTTAGTTTGGGGAGAGAAACTTAACTACGTTTTCAGTTGTGGGAGCTGCATAAGCGGCTTAGGCACTTCGACGCATTGTGAAGATTGTCACATCTTACATGGGATTAAAAATTCGAGTTTTGAATTCCACGCAGAGTGAATGAAACATCTCCTTGTCCTAAAGGCGAATTTAAGCTTTCGCTATCTGCTACCAGGAATCCGCTATGACCTGTACATCCGAGTCCAGCCGAGCACAACCGATCGGCTCACCTGATCGGCCATAGAGGTGCTGTCTCTAGATACAAGTTACATCACCGCTCTACACCAATGCCATACTTCCACACAGAACTACAGCGACACATAAACATCTTTGAACTGTATTTATATCGATTCACACTTGACGGAACGGAACGTCAAAAAACTCCACAATGTATTACAAATCGCGCAATTTACATTTGATATTAATGGAACGAGGCGGGATCGAACAGCACGCCAGTGTCACAGTTTCTCGAGAAGGAAGTTTTGATGCTAGAGGGAACGGGAGGGGTGGCAGTGGCGTTGACTGCAAACATAAGTAGTTGACCTAATCGTGCTCTCTTAAGGGCTGTCCATACGCAACACTCTGCCTTCGCAAATGACTGCGCACATAACATCTGCAGAGACAGCTCGCTCGTTATGCAGATATAAGATGTCCACAAACGTGGAAGTTGCAGTGAGCAAAACTGCTCAAAACTGTGGTCACCAAAGTGATCTGCGCAGATAAACTGTAGCATATGAACAGAAGATCACTGCAAATATGGCGCACTTAACGCGTTTGAGGTGGCTGTTTCTTCAGTCTGGAGTTTCTAGTCTATGTGTGCACAGTGAATTTTAAAATGACATACGCACATCTGTTCATTACCAGCATTGAATTTATTGAAATGTAACACACGTTTTTGAAAAAAATTAAGAGCAAGGAATTCAGAGAAAGAGATAAGAAGGCGGTGATTATAATTTTTTAATAGGAAAAATACTAGTGGTTGACACTATGGCAAACAGGGAAATGATAAAAAAAATCGTTGCTGACTGTTTACCACAAAGAGCTCAGCAAAGCAACGAAATCCTAATATATTATGTGGTTCGTAACAAAAGTGATTTAGAGGTGAACTTTATTATTCATTACCACAGTACTAGAAGTAAAACATTCCAGACAGACTAAAAATCCCTGTCTAGAGTTCACAACAGACTTTCATATTCTGTCCCAACGATTTATAATAGGCTGTTTGTAGACTTCAGGCAGCGAATTTGAAATTGGGACTCCAAAACAATCTAAACTGTAGTTCATTGACCACACCTAAAATTTCTTAGGAAATACTAAGTTCCAAACTTGTATAAAAGCGTACAAACGTTATCTGTACTTTCTCACAATTGATATATTACAGAACTGAGACACATTACTTGCCTTCAAGAAATCCTCCTTCAGGACAGAGTAAAGAGCTTCCACAACTGTTGGGTATGATTTCACTCAAAGCTTGTTTCAAAACTGCATTTGAAAATTCTAGAGCCTTGTAGCTTCTTCCTGTTGCCATGAATCTTAACGTCACTGCCAGCCTCTCATGTGGAGACAGTGTTCTCTTCATACAAGTATTTTTCTATGTTATATGAGGAGTCTGAGCCTCAAAAGATAATTACATATTTCCAAATCTATCTGTTAATAATTATGCCAGCCGTCTGGTTCACCTAGCATCTCATAAAGAAAATTTATGTGAGCAAAAAGAGAAGATTAGGGTTTACCTTCCCATCGACATCAAGGTCATTAGATGCGGCGTCAATCTGGCTGTGCCCTGGAGTGATTTAGACAAATCACAGGAAACCTAAATCTGGATTGCCAGACACGAATTTGAATCGTCGCCCTTTGGAGCGTGAGACTAGTATAATAACCAGTGCGCTACCTCGCTTGGTATTTAAGGCCAATTCACACTAGCTGTCACGACACGTCACACCACGGCATTGCTACATCAAGATGTATTCACATTGTCATCATGTCAATTCGCTTAGCCCAGTACTGAATGGTGAAACGGAGGTAATGACATTCGTGGTACAAAACGTCAGAATATAGCATCGAAACTGAGGAACTAACAACGATAAATTTTCTTAATAGCCAAAGCAAACTTCATAACATATGTTCCTGATCAGTATTGTCCGCTAATGTGCTGAGAAGTGAAACAACATTTCAAAACATTGATATTTATTTTCTAGCGAAAACACATACAGTGTGTTAACTGTAAGATAGCTGACGTTCATAAGGATAAGCAGGGAGGAGAGGAAGCATGCCCAGCCACTACACAGACTAACGTGGTGTGAGGAGCCATGTGGTGGGGATTAGGCATGCCTACCCTCTTCAGTGCTCACATTACAAACTACACTTGATATTTCCGTGAGACCAGAGGTCACGCACAGAGGTAAAAATCACTGCAAATGCTGTTTTAAACGAAACCGAAATTGTCTTATGCCTTAACATTGTTAATAAAGATTCTAAACAAAGCAATTAAGTACACTTATCGCAAGGAAAGGAAACAGTTTGAAATAGATACAAAATTTATGCTGCAATAAATGGCAAGTTATTTTTTACATTTATTGAAGCTGCCACAAAACTAACAAGCGCCGACTGAACAGGCCTTGGAGGCCCAATGGTACCGCCCAGCGCTGAGCCGTCCTCAGCCCTTGGGCTTCACTGCATGCAGATATGGAGTGGCATGTGGTCAGCACACCGCTCTCCTGTCCACTGTGTTTTCGAGACGGTGCCGCTACTTCTCAATGAAGTAGCTCCTCAGTTAGCCTGGCAAGGGCTGAGTGCATCCCACTTGCGAACAGTACGGCAGAGCTGGACAGTAAGTGCTAGCCAAGCCTGACAGCGCTTAACTTCAGTGATCTGACGGGAACCGGTGTTACCACTGAGACAAGGCATCCACACTTTTTTAAAACATTTCAGATCATGTGGTCATTCACTTTCACTGTAATGATCTTATGTTTACTTGCCTAATTCTTCCTTATTTACGTCTGATGTGATGTACTAACGATAATGTCGTCGACTGTGGAGCTGTATGGTATTTGAATGTGCTTCGAAATAATACAATAACATGTGTTTCCATACAAAGAAAAACAGCAGTAATGAAAGGTACAATACGCGCAAAAAAATAGAGGGCTCTTTCAAAGCGATCCCAAACAAAATATCTAAAATGGAAACTTATCAATTCTTCCCATGCGTTTTCAGTGATTTGCCAGGATGATTCTTGGAAACTGTTTGAACAATCCAATGCTATGCATGCCTTGTCCTGTGTATGTACCAGCTCCCAAGGAAGATTTCTAGATGAAGCGAAGTTATTCTTTCTGCTGCCCTTCTGCAGCATTCAGTCACAAGCAAAATAATTTTTTCAGCGTTGTTACGTAGTACTGATTTCGTTCTAACAGTGGGCCTACCAACAGACATTGCAGGAGACTCCTGAGAAGTGCCACGTACTTTAGCACTCATTTTGATAACATATTGCACACACACACACACACACACACACACACACACAAAAGCAAAGCACCCAGAACAGTGAAGTGCAAAACAACAAAGCAGACGACTCTGACTACCTCACACAGTTTGGTCAGTTACCGTACCTAATATTGGCTGTGTCTAAAAAATAAATGACTGTTGGTCGAACCCTTCTGACATCTACCGACTTCTACTGTTTATGCCGACTAAAAGTTAATACACTACGCATACAAACACATCAAACAGCATTTACCACAAATAGTGGCCATGAAAGCGAGCTTTCTGTGATTAACACAATGCATTTCAAATGGCAGCTTGCAGACAAACCATCAATGGCACCACAGAACACACCAGGACATCATCATCAAAGGAAACTTAGGAAAAAGTTTTGAAGTTGACGGTCATGGACAGGCAGTGTCGTCGTCCGCTAATATTGGGCAGTTAAGCTATTCTAGAGGCACTCCTTCATGCTATCGTAGAGGACTTTGGCTTTGTGTTTTCTGAAGCTTTACTGTATTACTTGCTTAGTTTATGTGACACATTGGGAATGTAGCATAAGGGCTAGGATAACGAAGAAAAAAAGGTTTTATCTTACCTGGCAAAAGAAATAGCCTACACTGTATGGAAATCTAAAGAGATTAAACGGTTTTCATTAAACATACCGTTTCTTTTAGTGAAATTGTCAGCTCTATTGATTAAAAACACAGTTCTTTGATGTTATTCAGTAGTTAAAGAAAACAATATAGAGAGATGAAGTATTGCTTTCTTAATATTGTTTGACACATTTATCTTGATTAAATAAATGTTGGTACTATGAAATGTCTAAACAACACTTTTTGGATTCTTTCAGTTCTCAGCTTTGTCTCAGAAGACCTTTCTCAAGAACATTCGTTATGAATTTTGCTTTGGCCATTTATAAACTCTACTATCATTCCTAGTTCCTTAATTCTGATAATATACTCTGACTTTTGTATCATGGTCTGTATCTCATATAGCTTCCTTTCAGAGTATGCTGATGTAACAGCTCTATGCTTAACAATCATATACAACTGGTGGCTCAATGTGAAGTCCAAACCTAATGACTGGAAAGTTGAACATGTCACACCATTACACAACAAAAGAAACAGAAATACACTCCTGGAAATGGAAAAAAGAACACATTGACACCAGTGTGTCAGACCCACCATACTTGCTCCGGACACTGCGAGAGGGCTGTACAAGCAATGATCACACGCACGGCACAGCGGACACACCAGGAACCGCGGTGTTGGCCGTCGAATGGCGCTAGCTGCGCAGCATTTGTGCACCGCCGCCGTCAGTGTCAGCCAGTTTGCCGTGGCATACGGAGCTCCATCGCAGTCTTTAACACTGGTAGCATGCCGCGACAGTGTGGACGTGAACTGTATGTGCAGTTGACGGACTTTGAGCGAGGGCGTATAGTGGGCATGCGGGAGGCCGGGTGGACGTACCGCCGAATTGTTCAACACGTGGGGCGTGAGGTCTCCACAGTACATCGATGTTGTCGCCAGTGGTCGGCGGAAGGTGCACGTGCCCGTCGACCTGGGACCGGACTGCAGCGACGCACGGATGCACGCCAAGACCGTAGGATCCTACGCAGTGCCGTAGGGGACCGCACCGCCACTTCCCAGCAAATTAGGGACACTGTTGCTCCTGGGGTATCGGCGAGGACCATTCGCAACCGTCTCCATAAAGCTGGGCTACGGTCCCGCACACCGCTAGGCCGTCTTCCGCTCACGCCCCAACATCGTGCAGCCCGCCTCCAGTGGTGTCGCGACAGGCGTGAATGGAGGGACGAATGGAGACGTGTCGTCTTCAGCGATGAGAGTCGCTTCTGCCTTGGTGCCAATGATGGTCGTATGCGTGTTTGGCGCCGTGCAGGTGAGCGCCACAATCAGGACTGCATACGACCGAGGCACACAGGGCCAACACCCGGCATCATGGTGTGGGGAGCGATCTCCTACACTGGCCGTACACCACTGGTGATCGTCGAGGGGACACTGAATAGTGCACGGTACATCCAAACCGTCATCGAACCCATCGTTCTACCATTCCTAGACCGGCAAGGGAACTTGCTGTTCCAACAGGACAATGCACGTCCGCATGTATCCCGTGCCACCCAACGTGCTCTAGAAGGTGTAAGTCAACTACCCTGCCCAGCAAGATCTCCGGATCTGTCCCCCATTGAGCATGTTTGGGACTGGATGAAGCGTCGTCTCACGCGGTCTGCACGTCCAGCACGAACGCTGGTCCAACTGAGGCGCCAGGTGGAAATGGCATGGCAAGCCGTTCCACAGGACTACATCCAGCATCTCTACGATCGTCTCCATGGGAGAATAGCAGCCTGCATTGCTGCGAAAGGTGGATATACACTGTACTAGTGCCGACATTGTGCATGCTCTGTTGCCTGTGTCTATGTGCCTGTGGTTCTGTCAGTGTGATCATGTGATGTATCTGACCCCAGGAATGTGTCAATAAAGTTTCCCCTTCCTGGGACAATGAATTCACGGTGTTCTTATTTCAATTTCCAGGAGTGTAATTCGCTGAATTACAGATACATATCGCTGATGTTGAATTGCAGTAGGATTTTGGAATATATGCTGTGATCGAACATTATGAATTACCTAGAAGAAAAAGATCTATCGACGTATAGTCAGCACATATTCACGAAATATCGTTCTTGTGAAACAGAAGTAATGAGTGCTATCAACAAGGAATCTGGAATTGATTCCATACTTCTAGATTTTTTGACACCATTTCTCACAAGCTGCTTCTAATCAAATAGCATGCCTTTGGAGTATCGTTTCAGTTGTGCTACTGTATTCGTGATTTCCTGCCAGAAAGGTCACAGTTCGTTACAGCTCGTTCTAACTGTAAAGTCATCGAGTAAAACAGAAGTGATATCAAGTGTTCTCTAAGGTAGTGTTTCGGTCTCCCTGCTGTTCCTAACCAAATAAATTATTTAGGAGACAACCTGAGGAGCCCTCTTGGATTGTTTGCAGATGATGCCGTCATTTGGTAAACTTATCAGGAGACCAAAACCAATTGTAAAATGATTTAGACAAGATAACTGTATGGTGTGGAACAGGGCAATTGACTCTAAATAACAAAAAGCATTAGGTCCTCTGTATGAGTACTAGAACGATTTCATTCAATTTTAGTTACATGACAAATCACATAAATCTAAAGGCTGTCAATTCAGCTAAATATCTAGGGATTACAATTACGGACCATACTATTTGGAATGGTCACATCCATATAATTTGGAATGGTCATATGGAATATGTTACCGAGAAGTCGACCAAAGACTGTATTTTATTGGCAGAACAATTAGAAGATGCAACACATCTACTAAAGAGACTACTTACACTACGCTTGTCAGTTTTCATCTGCCGCTGATCTTCACAAATAGTACACAGACGTATTATGTGTAGCTCTACAACCATGGAGATAAGAATAAAGGGAGACGCCGTGACGTCACTGCTGCGAAGATATGTGAAGCTGAGGGTAGCCTTAATCCGACCAAAACATTGGTGCTCTAAGCTTGTGTGCATAGGCTTGTCGCTCGTTTTTGGAAGGATTTTGCGCTATTATGGTGACTTGTGTGGTGTTCAGGTGTACGAATCGTTTTGATTGTGACGCGAAATCGAAGGGAATAACAGTTCATGTGTAAGTTGTCTTGCTAAGTGTGATTTTACAACTTCATTGTGAAAGAACGTGTACAACATCTTTACTTGTACTATAGCGTACTTTTCTCTTTTATGATTTTGTTGTTGTTGTTGTTGTTGTTGTTGTTGTCAGTCCTGAGACTGGTTTGATGCAGCTCTCCATGTTACTCTATCCTGTGCAAGCTTCTTCATCTCCCAGTAGCTACTGCAGCCTACATCCTTCTGAATCTGCTTAGTGTATTCATCTCTTGGTCTCCCTCTACGTTTTTTACCCTCCACGCTGCCCTCCAATACTAAATTGGTGATCCCTTGATGTCTCAGAATGTGTCCTACCAAGCGATCCCTTCTTCTAGTCAAGTTGAGCCACAAATTTCTCTTCTCCCCAATTCTGTTCAATACCTCCTCATTAGTTATGTGATCTGCCCATCTAATCTTCAGCATTCTTCTGTAGCACCACATTTCAAAAGATTCTATTCTCTTCTTGTCCAAACTATTTATCGTCCATGTTTCACTTCCATACATGGCTACACTCCATACAAATACTTTCTGAAACGACTTCCTGACACTTAAATCTATACTCGATGTTAACAAATTTCTCTTCTTCAGAAACGCTTTCCTTGCCATTGCCAGTATACATTTTATATCCTCTCTACTTCGACCATCATCAATTATTTTGCTCCCCAAATAGCAAAACTCCTTTACTACTTTAAGTGTCCCATTTCCTAATCTAATTCCCTCAGCATCACCCGACTTAATTCGACTACATTCCATTATCCTCGTTTTGCTTTTGTTGATGTTCATCTTATATCCACCTTTCAAGACACTATCCATTCCGTTCAAATGTTCTTCCAAATCCTTTGCTGTCTCTGACAGAATTACAATGTCATCGGCGAACCTCAAAGTTTTTATTTCTTCTCCATCGATTTTAATACCTATTCCAAATTTTTCTTTTGTTTCCTTTGCTGCTTGCTCAATATACAGATTGTATAACATCGGGGATAGGCTACAACCCTGTCTCACTCCCTTCCCAACCACTGCTTCCGTTTTGTGTCCCTCGACTCTTATAACTGCCCTTAGGTTTCTGTACAAATTGTAAATAGCCTTTCGCTCCCTGTATTTCACCCTTGCCACCTTCAGAATTTGAAAGAGAGTATTCCAGTCAACATTGTCAAAAGCTTTCTCTAAGTCTACAAATGCTAGAAACGTAGGTTTGCCTTTCCTTAATCTTTCTTCTAAGATAAGTCGTAGGGTCAGTATTGCCTCACGTGTTCCAGTATTTCTATGGAATCCAAACTGATCTTCCCTGAGGTCAGTTACTACTAGTTTCTCCATTCGTCTGTAAAGAATTCGCGTTAGTATTTTGCAGCTGTGACTTATTAAACTTATAGTTCGTTAATTTTCACATCTGTCAACACCTGCTTTCTTTGGGATTGGAATTATTATATTCTTCTTGAAGTCTGAGGGTATTTCGCCTGTCTCATATATCTTGCTCACCAGATGGTAGAGTTTTGTCAGGATTGGCTCTCCCAAGGCTGTCAGTAGTTCTAATGGAATGTTGTATACTCCCGGGGCCTTGTTTCGACTCAGGTCTTTCAGTGCCCTGTCAAACTCTTCACACAATATCATATCTCCCATTTCATCTTCATCTACATCCTCTTCCATTTCCATAATATTGTCCTCAAGAACATCGCCCTTATATAGACCCTCTATATACTCCTTCCACCTTTCTGCTTTCCCTTCTTCGCTTAGAACTGGATTTCCATCTGAGCTCTTGATATTCATACAAGTGGTTCTCTTTTCTCCAAAGGTCTCTTTAATTTTCCTGTAGACTGTATCTATCTTACCCCTTGTGAGATAAGCCTCTACATCCTTACATTTGTCCTCTAGCCATCCCTGTTTAGCCATTTTGCACTTCCTGTCGATCCCATTTTTTAGACGTTTGTATTCCTTTTTGGCTGCTTCATTTACTGCATTTTTATATTTTCTCCTTTCATCAATAAAATTCAATATTTCTTCTGTTACCCAAGGATTTCTAGTAGCCCTTGTCTTTTTCCCTACTTGATCCTCTGCTGCCTTCACTACTTCATCCCTCAAAGCTTCCCATTCTTCTTCTACTGTATTTCTTTCCCCCATTCCTGTCAATTGTTCCCTTATGCTCTCCCTGTAGCTCTGTACAATCCTTGGTTCTTTCAGTTTATCCAGGTCCCATCTCCTTAAATTCCCACCTTTTTGCACTTTCTTCAGTTTTAATCTACAGTTCATAACCAATACATCGTGATTAGAGTCCACATCTGCCCCTGGCAACGTCTTACAATTTAAAACCTGGTTCCTAAATCTCTGTCTTACCATTATATAATCTATCTGATACCTTTTAGTATCTCCAGGATTCTTCCATGAATACAGCCTTCTTTTATGATTCTTGAACCAAGTGTTAGCTATGATTAAGTTGTACTCTGTGCAAAATTCTACCAGGCGGCTTCCTCTTTCATTTCTTCCCCCCAATTCATATTGACCTACTACGTTTCCTTCTCTCCCTTTTCCCACTACTGAATTCCAGTCACCCATGACTATTAAATTTTCGTCTCCCTTCACTATCTGAATAATTTCTTTTATTTCATCATACGTTTCTTCAATTTCTTCATCATCTGCAGAGCTAGTTGGCATATAAACTTGTACTACTGTAGTATGCGTGGGCTTTGTGCCTATCTTGGCCACAATAATGCGTTCACTATGCTGTTTGTAGTAGCTTACCCGCACTCCTGTTTTTTTATTCATTATTAAACCTACTCCTGCATTACCACTATTTGATTTTGTATTTATAATCCTGTATTCGCCTGACCAAAAGTCTTGTTTCTCCTGCTACCGAACTTCACTAATTCCCACTATATCTAACTTTAACCTATCCATTTCCCTTTCTAAATTTTCTGAAATACCAGCCCAATTAAGGGATCTGACATTCCACGCTCCGATCCATAGAACGCCAGTTTTCTTTCTCATGATAACGACGTCCTATTGAGTAGTCCCCACCCGGAGATCCGAATGGGGGACTATTTTACCTCCGGAATATTTTACCCAAGAGGACGCCATCGTCATTTAACCATAAAGTAAAGCTGCATGCCCTCGGGAAAAAATATAGCTGTAGTTTCCCCTTGCTTTCAGCCGTTCATAGTACCAGCACAGCAAGGCCGTTTTGGTTAGTGTTACAAGGCCAGATCACTCAATCATCCAAACTGTTGCCCCTGCAACTACTGAAAAGGCTGCTGCCCCTCTTCAGGAACCACGTGTTTGTCTGGCCCCTCAACAGATACCCCTCCGTTGTGGTTGCACCTACGGTACAGCTATCTGTATCGCTGAGGCATGGAAGCCTCCCCACCAACGACAAGGTCCATGGTTCATGGGGGGGGGTTATGATTTTATATTTCCTAAAGATGAAAATCGGAAAGCTCTGTGGGAGAATGCCATGAGGAGGAAGAATTGGCATGCGTCTAAATAGAGCACTATATGTTCTAAGCATTTCGAGAAGAGGACATTGACCAAACTTCTCTTTCAACAGTACAGAAAATGCTGTACCATTTGTTTTTTCTACACACCCAAAACATTTGCAAAAGGTATGTTATTTCAAAGATTTAAATTCTTAGATTTCAAGTTCACGTTTCAGTATAATACGTACAGATCGCCGATAAGTGAAGTGTTGAGTAACTCACTTTCTGTCTTCATCATGTACCAAATTAAAAGCGAATATTAATTTAACTGGCGTAATGTATAGGCCTGAACAGGACACTGTGTAGATTTATCAATCAATGTATTTCCATAAATACTGGTGTCATTGAACAGTGTTTCACAGTAGTGTAACATAACTGAAATGTTACTGTACGTATCACAACCATGATGTATTTATGAGCCTTGGAGTGCAACATCTAGAAATATGGTAATTGGATCAACACAGTTCTCACATAAAGAAATACATAAGGGAACATGGAACTCACCAATGGAAAGACAGTAAACCAGATCGACCTTGTGTCATTAGATTTGAGACACAAATCGGACCTATGGGACGTGAGGAGTCTCAGAGGCCCAAACATAGTTACAGATCATTTTCTGGTATGGGCACCGGTGAGGGCAAGGATATCTAACACAGCGAAAGTAGCCCGACCCAGGGCACAGAAATATAATATAACAACTTTAGAAACAGTGGAAGTTAGAGAACAGTATCAGGAGAAGATAACTCGGATTCTGGAAAACGCTGGAGAATATAATAATATCGAAGATCAGTGGGAAGCGATAAAAAAGGCGGTGGAGACATCGGCAAGAGAGATACTTGCAATTCGGACAAGACAAGTAAGACCATCATGGTTTGATACTGAATGCGAAATAGTAACTGAAGAAAAGAGCAAAACATATAGAAGGACACTGCGATCACACTGTATGAGGAGGATAGTAGAAAAATACAAAAAAAACCGGAGGATTGAAATGAGGACTCACCAAAGAAAAAAGAGGGAATGAATGAAAGCAAGTGTCAAAGAAATGGAGCTCATGAGAAGCAAAAATGAGATAAGAAAATTCTATAGAGATGTGAATGCGGCACAGAAGCCTTTTGGTCGTAAAACAAGCTTAATAAAATGTGAGACAGGGAATATAATAAGTGAAGAGAAGGGAATATGCAAAAGATGGTGCAGGTATTTTGATAGTCTCCTCAACCCTAGGATAACTATACCACGGAATCCAACAGAAACGAATGGGGAAGAGGACCCAGACAACAACACTATTCCACCAAATACAGAAGAAGTGAAAACTGCCATGAAGAAATTGAAAAATGACAAGGCGGCAGGGACAGATGGTATTCAAGCAGAACTGTTTAAGCAAGGAGGCAGAGAGCTGGAACGAAGCCTTGTGAAAATGGTCATCAGAATACGGGAAGAGGAGAAAATGCCCCAACAATGGAAAGAGGGTATCGTATGTCCCATATATAAGAAAGGAGATAAGATGGAGTGTGGCAATTACAGAGGGATCACACTACTTAATTTGGGATACAAAATATTCTCTAATATACTATTTGACAGAATACTCCCAATCATACAGAGGGAAATGGGGCCGTACGAATGCGGATTCCTTCCCGGGAAGTCAACTATAGATCAAATATTCACCTTAAGACAAATCCTGGAAAAAAACAAACGAATACAGGGTTGGCACGCAGCACCTCTTTATAGATTTCAAAGCAGCTTATGATTAGCATAAATAGAGAGCAGTTATATCAAGCTCTAGATGAACTGGGAATCTCGATTAAGTTGGTAAGGCTGGCGAGAATGACAATGAGCGAAACACAAGGTAGTGTAAGAATAGGAGGAATGATGTCCAATACATTGAGTATTAAAAGCGCAGTGCAGCAAGGGGATGCATTGGCATGTCTTCTCTTTAATGCCACCCTGGAGAAGGTGATGAGAAATGCAAACCTTCTGGATAGGGGAACGATCTTCTATAAATCAGTGCAGATACTGGCCAACACGGATGACGTAGATATAATAGCAAGAACCCAAAAAGCAATGGAAAAGACATTTACACCTCTCGAACAGACTAGGAAGATGGGGTTAATTGTTAATGAACAAAAAACAAAATATATGGCATATTGAGAAAATATGCCAAATGCAATAACAATGGGCAATTATACGTTTGAGAGAGTTGAACATTTCAAGTACCTGGGCTCAATAGTTATGCATCTAAGTGATACCTCCTATGAAATTAAGCAGAGATTAATACTAGCCAATAGAGCCTATTTTGCCCCAACAAAACTTCTATCCTCAAGGCTTCTGACTCATACTACTAAATTAACTATCTATAAATCACTTATATGACCAGTGCTTACATATGCCTCTGAAGCCTGGACATTGACCACTAAATATATTGAAACACTGGATGTATTTGAAAGAAAGGTGCTTAGACGAATTATCAGCCCAATCTGTGAAAGAGGAAGATGGAGGAGAAGGTACAACCATGAGTTGTATATCATATACAAAGAACAACCCATCAGAAGAATAGTGAAATCATCCATACTGAGGTGGACGGGACATGTGACTCACATGAATGATACAGAAGAACCGAAAAGAATACTACAAGGAAAGCCAGGAGGGTAGAGAGGACGTGGTCGACCAAGAGCCAGGTGGGAAGATGGAGTAATCGAAGATTTTAGGAAGATGGGATATAGAAACTGGAGAGTATTGGCAAAGGATCAAGAGAAATGGAAGGAAATTGTAGAAGAGGCCAAGGCTCACCATGAGCTGTAGAGCCAAGAAAGAAGACTACCTTCTTGTTAACATTATCCACTACCGTGGAACATTGAATATACACCAACCACTAACGCAAATTTCGATATAACACACAATTTTATATCATTAACTGTTGGACAAGTTATATTAAGAGCTTGTTTACTGAAAGTACCCATAGCGATACAATGTGATAGTTAAACAAGACACCCCAGTATAAATATTTTACATGTTCAGAGTTTACATTTTTTCATTAAGTGTGTATTAATTGTAGCTTTGCGCATGGGAGAAATCTCAAATTTTCTGCTGAATGCAACAATGGTTTTTGACAGAGTAATGAGTATTTTATGAATAAGATAAATAGATGCTGAAAAATAGAACTTATATTTCTGGAAAGGACTAAGAATAGGAGTATTTAGTGGGCTGTAGCGTGCTGTTCATGACAAAGACTGTAACACCTTCAACCATCTATTAAAAAACACAGATCTTAAAGGGACCACACTCTACCTATATAACCCATGTTAAATTAGACAAGTATTTGACCCATTTCGGAAAAAAACTATTTGATGCAGTACCTTAATATTTTTACTGTATGTTACATGATGCTAATAGAGTCAACTGTACTAAAATCTACTTTATCCATTTTATAGTTTTTAAGAAAAACTTTTTTAAATTTATTAACAAAAAATATTAAGTTTTTCTGCAGAAAATATTTTTTGTGAACTTCCTAATGGGTGAATATTAATGAATGTAGTACCAGAGGTGGCTTTTTATGTTATGCAGAGTCTCTGAAAATGTCATTTCATTTACCTATGATAGTTTCTGATATAATGGGGCATATGTACTGAAAATTTTAGTTGGCGGGAAATTGACTTTAAAGAAGAAACCTTTGAAATTTGTTATTTACAGTTAATTAAAACTGTCCTGCTGCATATGATGGCCCTTCTTTGGCCTCTAGCGGGTTTTCCAGTTTCTTTTTCACCTTCCTGGATGTTTGTCTTGCTTTCTTGGCCATATTAGATGCAGCCCAGCAATCGTATTTTCACCAGGATTAATTCCCAGCTGTTTTGGTACACAACACTTTCGAATATTACCACAACTGAATGAAATAACAGCATCATGAACTCCTAGTTTCTTTGTATGCATGCCTACAAATACAGTTTTAGGAAGGCAGTTTCGAATTATGCTGTTGAAACATTCATTTGGGTTCTGTATCTGCCCATGCATACATTTCCTTAGTTCAGTATGAGCCAAGTCTCTGAAAATAGGTTTAATTGCTGTAATAACAGCAGCAGGAACAGAATACTGGTGAGAATAAGATTCTCCAGTTACCTGAGCCCTATTGTATTTGCACCACGAATTTTCTCCTGATGGACACAATCCATGACATGGCTTATCATCAATAGAGGACTCATGGAAGAATATGTCCCAAACATCTCTCTTCATTGCCTCCAGGTTTTCTTTATTTCTCCTAATCGCCTGCCCATTGTATACCTACAAGCTTTCTATTTCGGTTTTAGTTAACCGACCCTGTCCGGTCAACAGTTTTCAATCTTCGAATTTTTTTCCTCTCGTATCAACGGTTAGTTTTCTCAGCCTTGTTCCCAAACGTAAAAACATGGCCTGCACATTCTATTTTGCTAATAATGGCATCTCCATATGGCTTAGAGTTCACCACATTGTTGTATGCCTTACTGTCACCATCACCCAAATATTTGGTGCACCATATGCCTCTTGTTTCTACAGAGTGATGAAATATTTGTTGTACTCCATGAACTTCCATCCCACCACTTGTTCCCCTAAAATTAGCCACACAGTTGTGTTCTTTATGTTCATTGACTTTACAACATTTGCAATATTTAGGCATTATCTCCACATCTAACACTTTATCGGTGTCTACACTCCTGTCAGTCACTTCTCCATTCAGAGAAGTATGTCCTCTTTTCTGCCAACTTCCGTCAAATGCAACTGCAATATCCGAACTTCCATCACTTTCTTCAACTGCTTCCCTAGCAGCCAGTTTCATGCTTTCCTCACTGACCTCACATACAGCTTTCTCTAATATTGCAGTCAGTTTTTCAAATTTATTTGATGGTTGAAGTAAGTTCATCACTGAACAAAATGTTCTCGCTGCAGCCATGCCCTTGCCATTGGGTCGTAAGGCATAAACTAATCTAGTATCGATTTCATAAGGGCCACTTGAATCTAGTTTTGAAGAACTCATAAATGAAATCACAGCTGAGCATTTAGTGCAAATTAGATCCAAAGCAATTCCTAGGTCTTTTGTCCCACTGGCGCTCTCACAAATTTTCACACTCTGTGACCCACCACACTGTCTACATTGTACAAATTTGGAAATTATGTCTGATAATATTCTCAGATTTAAAATAATGTTACTGCACCCCTTGTCACTTACAGTAAATTCGTTGTAACTCTCTTGCAATGGTGAGAGCATCTTTGATGATGCACTTGGTGAAGAATTAC
This sequence comes from Schistocerca americana, assembly GCF_021461395.2. Lineage (NCBI taxonomy): Eukaryota > Metazoa > Arthropoda > Insecta > Orthoptera > Acrididae > Schistocerca > Schistocerca americana. The sequence continues at coordinate 887,434,799 of NC_060130.1, read as the reverse complement.
AATTAGAAACATCGTTACCAGGCGACACAACCTCTTGTACAGAAAGCTTTCTCAACTTGTTTCCTCTAAATTGTCGTTTCTTGAAAATGCTTTTACATTTCGTCATCTTCGATAAACACAGCAAAACACACGTAAACAAGCACTGCAAACGTAATTATAACAACTACTCGCAATCACACTTGAACAAAACTAACCGCTTGTTTGAAAGCATATTGTTTACAAACTGCAGAAACAAAAGAATACCGACCGTCGCTTTCCAAGGATAGCCAACACACTCGGGAGTAAAAAAATAATCCCTAACGTGTAATGTAGGAGATATAAAGGCCTAAAATATATGCAGAAAAGTAGAAAAGTGGACATGGCACATAAACACAAGTGGTAGGAAAATGCTCTTTACACCTTCGAAAAAAGTTTTTTTCAGCAAAATCCTAATCAGAGTACTTAAATAAAACCTTAATCTATCGAAATATGATGAAAACCGAAAATCAATTTTTTTTCGACCTGAACCACGGTGTGGTCCCTTTAATGTTTCCCAGCTGTTTATTTTCTTTAGGGAGACAAGAAAAGAAAGCCACCAGTGCGGAATGAGAGCTCTTCCTTTCCATCTTCAGTTTTGGCTACCGTCAGCAGAGTGCAGGCTGAGGTAGTTCCTGCTCCTGTTCCTACGTACACAGCAGGACCACTAGAACTTAGTCAGGCATCCTCTAAAAGTGCTGAACTGAAGAAGAACTGTGAACGACTCTTAACAGTAACTGAACAGTACAAAAAACAACTAAAAATTCTTCAGCAGTCTAAGAGACGACTTAAGAATTAAGTGGCTTCTTTGAGTGCTGTCGTTAAGGTACAGAAATACAAGCATCTTGTGGATGAAAGTATACCTGGAATGCAGAGAGACTTGCTGCAGCGGAAAACTGTGAAAGCTAGTGTACAAGCTGTACCTAGGACATACAGCCCAGAACTGTGCTCCTTTGCCTTGACGCTGCATTTTTATCCCCACAGGGCATATAAATATGTTAGGCGCTGTTTTAATACATGTTTGCCACACCCCAGAACGTTATCGAAGTGGTACTAATGTGTAGGTGGAGCACCTGGATTCACATCCGAGGCGTTTAAGGTAATTAAGGCAGAAGCTTATCACCCCAAAACAAAGTTTCCGACTCTATGTAGCTTGGTAGTTGATGAAATTGGCTTCAGGCAACATGTAGAATTTGATGATACATGCTATTATGGTTATATCGACATGGGGTTATCTGTAGACACAGATAACTTGCCCATTGCCAAAGAAGCATTTGTGCTCATACTTGTGGCTATTAATGCTTCCTGGAAGCTCCCAGTTTGATATTTCTTGAATGCTGGTATAACTGGCGAGCAAAAAGCCGAGTTAGTTAGACAGTGCGTTGATCTTGCCAATTCAAGTGGTGTGAAAGTTGTTTCACTCACATGTGATGGTTCAGTTAGCAATTTGTAAATGTCTAGATATTTAGGCTCGATCTCAATTGTAAAACTTTGAGAAGTACTTTTTCAGTTGAAGGGAATGATCATGAGACGTCATTTTTCCAGGACCCTCCACATATGCTGAAACTTGTGAGCAATGCTTTAGGAGATAAAAATTTCTTTGGAATGGGCAAGGTGGTGTCATTTCTTGGTACTTTTTGGAACTATTACACAAATTGCAGGTCAAGGAAGGGCTCCACCTCGGCAACAAGATTACTGTCAGTCACCTTAATTTTTAAAAAAAATAAAATGAAGGTGAAACTGGCTACTCAGCTGCTTAGCAATTACTTGACAGATGCCATACAGTGCTGTTGTGATATGACACTCCCGGGTTTTGAACAGGCATCTACAGCAGTAAAATTTATACGCATTTTCAACTGTCTCTTTGATGTCTGCAATTCCAAAACACTTTTACAAAGTGGTTTCAAGCAGGCATTAGATACAGAAAATTTTAGTGCTATAGAGGGATTTCTCTTAAAGGCACAGAGATACATAAAGGAACTCACTGTCAGTCCAAATCGTCAAGCAATCAAAGTCGTTGACACAAATAGAAAGACAGGATTTGTTGGATTCCTGGTGTTTATATCCAGTGTTTTACACATGTATAGCAAATTAGTGGGAACACCAACTCATGCTCCTCTACAGAAGTTCCTACCTCTGTACAAATGTTATCAGAACCACTTGGAAATGTTTCTTAGTGCCATCGAAGTCGTGGTGGTTGGAATAACAACCCCACTGCTTTCCAGTTTGTTACCTCCTGACACTATAAAAACATGCTGCCAAGAGAATAACTGAAGCATTACATGAAAATAAAATCAGGACAACTTATACAAAACTGGTACTCTTTAAAGGTCAGTAACTGATATTTATACACAGAGATCGAGTGTTTGACGTATCTAGTATCAAGCAGTCATTATCTTGAGGCAAACCGAAAATGTCACCTTATTGTATTTAATAAATGATGCACATTCTTCATTTCTGTTATGTCTGTGTTTTTATAACCAGCTACAAAAGTTTGTGTTGTCTGTATCTTGAAACTAATAGTACTTGCATATTCAGTTTATGAAAATTTGTTCCCAGTGTGTGATGGAGTCAGACAATCATAATTTCATGTGTGTGTAATACCTTTCAAGTATACCTTCCACAAACAAACATTTATAAATACTTTATATGTAGAGTGTTTGCATCTGATTCATACACCACCATACCAGTATGCAATACTAGTTTTGCAATAACTTGTGATCTGTGTGCTTCCAAAATGGACACACATTTCTTTTTGAACTATTTAGTCATTGTTTGGCAGAGTATACTATAGTTTGTTCTAGCCAGCGTTGTTAATTAAGTTGCCATCGCAAGCGACAGCATATTAATGAGAAATGGAATTGTCTCATTTTTGGCACATTGAAATGCATTCCCATCATTGTGCAGTATGTTACGGTTTTTGCTTGTTGGTCATTACAAATTAAATTTTTTCGTGATCTACTCTGGCAGTAGTTTACCCTCAAAAAATCGAAGAGAGATATTAGTGTTCGCAGGTGTGCATTATCGGTTATTTTCTACTTCATTGAGCACTAAATTTGCTAGCAGTCTCTCCCCTAATCCATTGAAATGTAACCCATGTGTTGAACGGAAACTACAGCCCACAACATTTATATCTGTAGTAAGACGTATTTTGTAAAGGATTGCATATTTTCTTATGTTTGTGGACTACTTTCCTGGTTATGCAGGACCACTGTGATAAATCATATCTATGTGAAATGCTAAATAGTATTACATTTGCATGAGTCAGGAGACTGAGACATATCTTCCATTCTCAACAAGCAATAGGAGTTTCATTTTTGTAAGTGTCATTTGAGCCACCATACAACATTATACAATCCATAGGAGTTAGTTTATTGACTTGTGATAACTTTGTCAGTTCACGAACTTTGGTGAAGATCGATCAGTCTCGATGCATTAACAGTGGAGTCTTCATTTATGAGGGAATGCAGGATGCAATTGTGGCTACCTGCGAGAACTTAACTTTTTTTGTGATTCTGATATCGAAATCAAGTAGTGTTGTTTTGCAGAAGTGTTGCAACATGTCATGTTTTGTGTCTGTTTGTTAGTAGCCTAATTACCGTTCTACTATCTCTCTGAAGTTCGTTTGATTAACCTTGTTTTTGTGGCACTATACTGCTGAGCACTTCGAAGGTTTTTCAGAGGAATATCAGGTAAGCACAGTGTTATTACCAGTATCTAAATAGGGTCTTGTGTAACAGTGCTCATGCTTCTGGGTTTTTGATGCTTGGTTTCAATAATACTGTTTTCAGTTAGGTTTGGAAAACTCCTAGGTTCAAGAGAGTGTTTGCCACAAACGGTTTAGTTTCATAGTTCCATCCGTAATAGTTTCAGTTCTATTGTTTGATGAAATCTTGTTTCATAATGGACACACATTTTTTAGTACATTTAAGTCGTGATGTGTATATAATAGTATAATAATACTTTATAAATATTATAAAAATAAAATAAAATAAATATAATTTTATAAATAAAATATAAAAATGTTTTTTTACCTAAAACTGTGTTATTTTTAAATTCCACAATCTTTTAAAAAAGACAGTCAACTGAAAACAGTCACATTGTAAAATTTTTCTGTATACCAATAACAGGCAACTCGACATAAAGTGGATAACAACAGATCAAGAAAAGCTTTTTTGCTGGAATACAATTCTGAATATAGTACCTAATGTTTATACTTTATTTCATTCCCAGTTACCACACTTTTTATGAATGAATAAGGAATATATACCCAACACTTTTATTAGGACAATGATTTCAAAAGCAAAACCTAGTTTCAATGTTAACAAAACTTTGTCAGTGGTAAGCAATGAAGCTTCCGCTTACTTATTGAGACATTCCACACTTCTCAAACTCTGATATAAGGTTTTGGTCCATGAGCTCTGTCTTAATTCCTTCATCATTTCATTTTGTACCACAATAAATACCTGCCAGCATGACAAGAAAGGACTGGATTTAAAAGACTGAAAATTATAAAATATGGAACGACGTAAATGAAGCTCAATGTAAAATGGTTTATACCTAAGTTACCTAAAAACATGGGACACTATTTCCCTATTAAGAAATTTCTGTAATACCAAAATAAGAAATTGGAACCTAAGGTAAGTAAACAATAACTCCTTACTAGTATTAAAATTACTCCCATAACAGATGGAAATTGGAACACTGCCATACAGCCTTGGCTAACAAACTTGTCAGGTAGCAAGTGCTGCTGCCGCAATTGATTTGTTAGTTAGCAAAAAAAAGTGCACTAGGCTCATACAAGAGCTGCTGCATACCACTTAAGAGAAGAAATGTGGGCATTTGTTGATGTGTACATGAATTGTATGGCAAAGAGTTTTGTTTTCGTCCTCAGGGTCAATGTTATCCAAACTGAAAGTATCTTTTTTTGTGGCTAACAAACTCCTAATTTATATTTCTTGCGATTCTCCACAGTTCTGTTCCATTAGACAACAGAATAAAGTTGTGCACAATGTGACAAGTTGTTGGCTAAACATTAACTCACACTGAGTTATTTTATCAGACTTATTTATCTGCTTCTTCATTGTTTAAATAATTAACAACAAAAACAGAGCATTTGGTTAGCTCTTTAGATATGTGTGGTGGTCAGAACAGCAACCAGACTGTTACACATTAGTAAATAGCTGCTACAATACATCATTCTGAAGTCAAACAATCGAAAAGTATTGGTTTGTATGTCAAGAAAAGAGGAAAAGACATTGTCACTTGTCGAAAATCTGCAACTGATTCGTCCAATCGGATTGTTGTATCTGACGATCGTAAGATTAACTAAAGAAAGAACACAAGTTTATGATTCACTTTTATTACTAAATTAACAAAATTGTATCGTTTACATCGAAGACTGGCATATACCAGCTATTCGTAATATTGCACTAAAAACTATTTTTAATTGGAAGAAACATGAGATTTCGCCTTTGCGAGAATTTATTTTAAACAAAAACTTTGAAACAACCAATTTGATGACGTTACATACGTATATGGTGCAATTAGCGACTGTAAATACACACAGCACTATAGCACACTGCCAATGTTTTGGTCAGAGTGTCATGGCAGCGAGCCACGCCCCTATGGCTTAAAAACGTAGTACGGCTGGGATACGTAGCGCCATCTCCCTTTATTCTTACCTCCATGTCTACAATAGTCAATAAAGATAGCCTTTTGAAGAGAGGTCGACAGTACTGTGTGGGACCAGTTTCGTACTCTACATGTAACGCTGACGCTGTTTCCTATTTTTTTCAGAATTTTGGTAATGTATGAGCTGTGTCCCCAGTTGAGAAGGTCATATGTAACATGTGATTGGAAGAGTACAGAGTACAGGATGATTATAATTAAAGTTAAACTTTCAAATTGCTGTAGAAATAATACCACTGGTCAGAATGACGCTAAATTGCAACGGAATATTATCGGAGAAGGGGGAAAACGTATGGCAGAAGAAAAATAAATAGTTACAAAATGTAACAATAGATGGCACTGTAAGCATCGCAATTTAATAGTGGTCGACTACAAATAACAAATGAACCATACAACAATGGGTAAGGTGTACGTTTGACGTTAAACAAACTGTACTACTCAGTGTGCATGATGTACAGGTGTGATACTGTTAGTTACGTAAGCCCATTCACCACAGCGTGGTCATACCACATCGGATGGGAAAAATTGGTTTTTAGTTGGCCTGATGCCAAAAACCGATTAAGTACCATCAATCGCATCGGTTTTTAATTGTCCTGACGCCAAAAACCGTATAAAAAGCATCAATCAATATCTGATCGGATTATTAATTTCCGTGTGACTGGTGCAAAACATGTTCAGTATGCTGTCTATTGTTTTCTGCAACAAGTTGAAATCGAGAAGCAGCATGTTCCACAACTGATCGAACTGTTTCTGGGGCCACGTTCAGAATGTGTTGCACAATGCGTGCCTTCAGTGCAGCTAAGTTTGGAATCGGAACACTGAACACCTCTTTCAGCTAGCCCCACAGCCAGAAGTCACACTGATTACGATCAGGTGATCGGGAAGGCCAGGCTGTTGGAAAATGGCGGCTGATAATTCTAACATTTCCGAAATGGTGCTTCAGCAGCTGCTTAACTGGATTTGCAATGTGCGGAGGTGCACTATCTTGCATAAAAATGATCCCATCCACGCTGTTGGTGAGCTGGAATGACGTGGTTGCCCAAAAGACACTCATAGCGTTTACCAGTGATGGTACAGATAACAGGACCGGAAGCACCTGTCTCTACGAAAAAATATGGCCCTATGATAAATGATGCCGTAAACCCACACCACACAGTGACCTTTTCAGTATGAAGTGGTACTGGTTGATTTGCGAGTGGATTTTCCGTTGCCTATATTCGACAATTCTGTGTATTGACATACCCTGTCAGATGGAAGTGGGCTTCCATGGCCAGTTCTTGTCCACTTGCATGCTAGTAAGAAATTCTAAAGCAAGGTTCTCTCTTGCTGGTAGGTCAACAGGAAGCAACTCATGCACATGGGTAATTTTGAATGGATAGCAAAGAAGGATGTTTCATAGGATTTTACTCACCATAGTCACGGGTATGTCCAATGTTCGGGCAATTCTGCATGCACTACACGTTTGCACATCACCATTCGTCTCCTCCTCTTGCATTGCTGTGGCCACTGCTTCCACTGACATCTTTTGGAATTTCCGAATTACTTTCTCCAGACCCACGGCAGTCATTGGACTAACACTTTTTTTCAAACCATTCAATGTCCAGAACTTCTGCAGAGCGACGTGTGCATAGTCATCATTCTTGTAATACAGCTTTACAAGCAGAGCGCGATCCTGCATTGGCGAACATTGCAGACGCGAAAGGAGCAAAACCCGTATACCCAGCGTGTTTATGCCAAATTCAGTTGGTCGTGCGTATGACAGGTGTTTTCATTTACGTATTCTGACACGTACAGCTCCATCTATTGATCAATTTTCACACTATTTTTTTTTCTTCTGCCATACCCCTAGACCTGGTTCCTAAGTTCTGCCTTTCGCTATCAGAGAACTCTGCCTACATCTCATTCAAACAATACAAAATCAAATACTTTAACCTCAATTTGAGACAAGTGTGAGAAAGGACTTGTTCTTCTTTATATTCTTACAGAAAGAAAATGTTAACTATTACGCATTGCAATTTATGCAGTCAGATACTTTAATCACACAAGGTGACAAGTGCGAGACAGTGCTTGTTCCGTCCTGTATTCTCACATACAGAAACTATTAACTATTACTCGTAGCTACTAGACACAATCTCTACACTGTTTCTTCTTCTTTAACAGCCAGACAACTCAAGACAGTAACTGTTGCCAGATACATATCAGAAACTCAGTTGTCCTCCTTGTATTGTGTGCAGACTTCTTCAGTTTTATTGCAGGAACATTGAAAAGTCACCCCCCCCCCATCCCCCTCACCCAAAATGATCTATGAGCACTTTATAATTTACAAATGCATCTGGTTTTAGACAATGTTTCTCATAATCTAGGTGCATGATATCTACATTTACTTTTTTTTTTACCTTCTATCTTTTACGTGCACTTAATCTTCTTCATGAGTATGTCTGTCATTAATGAGTATGTCATCTGTTCTTCTTAATCGAGTAATCTCGGTTATATTAACTACAGTACCCTCAGCAAATACTGACTGTCAACAATTTTTTATCGCCAAAAGAGTCTGTAAAAATTTATGTATGTGTCTACAACATGGGCAATGCGAGCAACAGTAAGCTATAACTATTGCTATAGTTAGGATTAAGTGTTGGACTCGTCTCTCACCATCCTTTTCCTTTTGCTGTTCATCAGTCACCTGCTCCACATCATCTTCTAGTCTTTTTCTTGCCACCCTTTGATCGCCTGTCTAGTCACTATATGTCTTAATGGTAGTTCTAATGGTACCTCTGATAAATTTACCTTTTTCCAGTTCTTTACAATACTTGATTTTCATTGCAATAGTAGGGTCAATGTCCCTCCTAGTGATATTGGTTTGTATTATTCTATTTGACTGGATGAACACCTGCAATCCATAACCTTTGCAGTTTGTATTGTAAATTAACAGTCCCACCCTTTACAAGTGAATATCCCTGGAAACATGTTCCTCACATAAAATGATCATATTTTGCTCCTTCTGGCTAATTTACAGCCATTTGTTGTCACTAAGATGTGTCTACAAACGTTTTTCTAAAGTAATTAACTTTTGAGTGCATTTACTTGACATACCCCTGCAATGCAACAATTGAACTTCACACTCATTCTGGGCGAACGTAGACAATATTACAAAGGTTTGTTTACATATCATTGTTCCCTTAGCAGTCTATTTGTAATCCAGTTGATTTGCATGTTCTGCACAGTTTTTTTCTGTTTTTCTTCAACCGAAGTCGTATGTTTTTCTGCCCATCGCTCATGTGCGAATCTACACATTACAAAAAAGTCAGTGACTCTTTCATGGTTGCTGTCATTCTTTGCGTAATTAAAGTTTTCTAACGGATTTAATTTAGTTTTATGTAGCGAGTCAACAAAAAAAAGAAAGAGAATAATCGGATAAGGGGGTCCCTAGTTATTACCATCACTTTCCCACGTCAAATAGATATTCCTGTGTATGGAATCGGACTTAAACGTGGTATCTATTTTGTTATCAATACTGATTAATTTGTGTAGCAATTGCAACAAAATAATTTATAAACATATATGACGCATACTGAAAAAGTAATGTACACAGAGGGAAAAAAATCGCAACACCAAAAAATAATTAATGTAGAATAATGAAATTTCTTTGTCTATGTATCACATTTAACTGATCAACATTGCAAGATCACAGGTGAATGAAATTGTGAGATAAACCGTTTTAAATATGAAACGCTGGTATATTAATAACCGGTGTAACCACCAGAATGTTGAATGCAAGCATGCAAACGTGCATGCATTGCGCTGTTCAGGTGCCAGATATTAGTTTGTGGTATGGAGTTCAATGCCTGTTGCAGGGATGGCTAATGCTGGTTGTGGATGACGCTGGAGCTGTCGCCCGGTGATGTCCCATATGAGTTCGATTTAAGACAGATCAGTTGATCGAGAGGCCCAAGTCAGTATGTACAGGGTGATCAAAAAGTCAGTATAAATTTGAAAACTTAATAAACCACGGAATAATGTAGATAGAGAGGTAAAAATTGACACACATGCTTGGAATGACATGGGGTTTTATTAGAACAAAAAAAAACGAAGTTCACAAAATGTCTGACAAAATGCGCTGGACAGCAAAACTGCTACCGTGACAGGTGAGAGATACGCCGATATGTAACAGGATCGCATCATCCCTAGCCTGGCTGATAAACATATGCTGGAACGTACGATGTTTATGCAGGATGGCGCTCCACCCCATATTGCCAGACGCGCGAAAGATCTCTTGCTCGCGTCGTTTGGTGATGATCGTGTGCTCAGCCGCCACTTTCGTCATGCTTGGCCTCCCAGGTCCCCAGACCTCAGTCCGAGCGATTATTAGCTTTGGGGTTACCTGAAGTCGCAAGTGTATCGTGATCGACTGACATCTCTAGGGATGCTGAAAGACAACATCCGACGCCAATGCCTCATCATAACTCCGGACATGCTTTACAGTGCTGTTCACAACATAATTCCTCGACTACAGCTATTGTTGACGAATGATGGTGGACATATTGAGCATTTCCTGTAAAGAACATCATCTTTGCTTTGTCTTACTTCGTTATGCTAATTATTGCTATTCTGGTCAGATGAAGCGCCATCTGTCGGACATTTTTTGAACGTTTGTATTTTCTTGGTTGTAATAAAACCCCATGTGTGTCAATTTGTACCTCTCTATCTACATTATTCCGTGATGTATTCAGTTTTCAAATTTATACTGACTTTTTGATCACCCGGTAGATACTCTGTAGAGCACGTTGTGTTACAACAGCGATATGTGGGCGAGCGTTACCCAGTTGGAAAACACCTCCTGGAGTGCTGTTCATGAATGTCAGCGCAACAGGCCGAATCAACAGATTGACGTACAGATTTGCATTCCGGGTGCTTGGGATAACCAAGAGAGTGCTCCTATTGTCATACGAAATTGTACCCCAGATCATAATTCCAGTATAGGTCCAATGCAGCCACGTCGCACACAGGTTGGTTGCAGGCCCTCAACTGGCTTCCTTCTAACCGACACATGGCCATCACTGGCACCGACACAGAAACAACTTTAATCAGAAAACACAAAAGATATTCGCCTTGCCTTCCAATGAGCTGTCGTTTGACACCACTGAAGTAGCAAATGGAGGTTGCTTGGGGTCAGTGGAATGCACACTGCAGGCTGTCAGGCTCGGAGCTGTCCTCGAAGTAGTCGATTTTTACAAGTTCGTTGTGTCACTGTGATGCCCAATACTGCTCAATTACTGCTGCAAATGCAGGGATACGCCGAACACGACGATCGTCCCTACCTGTAAAGCCACGTAGCCACCCAGAGTCCCATCTTGTTGCCACCATACATTCTCGTGACCATCGCCGCCAGTGGTTACATTCCTGAAAAGTCTTTCTGCAGTGTCGTAGAAGGAACATCCAGTTTCTCATAGGCCTATTACACGACGTAGTTCATACTCAGTGAGGTGTTGATAATGCCATCTTTGTCACCTCAAAAGCATTCTTGACTAACATCAACTCACCAAATTTAATCTCAAAGGTAACCGACGTTCACGACCGTTACAGCGCGAATTTAAAGCAAACCTTATTCGCATTCTCATAGTGGCGCAACTAGTACCTGTCTTATGTGACTGGCAAGAAATTTGAATAGACACCATATTTCAGGTGTAGAAACAAACCTACTAACTTTCGTTTGTGTCGCACAACTCCTTCGTGTTGTTGTGATTTCTTTTCCGCAATGTATTAAAGATCTGTTTCTTTTTCTGTGCAATTCTAACAACACAGATTTGTTGTGGTGACTGTTAAAACGCTTTCTCTGATTTACTTCACAACCTGTAACACATTCTAAACTTTTCCGGCTAATTAAGGTCATAGAAGATTGTTTTTTCCGAAGGTACTTCTAACCAAGGAGCGATTCTGTTCTGATAATGAAATACTTTCATAAAACTTTTCAGCCTCTATTTCACCCCTTAATGGGTCATATTTCCAAAAATAGTGAAACACGTATTTTTAAAATTCTAAAGAAGAAATCAAATACCAATTTTCATAGATGGAGCCTTAAAATATTTTAGTAGGTTATCACTAACGATTTATCTTCAAAAATATATTCATTAACTATTTCGTTCCATTAGTGGTTGAATTCCCAAAACTGATGAAGCACGAATTTTTTTATCTCATACTGAGAAACCAAATACGTTTCCTTAGTTCTTCCTTCAGAATTTCCTTAATAGTGACATACTGTACAGGGTGGCAGTCAGTAAAGTAATACGTTAGGAAATTGGTTCAAAACATTTGTTTCAAAGGCCCAGTCAAATCATTATGAGTTTTCTCCCAGAGCAACTTCCGCTGTAGCTACGTGACACAAGTTGCGTGTCTTTCACAACCGAGGCAGTTCTGTCCAGTAAAAGCTGCTGACAAGAGACACCTTGAGCCCTCTGCTGAAACTGCTAGCGAATTCACGCCATCGGCTTCACTCAATAGTGTGCATGGGATACAGGTCACGTGCGTGGACTCTGGAGGATTCTGCAGTGCAGAACGCAGTTGCCTCTCTCTTTTGTGATCCGGACCTCGAGCAGAACAGACGTCTTTCTTGGGAGACAGAGCTTTGGCTCTGCGTTCCATGACCGGCCACCAACATCAGTTAACATGAACCGCCTCCCCTTCCGTTGCCCACTTATTTAGTTGTTCGACCTTCTAGACTGGCCTAAACCTGGCAACTTCCGACCCTAGGCGCGCCCCTTATATACCGTACATCGAAATATAGTCTCTTTATTTTTCATAATTTCCTGTTCTATCATTTAACGGCAGTCCTGGATGCCCACTTACAAGCCCCGACCGCTCGACCATTGTCGCCGCAAGCCGTTTGCAACACCTTTCTTCCCCCTTCCCTGCCCATGTACAATGCTTTCAAAACACCTTTCATCACCTATTTCACCCACTTATATATAAATGAATCTACTACTATAAGTAATAAATCTCTCCTTGTAAGTTGTTTGAGATGGGCCAATCGCATTAATGGGCCAGTGCAAACATTATTTTGGGATTTTATAGAGTTAATTGACACAACAACATTTTCAACAAAAGAAGCTCTGCTAAAGAATTTCGATTCACATTATCTAAATGTAACTCCCCTTAAAGCAGATGTAGTGGGGTTTTCCTGTGATGGGGCCTCCATAATGCTTGGTAAGGAAAAAAGTGTTGTCACACAAATGAAAAAAAAACAACTATTTCTTCACATTGACAATGCTCAAATCATACAATTTTGGACTTAGCTATTAATGATACGCCGAGAGTAGTGGAGGGTGTTGCCAATTTTCATTTTTTTTTTGGTAAATTGTTTACTACAAGCAGCTTGCCTCCAAAAAGTCAGCTATAACTTGAAGAATGTGTAGCTGCTTTAGGACAGGCATTATCCAAGGTTGGAAATATATTCATCATAGGATGGGCAGCTTCGAGCTTAAGAAATGTCAGAGCAGTGTGAGAGAGTTACAGGCTCTTAGTAAAGCACTTTGCACGATCTGCAGATTCTCGCAAAAGAGATGGCAAGGAAAGTAGCAAGTACAATGGTCTATGCAAAATTCTGACTAGTAATGGGTTTATTAAAAATAAAGGTCTACTGTAAGATACTCTAACAGAATTTTCCGAATTATCCTTGTGTCTACAGTAACGAGAGGTCACACTCCCAGATACAGACAGTGCAATTAAGCGCACAATACGTTTTGCAGAATCAAAGATAAATTATTCAGGTCCATATTTCAAGCAAGCTAACAGTACAGAGAAATCTCAGTAATTGAAAGACAAAACTCTACAATGTAATAGCGAAGTAAATGAAATTCACAGTGGACAATTCTTGAGGAGCCTGGCAGAAAATCTAAAGGAGCGGTTAGTGCAAAATGTGAGCCAAGCTTCACACCTTACATCTTTAGACGTCAAATCCGATGAATAATTGGAAGCACTGTACGAAGACTTGAAAACTGTGACTGCGGCTCATTGGCCTGAAGAAACATACATTACTAAAGGTGACAGAAGGATAAGCAATCTGTATGATGCAGTTAACAGACAAGAGGAAATACATACATGGATTCGGGGAATATACAAGGTGCTCAGAAACAGTATGAAAATCTTGTAAAGGTGTTACATGTTAGGCTGAGCTGAGAAAATAATGGTTAAGAAACAAAATCGATGCCTTGCGCCGTTTCCAAGCTAATTAGGATTGAAGTTAGCCAATCAGGCCCTTACGGATGCAGAGTCAATTGGCCCGACGGTGACAGTGTTACCAAACGTGTTCTGCGTTTGGTTTCCTAAAACCGATCAAGAGAACGATAAAAAAATTGGACATAGGACGGTAGTAGCGATCGAACACGAGCCACAGGCTGAGCAGTCTCGTGATCTATCATCTATCATCTATGAGAACAACTGACAATAATTGTATCTGGCGGCCGCTTTAATTTCCGTGCATGCACAACTTCAACGCATTAACTTGGAAACAGCGAAAGGTATCGATTTTTTTCTTAACAATTATTTCTCAGCATTACCTGCCCTGCAACACCCTTAAAAGTTTTTTGACTGTTTCCGACCACCCTGCATAGAGACAAATGTGATGCCCTTTGATTTGAAACTGTTAATGCAAATTATCTTGCAGTTGCAGTTTCCACCTCTGAGTGCGAAAGGCGATCAAGTGACATGGATAAAGAGTTAACAAAGAAAAAAACAGTATTCATATTCATTTAGAACGTGCAAGTAATCTTGTTTTTATAAAATGAGTGGGACCACCGCTTGATTTTCTGGATTCTGCTCCATACGTCAGATCATGACTACAAGGAGGCAAGAGGACAGCAGAAGAAACGGCATACAGGAAATGTCAACCAAACAATGACGTTCAGTACGAGGCGATGTGGAAAATTTTGAAGTGCTGTGAGTACTAAAAAATATCTTCCAACTAATGCACTGCACCAAGAACGACTGGGGTGGAATTCCCACCAGTTACACTTACCAGTGTTTAATGCGCAAACCACAGTAACCACTTCGGTCTCACGATTGCGAGTTTCGGTAACGTTTTTGTGACTGATTTTTGAGAGGATAGTGAATGCATAGTGGAAGTTTTGGGACTTTCAATACTTCACGAGTCCATCATGAGATAAAAGTTTTCTGTGAGTAGGACTGTAAAGTTTGATTGGGAAGTGTGTTAATGCACATTAACAACTTGAACAATTTATCGTGTGGTGTGGGAGACACTTTAAGTCTGCTTTGTGAATTTGGCTGTCCGCTACAGTTTAATGAAATAACTAGTGACACTGGTAATGAAATATTTTAGGAAACAAACAGTTTAAGACCAAAGACATTCAATGGATCGTCTAGAATATTTATGATAGACAACTCCAGCTACATTCTACATCTACATCTACATCCACACTCCGCAAGCCACCTGACGGTGTGTGGCGGAGGGTACCTTGAGTACCTCTATCGGCTCTCCCTTCTATTGCAGTCTCGTATTGTTCGTGGAAAGAAGGATTGTCGGTATGCTTCTGTGTGGGCTCTAATCTCTCTGATTTTATCCTCATGGTCTCTTCGCGAGATATACGTAGGAGGGAGCAATACACTGCTTGACTCTTCGGTGAAGGTATGTTCTCGAAACTTTGACAAAAGCCCGTACCGAGCTACTGAGCGTCTCTCCTGCAGAGTCTTCCACTGGAGTTTATCTATCATCTCCGTAACGCTTTCGCGATTACTAAATGATCCTGTAACGGAGCGCGCTGCTCTCCGTTGGATCTTCTCTATCTCTTCTATCAACCCTTTCTGGTACGGATCCCTCACTGGTGAGCAATATTCAAGCAGTGGGCGAACAAGCGTACTGTAACCTACTTCCTTTGTTTTCGAATTGCATTTCCTTAGGATTCTTCCAATGAATCTCAGTCTGGCATCTGCTTTACCGACGATCAACTTTATATGATCATTCCATTTTAAATCACTCCTAATGCGTACTCCCAGATAATTTATGGAATTAACTGCTTCCACTTGCTGACCTGCTATTTTGTAGCTAAATGATAAGGGATCTATCTTTCTATGTATTCGCAGCACATTACACTTGTCTACATTGAGATTCAATTGCCATTCCCTGCACCATGCGTCAATTCGCTGCAGATCCTCCTGCATTTCAGTACAATTTTCCATTGTTACAAACTCTCGATACACCGCAGCATCATCTGCAAAAAGCCTCAGTGAACTCCCGATGTCATCCACAAGGTCATTTATGTATATTGTGAATAGCAACGGTCCTATGACACTCCCCTGCGGCACACCTGAAATCACTCTTACTTCGGAAGACTTCTCTCCATTGCCGGCCGCTTTGGTCGAGCGGTTCTAGGCGCTTCAGTCCGGAACCGCGCGACCGCTACGGTCGCAGGTTCGAATCCTGGCTCGGGCATGGATGTGTGTGATGTCCTTAGGTTAGTTAGGTTTAAGTAGATCTAAGTTCTAGGGGACTGATGACCTCAGATGTTAAGTCCCATAGTGCTCAGAGCCATTTGAACCATTTTTTTTCTCTCCATTAAGAATAACATGCTGCGTTCCGTTATCTAGGAATTCTTCAATCCAATCACACAATTGGTCTGATAGTCCATATGCTCTTACTTTGTTCATTAAACGACTGTGGGGAACTGTATCGAACGCCTTGCGGAAGTCAAGAAACACGGTATCTACCTGTGAACCCGTGTCTATGGCCCTCTGAGTCTCGTGGACGAATAGCGCGAGCTGGGTTTCACACGACCGTCCTTTTCGAAACCCATGCTGATTCCTACAGAGTAGATTTCTAGTCTCCAGAAAAGTCATTATACTCGAACATAATACGTGTTCCAAAATTCTACAACTGATCGACGTTAGAGATATAGGTCTATAGTTCTGCACATCTGTTCGACGTCCCTTCTTGAAAACGGGGATGACCTGTGCCCTTTTCCAATCCTTTGGAACGCTACGCTCTTCTAGAGACCTATGGTACACCGCTGCAAGAAGGGGGGCAAATTCCTTCGCGTACTCTGTGTAAAATCGAACTGGTATCCCATCAGGTCCAGCGGCCTTTCTTCTTTTGAGCGATTTTAATTGTTTTTCTATCCCTCTGTCGTCTATTTCGATATCTACCATTTTGTCATCTGTACGACAATCTAGAAAAGGAACTACAGTGCAGTCTTCCTCTGTGAAACAGCTTTGGAAAAGACATTTAGTATTTCGGCCTTTAGTCTGTCATCCTCTGTTTCAGTACCAACTTGGTCACAGAGTGTCTGGACATTTTGTTTTGATCCACCTACCGCTTTGACATAAGACCAAAATTTCCTTGGATTTTCTGCCAAGTCAGTACACAGAACTTTACGTTCGAATTCATTGAACGCCTCTCGCATAGCCCTCCTCACATTACATTTCGCTTCGCGTAATTTTTGTTTGTCTGCAAGGCTTTGGCTATGTTTATATTTGCTGTGAAGTTCCCTTAGCTTCCGCAGCAGTTTTCTAACTCGGTTGTTGTACCACGGTGGCTCTTTTCCATCTCTTACGATCTTGCTTGGCACATACTCATCTAACGCATATTGTACGATGGTTTTGAACTTTGTCCACTGATCCTCAACACTATCTGTACTTGAGACAAAACTTTTGTGTCGAACCGTCAGGTACTCTATAATCTGCTTTTTGTCACTTTTGCTAAACAGAAAAATCTTCCTACCTTTTTTAATATTTCTATTTACGGCTGAACTCATCGATGCTGTAACCGCTTTATGATCGCTGATTCCCTGTTCTGCGTTAACTGTTTCAAATAGTTCGGGTCTGTTTGTCAACAGAAGGCCCAATATGTTATCGCCACGAGTCGGTCCTCTGTTTAACTGCTCAAGGTAGTTTTCAGATAAAGCACTTAAAAAAATTTCACTGAATTCTTTGTCCCTGCCACCCGTTATGAACGTTTGAGTCTCCCAGTCCATATCCGGCAAATTAAAATCGCCACCCAGAGCTATAACATGGTGGGGAAATCTACTAGAAATATTTTCCAAATTATCCTTCAGGTGCTCAGCCATAACAGCTGCTGAGCCAGGGGGCCTATAGAGACATCGAATTACCATGTCTGAGCCTGCTTTAACCGTGACCTTCACCCAAATCATTTCACATTTCGGATCTCCGTCAATTTCCTTCGATACTATTGCACTTCTTATAGCTATAAACACGCCTCCCCCTTCACTGTCCAGCCTGTCTCTGCGGTATACATTCTATTATTTAAATCGCAGTTAACAAGTCCAGAAAGAAATTATAAACTTGTAACCTTTATAAATAAAAAGTGTTTTGCAGCGGTTAAAATCGGTCACTAGACTTTATATGATGAGCCAAAATCACGTAAATCCGATATAGTATTATGTTCCAATCCTGAGATACTTGCAAGAAAATAGGATAGAATAACAGCTAGTAATCTCCATCCACTACACATGCGTCACACTGAGAAACCTCACATTCCAAGGCCCAAGCAACCCATAACTGATCTCGAATGCCTGTGATCCAATATTACACAAAAAAACCTGTACATCACATCTGCATGTACACTCCACAAGCCACCTTACTGTATGTGACAGAAGGAGCATCTGTTACCACTGCCGTTTCCCTCATTCCTTGTTCCATTCGCGAGTGGCACATGGGAAGAATGATGGTAAACGTCTGTGGTAGTTCTAATTTCTTTAATTTTCTCATTGTTGTCATTTCGTGAGACTGCTACCCCTGCTGTGTTCATACATCAGGAGTCAGGATGAAAATAGCTCGCTCCAGAACTGCCAGGCTGCAGCAACTGGCCTGCCTTTTGAAGGGCAAATTTACAAGATGCAAGCAATTGACTTGATACCTTACTCCCACGGAAAGTACAGGGTGTCCCACTCGAAAGAGGCCCCACAAAAATGTATAGTAATTCGGCTGAAATTGCACCATGCAATTTGTGACGTTGGACGTGGCAAAACTGCACTATGCAACGTCGTTTGATGCAACAGTGTGTTTCCACCCGTCGCTGTGGCTGGTGCTCAGTGTTCGGTGGTAAGTGACAATGTATCCCTATTCCGTCGAAGAGTGCGTGTATCTTTTGAAACAATATTAGATTACAATATTGAATTTGACATGTCAGCGAATGTTTGTTGAAAACTTTGGTGACCAGCATATACCGTCTAAATGCCGCATACAAGAGTTAGTGAACAAGATGGATGGCAGTAGAATGGTACTGGACCTTCACGGCGGTGTATATCCGCCATTATCGGAAAAAAAAATATTGATACAGGTTTTGCAGTTGTTCAGGAACTGAATGTCAATTACAAAGACAAACGCATCACATTTAAAGTGTGATTTCAGCAATTTTTTACTCAGAGGCCAGGAATATTGCAATACACATGGTTCAGTGATGAGGCATGGGTCCAACTCTCTAGCTATGTGAACTCTCAGAATACATGTTAGTGGTGTAATGAAAACCACGTCCACTGGTGCAGCAAACCCTGCATTCACAAAAGATTGGAGTGTTCTGTGCAGTATCACAGTGTTGCATCACCAGAATAATTTCTTTCGAGTCTACTGTCACAAGTGCAGATTACATCGAAATGTTTCGGGAATTTGTGGAGCAGTTGGACAATGAAGAACTTACCCTCGTTGGTACCAACAAGATGGCGCAACGTGCTACATGATTTTATTTATTTATTTTTATTTACTCATCTAGTTCTGTTGGACCAAATTGAGGAGCAAATCTTCAAGGTCATGGAACATGTCAGTGCATACAATTACAACATAAAAGTAATAACAGATAAAATAAAATGTTTATGAATCCAAAGAAGTCAAACCATAACCTCAAGTAAACGCAATCAATAATGTAACATACGAATCAGCTTAATTTTTCAAGGAACTCCTCGGCAGAATAGTGTGACCATGGCTGGAGTCGAATCATTTTTGCCCAGCAGAGTGATTTCGTAAGGACTGTGAGCCCAACGTCAGCTGATTTAACACCACCTGACTGCGCTTTGTTGGCAGAACACTTAGAAGATGCTACAAACCCACTAAAGAGGCAGCCTAAATATTCCTCTGCTGGAATATTGCTGCGCGGTGTGGGATCCTTACCAGGTAGGATTGACAGAGGACATCGAAAAAGTGCAAAGAAGGGCAGCTCGTTTCGTGTTATCGCACAACAGGGGTGAGAGTGTCACTGATATGATACGCGAGTTGGGGTGGCAGTCACTGAAACAAAGGTGGTTTTCTTTGCGGCGAGATATACACTCCTGGAAATAGAAAAAAGAACACATTGAAACCGGTGTGTCAGACCCACCATACTTGCTCCGGACACTGCGAGAGGGCTGTACAAGCAATGATCACACGCACGGCACAGCGGACACACCAGGAATCGCGGTGTTGGCCGTCGAATGGCGCTAGCTGCGCAGCATTTGTGCACCGCCGCCGTCAGTGTCAGCCAGTTTGCCGTGGCATACGGAGCTCCATCGCAGTCTTTAACACTGGTAGCACGCCGCGACAGCGTGGACGTGAACCGTATGTGCAGTTGACGGACTTTGAGCGAGGGCGTATAGTGGGCATGCGGGAGGCCGGGTGGACGTACCGCCGAATTGCTCAACACGTGGGGCGTGAGGTCTCCACAGTACATCGATGTTGTCGCCAGTGGTCGGCGGAAGGTGCACGTGCCCGTCGACCTGGGACCGGACCACAGCGACGCACGGATGCACGCCAAGACCGTAGGATCCTACGCAGTGCCGTAGGGGACCGCACCGCCACTTCCCAGCAAATTAGGGACACTGTTGCTCCTGGGGTATCGGCGAGGACCATTCGCAACCGTCTCCATGAAGCTGGGCTACGGTCCCGCACACCGTTAGGCCGTCTTCCGCTCACGCCCCAACATCGTGCAGCCCGCCTCCAGTGGTGTCGCGACAGGCGTGAATGGAGGGACGAATGGAGACATGTTGTCTTCAGCGATGAGAGTCGCTTCTGCCTTGGTGCCAATGATGGTCGTATGCGTGTTTGGCGCCGTGCAGGTGAGCGCTACAATCAGGACTGCATACGACCGAGGCACACAGGGCCAACACCCGGCATCATGGTGTGGGGAGCGATCTCCTACACTGGCCGTACACCACTGGTGATCGTCGAGGGGACACTGAATAGTGCACGGTACATCCAAACCATCATCGAACCCATCGTTCTACCATTCCTAGACCGGCAAGGGAACTTGCTGTTCCAACAGGACAATGCACATCCGCATGTATCCCGTGCCACCCAACGTGCTCTAGAAGGTGTAAGTCAACTACCCTGGCCAGCAAGATCTCTGGATCTGTCCCCCATTGAGCATGTTTGGGACTGGATGAAGCGTCGTCTCACGCGGTCTGCACGTCCAGCACGAACGCTGGTCCAGCTGAGGCGCCAGGTGGAAATGGCATGGCAAGCCGTTCCACAGGACTACATCCAGCATCTCTACGATCGTCTCGATGGGAGAATAGCAGCCTGCATTGCTGCGAAAGGTGGATATACACTGTACTAGTGCCGACATTGTGCATGCTCTGTTGCCTGTGTCTATGTGCCTGTGGTTCTGTCAGTGTGATCATGTGATGTATCTGACCCCAGGAATGTGTCAATAAAGTTTCCCCTTCCTGGGACAATGAATTCACGGTGTTCTTATTTCAATTTCCAGGAGTGTATTTATGAAATTTCAATCACCAACTTTCTCTTCCGAATGCGAAAATATTTTGTTGACACTCACCTACGTAGGGAGAAATGATCATCATAATAAAATAGAGAATCAGAGATCGAACGGAAAGATTTAGGTATTCCTTTTTCCCACGCGCCATTCGAGAGTGGAATAGGAGAGAAGTAGTATGAAAATAGTTCAATGAACCCTCTGCCAGACACTTAAGTGTGAATTGCAGAGTAACCATGTAGATGTAGATGTAGACTTCTTCCTCTGGGGGGCCTGAAGGACAAGGTCTACAGGAACAAACCACACAACTTGGAAGATTTACGCGAGAACATTGTCCGTGAAATCCGGGTAGTGACACCAGAAGCTCTGGCAGCACCATTCGAGGACCTGCAGCGTCGTATTAAACTGCGCATGTAACTCGAGGGCAGTCAGTTCCAGCACCTTTTGTGATTCATCATTATTTCCCGATGAACAGGATATAACATGTTCATTCATTTCTGATTTTTATGCAAAGCCTTTAAGTGTAATTTAATCAAACGTTTGTTTGTGAGGCCTCTTTCGAGTGGGACACCCTGTGTTTGGGCTAGAACAAACACAATTACAACACAGTCCCGTGACGGATCATTTCACTATCCCTTATTGCACCAGTGACATTCGTTTATCTGCAAAGCTCTGCAGTCGTCCATTAGAGGCCGGTGAGTAGGCCACGCCAAACTCGACGTTTGCCTATCGCTACGTCAGTCGAGACCAGTAGAGATGCTGCAGCGTGTATTCGTAAGTGAAGTTGCGTTTTGTGAAGTTACACTATGTGATCAAAAGTATCTGAACATCCCCAAAAACATACGTTTTTCGTATTAGGTGCATTGTGCTGCCACCTACTGTCAGGTACTCCATATCAGCGACCTCAGTAGTCATAAAACGTCGTGAGAGAGCAGAACTCACGGATTTCAAACGTGGCCAGGCGATGTCATACGTCTGTATGCGAGATCTCCACGCTCCTAAACATCTCTAGGTCAACTGTTTCCGATGTGATAGTGAAGTGGAAGCGTGGAGGGACACGTACAGCACAGAAGCGTACAGGCCAACCTCGTCTGTTGACTGACAGAGACCGCCGACAGTTGAAGAGGGTCGTAATGTGTAATAGGTAGACATGTATCCAGACCATCACACAGGAATTCCAGACTGCATCAGGATCTACTGCAAGTACTATGACAGTTAGGCGGGAGGTGAGAAAACTTGGATTTCATGGTCGAGCGGCTGCTCATAAGCCACAAATCACGCCGGTAAATGCCAAACGACGCCTCGCTTGGTGTAAGGAGCGTAAACATTGGACGATTGAACAATGGAAAAACATTGTTTGGAGTGACGAATCACGGTACACAATGTTGCGATCTGATGGCGGGGTGTGGGTATGGCGAATGTCCGGTGAACGTCATCTGCCAGCGTGTGTAGTGCCAACAGTAAAATTCGGAGGCGGTGGTGTTATGGTGTGGTCATGTTTTCATGGAGGTGGCTTGCACCCCTTGTTGTTTTGCGTGGCACTATCACAGCACGCGCCTACATTGATGTTTTAAGCACCTTCTTGCCTCCCACTATTGAAGAACAATTCGGGGATGGCAATTGCATCTTTCAACTCGATCGACCATCTGTTCACAATGCACGGCCTGTGGCGGACTGGTTACACAACAATAAATACACTGTAATGGACTGGCCTGCACAGAGTCCTGACCTGAATCCTATAGAACAACTATGGGATGCCTTGCAACACCGACTTCGTGTCAGGCGTCACGGACCGACATCGATATCTCTCCTCAGTGCAGCACTCCGTGAAGAATGGGCTGTCATTCCCCAAGAAACCTTCCAACACCTGATAGAACGTATGCCTGCGAGGGTGGAAGCTGTCATCAAGGCTAAGGGTGGGCCAACACCATACTGAATTCCAGCATCGCCGATGGAGGGCGCCGCGAACTTGTAAAGTCATTTTCACCCAGGTGTCCGGATACTTTTGATCACATAGTGTATCTGTGTCGTGAAGCATCAGATGTGTCGGTAACTGGTAAGCAACCCTGCTAATGTAGTACGATTGGTTGAGATGAAATTATGTGAAACTCTTCTTCGTGAAGGTGGTATTTGTGTAGAAGATGAATCATTCGCATGGTTTCTGGTATCTATTATAACGCAAAAATATTATCATCGGTTAAAAACGGATACTGTAGTAACACTAATGCATAATTTCGATGCTGTAATGATGATGAGGAACACGTCACTGCAAGCGTTAGTAATATGGCAAGTTCGAGAAGAATCGATGGAAGCAGTGAAAGCGAATTCGAGCCTTTTCCTGATAAGAAGCTTAAGGTCGAAATTGTCATCAAAAATGTTCAGATCAGATGTGTGGGAATTCCTAAGGGACCAAACTGCTGAGGTCATCGGTTACTAGACTTGCACACTATTTAATCTAACTTGAACTAACTTATGCTAAGAACAGCACACACATCCATGCCCGAGGGAGGGCTCGAACCACCGGCGGGAGGGGCCGCGCAATCCGTGACATTGCGCCGCGAACCATGCGACCATTCCGCGCGGCTAAAGCGTCATCGCTATGTTTGGTGAGGACACGCTGATGATTATTATGTCAGAGGATTCAACGCATTTGACAAGCTCCTGAAAATGTACCCTAAAATGAAGGCTAAAAGCAACATTAAATGCGTACTGGACTATGTGGCAAAGAAAAAAGAAGGCGTTGCTGTTTTGGTTCAAATGGTTCAAATCGCTCTGAGCACTACGTGACTTAACTTCTGAGGTCATCAGTCGCCTAGAACTTAGAACTCATTAAACCTAAGGACATCACACACATCCATGCCCGAGGCAGGATTCGAACCTGCGACCGTAGCGGTCGCTCGGCTCCAGACTGTAGCGCCTAGAACCGCACGGCCACTCCGGCCGGCCGATACTGTTTTCGAAGGAAATCATTCACTGCACTTCAGTGTCATCAAGCAGCTTGTAATGGCGAGGTCTGATTAGCGTGAGCTGGTCTTCCGTATATTATTGGCATTTACAACTTTGAGCCAGTGGAAGGCAACGGGAAACCACCACTGGAATCACTTCCCTAGACGCTCATGCGGTGGACCTATCTGACGAGGCTTCCTCCAAGACACGACCTGCCGTAAGGCAGAACAAAATAAAAAAATTAAAAAAACTTTGAGCATTGGATGTAGCCAGAAATTTCAAATGTACAAACTTTATAGGATCAGTTGGACTTATTACTAATTTGAAAAAGGATACTAGGATAACATCACGTCGTATAACTATCCTCCAAACAGGAAAAGATAAAGACGACAAAGAAGAGATGATTCAAAGAGCTTAAACAGGTGTTGCTGAAGATGGGTTCTGTATGGAACTGTGATCAGAATCAGTTGAACTATGACATTGCTTCCAAAAGAATGCTATCTATGTGAGGGGAAAGAAACACTGTCTCAACGTTGCAATCAGTTAACAGTGCAACACACAGCTGCACCATTGAGGTCGCGATCAATGGACGGACGACTGGGAGACAAATTCTACAGCGTAATCACAAACAGACTGAAAAGCTTGTAAGGACGTTACAGGGTAGGTTGTGCTGAGAAATAAATGTTAAGAAAAAAAATCGATAAGTTACGCCGTTTCAGAGTTAATTAGCATTGAAGTTAGCCAATCAGGCTAACACAATTAGTGTCAATTGTTCTCATAGTGTAGATGATAGCGCATTAGGCTGCTCAGCCTTTGGCTCGGGTTCGACTCTTACAACCGTCTCATGACCAATTTTTGTATCGTTCTCGTGTTCAGATTGAGGAAAACAAATGAACAACACGTTTGCCTACACCGTCTTTGGCAGGCCGACTGGATTTCCACGTGAAAGGTCTTGACTAGCTAACTTCAGTGCTAATTAACTAGGAAACGGCGCAATGCACCGAATTGTTTTCTTAACAATTAATTCTCAGCACATCCTACCCTGCAACACGCTGACAGGCTTTTCAGGCTGTTTCTGACCATCCTGTATATATGCTTCCAAGAACCAAATAGAAAGTATGGACAACGCGTATCAAGCCAAATACTAAAATAGTCCCTCCAAATGCCTTCGTAGATATAAACGTGAGCGGGAAGATGGCGAAAGAATATCTCTAGACGTTTTTCCATAAAAAATCCTTTCTCACAGTTGTACACTCTGCTGTATAAGAATACTGCCAATTCTGGGCAAATTAACTTATGACTATGTTTACATATCTGCAGACCATGCTCATTCAAAGGTAAAAAATACCTTCAATCCTTGCTGATCAGTAAATAATCCTGTAGCTAATATATGGCAAGAAGGCCAGCCTGCTGCCACATGACAGAATATGTAAAATCTTATACATCTCCAAATTATGCTTTGATGTAGTAATGGGTATAGAAATGATAACAGTTAATTCATCTTCAGTTATTAAAGAGTGTGTTATAGTTAATGTTTAGTAAGCATATAAATTATAAGAATTACAGGGGAAATCATAGTAGATGTTGCGCCTAACTTACATTCAGTAAGTAGTAGGATCTGTAAGAACTGGTCTGGATGCAACAATACACTGCTTAAACAAGTATTCAAACTACTTTCTAGAGCTGTTATTAAATTAATAGCATCATTTCTAGCATTTGATAGATGCTCAGTAATTCATAACAATAGAGTGTTTAAATCTAAGTGAGCACTCGCAGCATTTAATCCTTCAAACAATTCACAGATGGTTGCATTCATCTCATCACGAATTGTGTTGAAAAGTGTGCTTTTCAGTCTGCTCAATAAAAACTGTATGGTTGGTAATGATTCTTAATACACTTACGGTATTTCATTAGAGAGGTTAATTGAATTCGTACTAGACTGTTGTTCAACAGCTCAAATTTTGTCTTTAATGTACGATAGATCTCGCCTGGATAAAGTACCAAATGTACAAAAGGCTTAAGGAACTGTTAATCTCTTGTTCATAATTAGCAGATGTGGACTCTTGCTGCATTTTGGCTATGATCCAAATGTTATACCAAGACGTTGCCGTTTCCAAAATTGTGTCATTATCGTTGACTGAACTAGTAAACCAATTTGTTTCGTAAAAGAACTGAATCGTTGTTGAATCTGACTCAGATTGTATTTAACTACAAGCTTAGCATTATTTATTGAAACTACCACGTCTGATTGTGGTTCAAACAACACACCTGTTGTCTGTAGCACTGTCACTATACCGTTTATGGTACACACTGTCACAGCAAAAATTAGAATTACAGTAAACGTGGTTCATTGGTTCTAAACGTTAAAGTGTGAACATAATGCAAATGTGTATCTTGTGTTAGCCTGTGGAATAAGATTTAGTTATGCTTGCACACTTTATGAAATAGTTGCAACATATATTTGAGCAACGCATTAACATATGCACATGGCTGAGAAATAAACACACACTTTGCCTGCACTCACACTACATATGTCTACGAAGGTTGTAGGGGTCTCTGGCATTGGACTGCTCGGTGCATGGCAACGCCTCGGCCTTGATGTCTGGATTGCGATGTTGCTCTGCTCGTTTCCTGGTTTTAGGAATAGCTGGTCAGCCCCTTGCTTGCTCCTCATCTTTGTCTCACAGTGCTATGCGAACTCCATCCAGAAATAGCTTCCACTATTGACATAAGTAATCTCTGAGCTTAGAGAGAGAGGTATCATCGAATAAGTATGGTGACAGTAGTTCTAGAACTGCACAAACCAGCAAGCAAAAAATACCCTCATATGCATCTTATGACTGAAGGTTTGGATGGCTTATATGGCAGGCACAATTTGTAGATATGAGGGAATATTCACATGAGAATAATGCATTCAAACATATTTTAATGGTTATTGATACACACTCAAAATTTTTCTGGTCATTACCTCTTAAAGCAAAAATGGGGAGAAATATCGCATATGTGTTTGAGCGTTTGTTGCAGACAGGGACCCATCGATGCCCAGACAACCTCCAAACCAACCATGGTGGAGACTTTCACTATAGGTATTTCAAGACTGTGATGCAGATGCAGCGGTACAGAATACATCACTACTCAACATTCACCCACCTAAAGGCAAGTATTGTGGAACGCCTGACCAGAACAATAAAAGGTCAAATGTGGATGCGTTTTAATCTTCATGGCTCATAAAAATAGACAGATATCCTCCCAGTAATAATTTCACAATATAATCGAACCAAATATAGCACAATAAAAATGAGACCAATGGATGTTCCTGATAATGAACTCATGGATACGGTGTACTTTTTTTTATTAAAACGCTGGATCCACGCAAACAGAAATTTAATGTAAGTGATTTCGTATGTACCACAAAACACAAGACTCATACTTACGAAACTGGTCAACAAGGATATTTACAGTTTCAAAGGTGCAGAGAACGAACTTTAGAACTTATATCTTGAAGGGTAGTAAAGGTGAAGAAATTGGAGGTTGTTTCTACACCAAAGAGTTGCAGAAAAGCTCTGAACTGCATGTGTTTCTTGTGAAGAGAGTCATAAGACATCGAGGAACTAGAGTGTTGGTCAAGTGGCTTGGTTTTCTTGGAGCACAAATCATTTGGATAGATTCTAAAGATCTACTATATAATGGGGTGCGCAGTCCACAGCCACCGCAGAAGCATAACATGCATGCTAGAAAATGCACAAGAGGAGGTGGTGGTGTTCTAGACAAACTACCGGTGGAATTAAACATTCTGGGATATAACTACTGTGGACCAGGAACAAAGCTTCAAACACTAGGCACGAGGTGATAAGGGGATTAATCTGCTCAACGAAGCATGTATGAAATACAGCATTGTGTACGCTGCAAGTAAAGATCTCCCAAGTTGTCACATTGCAGACTAGATTTCAGCTGATAAGTCTAAGGATATTGGTATAGGTCAACGCATTGAAGAATTTGCATCGATAAAACAATGAGTGGGAAAATTGAGTGGGGTTTAGGAGTGAAGAATTTCAAGCGAGCTATGAACGCTACACGTTTTGCGCTAAAGAACAAGAAGATGTAGAAAAAGAATGGGAAGCAAAAGTGTTTGAAGATCTGTATCCTGACAGCGATGTATACAGCTAAAAATGCTCTGAAACAGAAAGGAGCGGGAAGAAAAGAAGAGTATCGGTTAAACCACCTCGAGTTCCACCAATATCAAAGAGGTCAGATGGTTTTCTTCCATTCCTCAACCCAGCTGTCTCAAGCTCTCTCGGCGGTGGGGTCCCTCGCTGGTCAAGAACGTTCAAAATTCCCAAGTGCAGTTAGAAGAGGCAAGTAGACATAAGCACATGATGGAAGCCGCAGACATTGAAAAGGACTATACTTGAAACCGTACTGGAAAGAACTTGGTCTATTCACAAATGAAAAAAAAGCCCGTTAGCAGGTCTACCAGGATGTGCACTCACAAACACTTATCTACTTAAATTTGTTAAGAAAAAAATCAGCATTACAAAATTCCGTGGTGTGTTTATGTGGGATACACTGTCGAAGACTATGTGGAAAACTGATGAATGTGGTATTGTGAATTTAGATGTTGCTGGAGGTTCCCAGCGCCCACTGGGTGCCATATGTTATAAAAAAAGCAAATACCGTCTACTATTTCGAATCATTTGGTGACCTGCAACGGGCAAAAGAATCACAACGGTGCTTCACTCGCAGAAGCCGTGTGTTCTACAATTTTCGACTCTATCAGTGCTTTTAATACACACTTATGCGGACATCTGTGCATCATGTTTCTCTTGAAGTTTACAAATAAGAAGAATATTGAAGGAAGAGCTTTAAGCATTCTTTCATCAGTTGGGGTTCAGATGCAATGTTGTACACTTTGACTTTAAAAGAACGATCATCTCTTTTACTGCAAATTACTTCCTGCCAATGGATTTGAGCATTAATGAACGGAGTATTGCATTGATTGGACTGGAGACATACAACAGCATCCCAAATATCACCCAGGCTAACAACGAACCACATCTAGATACTAACCGTCAAAAAGACATTGTGGAAATAGAACGTGGTGCCTATGATATCGACGCTTTAAACGAAGACTTCAAACAGTCTGGAAAATGTATTGACCTACGTGCAGACATCAGTACACTTAAATCTTAAATAAGGATTGTGAATGCAACAATTGACTTTAACCAGCAAGGTTCAATAGGGCGCCTACTGGGTTTCACAAAAGGACAGTTATTGAAGAAGAATACTAGTAAATTGTACAAATCAGATCAGGCTGTGGACATATTGCCTGTCAGTAGAATCTGTGTCGAGCGTAACATTGCAACGAACTCTTATCTCAGCGACAGGCTGATTGACACTATTTACGAATTCTTCCCCTCAGTTGCAACAGGGTATAAGATTGTTGGCACTCTTACCACTGCAGTTCGAGCAGTGAAGGCGTGCGCATCACTGGTGCTGCCCGCTACCTGAGCTTGCCCAGAAGAGGAGCTGTGAAGCTACGCTCGAACTGTGGCGTGACGCAAAGCGAATTGTCTTGCGTCGTTATTACGACACAGAAAAACCGTCGTGTTCCCACTCCACAGCATGGGCAGGAACGGCCAAAGGAAGAAGGCAGACACTGAGAAGAAGCTTTTGACGCGCCTGCCCCTGTACATCCAGCGCAGCAGAGGGTCGTGGACAGAGGTGTTTGTGTTGTGGCGTAGCAAGACAGCCACGCCACGGAAGTAGCCGGAAGGCACGCGTTTACTTTCACGCAGAATAGATAGGTCTGCAACAGGATACGTAATGAATGCTATAAAGAAAAGTACGTAGCTCCTGGAATACTTAACTTTAATCCATCCTTGTGGTACATAGCTCTTGATGATACAAGTGAGACTCTTTAGATACAAGCTATGTAAGGCTAATGGCGCCTTGCTAGGTCGTAGCCATGGACTTAGCTGAAGGCTATTCTAACTATCTGCTCTGCCAATGAGCGAGGCTTCGTCAGTGTGCATCGCTAGCTACGTCGTCCGTACAACTGGGGCGAGTGCTAGTACGTCTCTCTAGACCTGCCGTGTGGTGGCGCTCGGTCTGCTATCACTGAAAGTGGCGACACGCGGGTCCGATATGTACTAATGGACCGCGGCCGATTTAAAGCTACCACCTAGCAAGTGTGGCGTCTGGCGGTGACACCACAGTTTGATTTACAGCTGACTGCTGTAGAGAGAAGTTGCCGTGGAGTCCCTTGACTCAGACGCTGTCGTTCAGCGGCAGGCAGCGAGCGTGGCCGACCTCCGCGCTTTGAATAGCGCTGTGGCCGCCCACATCGTCGATCCACCTTCCGTGAAGAAGAAGACCGCGCCAAAACAGCGCGAGAAGCCGTCCAAGGCTCTGCTCAGGGGGCTGTCTTGGATCTGCGACGAGAAGACGGTCCAAATGGCTCTCAACACCATGGGACTTAACTTCTGAGGTCATCAGTCCCCTAGAACTTAGAACTGCTTAAACCTAACTAACCTAAGGAGATCACACACATCCATGCCTGAGGCAGGATTCGAACCTGCGACCGTAGCGGTCGCGCGGTTCCAGACTGTAGCGCCTAGAACCACTCGGCCACTTCAACCGGCCAAGACGGTCCAGGAGGGCCTGTTGTCCAGGAGGGGGCTGTTACGTCCCGGATTCCGGTACGCAACTGCAAAATTGCACAATCGGACGAGTAAGAAGCGAACACCACTGTTCATCGTCGACGTGCAACCTGCGACGGATGGCGGCATATTTCGGGCTGAGTGTTGTAACGGCGACCCGAACGGTCGCGGGGTTGAAGTGACGGAAACGCGGCGGGACCCGCGGAGCGGCCCGCAACAACAACACAACGGGGGAGGACGACACGACCAACGAAGAACAGAACGAACAACAACAAGTTCGAAAAAACGGAGTCCACTCGTACACAGAACAAGAAAGTAAATAAGCTGTCTAAGGCGTGGCGATGTGTCCAGAGACGTACGCAAGGTTATACTGGCTGTCTTTTTTTCCTTTATTGATTTTCAATTCCCCCCGAAGGGGGCGGGCTGGCAGCAGCTTAGTACGCTGCTCTACAGCCTACAGACTTTTTTTTAAAAAACGGAAGAAGAAAAGAAACAAGAAAAACAGGCGATAAAACTGTGACTTAAAGTGTAAAATGGCGGAAAAATGCGGAAAGTTAAAACAGAAAGCAAAAGGGGTTGGCAATGTTAATAAAAGACACAGGAATCAGACAAGGAACATAGTACACACACAATTAAAAAACATGGCGACAGTCTGGTTTCTGTTCGCAAGAGATAAAAAGCACACCCAGCGACAGTATGATGGCCGTTCGCAACACTTCCCAAAAAACACAAACCGGAACACTCACTGTAAAACACTGCACGAAAATGGCGGCACAAAGATGACACTCCCGAGCCAAAGGCAGATGGGGGGGGGGGGGGGGGGACCTGGAGGAGGGGGAAGAACAAGGAGGGAGGAAGGAAAAAACGAAAAGGGGGGGAACCAAGGATGGAGAGGACTCATAAAGGGGGAGAGGGGCAGGGCAGACGCGAGAGGGAACGAGAAGAGGCAGAGGAGGGAAATGCAAAAGGACTCGGGGGAGAGAAGGGGGCAGAGAGAGGGGAGGTGGAGAAAAAAAGAGGAAGGAAGGGGGGAGAGGGAGCCCGGGAAAAGGACAGAGGAAAGGAGGGGGAGTGAGGATCAGAGTTGATAGGAGGGATAAATGGAGGGAGAGAGGGCATCATCCGGGAGGGGAAGTTGATGGAAGCCAGCTTGGGAAAGGAGATGAAGGGTGTAGAGATAGAGGGTAGGGGGGACACAACAATGAAGACGTGGCAGGCGGCGGGGATGAGAGAGGAGAGGAGCAACCAGGGGGTGAGGGTGATCAAGGCAGTGGGAGGTGTAGGGGATGCGGATATGTTCGAGGAATAGGAGCAGATGGGGGAAAGGAATGAGATCATAGAGGATCGGTGTGGCGGACGGGAGGCGTATATGGAAGGCGAGGCGGAGTGCATGACACTCAAGGATCTGGAGGGACTTATAGAATTTGGGGGGGGGGGCAGGTATCCAGACAGGACTGGCATAACAGAGGATGGGACGGATTAAGGATTTGTAGGTGTGGAGGATGGTAGAGGGGTGCAACCCCCATGTCCGGCCAGAGAGAAGTTTGAGGAGTCGGAGGCGGTTGTGGGCTTTGGATTGGATGGAGCGGAGATGAGGGATCCAGGTGATGTGACGGTCAATGGTGAGGCCAAGGTAGGTGAGGGTGGGGGTGAGGCGGACAGGACGGGCGCAGACAGTAAGGGAGAAATCCAGGAGCCGGAAGGAGCGAGTGGTACGACCTACGATGATTGCCTGGGTCTGGGAAGGATTGATTTTCGGGAGCCACTGGTTACACCATGCAGCATAAAGGTCAAGGTGATTCTGGAGAAGGCGTTGGGACCGTTGGAGGGTAGGAGCGAGGGCGAGGAATGCGGTGTCATCAGCATATTGCAAGAGGTGTACTGGAGGAGGGCGGGGGGTTGGGGCATATCTGCTGTGTACAGGAGGTAGAGGAGAGGGGAGAGGACAGAGCCCTGGGGCACACCTGCAGAGGGGTAGAAGGTGTGGGAATTGGCATTATGGATGGTAACATAGCAGGGGCGGTGAGAGAGGAAGGAGGCCATCAGACGGATGTAGTTGATAGGAAGGGCGTAGGTTTGCAGTTTAAACAGGAGACAAGGATGCCAGAAACGGGCGTAGGCCTTTTCGAGGTCGAGGGAGACAAAAATGGCGGAGCGACGGGAGTTAAGCTGGAGGGAGAGGAGATGAGTGAGGTGGAGGAGTTGGTCATCAGCAGAGAAGGAAGGTCGAAAGCCACATTGGGTACTGGCTGGCTGAGCGAGAGGTAGGCGCGTAAGTATTCTATCAGGGACGCCGCTATTGGCCGCTGGAACCACGTGTTCCACTGTGGGGCCCTCACACTAAATGCAGGCCAGGAGGCGCGCGCCGCCACAGCTTAGGCCTTGTACACATGATAGCGTTGCAACGCGCGTTATGGGCAGCGCGTTACAGCCTGCGCTGTTGAAAAACAATAAACCGTTGATTGCGTACACATGCAACGCGCGCTTCGAAATGACGCCGCGTCGTAACGCGCGTCTCGAAGGTTCCTCGAGGATCGCGCGTCCGCCGCGCGCCTCGAGTTCCTAGTAGTGGGTTTGGGTGTACACATGCATTCAGTCTAGCGCGCGCTTTGGTGCTCTCATCATGGAGGAACGTACGTTTGACACTGAGATCTTCATTGAAGAAGTGAAAAGTCGTCCTGTGATATGGGAAGTGCGGACTACAAGAACAGAGTATTAAAAAGATCAGTGTTGTAGCAATTGGTTGATTTGTTTGCTGAAGAGGGTTGTTCAGAGGAACAGAAGAAAATTCTTGTTTTACCTGTATGCATACAGTAAATCGTTTGTACGTACTCTGAAACTGTTCTATCCACTGGATCACCTGTGTAGAAGGGGTAAGATAGCAGCTGATTCAACTATATTCGACAACTGCAAGTTAACCATTGCCAGAATCTACCTGAATTCAGAATTCGACCCATATGGTAGTTTACTTCTGCAACTGGATGTATGCCAGGTTCTATGCTTCCTACTATGCAAGTGCTGAAGAAGAAGAAGGAGGAGGATGTTGGCTGTCAGGGTTTCTATGATGACGAGCATGGGCAGTTCATATTTAAAGATGTCTCATTTGTAGCATACACAGAATATGCTGGAATAATAGAGACATTTTCAGCAAACATTGAATAATTGAGGTCTTTCAAGGATGTGAAGTGTGCTGAAACACGAAAGACTACAAAATGTTTAACAGATTTCTACCATGGAATTCACTGGGATGATCCTTGCATACCCTATAAAGATATGGTGACATCCCTTATATTATTTGACCACATGGATGCCATCATCTCCATGAAGAGGAAGGAGAAGATTTCATGGATGCGTCAAATCTTCAAGTTTGCTGCTACTCATGACCTTGTATTCGACAGGTGTCCAGCTCTCCATCGACTCAAGAAGAAGATGTGTGAAAATAGTGCTGCTGTGTCTGCTTATGAAAATGTAAAATTACTTTTAAGTTGGATGAGAAATAAAGAATTTTTACATCATAATATGTGTGTACTTTTTTATTGATTTCACCTTGATGCATGTAGTTCATTCCAGATACTGTGCTTGTGATTTTCCTCAAGCAGCAGCAATATAATGTTAAATATATTTGCTATATATCTTTGAATGTGGATACAGTCGTGTACTATC
The DNA here is from genome assembly GCF_021461395.2 of Schistocerca americana. NCBI lineage: Eukaryota > Metazoa > Arthropoda > Insecta > Orthoptera > Acrididae > Schistocerca > Schistocerca americana. The sequence continues at coordinate 887,400,122 of NC_060130.1, read as the reverse complement.
TGTTCCCATTCCCAAATACTGGTAGCACCATGGACAAAGTCCCATGCCACCATTTCATGTATTTTATTTTAATTCATCTTAAACATCACCTCCCTCATGCTTCTAAGGGAGACCTTGTATGTGTTGCACAGCCTTTATACACTTTTGTGAGGCTGGGGATTTGTGAAATAACAGCAAAGATGTATGATAGTGAACATACGTAAACATACAAAATATTTATTTTCAGTTACTACATGTGTACTTATTTATTTTCAGGAGATTCATTCCACTTCCTCACATATCTCTTTCTGGGCCTTGTGTGTATGGTCTCTCATATTATCCTTGACTGCTGTGTGGCTCTATATGAGTGTTTGAAAAGAGAATATGTAAAGGTTAGTCTTTTTATATTTCGTAAGCTCACTCAAATAATTCACTAAAGCAGAACATTTTCAAAACTATAACCTTGTGAATGATCCACTTCGATGGGATCATAAATTACCTACTTGATCAGTGGAGTGTACATTCCAGGAATAAAATTTTTGTCTTCCTATATCCAAACATTGCAAGCATTATCCTCTGCCAAAGTTTACATAGTTGCTTCTTGGATTTTACATTTAATTTTTTTTAATTTGCTGCTTGGGACAATACTCTAAGTTCTGAAGGAACATAATAACCAAACACTTGAAATTAGTCATTAGACTTCTGCATCATTTCCAGGGCATTTTTCAAAAGAGAATTAGAATCTGGGTGTGTCAGTTTCTGCCTTTTTGCAAGGCTTCTGTTTCCACACAGTTTTCCTCCAAAATAGTAGGCCTATTAGTTTCATGTACATTTTTTTTGTTTTCTATGTCTGTTGTCTATGTTAAATATCATAATGTAGTATGTTTCTTACTATTCATGTGAGTAAATTTCAGATATATTATTTATTTCTATATTTGAAGGTAATTTCAGCTGAAGAAGGATGGCTACAGATTGCTAGCGGTTTTGAAAACAGATGGGATTTTCCAGGCTGCAGTGGTGTTATGGATAGAAAACATGCAGTCATTTAGGCTCCTAAGAAAGAAGACAGTGTGTGCTATGTTCTGAGGGACAGATAGTATGAGCATTGAGCTGTTAACAAAGGTTGGACCTGCTATAGTGTTCTATATGTTGATGTGAGCAGTAGTGGTAGAATATCTGATGGTGGAGTTTTTATAAACTGTAAACTGTCAGGATGACAGTGTTCAAAAGCTGCAGACTGTCAGAATGCCTTGAGCATAAGACTTTGAATTTACCAGTTCTTCGAATTTTGGCAGGTAGAACTGTTCAGATTACAGATCATTGTTGCTGATCGTGCATTTGATTTAAATATATATTATGAATCCTCGCCCATTTAATAGGCCATCAAATGCAAAATCGAGTGTTTAATTAAGGGCTGTCTAGAGCAAGAAGTGTGTCTGAATACTTTTTTGGACCTATCTCCACATGCATACTAATATTAAAAACTCCACCTCTTTTGAATCCAGAAAAAAAACAAGGAAAAATATCAGTGCAACTTGTGGTCTCCACCCTTTTTTAATGACAGAGTAGAGTAGCAATCCTTTTATATGCTACATGGTACATTTGATGTTTGAGACTCACAAACTCAATGGGAATGGCATAAAGACAGATGAGCAGTAACAAATGTACCACTGGATCTCCTAAACGTATATAACCAGCCACAGTCAACCAAGAAAGTGCGAAATGAATGTACAGATTACTTTGTTTCACCAAAAGGGAAAGTAGACTGAAACTATCAACATGTTTAAAATTTCGCTGAGTTTTTGAAGTTAGTGTACATATGCATGTTTAATGGAAGTACTAAATACTATTCGTGAAATTTGTTTCACTTGCCAAATTATTCTGTTTCCTTGAGTGTGCAGGGGCGAAACATAAATTTCAGTGGATAAAAATATTGCCACTTACTTGTGTACACATCACATGTACTCTGTCCATTTTTCGTTTTCTCATTTTGTTGACTTCTTGTCTATGTTGTGTGTGCAAATTCTGATTTTTTTCTCGTATTTCGGCGTCTGTTGTACCGAAATCTGCCGCAATATTTTCGAAAGCGAACTTTTTTAAATTCTATTTTTGAAGTCTATGTGCTTTGTTTCCCCATAGTTCTGGGAAGCATTCCACTTTTTGTATTAACAACTGAGTTTTCTCGCAATTCTACACGAATTTCGTCATCAACACTGACATTTTCGTATTATGATCACAACACAAAACTTCTGCAAGCTGACGAAAACTTCCAGCAAGTAGCACTAAACTGTATGCGCTAACTTGCGGAGGCCACTTCTGCAACCTGACGAAACTTGCGGAAGGCGACTTGCTTTGCATGTTTGCATATCAAAGGACTTGTAAGCGACCTGCAGAAGTTGGCTTGCTAGTGGACACAGAACTTAAGCCAGATTCACATAGGCAATTAATGTGACGCCACAGCTTGTGGCTGTCTGTAGTGGTACCATAAGCTGCCGTTTACACAGGACGCCGCAAGTTCTACGTAGTTGATGGCTTTCAAAATTGCAGCAACTGAAATCATATGGACGGTTATCTACGTTATAGTGCAGGTTATGGGAGTAGAGCTGTGAAAACAGTTAAATACAAGGAAGACAAAACCTAAATGTTAGATCCGAAATTAGATTTCGCTCAAAGATAAATCAGGGGCACAGACACATTTATAAAAGGAATAATACTCGAAGACGAAAATGCTATCGGCTATGGCAAACTAACCAACGGCTAATATGTAAATATGATCTGCAGACACGCCACTCCTCAAAGATTTTAAAATCTTATTGTATTCGTTGATCTATGCATTTCAAATAATTAATTCTTAGCTGCCACATTACACTCAGGGTCTATATCCCGCGTATAATCCACAATTTACACAGTGCTTGGTTTCACAATTCACGAATTTCATAGGACTCGCTTTTTTGGTTGCATATTAAGTTTATTTATTTGTTCATCCAGAAACGGTTCAAGATTGGGGGTTATATCGTCAATGGTTTCACACACACGCATACTGCTACAGAAAATTAAACGTAGATTGTTCCTCTTGTAGTTCCAGAAGCTGCAAAAGACAGTCCGACGACCTCTGTTTTGACTTCTTTCAGTAATAAAATGAAAAAAAAAACACAGTGAAATCGAATGGGGTACAGCAACTATTACTCCTCGATTAACGCTGACAGAATGATCGTATTTTGAAATAAAGCTACCAGGGAGCAATGGAGGAAGGAAAGTGGCGTAACGAAGCACAACCAAGTTGAATTTTTTGTGGCATAAAAAAGTTGCGTCTCTTAAGTAGCGCCACTGAAATTGGGGAGTTGATACATACAACTGCAGAACGCCACTAAGTGTGGCGACACTTTGTTGCGTATGTGAACCCGACTTTAACAGCAAAACTCGCAGCACCTGAAGGATAGGTCGTCCAAATTCAGTGCACAAAATGGGAACAAAAACTCAGCTGGACACCCGGAAACACAACATTAATCAATCGCGCCGAGAAAACCTGAGAGATTATATATGCCCCTATGCATTACTTTTCCCACACGCCTGAAGACCATCTCATTTAGGATCGGTGGAAGGAGTATTAGCTTATCAATTCCTTTGTAAGTTTGAACAATGGAAAATCCAGGATGGATTGTAACAATATTATGAGAAGGAAAGTTGCTGCTCGCCATATAGCGGAGATGCTGAGTCGCAGATAGACACAACAAAAAGACTCACACAATTAAAACTTTCGGCCATTAAGGCCTTCGTCAACAATAGACACACACACACATATATATATATATATATATATATATATATATATATATATATATATATATATATATATATATATATATACACTCACGGAAACGCAACTCACACACACGACTGCAGTCTCAGGCAGTGTGGTTTCAGTTACTTGAGACTGCAGTCGTGGGTGTGAGTTACGTTTACGTGAGTGTGTGTGTGTTATTGACGAAGGCCTTAATGGCCCAAGCTTTAATTGTGTGAGCATTTTTTTTGTGCCTATCTGGAACTCAGCATCTCCGCTTTTGCAATTTTGTGTTTCTGTCGTTTTCCACATACTGAATATTCTCCTCCTTATGGATCTGACATAATCCAGACTATGCCTATAGAATTCTGGTACCAGAAATAAATGACCTATTATAGCGCTACATATTGCTGATGACATTAATTCGTCAAAGGAAGAAGAATTTAATCAAGCCTACACGACACAATGTCTGTACGGTATTAAACTACTGGTAAATGCATGGACAAGAATTATCTAGCATCCATACATACTAGTACTTAGAATGAGTTCTTCGAGAAGACTTTCACTAGGAATGTAGTGGAAGTGTCATGATCATTAACGCCCATTTAACAGCGACAGTCAATCTCTTGTTCATCATGACTACATCACACATTCCTGGGGAGAAAGAGCATATTAATCCCCGTAGCATATTAATCCTCGTAGGTCCACAACACCGATATTAAATTTATGAACTTCATTCCACTGAGCCAAGCTAGAGCTACAGTTCTGGACAAAGAGAACACAGCTGAAACAAAGTAACGCAGCGGTCTTCCAGAGTTGCTCTGTCACATATGGCATATGCATAGACATACAGCAAAAGCGTGAGAGAAGTAAAAAAAATTGTAGGAACTTCCACAAAATGCAGACAGCGAAGTACGATTACCCACAAAAATCTATGCTGTTTCTTTTGTAAACTTTTTTCACTATACTTAATGTGTTATTTATTGATCCTACGTAGCATTTGATGGTGGTTAATCGTTATATTGCCGAGTATGTTTTTCGTTTGTGAGCCACTTTTGTGTCGAGATCGCATGGAACCGACAGAAACTACATTGTGGTTCCATGCGATAAATAAAGCTACTTTGTCTTTCGTATGGTTTACTTATGTTACCGACAAACTTTGACATTCCTGGGCATTGGCCTTTGTAGTTTGTACCTAGGTTCAAGTGTGTTAGAAGTACGTGTATAGTGACACGATGAACAGTGGGTGAGTGTTAAAGCTCATTTCGTGAATAAAACAAGCGATTAAGTCTATTAAATCGTTGTATTTGGTTTGCAATATTTTCATTTCAACAATAGTGTCATGATCGTTACTGGAAAGATTATTTGTATATCTTAAAAAATGTTCGATGCACAGTTCCACTATGTGGTATAAAGGGAGGCAGCATCTCGTATTTAAAATAATAAATGAAGAAATTCTTGCGTCTCTGCCGTTCATCTGTCGCTTGGTTATTTCAGTTTTACGCTGCAAAGTTAATTGTAGTCAAAGTGTATGACTATTTGTTAATGAACTCTTGAGTTTCACTCCTCCTCAGTATCATCAAATCGTGGCCAAATTTATATGATTTTATCCAATGTATGAGACCTAGAATATAACGATCAAGTCGTCAAGTTTAGTACTATTACGTCAAAATGATAGAATCCTATAATTTCGTTTTGAGTTGCATATTAGGAATATTATTACTGACATTACTGGGTACATTGCTCAGAACATATTATAATGATGGTATGCAATTAGCCCTGTCAACTGAGTGTTGCTGGCTCTAGTCGGGAGGGGGGAGGGAATGGGGAGGCTGGCGGTGGCAGTGGCGGCAGCAGTAGCAGCTGCAGAGGGATATAGAAACAGGAGAGGAGAGATGCTTGTGTAATAAATACGAAAACAAAAAGCCCTCAATGATAACATAAAGCTCGAATTCACGATAAATGCCATACAGATGCTACAAACACCCTTGTATGTTTCAGAAGCAACCCTGGCATTTGGAATATACATTTAACATGTGCTGAAATAAAATTGATAGTCAGCCTAATAATACAAACAAATCCTGTTTGTTGTGACTTGACTGGAGAAATAGTACCATGTCAGGGATGGGCTGATAATTTTATTGGTGTTTTGCCATATTTGTCGTGTATTCCAGTCCAGCCATAATTTCTAGTAAACTTTGGATCACAAAATAATTGTAATAAGTTTTTAAAGTAACTTTTATTTTCAGCATCTTTAATATCATAGTGGCTGCACATGTACAGAGATAATGTGTTAATGACAAATAATATTTTAAAGTAAATGATTACAGCTGAAGGAAAAAATCGCAGCAAAGGATCTTTCAGACTTATTTACAGGATCTTGGCTGAAGAAGACTTTGCCTCAAAACTAGAACTGTGTTGTGATTAGTCTCATTCACTTGAAAGAAAGCAGACAAGACACAAAAAGAAATTATAGACATATCAGGTTAGGGAACAAGCTGGCTTTAAAAGTGGATACAGCATAGTGGACCGCTTGTAAGCCATGAATGATAGACTGGAGCATTGAATATGAATTAGTGCTTTGCCAGGGCTTCATGGATTCTACAAAAGGGTTTGACTCAGTTTCAGCAAAATATGTACTAACACCCCAGGTAAATATTTATTCGTATTAGTATTGTGAAGTACATGTGTATCAAAGCTACTTGCATAATGCTATAGTAGTGGTAAGATAGTGGATGAGCTTTCCGGAGAACAGCAGTTTAGATCCCCTGCCAGCTAATTTCAGTTTTCCATAGTTTACCTAATTTGCTTGAGGCAAATGTCAGGATGAGTATTTTGAAGGGACATGGCCAATTTCCTTCTTTATTCTTCCCAACCAGAACTTGTTTTGTTTCAAATGATCTTGTTGTCTGGAGGCTGTAATCTAATCTCCCTTCAAAGCTAAAGCTTGCATTGGATCTAATTATTGGATTGGGAAAATCAGAATGGAAAGAAGTCTAGCAAGGAACTGCCATATCCCCAAATCTGTAGAGGAAAATTTAAGATACCTAAGCTGAAAAAAGTATGTGTTAATAAAACATACCTGAAACTGAGTAAAATTTCAGCATGTAAGAGGGAATGTAGTGTGACACTGAAAATATGGGTTGTGCCAGAAGACATACTTGTATAGCCGATTGGTAAGATGGCGGCCTGTGAAATGCACAAAATCCAGATAGGAATCCTTGTACAGATTTTAAACTGTCATTTCTGGAAGTTTACTGTGCAAGTTTGAAAGTGGGCCTTAGAATCAATTATAATGTAGGCATATAATCAACACAATACAGAGGATTACCTGAAGCCTTCTATACCACTTTGCCAAATTGAAACAGAATTGTCACCTTTCAACATAACCTAACCTAGGCCTTAGTTGTGTCACCACAACTAAGATTTTATGTTCGTGTTTGTTGGCTTCACCAACTCACAACTTTCAACCTTTAGGTGCCAGTTCAGTTGTAAGCTGGTGAAGCAATGTCAGACATCTCAATTAAACCTAAATGTCTTGGTTCTAACTGCGTGTGATGTTAGGGATGACAAAGTTAATGACACTCTGTTATGTGAATGTTTATAGTGACACACTGAGCAACCACTTGTAGTTTTTTTTTTTTTTACACGGTTTCCCAATTTTGGAAAAATAGCTGTTGCAATAGGGAGGCAGGGTTGTAGCTTATCTACGATGATATTCATCTGTATATTGAGCAAGCAGTAAAGGAAACAAAAGAAAAAATTGGATTAGGAATTAAAGTCCAGGGAGAAGAAACAAAAACTTTGATGTTTGCCGATGATATTGTTATCCTGTCAGAGGTGGCAAAGGACTAGGAAGAGCAGTTGAACGGAATGGACAGTGTCTTAAAAGGAGGATATAAGATGAACATCAACAAAAGCAAAACAAGGACAATGGAATGTAGTCAAATTAAATCAGGTGATGCTGAGGGAATTAGATTAGTAAATGAGGCACTTAAAGTAGTAAATGAGTTTTGCTATTTGAGAAGCAATAACTGATGATGGTCAGAGTAGGGGGTACACAAAATGTAAATTGAATTGGCAAGAAAAGCATTGCTGAAGAAGAAAAATTTGTTAACATAGAGTATAGATTCAAGTTTCAGAAAGCCCTTTCTGAAAGTATTTGTATGGAGTGTAGCCATGTATGGAAGTGAAACATGGATGATAAACTGTTTAGACAGGAAGAGAAGAGGAGCTTTCGAAATGTGGTGCTACAGAGGAATGCTGAAGATTAGATGGGTAGATAATCTAACTAATGAGGTAGTACTGAATAGAATTTGGGAGAAGAAAAATTTGTGGTACAACCTGACTAAAAGAAGGGATCAGTTGGTAGGGCACATTCTGAGGGATCAAGAGATCACCAGTTTAGTACTGGAGGGAAGTGGGGGGGGGGGGGGGGGGGGGGGATTGTAGAGGAGGACAGAGAGTTGACTACAGTAGGTAGATTCAGAGGGATGTAGGTTGCAGTAGTTACTTGGAGATGAAGAGGCTGGCACAGGATAGAGTAGCATGGAGAGCTGCACCAAACCAGTCTTCAAACTGAAGCCCACAACAACAGTCTGAGTTTTTTCTGCTAATAAAGTATTATGTCTGCAGTGTTGTGTGTGTATTTTGGGATAAGTTGTATGGAAGTCCTTTTTATCCTCTTCCTCCCCCCCCCCCCCCCCCCCCCTCCTCCCTCGATGTTATGTTTCTGTTATCATTTGCCATTTAGTGGCATGTCGTCATGGTAAGGAAAAACGTTGAAGTAATTGATGAATATGGGGTGCCCACACAACCTTTTGCACACAAGTGAGGTGAATAAACTGTGTTTCTTGCTCCATCTAATGAAGTGCTGCTTCATGCAACAACTGTGAAAGGCAATAAAACACATAGTACCAGGATCATCTGTATTTTCATGTTGACTGTAAAGAGTAAATTCATTTTGTTACTTACGCCTCCTCCTCTCCCATCCTCATTTTATGTCAGTGTTCTTGCTGTTAATGTTATGAAATGTCTCAATGTAACAGCAACTGTCATTTTAAATTAAGGCATTCGAGATTTATCCCAGCATCTCGCCACGCAGATTGCCGATCAGGAATTGGTTAGCACAGGTTGAACAGCATGAGAGAAAAATGAACACTTAAGTGTCTCCGTGCGATTTCTGTTATTTTATTACAATGATGGTTTCTCCCTGTGTAGGTGGGCACAAATAATATATAATCGGATTTGGAGGAGAAATTTGGTGATTGAAATTTCATGAAAAGTTCCTGCTGCAACAAAAACACCTTTGTTTTAATGATTGTAAGCCCAGTTCGCATGTCATATCCATGGCACTGGTCCCATGACCACCTCTGGACATTTTTGATGTTCTCCATTAATCCCATCTGATGTGGATCCCACACTGCACAGCAGTATCCAGAAGAGGGCAGACAAAGTGTAGTGTAATCAGTCTCTTCAGTAGACCTACTGCATTTTTAAAGTGTTCTGCCAATAAATTGCAGTCTTTGGTTTGTTTTCCCCACAATGTTATCTATGTGATTGTTCCAGTTTAAGTTATTTGTAATTGTAATCCCCAGGTATTTAGTTCAATTTACAGCCTTTATATTTGTACGATTTATTATGTTATTTAAATTTAGCAGATTGCGTTTAGTATTCTTGTGGATGACTTCACACTTTTCACTATTTAAAGTCAGTTGCCTCTTTTTGCACCATGCAGATATCTTGTCTATATTATAATAGGATTTTCTTTTGAAGTTTAAAGATTGAGCTAGGAAAAAACTACCTACATCACAAAAGAATAATGGTACAACAAATTTAAACATCTGTTAGATGTGTAGTTCTCTTTGGTTATCCCTCACTCCAAATTCCTATTTCTGGTGTTGATTCTGTGCTGGTACTAGATATATCACTTATGCACTGCTCCTGAAGAAAGGATTACATAACTTGTTTCTTTCAAGTCCATATATTTAAATGTGGTATTCTGTCCACATTTGTAGTAATGCACAGTTTGTGTTTATAACAATAGTTGCTTTGACATTTAGCCACTTATTTTATATATAGTATTAAATACTCAGCAGTTACTGCATCATACCATTCCACAGCAAAACTCACAAAATTTTGTTATATTAGCATACAACAACAATCGCCTCTTACAGTGAATTGACTCTGATTTACTCTGCATTATGTAATGTGTTTTGGGCTTACCATTGTCATTAAAACACCTTGCTTCTGTACAACATATTGAATGAAGCTAGATTATTTTTTTAGCTTATTGTTGTTACTGTGGGTATAATTTATCAGTACAATATTATAACTACATAACTGCTCTTAAAGAAGCACTTAACTGTAGTACATTAGAGTTCATCAGTACTTACCAATTGGTGTTATTGCCTTTCACAGGCAAGTGCTCTACTGAGTTTCAAATCAGCATATACTCCGCAGTGGAGTGAAAATTCATTCCGGAAATTTAAGATGTAGTTTGACAGCAGATGTGTCTGAACTTGACTCTTGGGATGATGTTTGATACCAAGATTTTTGTATTTTTTTAGTGGAGGCAACTGTTGCACATACTCTTACACTTAAAAGATAGTGGGAAGTGTAATTCAGCCAGTGTGTGGAAACAAGAGAAAAATCTGTTGTAAACTTGGGCAGCTGGTTCATTAGTTATGGATGCAGTGGCTTTTCACATTTCAAATGATTTTCACCTGTGTTAGGAACCAAATAAAACAAAAAAAAATTCTACTTACTTATTGGCAGCAGACTGATGCATTTGAGGAGGAGTTGGCGAGAGCATTAGGGTAGCTCTCATTTGGTAAGAGAGAAAAGAATGTGAAGGAATGGGGCTGTTCAGGACTTAAGTCACAGTCCTACCCATGAATCTAGTAAGTGAAGAGAGATAGAGCTGAACAAGGGAAGAGGAAAATAAACAGTGACATTCAATTTTTGTACAGACTCTTATTTTTAAATATTATAGTGACAATATTTCTACCTGTCTGTGTTACCTTGTCTTTACTGTTTGACAGTTAGTTAATTATAAAATGTTTACTTTTCTGTATTTGCAGAAAGCTGGTTGGTCAGACTCTCTTTATAACAGGTGCCAGCAGGGGCATAGGAAAGGCAATAGCAATAAAAGCTGCCAGAGATGGTGCAAATGTTGTAATAGCTGCCAAAACTAGTGAGCCACACCCAAAGTTGCCTGGCACAATTTACAGTGCAGCTGAGGAAGGTAATTTAATTAATAATTATCATTATGCTAATTTTAGATTTCCTTGACTATTTGCAAAATTTATTTTGATTTGTTGTTGTTATCTATAGTCCATACCATTTAGTCTATTAATGATCCAGCCTATTATATCTTTGTAGTTAACCATAAACCTCTCAAAATGAAAGGCATGTTCTACTCTGGAATTTCACTGTACACCTTATAATATTGTAGCATAACGTGTAATTTCCTGGTATTTTGTAGTACCACAACAGTTTTGTGAATGCTGTTGTGTTCCATGTATTAAAAGGAGGATTATTAGATTTTATATACTGATGTTCAATTTCTTCCACAGAGAAAAAGTGACTTTCACTGTGTGTTTGTCAAATGCGATCTTGTTGGAGAAAGTTATTCTGAGAACATACTGAAAGCAGTAAGCCTACATAGAATTTATCTAGTTGTGAAGAAGTGCACAAACATCACTGTTTTATATAAAATATACTTCCTGCATCCCTTCCCATTTGTATAGGGTTGCAATTATTGAACTATATGAAATAAAATAATCATAACGTCTGAATGGTTTGCATAAGGATGTTCAAACTGCATGGTTGGTGGTGGGGAATGATGGGAATTAGTATGCGCATGCACACGTTCTTTGTTGTTGTCGGCAGTTTGCACATGAAAATGTCATGGTACAGTGTCCCTGGGCATATAGCACTTTTGAAGGCTTACTGTGCAAGCAATAACAGCCCAACTGCAGCTCAAAAGAACTTTGCGACTAAGTTAAAGCTGAAAACAACCGGTCCAATTGTGCTAACAATCAACAATTTGATTTGCAAGTTTGAGAGAATGGGTAGTGTTTGTGATAAGTGTTGGCAATGTCGGTTGTCTAAAAAGAGTGAAAACACCTGAAAACATCAAGAAGACACGCTGTGTTTCAAACCAGCCCCAGAAAATTGATCAGGTGAGCTGCACACCAGGTGGGAATCAATCACAAGACACTGCGACAAATTGTTGTTGAAGACCGGCATCTCTTCCCATACAGAATTCAAACCCATCAGCCATTAAGTCCCAGGGCCATGAAACAGTGATTGTTTTTTGCCAACACTATTGTCCACACAATTGACGAACAGGACTTTGATGTGAATGTTGTTTGGTTTAGCAACATAGCCCACTTTTATTTGGACGCGTTCGTCAGTAAGCAAAACTGGCGCATTTGTGGGACTGAGAATCTTCATTTTGTGACTGAGAAGTCTTTTCAACCTCAACTGACCGAGCGAGGTGGCGCAGTGGTTAGACAGTGGACTCGCATTCGGGAGGACGACGGTTCAATCCCACATCCGGCCAGCCTGATATAGGTTTTCCGTGATTTCCCAAAATCACTCCAGGCAAATGCCGGGATGGTTCCTTTGAAAGGTCACGGCCAACTTCCTTCCCCGTCCTTCCCTAATCCAAAAAGAGACCGATGACCTCGCTGTCTGGTCTCCTTCCCAAACAACCCTACCCTTGATGCGTGTCATCCTCAACTGGTGACTGGCGTGCAATGTCCAGTCACAAAACAATCGGTGCTGTATGCCTTGGTAGCAAGGTGAGTAAAGAACGGTACATGAATGTTTTGGAAGATGATTTCATCCCCATTATCCAAAGTGACCCTGACTTCAACAAGATGTGGTTCAAGCAAGATGGAACAGCTTGACCCCATCTAAGCAGGAGTGTGTTTGATGTCTCAGTGGAGCACTTTGGGGGGACCACATCCTGTCTCTGGGGTACCTGGGGGCCACTGGAATGGACCTCAATTGGCCACCATATTCTCCAGATCTGGACACATGTGCCTTTTTGTGGGGCTGTGTTAAAGACAAGGTGTAGAGCAATAACCTCAAAACCATTGCTGAGCTGAAAACAGCCATTCAGGTGGTCATCGACAGCTTCGATGTTCAGATACTTCAGCGGGTCATGCAGAATTTCGCTATTCTTCTGTGCCACATCATCGCCAGTGATGTCGTAACCTAAGTTTGAATATGGTTGGTGATGTTTACATGTTAAGTGAAGTGTGTGCATGCTGTAGTTTGTAACTAATTTATGTTTTTTCCCTGTAATTCAATTGTCACCCTGTAGAACACAAGGCAGAGAGAAGATAAATATTTGGGGATTGTACTATTAACTGTTGATCACGTGAATGTAAACTGTTCAGATACTGAAAATGACATGTGGATATCTGTTAAGTTTTCTGTTGTACAACTAATATTTCATTATTTTTTTAAAACAATGCCAGTTTGTACCATTGTTCTCTCTCTCTCTCTCTCTCTCTCTCTCTCTCTCTCCATTTCTAATCATCTTTTTTCCTTAATGAATAATATTTATTTTAGTTATGATTAAGGGGATAAGATTATAGGGCTTGGGTCAAGACATGAGAGACTGACTTCTGTGGTTCCAGAATAGAATAAAGAGTTGACAACATTGGTTGTAAGTGCTAGTCTGAGATGAAAAGGTGAGCTGCAGCTTACCAGTCACTGGTCTGATAAAGGCCCTCCTCCTGACACTCCCCTCAAGTAATATTACTTCATGATCACAAAAGATGTCTCTACATTAAGAGATAAATTATTAAATACTGTTTATTGTTATTGTTGTTGATAATAATGCAACTGTGTAAGTAATTTTCAAATGACTAATAATGAGCTGGGAATATGGAAGATGGTGCACATAACCTTGATGCAAATTGGCCTGGTATATGCCTGGAATGATTTGGGAAATTCATGGAAATGCAAATCAGCTAACAATCATGTCACATTGGTGCAAGAACAATAAGTTCAGTAAGTTACAATAGTGTAAGTCAAGGTCAAATGGACCTTTGATATTCCTGCTGAGTTTAGAAGAACTATGCTAAGAAAAAAGCTTCTAACATGATTGCCAACAACTGTTGGAGATATTTATATGCTTACATCAGAAGCTGTTGGTGAAATAGTGTCATATCAGGAGAAGAATGTACACTTGTAGAGGATTGATAGGTGTCAACTGAAGTATCTCAAGGTTATAAGTACTTAACCACAGTTCCAGACTCGGAAGAGATTCATAAGCTTATAATGTTAAACTATCGTTGGCAATTCAGAAGTGTAAAGAAATTGATAGCATTTGAGGCGAGTTAATGTTGAATTATGAAAGAAGAGGATAAAATTAAACAATGGAAACTCCAAGTAGACATATCAACAATGTAGGGAAAGATAGATTGCTATTTACCATGCAGGTGATGCATTAAGTAGCAGACACACCATTGAGAGACTTACACATAAGCTTTTGACCACAGCTTTCGTAAAAAAAAAGAGAAATATACACCATTCATTCACACAAATAAGCACACCACACGCACACATGACCCCCAACACCAGCGGCTTGGGCCAGAATGGCAGCATGAGCTGCCAGACTTTGCAGTAGTTTGTGTGCGTGTGCGTGTGTGTGTGTGTGCGTGTGCGTGTGTGTGTGTGCGTATGCGTGTGCGTGTGCGCGTGTGCTTGCGCGCGTGTGCTTGCTTGCTTGCTTGCGTGAATGAATGTGGGGGTTTCTCTTTTTCTGATGAAGGATGTGTCTGAAACCTATGTTTGAGTGTCTTTTAATTGTGCCTGTCGGCAACTTAACATGTCATCTTTATGGTAAGTAGTAATATATCTTTTCCTACATTGTTGAAAAGAATAACATTGAAATTTTCAGAGGAAGTAGCCCCTGAAACAGTGTCTCTTGGGGTAAATTAGTATAAGAGGAGTGGAATATAATAAAGAACAAAATCTTAAGGCTAGAGTGGCCAATATAGAAAACAAATCAAGGTAAACTCAAAATTGCAATATATAGACACACACATAAACTGGGAAATAATATGATTATAGAATTAATTGACATTTCTCATAGGTAGCTTACAAGTAATTCTAGTAAAGAGAAAACATAAGTCTGTGGAGTGCACTTAGGGAGCTTCTGTCAAGTGCAGAAGGAAAAATTGACAGCAAGAGTGTATTAAAAATCTCTTTGGTACAATTTGATGAATCACTGAATGATATGAAATTTCGAGACTTACAGGTCTAGAATGACAAGGGTGGGACAGATAGCTGGCCATGGCCTTATAATAGAGACCTTCCCAGTATTTGCATAAAATAATTTAGGGAACTTAAATCAGGATGGCTGGTTGAAGACTGGAGCCTTTACCTTCCTGAATACAAGGCCACTCTGTTTAAAACAGTGGCACCCCATTAAGTTTACACCTAGTATACAATACTCTTTTACAAATAAGTTATTTAATAGTGATAAAAGGCCACACTGTTCATTTCTCGCTCCCTGTCACTACACACACTATACACTGAGGTGACAAAAGTGGTGGGATACCTCCTAATATCATGGCGGGCCTCCTTTTGCCTAGCGTAGTGCAGCAACTCGATGTGGCAAGGACTCGGCAAGTCATTGGAAGTTCCCTGCAAAAATATTGAGCCATGCTGCCTGTATAGCCATTCATGATTGTGAAAGTGTTGCCAGTGCAGGATATTGTGCACAAAATGACCTCTTAGATTATGTCCCATAAATGTGCAATGGGATTCATGTTGGGTGGCGAAATCATTGGCTTGAATTGATCAGAATGTTCCGTAGGCTAATCGTGAACAATTGTGGCCCCATAAAAAGTCCATCATAGTTGGGGAACATGAAGTCCATGAATGGCTGCAAATGGTCTTAATGGAACTGAACATAACCATCGCAAGTCAGTGATCCATGTAAACACAATGCAAAATCTCTTAAAGCGTGTTAAATAAAACAAATGTAATTAACATTTTACATATTTATTTCTCAACAGTCACCATAGCAACGAACACATTTCTCCCAACGAGAGACAACCTTGAATGTGCTTTTACTACTTAATCACTATCAGAGCCCTTTAAGTTTTGGAAACAGATGAAAATCTGATGGAGACATGAGAACTGTATGGAGGATGACATGACAATGTACCCAAGATGTTGGATTGCTGTAGATGTCACAGGACTCATGTGGTCTGGCATTGTCATGCTGAAGGAGGAGGTGCTCTCTGTATGGGAACTCAGTTCAGGCATGCTGTTTCTAATGCACTGACGTAGTTACGTTGCACACGGTCATGTTACATGCTACAATATCAGAACCCTCTAGTGCAGAGGGCAGCAACTGTATGGCATTAAGAATACAGATGTCAAATGTTAATAACATTTGTTTTATTTTAAAAGCTTTAAGAGTTTCAAGTAGAAAAATTGAGTGGTGTTACTTTTCAGCACACCCTCATATTAATCATTACTCCATCTTAACTCTGTTTACACATTACCTTGTGGTCTATTGAGTTAGCAGCCTGTCCTTCATGAAATATTGTTAATGTGCCAGCCTTTATGAATTTTACTCTACATCCACTGCTGACAATATCTAATGAATCTAGTGGTATACACGCTAATCAGCCAGAACATTGTGATCACCTACCTAATAGTCAGTTTGGCACAGATGACAGCAGCGACATGTCGTGGCATGGAAGCAATGAGGCCTTGGTAAAGTCGCTGGAGGAACTTGTACCCGCGTGGGCAAACAAAAGTTACTTAGCTCTTGTAAATTCTTGGGAGGGTGCGATGAGCATCCCAAATGTGTTTGCTTGGCTTCAGATATGGTGATTCGGGTTGGGGGGTAGCACATCAATTGTAACTCACCACTGTGTTCCTGGAACCACTCCATCACACTCCTGGCCTTGGGACATTGCGCATTATCTCACTGAAAAATGCCGCTGCCGTTGGGAAACACGATCATCATGAAGGGCTATATGTGGTCTGCAACCAGTGTACAATACTCCGTGGTCATTGTGGTGCCTTTTACAAGCTCCACTGGACCTATAGGTCCCACGCAAATGTTCCACAGAGCTTAATGGAGCTGATGCCAGCTTCTCTATCTCGCAGTACAGGTGTCCCCCCCAGGGGGTCCACAACTCTTTTGTGGACACGTGCGTAGCGAGCACGGGACCCCAAGCTAATGTGGCCCTCCTTCCTTTCCGGGCTGCATACCTTCCCTTTCCGCATCTCTCCCCATCCCCCATCTTCGTCCCCCCCCCCCCCCCCCTCACCTCTGGCTCTTTCCTTCCCTTTCTCCCCCTCTGGGAGTATGGTTTGTGCCTACATCCGGAGACGGACGCTCGAAACTGTTCCAAATTCCTTGCTCTTACACTTGCAAGTCCTCGTCCTTCCTCTGTCCTTCTCTTTTCCTTCCCTCTTCTCCTTGACCTTTTCTCCGCTGCGGCGTTTGAGACCCCCTCTTCTTTCCTTTCCCTTTCTCTTCTTTCCTCCCTGTGCGTGTCTGAAGGCCGACCCACGCACTTCCATGCGTAGCCGGTGACGGGGTAACGCGTAATTCCCCGCCCCGGGTAGACAGGTAGGACACGTACGTACCCCCTGGTAACGGCCAGGCCCAGGGAGGGGTGATTACCCGAGCTGATACCTTCCGAAAGTGCCGATTGGTCCCTCCGTCCATTTGTCGGGAGGTGTGACCTGAGGTGTGAACAATCACCTAAGGCGGGTGTGCCCTCGGTGAGGGCCCCCACAAGGGAGGAGCGCGCCATCGGAGACGCCGGTAATCATGGGGGATTCTTCCGCAATGGTTTCCTCACCTTCCACTATGTCTGCTCACAAACGTAAGTTCACTGAGTCTCAGCCACAGACGGTTCTTCCATCGTTGCCACAGTTCCTTGTTGTTTCTCGGTCTGACGAAGGTCACGACTTTTCCACGGTCAACCCTTTCATTATTCAGAAAGGTGTCGACGCAATTGCGGGTCCTGTAAAGTCTTGTTCCAGATTACGGAATGGCACCCTGTTGTTAGAAACACACAGTGCCCTCCAGGCTCAAAAATTGCTGCGTACTTCTCTGCTCCACACCTTCCCTGTCTGGGTGGAACCGCACCGTACCTTAAATTCCTCGCGTGGAGTCGTTTATACACGCTCCCTCGATGGATTGTCTGACGAAGAAATTCAGCACTACCTGTCTGACCAGGGCGTCACGGCTGTTCATCGGGTTATGAAAAGGGTTGACTCGAACATCATTCCAACCCGCACTGTCTTCTTGACATTTGACAAAGTTCAACTCCCATCAAAAATCAAAGTGGGCTATGAGATAATTTCCGTTTGCCCTTATGTCCCAAACCCTACGCGTTGCTATCGATGTCAGCGGTTCAATCACACCAGCCAGTCCTGTTCCAATCCGGCCAAATGTGTTACATGTGGCAAGGATGCCCATGAGGGTGCTTGTCCACCTCCATCCCCTCGCTGCATCAACTGTATGGGTGACCACGCTGCTTCCTCTCGAGATTGCCCCGTTTTTAAGGATGAAAAGCTCATCCAGGAAATAAGAGTGAAGGAAAAGGTGTCGACCTTTGCTGCTCGAAAGTTACTCGCCAGTCGACAGCCCACCGTGCCTCAGAAAGGTAAATACAGCACTGTCCTTGCTTCTCCTCGACCAACAAAGGAGGCGGCCACGCAGGCTTGCGACCTCACCTTTAGTACCACGGTCGTCAGATCGGCCAGCGCAAAGATCGCCCGTTCAACCTCACCCCTTTCGCCTGCCCACTCTATGGCTCACCCTTCGTCGGGTTCTGCTAAATCTCGAGCCCAAAAGTCAGACGCCAAGTCTTCGAAAAAAGAGCATTCTCGTGACGAGTTTTTACGTACCGCAACTTCACAACCATCGGTTCCTCCTTCATCTAAACATCATACTTCTAAGAAGGCTACGAAGAAACACAGTTTCTCTCCTTCTCCGCCAAGGCGTGTCCCATCTACAGCACCACCTGGCGGAAATCGCCCTCGGCCGTCTTCTGTGTCGCCGAGGCGCACTGCTGGTGGCCGGTCAACTGGCCGATCGTTGGTGGCAGGAGCTGCTCCTGACCAACCTATGGATCAGGATCTTCTGCCTTCGACTGAATGCCATTCGATGCTGTCGGTCGCAAGCTCTGAGCAGTCGTTGAGTTGACAGCACCCTTGGTCACGTTCCTCCATTTTCTGTTCAATCTATGTCCATTATCCACTGGAATATCCGCGGCATTCGAGCCAATCGGGATGAATTGTCGATCCTCTTACGATCCTACTCGCCGGTCATCTTCTGTCTTCAGGAAACAAAGCTGCGTCCCCATGACCGCTTTGTTCTACCTCATTTTCAGTCCGTTCGATATGACCTCCCCTCTGTTGAGGGCACTCCAGCCCATGGAGGACTCATGATTCTGCTCCATGATACTCTCCATTATCACCCAATCCATTTAAACACTTCCTTCCAAGCTGTCGCCGTCCGTCTTTCCCTTTCTGGATACACGTTCTCTCTTTGTACGGTATACATTCCATCGTCCACACCAATGGCACGAGCTGATCTCCTTCATCTTCTTGATCAGTTTCCACCCCCCTATTTGCTGGTTGGGGACTTCAATGCCCACCACCCACTTTGGGGATCTCCACATCCTTGTCCACGTGGCTCACTATTGCTAGACGTCTTCCACCAAGCGGATCTAGTCTGCCTCAACACTGGGGTCCCCACATTTTTGTCTGCCTCCACGACAAATTTATATCATTTGGACCTTGCGGTCGGTACTGTTCCGCTAGCTCGGCGCTTCGAATGGTTCGCCCTTGATGATACACACTCGAGTGACCACTTTCCATGTGTTCTTAGACTGCAGCCTCAACTGCCATATATGCGCTCGCGACGCTGGAAGTTTGCCCAAGCCGATTGGACACTTTTTTCGTCTCTAGCGACATTCGATGACCGTCGCTTTCCCAGCGTCGACGATGAGGTCACACATGTTACCGACGTTATTCTCACAGCTGCGGAACGTTCCATACCACGCACCTCCGAATTGCCCCGGCGCCCCCCAGTTCCTTGGTGGAACGAGGCATGCCGTGACGCAATACGTGAGCGGCGACGGGCTCTTCGCATTTTCCGTCACCATCCAACTTTGGCCAACTGTATCCGATATAAGCAGCTCCGTGCGCGATGCCGTCGCGTCATCCGCGATAGCAAGAAGGCAAGCTGGAAATTCTTTATTAGCTCATTTAACACCTTCACTCCCTCCTCGGAAGTTTGGAGTCGGCTTCGACGGTTCTCAGGCGCGCCTAGTTTCTCCCCGGTCTCTGGGCTCACTGTCGCGCATGATACCTTAGTGTACCCCGTCGCAATTTCTAACTCATTGGGTCAGCATTTTGCTGCGATTTCAAGCTCTTCAAATTACCCGCCAGCGTTTCTCCCGAAGAAACGTGCGGCGGAAGTGCGACATCTTGCTTTCTCCTCTCAAAATCACGAAAGCTACAATACTGTTTTCTCCATGCGGGAACTCCAACATGCCCTCTCTTCTTCTCGCTCCTCCGCCCCAGGACCGGATGGTATCCATGTCCAAATGTTGCTGCATTTATCAACCCATAGTCTGCGTTACCTCCTTCGCCTTTATAATCGAATTTGGACCGACAGTACCTTTCCCAGGCGATGGCGGGAAGCTATTGTTGTTCCCGTTCCGAAATCTGGAAAGGACAAACATCTCCCCTCTAGCTATCGCCCCATTTCTCTCACGAGTAGTGTCTGTAAGGTTTTGGAGCGTATGGTGAATTACCGTTTAGCTTGGTGGCTGGAATCCTGCAGTCTTTTAACACCCGCCCAATGCGGATTCCGAAAGCATCGTTCTGCTGTTGACCATCTTGTTGCTCTCTCCACTTATATCATGAACAATTTTCTCCGGAAACGCCAAACGGTAGCAATATTTTTTGATCTGGAGAGAGCATACGATACCTGTCGGAGGACAGGCATCCTCCGCACACTGTTCTCTTGGGGCTTTCGAGGCCGGCTGCCCCTTTTTCTTCGCGAATTTATGGCAGAGTGCACATTTAGGGTGCGGGTGAACACTACTCTCTCCCGTACTTTCTCCCAAGAAAACGGGGTACCCCAGGGCTCCGTGCTGAGTGTTGTACTGTTTGCCATCGCCATTAATCCAATTATGGATTGTCTCCTTCCTGATGTCTCGGGCTCCCTCTTTGTGGACGATTTTGCGATCTACTACAGCTCTCAACGGACCAGCCTTCTTGAAAGACGTCTTCAAGGATGTCTCGATCGCCTCCACTCGTGGAGCATCGAAACCGGCTTCCGTTTCTCACCCAGTAAGACCGTTTGTGTTAATTTTTGGCGACGTAAGGAGTTTCTTCCGCCCTCCTTACATCTAGGTCCTGTCAACCTTCTGTTTTCCGACGTCGCTAAATTCTTGGGTCTTATGTTTGACAGAAAACTGTGCTGGTCCTCCCACGTTTCCTATCTTTCGGCTCGCTGTCTGCGTTCCCTTAACACGCTCCGTGTCCTGAATGGTACCTCCTGGGGAGCGGACCGAGTGGTCCTTCTCCGCCTCTATCGCGCCTTAGTGCGCTTGAAATTGGATTATGGAAGCATAGTCTACTCCTCTGCTCGGCCGTCTATTCTTCGGCGTCTCGACTCTATCCACCACCGTGGATTACGTTTAGTGTCTGGAGCTTTTTACACCAGCCCTGTGGAAAGCCTTTATGCTGAGACTGCTGAACCTCCGCTGTCCAATCGGCGGGCAGTCCTTCTGAGTCGTTATGCTAGTCATCTGTCTTCCATGCCTGCTAATCCAGCCCATGACCTTTTTTTCGACGCCTCCTTTGATGTCGGGTATGCAGGCCGCTCCTCCTCCCTACTACCCCCGGGAGTCCGCTTCCGTCAACTGCTCCATTCTCTTTCCTTCCGCTTTCCTAAAACCTTCTTGACAACTTGGGGTACAGCACCGCCTTGGCTCCGTCCCTGGATCGACTTGCTCAGAGACCTATGTCAATTTCCCAAGGATGGTACCCCTACACTTGTTTACCGTCGGGCATTTGCTGCTCTATGTGCACAAATGCCGGAAGCCACATTTATTTACACCGACGGCTCGAAAACATCGTTAGGTGTAGGGAGTGCCTATATTGTTGGCGACACCCCAAATCACTTTCGGCTTCCCGACCAGTGTTCGGTTTATACTGCGGAGCTTTACGCTGTTCTCCAGGCTGTCCACTACATCCGCCGCCATCAGCGGATACAGTACGTAATCTGCTCAGATTCTCTCAGCTCTCTCCTAAGTCTCCAAGCTCTTTACCCTGTGCACCCTCTGGTCCACCGGATTCAGGACTGTCTGCGCTTGCTCCACCTGGGGGGCGTCTCAGTGGCGTTCCTCTGGCTCCCGGGACACGCTGGTATCTGTGGGAATGAGGCGGCCGATATAGCGGCCAAGGCTGCAGTCTCTCTTCCTCGGCCAGCTATTCAGTCTCTTCCGTTTACCGATCTACGGAGTGGTTTATGTCGCCAAGTTGCTCATTTATGGCATGCGCATTGGTCAACACTTCCCCATAATAAATTGCGGGAAGTGAAAGCCCTTCATTGCGCTTGGAACTCTTCCTCCCGAACGCGTCGTCGGGAGGAGGTAATTTTAGCTAGACTCCGGATAGGGCACTGTCTTTTTAGCCATCGACATCTTTTAAGCGGTGATCCTCCCCCACTCTGTCCCCACTGCTCTCAGCTGTGGACGGTCAGACACCTTTTAATTGAGTGCCCCTATTTTAATCCGTTATGCTCCCGTCTACAGCTATCGCCTGATCTATCGTCGATTTTAGCAGATGACACGCGCTCAGCTGACCGCGTTCTACAGTTTATTAGTGACAGTGAAATGACGTCAGTGATTTGAAGCTTTTTTTGGGGACGAACAACCCCTTTCTATAGTGGATTTTTAAGCATTCCTTCTGTCTTTAGTTTCTCAAATTTTATGACCTTGTTCCCATTGCTGCTGATTTTACCTTTAGTTTATTCCTGTTTCCTACGTCACGGGCTGGGCGCTAATGACCATAGAAGTTTTGCGCCCTAAAACCCCCCCAAAAAAAAAAAGAGAGAGTACAGGTGTCAACGAGCTGCTCCCCTGGAAGACGACAGATTCGCGCCCTCCCTTCGGCACGGTGAAGAAGGTATCGGGATTTGTGAGACAGTGCAACGTTCTGCCACAGCACCAATGACCTGTGCCAATGGTCACATGCCCATTTCAGTTGTAGTTGCCAATGTCACGGTGTTAACATCGACACATTTATAGGTCATCAGCTGCGAAGGGTCACTATTAGGGATGCTCGGTGTGCTGTGTGTTCAGACATGCTTGTACTCTGTCCAAGCATTAAAGTCTGATGTTAGTTTTGCCACAGTTTGCCGTCTGTCGTGTTTTATCAGTCAGTCTGTCCGACATCTGTAATAAGGGGTGGCCATCCGACCCCATGACGTCTGGACGTGGTTTTACCTTCGTTGTGCCATGTGTTAAAGACACTCATCATAGCATTCCTTGAACATCCAAGAAGTCGTGCAGTTTCCAAAATGCTCGTGGCAAGCCTCCAGGCCATCACAATCTACCCTCAGTCAAACTCAGATCATGTGCCTTCCCCATTCTACACACAGACAGCATGATCATTGATACTGCATGCACCTTGCATGTGTCTCGCTAGCAATCATTCCTTGCCAGGTGATGCTGTTACTGCCCAGACAGGTTTATATCGATAGATTGGTGGTCATAATTTTCTGACTGAGCAGTGTATGGGCTCATATCTGTTTTGATACTTTGCAAGCATATGTATTGTTTACTAAGCAAAAATATAAAAATGTGTCCAATGCTTCCCTGACATTTTGTAACACGTCAACACAGTACTACCATTTGCAGTCTTCTGGATCTTTTGGATTGGTAGGGTTTGCTGAGTTTTGGATGATAAAAACTCGTGGAATACATTTTGATTCCTAGGAAGAAATTTTTGTCTATGATTCTGCAACTAATTGATGGTAGATGCATTGGTCTCCATATTTTGCATCTGTGGTGCCATCTTTCTTAAAAACTGATGCAACCCAGGCCAGACATAGAACCAGTTCTTCCAACAACATACAACTAACAGCATTAACAAGTGGAAACAGTTGCTGTGTGCAGCCAATGTAAAAGTGTACAAGAAAATGGAAAGACAAGGTTGAAATATGAACAATATTATGAAAAGGATAGGTTGCTACTTGCCATAAAGATGACACATTGAGTTCCAGACATGCACAATGAAAAGACTGTTACACACTGAGCTTTTGGCCAAAGCCCTTTTCAGAAGAAAAAGGAAAACACACACAACTGCCATTTCCAGTTACTCTGGCCGGACAGCAACTGTTGTGTTGAACAAAAGCAGCAATCTGAAGTGGGGCTGGGAAGGTAGAGGGTTAGAAGGGTATATGTGGAGGAGAGAAGAGTGCTGTCTGGTGGAGCACACAGTGACTAGAAGATGGCAGGAAGAGGTCCAGCTGCATCGTCAGGAGGCTGGGGGGAAGGGGGGGGGGAGGGAGGGAAGGGGGACATGGGGATCAGAAAAGGAGAGGAGCAGAGAGGAGAAAAGACCAGTAGGTGTGTTGACAGAGAGCAGCACACAGTGAGGGGATGTGATTTGGGAGGAGGTGAGAGGACAGATGGGGCACAAACTGTTGAGTGGAGGCTGTAGGGACAGTAAGTTATCATAGGTTCAGGCCAGGATAATTTAAAGAGCAGAGAATATGTTGTAAGGACAGCTCCCATTTGGGTATTTCAGAAAACTGGTGGTGGAGGATAGGATCCAGATGGCCCAAGTTGTGAATCAGGCATTGCAGTCAAGCATGTTGTGTTCAGCTGCATGTTGTGCCAAGGGTCGTTCACTTTGCACTTGGCCACAGTTTGGTAGTGGCCATTCAGCCTAGTGGACAGCTGATTGGTAGTTATAGCAATATAAAAAGTTGTGCAGTGAATATAGTAGAGCTGGTATATGACATGGCCACATTCACAGATGGCTGGGCTTCTGATGGAGTAGGATAAGACTGTGTCAGGACTGGAAGAGAAAGTGTTGGGTGGGTGGATTGGGCAAGTCAAGTACCTGGGCCTTCTACAGAGGTGTAATCCCAATGGCAAGGGGATGGGATTGGTAGTGACAGTGGGACGGACTACAGTGTTGCAGAGGTCGGTTGGGTGACAGAACATCAATTTGGGGGGGGGGGGGGGGGGTTATCTTGGGTAGGTGTCCATTTCAGGGCACGAGGATAGATAATCAAAGCCCTGATGAAGGATGTGATTCTGCTGTCATCCAGTGCCACCCCAGACTGGAACAACTTAACCACATCGTTTGTCACGGCTTTGATTATCATAATGCCCTCAAATGAAGGACATCCTACCCAAGATCCTTCCCACCTCACCTAAAGCAGTGTTCCATCACCCACCTTACTTCTGCAGTATCCTTGTCTATTCATATGCCACTCCCAGTCACAAGCCCTTACCATGATTATCATACATCTGCAGAAGAACCAGGTGCAAGACTTCTTCAATCCATCCACCCAGCACACCTATTCCAGTGCTGTCATAAACTTACCCTGCCCCATCAGAGGCCAGACCACCTGTGAAGGCAGGCATGTCATATACCACCTCTGCTGCAATCATTGCACAACTTTCTATATTGGTATGACTACCGACTATTTGTCTACTGGGGTGAATGGCCACTGATAAATTGTGGCCAAGAGCAAAGTGTACAATGTACAGCTGTACATAACACGCTTGATTTCAATGCCTGCTTCACATCCCGGGCCATCTGGGTCCTTCCCTCCACCACCAGCTTCTCTGAACTGTGCAAATGGGAGTTATCCTTAAAACACATTCTCCAATGCCAGAGTAATCCAAGCCACAACCTACAGTAACCTACTTTCCTCACATCCTCTGCCCAATGGTTTCTGCCCCCTGTTCCCTATTACCTCCTTCCAATTTACATCCTCTCACCATCATTGTGCACCGCTCTCTGCCAACACACTCACCAGTCTGTTCCTCCCTCTGCTCCTCCTCTTTTCCGCTCCCTCTTACTCTCAAAGCTTCTTGATGCTGCGCCTGGCAGCCTTGTCTTGCCACCTTCTAATCCCTGCATGCTCTGCCAGACATGGCTTTTCTCTCCCCCACCTGTCCCCTCCTATCCCTCCACCTTCCCTGCCCCACTGCAGACTGCTGCTTTTGCTCAATGCAGCAGTTGCTGTCTGGCCAAAGCAGCTGGAGATGGGAGTCATGTGTGCACGAGGGGTGTGTGTGTGTGCTTGTGTTGATGTGTGTGTTTTTTCCTTTCTTTTCTGGAAAAGGCTTTGACCAGAAGCTCAGTATGTAACAGTCATTTTGTTGTGCCTGTCTGTAACCCAACGTGTCATCTTTATGGTGAACAGCAATCTATCTTTTTCAGAATGCTGTCAGTATAAAAGTGTAATAAGTATATCGTCTAGTGCAGTAGGTTTGTTATTATTGATTGGCTGTAATGGCGCTTAAATTCCATAATTACTTGTCTTGTTTACTCGTATACCATAGTATATTCTTCTTTCATTTTACTTAGTCATTTCATACAGTAAGTTTTACATTGAATTTCAAATAAATTCATCATCTGTTGCCAAATGTTGTGGTTTTTATATTTGCATTTTTGTGTTCTTTGTGTCTGCACACAGGTTTATCATGCATTTAACAAAGTACTATCCTCTCATGGCATTAACCAAGTTTTATTACCGCTTTTTAACATCGCCATTTGGCCAATGTGGGATAACCTGACACAGCATGTTAAAGTATATTAGTAGCATTTCAGGTGTCATTTAGGAGGTTATTTAGTTTTAAGCTGAGCACTATTGTTGGATCTGCCATTATTATGTTAGAGAACTTTCCTAACATTATAAAATAATGAGAACAATGTGACTAGTGCTTGGCTAGCTATAGAAAGAATGCTGATATCAGTGAATCAGTGATATATTACTTTCGTTATGTTGGAGATGGTGCACAATAACATTGACTGGAGTACAGGTTTGAAATACATCAAACCAACCTTATAGTTGACGATAGAAATTGCCTTTTTTAAAATAGAATACTGTGCCATTGTAAAATTCTTTGTTTTGAATAGTTCATCCAAACTCAATAAGGTTCTTGTGGGTATACAAATTATCAAGAACACCCTGAGGAAGCCCATTTGCAATACTGGCCAAAATGTTAGAGAATTTTACACATTGACAGTTCGGTCACATACCCAGAAGAATTTTATTGTCTGTGACAACGGCTGCAGAAGCCTCTGCTTACAGTTCATCCAAAGGCTTATAATGGGTCTGTTACTTCATTTTCTACAGTAAAGAAATAGTTGGCAGTTTCCTACAGTAAAGAAATAGTTGGCAGAATTAAAATGTAGCATAGTTTTCTTGAAGATAATTCATGAGAAAGACAACGTAAATGGCAACCATGGACACAAGTATAAAAATGTGCAGTAAAGTATTGACTGATTGGGAGGTACAGTTGAATGAAACAGCTCTATCTGCATATTATTATTATTATTATTATGACAAAAAGTGCTTTGACTGTGAATAAGTGAAGGGATTTAATCTGTGTCATGATGAGGAGGTAGCAAGATAGGCTCCTGTCAAATGGGCTGACATGAGGAGGTGCAAAAACTGAATGGAAAAGAGGAAAAATGCAGTTCAAGAATTAATAGGAAGAGAGATGTGAATTCTTCTACCTGTTGTGTGCCTACCTTCTGCCAACAAGAAGCTGCCAGTATATAACGATACTATTATTGTGGAACAGGCCTCAGTGCACTTGGTTCACACAGCTGCTGCCTACACAGCCCAATCATGTTCAACAGTGGAGTTCTTGATGCTGTTCGTTATGGTATCGTAGGATCTCAGATGTCAGCGAAAGCAGGTGCTGAATCAAATTTGACCAAAGGCTTCAGATTTCTGTTGACTGACAACAGGAGCAAGATGACACAGTGGAGGAAGAAAACAGAAAAAATGGAGTAGATAAGTAACTTATTGTCCTTCCAGCCCATGGTTGTGCTGCTCCCAAGTTTTAGTTGGTATTATCTGCTGCGTAAATAGAAAACAA
Organism: Schistocerca americana; assembly: GCF_021461395.2. Taxonomy (NCBI): domain Eukaryota; kingdom Metazoa; phylum Arthropoda; class Insecta; order Orthoptera; family Acrididae; genus Schistocerca; species Schistocerca americana. Next base: position 887,372,201 of record NC_060130.1, on the reverse strand, counting down.
TTCACGATTAACTAAACTAAAATACATTGGATGCTTGTGTGCACAGTGACCATTGAATATTGAAATTTAGAGGAGGACAGCAGTCAGTTGCAACAATCCATAATTTATTGCAGATCTAGATTTAGACTATAACATAATCATCAGTGCATTATCAGATGAGTCATATAGGGACCAACATGTCGGAACATAAACTTGTGGCAAATGACACGAGCGTGACAAATTACATTAGTCATTACGTGGCAGAAACAAAACTAAGGCCATTGCAGTCGGAGATTTGTTTCTGCCATATAAAGTCTTGTCATTTATCACAAGTTTATACTGCAACATGTTGGTACCTACATGACACTTCTGGTAATGCACCGATGACTGTTATTGTCAAAATCTAGATCTGCAATAAATTATGGAATTTTTGCAGCTGACTGCTGTCCCCGTCTAAATTTGAGAATTCAGGAATAAACCTTCTGTGGTTAATTAATAATAAAGGGTGGGCTAGAATTAAACTTTCACTACTTGAGCCAGTGGAGATAGAAAATTACTTACCATATTGATACCTAACTTTATAGAGATAATGCTCAGACTGTGCAGTACAGGGTTTGTGGTGTTATTGGTGTCACAAGACTTGCTGTTTGGCACTGGTACTGCTATGATGACATAGTGTTGAAACACAAGCAATAGTGTGCATTACAGTTGCAGACGGTCAACATGGATCTGGGCAAGGTTAGCTGGGCTTTTACTCATAAAGTTGTTTTATCAAAACAACACCAATAGTTCTGCTGCTCTTCGCAAGTATTGATGCATTAATGGGATACCGAGAGGACTGCTTTCAAGACTTGGGGGGTGAAGAATGATTCAGAAGTTTGAATTAATTGGTGATTTGGCCATTGCTCCTGAAAGAGGCTGATGGCCAGTTGTGCCACAAATTGTTGAAGAAGTTACTGTTACCATGGCTGAGAAAGCTGGACTCAATGTGTGATCTTAAAGTGGTGCATGAGCTATGTCATAACAGCTGAATATTCCGTGGTCCACAATTCGAAAAGTGCTGTGAACAATTTTGAAATGATGTCCGTATAATCTTCCAGGCTGTCATGGATGCAGATGGTCATCACATTGAGCAACATTTGTAACCTGATATGTACAAGGGCTATCCACAAAGTACATTACGTTTTGGAATTAAAAATAAATAAAGTATTGGAATTTTTTTTTATTATATACAGATGAAAGCCACACTTAAATACTACTTTTCTACATAGTTTCCATTTAAATTAAGGCACTTATCGTAGCACTGGACGAGCTTGGAAATTCCTTCGTTGTAAAATTCGGCCGCCTGCACCTTCAACCACGTGGTTACCTCTTCTTGAAGCTGTGCGTCGTCATCAAAATGCTGCATAGCTAACCACTTCTTCATTGCTGGGAATAAGTGGAAGTCGCTCGGTGCCAGGTCCGGACTGTACGGCGGATGAGGCAACAACTCCCACTTAAGATTCGAGAACTTCACGAGTAGCATTTGCCGTGTGGGCCCAGGCGTTGTTGTGAATCAGCTAGATCTTTGAGCCCAACTTTCCCCTGCGCTTGTTTTGTATTGCTCTTTTGAGGTTGTGCAGAGTTTGGCAATACCTTTGAGAGTTTATTGTAGTGCCTCTTTCCGGGAAATCCACAAAAATCACACCTTTTCTGTCCCAAAAGACAGTCATTACGTGGTTGAAGGCGCAGGCGGCCGAATTTTGTGACGAAGGAATTTCCAAGCTCGTCGATCGCTATGATAAGTGCCTTAATTTAAATGGCAACTATGTTGAAAAGTAGTATTTAAGTGTGGCTTTCATCTGTATATAATAAAAAAAAATTTCAATACTTTATTTATTTTTAATTCCAAAACGTAATGTACTTTGTGGATAGCCCTCGTAATTAACAAATGCTACCCTCTCGTGTGGAAAATAAAATTAGTTGCTTTCAGTGGTTTATTCATTATTTGTTTTCTTCATGTTGTTAAAAATGTTTCCACAAAGTTTTATTGTCCTACAATCACTGTTTTTCATGTGGGCCCTCTCAAGTAGCAAAAGTTTAATTATAACCACCCTGTATTATTTGAGTTATTGGGCATCGTGCTTATACTCTGTTGAATCTCCATGTAAACAAACATACATATGCACTGCCATTGCACATTGGATGCGTCGCTGAAGAATAAAGTCCTAAGACAACCGCAAATAGGCATTACTTATGTATTAGGCATTTTGTTGTTGTAGCACGAATAAAACACTGACACGTACCAAAGCAATGAAAATCGTGTCTTTCTCTGTGCTGAATGATGGTAGGGATGCAGGATGACTTTGTTGTGGCTCTGGATGTGAGGTATGAATTGTTTGAACATCCATTGTACTTAAGTTTTGTACCCCTCTGACTTCCAGCTATTCCCCCATCCAAAGAAGTTTATGGTTGGGGGGAGAATGAAATCCATTGATGATGGCTAAAGTCAGCCATAGGTGGTTATAATGCAGACCATCTCATTCAGAGATGGAGCACATTTAATGAGTACTACTATACCTGTATTTAATATATGAAAAAATGAATGCTACTGTGAACAGAGTTCTGTGTAAAGAATAGAGTTCAGTATTCAGTGATGTATTCTAGCAGTATTATTAAAATAATATGAGCTTTATGACAGACATTTTTTTGTCTTTTAGGTAAGTAGCAAATGTATAAATAATAAATACATAAATGTGTCATACATACTCTATTATGCAATAACGCAGTTCCTAATCCTGACTTTCTTGTGTAGCTCTAAAATACACTGAATAATGATATGTTTGCAGGGAAACACATTTCCTCTTTTCTATGCAACATTTATTCTGCCTGTTGATGTGGATAAGTGTATTGTGCACAGTGAAAAAATGTGTAGTGATGTGCCGTATTATTTTCAGTTGAGGCTGCAGGAGGGAAATGTCTGCCATGCATTGTTGATGTTCGTGATGAGAAGCAAGTAATTTCAGCTGTAGAAGCAGCTGTTAAAAAATTTGGAGGCATTGACATAGTGATAAATAATGCAAGTGCAATTTCACTTACTGGGACCCTTAATACAGAAATGAAGAGATATGACCTTATGCATCAGATAAATACCAGAGGCACATTTTTGGTGTAAGTATTTTAAGGTTGAAGTATAAAAAAATAGATCTAACATTATGCAGATGATGTAGTGAGGACCCACTACATATTGTCCTTATTAATGTTTTTGTGTGTGGTGCGCGGGGTAGGCGTTCGGTCTGAGGCACCTTCTCACAGTCCATGCGCCCCCCCCCCTCCCCCCCTCCCCCATCGGAGATTAGAGTCCTTCCTCGGGCATGGGTGTGTGTTGTCCTTAGCGTAAGTTAAAGTTAGATTAAGCAGTGTGTAAGCTTAGGGACTGATGACCTCAGCAGTTTGGTCCCATAAGATCCTACCACAAATTTTCAAAATGTTTTTGTGCAAAACTTTCATCATCGTTGAAGAGTTTCCCCAGAATATGATGCCAAAACAAATTAGTGAATGAAAATAGGAGAGGTAAGTTATCTTTTTGAATTGTCATCTTCAAAGACTGCTATTACCCGTAGGGAAAAATTTGCAGTGCTGAGACATTTAACATGATTTGCAACATTTGAATTCTAATTCAGTAAATATAAAAACCCAAGAATTTAGAATATTCTGTCTCATTTATTGATTTTGTCTCGTGCATTATTTCTAACAGTGTGGTGAGGTCTTGAGCAGTAAAAAAAATTGGCTGTGTTGTGTTTTAAGTCGGTTCAGTGACAATCCATTAGCAGATAACCATTTAATAATGATAACTACAGGCAACTGACAACATACATATCTTGATATGATTGATATACATATCCATACATAAACAGTAAATGCAAAGATTTTGCAAGTAAAGGTCTTGCACAGTTCTGAGAATTTAGTATAAAGTGAAGACCTTATATTCTGCAACATGAGTTTGCATGGGTACATAGTGCACACCAACTACATAGTGCCAGTATTGTAACTGAGGTTACAGGCAGTGTGGAACCACTATCAGGAACATGTTCTGGAAACTGGGTTGAGATGTTGTGATACCATATGTCAATTACCACTGACACCATGTCACAGACTACACATACTTGCATTGTGTAGAACCAAAGTTAACTGGGAAATTAAATGACACACTGTGGTTTTCAGTAATGAGTCTTATCTGACGATGGCCTTGGAAGCTAAAAGCTGGTTCATAATTAACTATTAAATATTATTGTGGAACGGTAATACTGTGTATTCAAGTTATCAATCTTGTTTCTGTTTGTAGCTTTCAGTCCAGTGTCAACATATTCATAGATAATTTATGGAAAGGTTACAGGAAACAGCCAGTGATTCTTGAGACCTGTACCTCTCCAATTCCTGGAATCAAAGTGCAGTGTTAAACTTTGTTGTCAAACCCTTTATGACCATGGTACCAAATAGCATATTTTTGCAGAATAATGAAAGACCCCACATTGCAGTTCACACCATAAACACCATGAGGAATGTCTGGGATGTGATGATGGAAGATATATATACTTTCATATCTTCCTCAGCCAGCACTCTTCATGAACTGATATTTTTTTACCAAACCACAATGAATACAAGAATGTATTTGTGCCCGTGGGGGTCACACCTCGTACTGATGTAGATAATGGACACCACTTATGAATGGAATGAAAATTTAATCATTTAATACATCTTATGTGACAAACATCTCCAGTTTGTAAGCAAAGCATGTAAGCAAAATAAAGACTATAAGTAACAACTCACAGTATAGATGAGCCCTTAAGTAGCAGAAAGTCATGTAAACAATATTTGGGACTTGTAACTTGACATTTGGACAATATTAAACCAGAACTACCAGTAACTTATGAGACAAGTCATTTGTTTAGGGAATATATTTACTTCTGTTTAGTATATTCCATGAATGATCAAGGAGATGATTCAAGGAGAATGAGATATTTGTGGAATAAGAATATTTTTACTAATTTCATTGTTACACATAATGTGGTACACTGGATTCTATTATAAAACTCATTCAAAAAATATAACATGCATATGTATACATATATAGATACATATGTCACTTTTATTTCAGATCAAAAGTGTGCTTGCCATACTTGAAGAATAGCAAAAATCCTCATATAATAAATATTAGTCCACCATTGAACATGTCTCCTCATTGGTTCAAAAACCATGTTGCATATACTATGGCCAAATATGGGATGTCAATGTGTGTATTGGGGATGGCAGATGAATTTAAGGAAGATGGAATAGCGGTGAACGCACTGTGGCCAAAAACAGGTAAGGAAATGTTGTTTGTGATTTCTTATTTCTGAATTTCGAAGTGGCCAGCTGGGAAACTGAAATACTCACTTCAGGTTTCTAGAGAACATTAAGACTGACTGAAAGTTGTTCTCCCTGCAGTATTGATACTGCATAAAAAAATGAACTGAAATGTCATGTAAGTGCATAAGAATATGTAAATGTCCGTAAGAAAGCTCACGATTGGTGGTGGCCAGGAATAGATGGGTGATATGGGACAGAGTAAGAGGCTGTTGTTAGTCAGGAATTTTGGTGTATGTTGAAAGTATTATTTCCCACAATCATAGCTTGTTTGAATATGCTGAAACCTTGCTTGCAATGTGAAAAAATCACAGTATAATCTTCTGGACAGGTGTTAAAAAAGAATTTAATTGCAATCAGAATGACTGAAATTTCCTTTTATATATTACATATTTATTTATATATTATATACATTTAGAAACAGGTATATAAAAAAATGGACAAAATTTCAAAGCATTTGGTGAAGAACTTTGACATTTAAGCCTTTGAACAAACGACTGTGAGATTTTTGCTAACAACTTTTCCCCTTTATATACCATATGGTACTCCAGCAGGAATATAAAATACAGGTATTGGAATGTAATATTGGTCAAAATTAAGTCAATTGACCGATTACTTTCAAGTTATGTGAACACAAACTATGCAGCCTGAATTTTTGTACATAAAGATTTACAATGGATAAATTATGGCTTACCTACAGTACATTGCAAGCGTTTTATAAGAAACTTTTTGGCAGATTAAAAACATGTGCTGGACTGGGACTCGGATCCAGGACCTTTACCTTTTGCAGGCAAGTGCTTTACCAACTGAGCTACCCTCACAACTGTCCTTTCCTAGCCTATGAAAACTTGAACTTACACTTAAAGACAGTGAATGGAAATTTGCGAGTCATTATACAGCGAATACAAATGATTAAAAATGAAGGTTGCTGTGTATTAAGTCCTTTAGTTATAGCTGTGTTGAAGCTGACACAGATTTTATTCACACCACTACATAACTTGTAAATAAAATTAAAAGGCAAAATAATATTACACTAGCCAGAGCAATTATTGTTTGTGCTTCCCAAACACTAAACAAGTTGCACTTCGTTTCTATTATGTTTCCTTATAAGTCTTTTATCCTAAGTTATTTGTGAGAAAGTGTTCATGTGTTCATTGGAAATAACAAATAGAAGATGCATAATATAGTGTCTGATTAACTCTCTGGAAATAGAGCCTAATGTAGACTAGCAGCTATATCTTACTTCATAAACTTAACACTAAACATCATTTGTAAATATGAATAAACTGATACTAATACATTCAGAATTCTTAAATGACACTTTTTATCATGACAGTTTCACCCAAAAAGAAATAAATTTTTCAATGCACTGGTGGTAATCAGAGCAGGTACAGTTAACGTACAAACATACCATCATTTGACCCTGGAACAGACTCCTGTATGGACGACACAGTAATGGACATCCCTGGTGTAGAACAACAACTGAAAGAGTTGATAACAAATAAGTCAGCAGGTGTAGATGGAATCCCAGTTCAGTTTTTCAAAGAGTACTCTACAGCATTGGCCCCATACATAGCTTGCATTTATTGTGACTCTTGCCCAGTGCAAAGTCCCAAGCGACTGGAAAAAATACAGGTGACTCCTCTATGCAAGAAAGGCAAAAGAACGGACCTAAAAATTTACAGACCAGTATCCCTAAACATTGGTTTGCTGCAGAATTCTTGAGTGCATTCAGTTCAAATATAATAAACTTTCTTGAGACAGGGAATCTTATTTCGCGAATCAGCATGGTTTTAGAAAGCTTTGCTCATGCAAAACTCAGCTTGCCCTTTTCTCATGTGATAGACTGTGAAATATGGATGAGGGGCAACAGGCAGATTCCATATTTCTAGATTTCCAAAAAGTGTTTAACAATGTGCCCCATTGCAGGCTGTTAAACAAAGTACGAGTATATGGAATAGCTCCACAGGTATGCGAGTCTCTCGAAGACTTTTTAAGCAATAGGATCCAGCATGGTGTCCTTGATGGCGAGTGTTCAACAAAGACGAGGGCACCTGCATCTGCATCTACCTCTACATAGATACTCCGCAAGCCACTGTACGGTGCTTGATGGAGGGCATCCTGTACCTCAGCTGTCATTTCCTCTCTTGTTCCACTCGCAAATAGAGCGAGGGAAAAGTGACTGTCTATATTCCTCCATATGAACCCTAATTTCTCGTATCTTATCTTCATGATCCTTAAACGCAATATATGTTGGTGGAATCATTTGGCAGTCAGCTTCCAATGCCGGTTCTGTAAATTTTCTCAATAGGGTTTCTTGAGAAGAACATTGCCTCCCCCTCCATGGATTCCCATTTGAGTTCCCGAAGCATCTCCGTAACACTTACATGTTGTTCGAACCTTTCGGTAACAAATTTAGCAGCATGCCTCTGAATTGCTTCAGTTTCTTCCTTTAATCCAACCTCTAACTGATCCCAAACACTCGGGCAGTACTCAAGAATAGGTCACACCAGTGTCTTATATGCAGTCGTCAGGAGTGCCCCAGGAAAGTGTGATAGGACTGCTATTATTCTGTATATATATAAATGATTTGGCGGAAATTTGCGGTCGTTTGCTGATGATGCTGTGGTGTATGGTAAGGTGTCGAAGTTGAGTGGCTGTAAGATGATACAAGGTGACTTAGACAAAATTTCTAGCTGGTAAAATGAATGGCAGCTAGGTCTAAATGTTGAAAAAAATTGTAAGTTAATGTGGATGAATAGGAAAAACAAACCCATAAAATTCAGATACAGCATTAGTAGTGCCCTGCTTGACACAGTCTTGTCATTTACATATTTGGGTGTACGGCTGCAAAGCAATATGAAATGGAATGAGCATTTGAGGATTGCAGTAGGGAAGGCTAATGGTTGACTTCAGTTTATTGGGAGAATTCTAGGAAAGTGTGGTTCACCTGTGCAGGAGACTGCATATAGGATGCTAGTGTGACCTATTCTTGAGTACTGCTTGAGTGTCTTGGATCTGTAACAGGTCTGATTAAAGGAAGATATTGAAGCAGTTCATGGGCAGGCTGCTAGATTTGTTACTGGTAGGTTCGAACACCACCCAAGTGTTACAGTGGTGCTTCAGGAACTCAAATGGGAATCCCTTGAAGGAAGGCAACATTCTTTTCGAGGAACACTATTGAGAAAATTCAGAGAACTGGCATTTGAAGTGGTGTGTGTAATGACCATGAAGATAAGATACGTGAAATTAGGACTCATACAGAGACTTGCACAGACTAGTTTTTCCCTCGCTTTATTTGCGAATGGAACAGAAAGAAAATGGCTAGTAGTGGTACAGGATACCCACTGCCCCACATGCTGTACAATGAATTGTGGAGTATTTATGTAGATGTAGAAGTAGAAGTAGAGTATGAAAATCTAGTGTCGTATTCTAAAGCTACATAAATACAGCCATGAACCGTCATTTAGAATATTAATTATTGTGAAATGAAGTGGATGAATTGATGGCATGAAATGAATGGATATGAAGTGTCGTGGAATGATATCGGAACAAGCCTTTCAGATGTGTTGAACTTGCAATATGTAGGGGCAATAGAAAATTTGTGCCTGACCAGTATTCAAACCCATATTTTCTGGTTATTATGAGCAGTTAGTTGCATTAACCATTGAACTGTCTAACCATGCCTCAAAGCCTGACTCAAACTTTCATTGTCACTGACAGTACTAATTTTCTCAGTTGTCACTTGTTAATTATAGTGCAGGTTCAGCATATCTAACAATTTGCATCGATACACTTCATGTCATTCTGTCTTCATTGATTTCACTCCCATGGAACCATTCACTTCATTTCCGAACATTTAATTCGGTTCGAATTAGTGATAGGGTAGTTCACAATAAGCCACACAGTCCATTCCTCCAGTGGGATGTAGCCATGGGATAACCTGCAGTAGTAGTGGTGGTGGCGGCGGCGGCGGTATTGGGAACCATTAGTGGAACCATCAGTGGCAACAGCAGGTTGAGTCAGGCCTGGTAGTGTGGTTAGGTAGCCTAATGATTGCGACAGTTTCATGTGCAGTGCTCTCTTACCAACTGAGTGCCAACATGTCAAATCTTGACTCAATACCAGATATGCTGCCAGACTGCCAAGTGCTCAAATGGCATAATTGCTCACAAAAAGCAGGAAATCCACATTCGAGGTCCAATATCATAAAATTTCAATTGTCTCGGTATATTCATTAATTATTTTACTTACGGCTTAAAAACATTTGACATCTTGCCAGTGAAAGAAAAAGTTTTGGGTTAGTTTCCAGCCGAGAACACAATTTTAATTGGGTATGATGTTTCAAGATTCTAGTATCTTTACTTAATCATTTACATCAGGAAAAAATTCTGTTTTGCAGGTGTATTTCTTTGTTATCTAACATGAATCCTCATTATTGTGAAGTCCCCCCCCTCCTCTCCCCCCTCCTCTCCCCCCTTCTTGTACCTTCTTGTAAACTTCCACAATGGCAAGCAGAAACATATTTTTAACAGGTACCAACAATTTGCATTTCACTAACTGTGTGCCATATATTTTCCTTACCAGTAACAAATGATATTCCTTAACTGTACAAAATCTCAGTGGTTCTCTTCGTCCAGTGTTTTCTTGAAGTATTTTCATGAAATCTGTGAATTATTACATCAGTTACTCTTCACACAAAGAAGATGAAAGTGAGTAAAAAATAAAAGAACTTCGCATGTCTGTTGATATGTCCCTAGTATTGATGCGCGCCACAGAGATTTGCTGGTGGTGGCTAGGAAACAGACCGTGGTGATAACATCTGTGAGTGGTGCGAGCAGTAGTTGCTTGGTGACAGGCAGTGGAAGCAGTTGCTTGTGCGACTCACAGATTTGAAATGCAACATACTGTCAATTGGGGCCTGGTGTGTGAAGTGACAGAGAGGAAGCGACAGTGGCTGTTGTAATTGAGAAGTGCAATTTAGTTAGTGTGGCAGGACCCTGGTACAACCTGCTATGAGCTAAGAACAGCAGGGATACACTAAGTTAAGTATCCTTCACTGTCCAGTTGAAAGCCAGTGACAGGGTTCAGAGGTTTCCAATGGTTCTTCATTGGTTTGTCTCCTTGGTTTTGGTTTCGCAACTGTCATAGTGTTAAGTGTCAAAAATTTTATTCGAACAGTCGGTACAAAACTGTATCGGTTCGTGAGTAACTGCCACAGTATGTTAGCACATGTAAATATAGTTGAGCATTTTGAAGCAAGTTAAAGAATAGATGTTAAAGAGTGTTAGTGGCTGAAAATTTCATTGGAATAACCAGTATAAGGCTGTATCTGCTTTGAGAGTAACTGCCACAGTGTGTTAGTATACCTGACTGTATTTCAACTTTTGTTGCAAGTTGAAGAATAGATGACACAGTGTGTTAATGGCAAAAAAGTTCATTGGAACAGCTAGCAGGGTGTTAGTGCCTATAAATGCATCTGAATGTGTGTGTCTAGTTAGCAAATATGTGCTACTATCTGTTAGTAGTGGTTAACTCATTTGAGAAATACTGTGTAAAACTGTTACTACTTTGATAGTAACTGCCCCAGGCTGTAACATTTGTAAATGGAGTTGAATTTTGCTCCTTGTCATACACTGTTAATGGTCGGACAGTTTGCATGAGGTGTATATACCAGTTCGTTCTTCGAAGGCAACTGCTCTAATGAACTGCTGATTGTAAAATCATTGAAATTTCAATACATTCTTTTCAAGAAAGAGTAATTGCTGTTGTGGGCTAGTGCCTGTAAATTGCATATTGAGGAAAGTCTTAATATTTTAAAGTGTTTAATGTTCAGCATATGTTGCGTAACAGAGTAATTGCTGCAGTGGGGTAGTCTCCATAGTTCTTAGCTGGTGTTAAAAAAAAATAGTTTGTTGTTAAAAAAAATAGTTTGCGGGCTAGTGCCCATAAGTTTATACATTATATGTTAATTTTAACAAAAGTAATTGCTGCAGTGGGGTAGGCCTCGTAAAGTTAACTTAGGGGAAAGTTTCTAAAGTAACTGTTGCTTAGTGACAAATTGTTTGTAACTTGGTTTGTTAATAAATTGTTGTTCTAAATGTCCAGTGGCTTCAACGCCAGGACCTCGTGTCCTAGCTTACCAGCTCTAAGGTACTTCCATCTTTTCACCCTGTGTGCAACAGTGGAATCAGACCTAACGAATTGCAAATTTAGAGAAAATATGAAATAGTTTCACTAAATTAAAATTCATTTTCAGGATTACAATCAATTCTCAGCTGTTGCAACAAATTAACCAAAAATCAAATTTCTCATCATTTTCGAAATAAACTGTCGAAGCTGTGGCATAACAAATGATCAACACATTCTGCTTAATCAGTGTCTTAGATGTCAAATGTTTTCAATCTGTAAATAAAATAATTAATGAACATGCTGTGACAATTGGAAATTTGTAATACCAGACCCCAAACACAGATTTCCTGCTTTTTGCGAGCAATTAAGCTAGTTGAGCAACAGTCAATCTGACAGCATCTCTGGTACTGAGTCAGGATTACATATGTACTTTGATGTCCAGTTGGTAAGAATAATGTGCATGAAACTGAAGATATTGATTTGAGCACTGTTCCAGCACATAGTATCAATTTGTAGGGAATTTCCATTGCTGACTACACTAACCTGAAGTCTTATTCCGAATGCTCTGTGTTTGACTCAGTCCACTAAATCTCATTTTTTTTATTGTGTTGTTCGAAAATCATTCTTTATCTAAGCCATGATGACAATTGTGTGTCAGGCCTGCACAATATAGGGGTCCAGGTGTGTGTGTTGATGACTCAACATTTCTGCTACAGATTTAAGTTTCTGATTATTTTGAGAAATTTTACAAGCAAACATAAACATAAAACTGTTCATGAGTTTTAAAGTGCTTTACAAATTGCCGAATAACTTTGTTCCAGCAATTCATACTGCTGCTATTGAGATGCTAAGTGGCCCAGAATCAGGAAGCTACTCACGGAAACCAGAAATTGTTGCAGATGCTGCTTATGCAATAATGACAAAAGACCCAAAAACCTTTACAGGGAACTTTATAATTGATGAAGACATTTTAAGAGAATGTGGCATTCAAGATTTTAAACAATATGCTGTTGATCCAGGTAAGTGAAACACATCAGTTTCAACAACTTAATTTTAAAATCTTTTTAATAGTGTTAAAACATTTACAGTTTTCCTAATTTTCCTTATTACATGTTATGGTATTTATGTGAAGGTGTGCATTTGTATGTTGCAAGTGTTGATTACATTCTTTTCAACAGAGATATTTATGTTAAATGTTGGACATCTGATACTAGAAATATAATAGAAAGGAAGTTACTACTACTGTAAAAGTGTTGCACTAATATTAGAATTGAGATTTTTCTTTGACTCCTGAGATGACAGAAGATTAGAGTTTAATATTATGTTGCCAGCAAAGTCATTGGAGAAGGAACACATGTTTGGCTTAACAAGAATGGGGAAGGAAATTAGTTGTGCCTTTTCAAAGGAATCATCATGGCATTTTCCTTACACGATTTAGATATACCATATAAAACCTAGAACTGGTTAGCTGAACAGAGATTTAAATCTCACTCTTTCAGAATAAAACTCCAATGTGCAAACCAGTGCACCACTTCATTTGGTTCCTTCACTCCCCCCCAACTCTATACTGCTACAGCGAATTCTTTCCCCTTTTCTTCTACAAATGAAGCTTGTATTCTCTGAATGTGCATTTTTACTTGGCTAGCCAGTTTATGAATTGTAATGAATGGTACATCGTTATCACTTGTTAATGATATGCAGAAAGAACTATCTGTTTACTTATGTATGAGTAGAATTTCTCTGCTTTCAACATCATGGTCATGCAATTTCTATGTAGTACGTAGTGATATCTTGTTTGGCTCTTCTGAGAAGGTAACATCTGGAAATTATGAGTAGTTCCTAGCAACAGTGGTCAATGTCTTCATTTTAGCATTCCTCGCTATAGTTTGTTGAACATATCTGTGAATTCAAACTCTGACTGAACAATCCTAAATAAAAGGATCCAAACCACCACACAAGCCTTTTATGGGTGGTGGTCTTACTGACTAAGCTACCCGGGCTTAATTCACAACATGCTTTCAAAGCTCCAACTCTGTCATTGGCTGTCTCATATTTCTTAAATGTCGCAAAGGCTTTCTGGCATCCCGTACAGCACTAGCACTCCTTGAAATAAGGATACTGCAGAGAAATATCTGTTAAAGTTTCTAAACGGAGTACAGTATGTTGCTGAGTGAAAAATTCATCCTAGAAGGCTATAGGATTTTCTCAACAATCTCCTTTCCTCAGTGGGTTTTAATCCAACACACTTTGTATGAGTGCTTCTGGGAATTTTGGAAAATAAGATTAATTACTGGCAGAAATGAAGCTATGAAGAATATCACAAGTCGTGCATGGGTAGCTCATTAAGAGGATTGCCTGCAAAAGTAAAGGGTCAAATTGAGTTGTGGTATGACACACAGTCTGTTAATATATCAGCGAAAGCTTGCAAAATTCAGTAGCTTTGTACACACACACACACACACACACACACACACACACACACACACACACACACACACACTCTCTCTCTCTCTCTCTCTCTCTCTCTCTCTCTCTCTCAGTACATCACTAGTATGTACTTGTTTACTGCTATTATAGTAGTTAATATTATCATACAATGTTTCACGGGCTGTAAAACTCATTAATATATTGCGGTATAATGGGAAGGTGTGCACGAGTGGCTCCCTGCTGGTGGTGGGCGGAGAGGAAGGTGATGTAGGCAGCCAATCTGTTCTACTGAGGTTTCAGTATAGGTAGTAGTGACCAGCTGACAGGCTGTTGCTGAGGCCTGATTATAGTTCTGCTGTTACATGCTGTTAGTTATATGCCTCTATGTTAGAATTAATATTGTAAATTACTTCACTCAATTAATGCATATGTGCCCAATTTGATGGTGCTGTCCTGTATTGCCCAACAAGTTTTGACTGTGACTCAAGTATATTGACTTGCAAAAAATAGACTTCTTTTTAATGATGGTTCACTGCATCCTGTATGTAAAAGAGGCATGGCATATCATCAAAAAACAGCATCCATACTGTCTTGTATGGTGAACTAATGTTCAGTGATATGGTGTGTGAACTTTTATAGGCTTTGAGCCTCTTCTGACACAGGCTTAAGTGGTTACTGCATGGTACCTTCTGAGAATCAGTTCTGAAATAAATGGAGATGCAACAATTCTTGAATGCTTGAGAGCAGTATTTATGTTCAGTTTTATGTTGGAGATGTATATAAGTTTGGGAGACCCAACAGAATTAATAAAAGTAGTAAAATGTGTTCCTTTCATTTGTGTTGTTTGTAACGTGTCTTTTTTTTTCCAGCAAATAATGATAATTTAATGCCGGACTTTTTCTTGGACTACAACCCAGAAGAAGGTGGACATAAATTATCTGTTTCAACACAGAAAGGCGGCCAAATAGAAAAAATTTTTAATGCAATTCGTCACAGTATGGGGCCAGAACTAGTTTCTAAAACGAATGCAGTTTTCCAATTTGAAGTGAAAGGTAAGTTGTCTTGACCTTAGATTAAACAGTATAAAACTGACTCTTTTTTTATGTTTCCGCACCCTCAAAGGTTGTCAGTGGTAGTCTTCTTTTCTGAGCTTTGCACTTCAAGATGGCCTTTGGAAGAATCCATCACTTCTCAAGGAACACCTCGTGACCCATTTTGCAACAGCATTAGTGTCAGCCTCCTATCCAGCCACCTTTCTCCTCCGGAAACAGAGGCTGAAGCTCCCCACTTATATTTTACCCCTTGTCAGGTGGAATCCTATATTGAACCTTTTACTGAATGGGAACTCCTTCAGGACCTCTCTTCCATTCACCATTCGGCCCATGGGCCTGATTCCATCCATAGCCAATTGCTTCAACACTTCAGTCCTCCACAATGACAATATCCCCTCCACATATTTAATCATATTTGGCTCAATGGAGAGAGAGTATTGTGGTTCCTGGTCTTAAGCCCAGCAAAGATCCGTTGTTCCTTGATAGGTACCAGCCAGTAGGTCTGACCAATGTCCCCTGCAAGTTACTTGAATAGATGATGGCTTGTTGGCTCAGTTGGGTCCTCGAATCTCCAGATTTTTTTATCTCCAGATTTTTTTATCTCCTTACCACTGCAGCTTCTGGGAGGTGCAGTCACCAATCAGTTATCTGTTTCGATAGGAAACCGCAATTCGGCAGACATTTTCTCAGTGTCACCATCTTGTCGCAGTTTTCTTTGATCTTAAGGCCAACGACACAGCTTGGTACCATCACATTCTACTTGCATTCCATGAGTGGGGTATTTGGGGCTCCCCCTCCTGATTTTTATTGCCAGTTTGGGTTGGAACCATTCTCAGCTCTCCAGACTCAGGAGAATGGCATTCCACAGGGCTCTGTAATAAGTTTCCTTCTTTTTCTCATCACTGTTAATTGATTTGTGGCTTCCACTAGACCATTGGTCACCCCTGCTTTGTGTGTGGATGATTTCTGTATTTTAGCTTGTTCTCACCCGGTGGTCCCTGCGGAGTGACAGCTACGGGGTGCCATCCAGCGCACTTCCTCGAGGACATTCTCACACGGTTTTCAGTTCTCTCTCCATAAGTTGAGGGTAGCATGTTTCTGTTGTTGTACTATGGTCCATCCTGATCCAGATCTCTACCTGATGCCCAGTACCTGACTGCGGTCCCCGACTTCTGTTTCTGGGTCTTCTTTTTTGACAACAAGCTTACTTGGTTGCACATATTCGCCTTCTGAATGTTGGCTGCTTTCATAAACTCAGTGTCCTCTACTTCCTTGCGCTCACTTCTTGGGGTGCGGATCACTTGACCCTTCTCTACGTTTATCAGGCATTAGTTCTGTCTTGTCTGGATTATGTTTGTTAAGTTTATATATCAGCTACCCCTTCCATGCTGCTCATCTTGGACGCGATTCATCATTGTGGTATCTCTCTAGTCACTGGTGCCTTTCGCACTAGCCCTGTTGATAGTCTTCTGGTTGATGCTGTGATCCCTCCCTTTCAGTTCAGTGGTCCCAACTGCTGGTTTCCTATGCCATCACTACCAGCCCTTCCCCTGCTCACCCCTCTGCTTCTCTCTGCCAGTTTCCATCTCCCCACCTTGTCCTCTTCCCTGCTTTCTTTTCTGACCACCCGTCCTTGGTTAGTTCCTCAGACCTGGATTCAGATGGATCTCTTCTGAGGTCCAAAAACCTCCCTTGCTTCAATGGTTTTCCATTGTTTGTTCCATCACTCTTATGAGAGTTTGAGGAGGCCACTGTTTTTTGTACCAATGACTCTAAATTCACCAATCACATGGGGTATACCTTCATGTCTTCCACCGGCACAAGACACCATCTCTTGCCTGTAATGTGTGGGGGTGTTTGCTGAGATTTGCAGCTTTATGCCAAATCCCTTTTTGCTCAGTTGTGCACTGACTCCTGGAGGCTACCTCCTGTCTAATAAAGTTTGTGCAATCAAGGAGACTTCCACCACTGTGGTGTTCTTCCCTCTGCCTCTCCCGGTGGGAATCTACTGTCCTTGCCATCTTTGTGTTGGTGATGCTAGGTTGATCCGTTTTTTTTTTTTAACTCCATGATGAGCCTCCTCTTTGTAGTTGCAGTAGAGGACTAGGAGAAATTATTTTATACTTCTTAGTCTGGTCTAAAATTGTGCTATGTTAAAAATTCAGTTTTATTTAAATAATTAATACTGTTCTGTTAATTTCTTTTGCCGTCCAGCCAGTCATTGTCTTCAATTGCCCTAGTTTGCCATTAGTTTGTTCAGTTTTGTTTTTGGTTTGATTATTAGACATTATTTTCGTCTTGTAATTGATTTTCAGGCCTATTTTCAAACTTTGACTATAAAGTTCAATTCTTATTGAATTTATTTGCACTAGAGCCAAACAGAAAAAGCTCATTAGCAAAACAAATGTCATTCTGGTATGTTCCAGTAAATTTTATTCCTTCCTCCTTTTCCCAGGTTATGGATCAAATGACTTTATCTAGGACTGCTGAAAATAGTTCTGGTGCTATGGAAATTTGCCTGACTGATATTTCAATTGTGAATGTTCCACTATCCTTATAAATTGTAGTGCAAGATGTAACATTGTCATAAACATTCTTTACAATATTAAAATATTTATAGAAAAGCATTTTTTCCATCAACTGTATATATTTAAATTTATTCCTGACTGATTTTGGTTATTTCAACCATCATCCACTGGAAGCAAAACTGCCCTGAGGTGACAAAAGTACTGGGAACTCCTAATATCCTGTCAGACCTCCTTTTGCCCATTGTAGTCAAGCAGCTTGATGTGACATGGATGTCCCCTGCAGAAATATTGAGCCCTGCTGCCTCTCTAGCCAACCGTAATTGTGAAAGTGTTGCCAGTGCAGGATGTTGTGCACAAACTGATCTCATGATTATGTCCCATAATTGTTTGATGGGATTCATGTTGGGCGATCTGGGTGGTCAGATCATTCACTTGAATTGTCCAGAATGTTCTTCAAACCAATCATGAAGAGTTGTGGCCCACTGACATGACATCGTTGTTTGGAAACATGAAGTCCACGAATGGCTGCAAATGGTCTCCAAGTAGCCGAACATAACCATTTCTAGTCAATCATCAGTTCAGTTGGAACAGAGTACCCAGTACTTTACGTGTAAACACAGCCCACACCATAACGAGCCACCATCAGCTTACACAGTGCCTTGTTGATAATTTGGGTCCATGGCTTTGTGGGGTCTGCACCACACTTGAACCGTAGCATCAGCTCTTACCAACTGAAATGGGGACTCAACTGACCAGACCACAGTTTTCCAGTCATCTAGGCTCCAGCAGATATGGTTATGAGCCCAGGAGAGGCACTGCAGATTGTGTCGTGCTGTTAGCAAAGGCACTTGCATTAGTCATCTGCTGCCATAGCCCATAAACACCAAATTTTGCCACACTGTCCTAATGGATGTGTTAGTCATATGTCCCACATTGATTTGTGTCATTATTTCGTGCAGTCTTGCTTGTTTGTTAGCACTGACAGCTCTATGTAAATGCCGCTGCTCTTGGTCATTAGAAGGCATAGGGCACTGTGTTATCTGTGGTGATAGGTAATGGCTGAAATTTGGTATTCTCGGCACACCCTTTACACTGTTGATGCTGGAATATTGAACTCCCAAACAATTTCCGAAATGGGATGCCCCTTGCATCTAGCTCCAACTACCATTCCACATTCAGAACCTGTTAATTCTCAACATGCAGCCATGATCACATTGGAAACCTTTTTACATGGATCACCTGATACAAATGACAGCCCTGCCAATGCACTGCCCTTTTTATACCAAGTGTATGTGATACTATCACCATCTGTATATGTGCATATTGCTATCCCCATGAATTTTGTCACCTCAGTGTATAATACAATTGGTATATTAACGTATCTCTATGAGCAATATGCATTTTTGATCCAACAGATGTCATAATTTTTCTTTCAATTGGTTGTGGTTGAAATAACCGAAACCAGTCAAGAATAAATTTACATGTATACAGCTACAGCTAGTTACCTACACAAATCTTTGAATGCCACAGTATGTTAAAGCAAGGCATAGTTTCTAAAGGCCAGTTAGTATGGATTTTGATGAAATGGCTTTCTTTAAACTTTACATTAAGGCAAATTGGTAATTAAAACTCATTACTCCATTTTATAACCTTCTGAAGTCAACCTGTTTCTATGTTTGAAATCCAGTTTTTTCTATAGTCGTGGTAATGTCTTTACTGAATGTTCTGTACATTACTGAGAGGTGGATAGATCCATAGTTCTTTTATGTCATGTCTGTCTCCTTTATTGTGAAGCAAAAAATTTACAGCATTGCTCAGTTTTTTGAAATTGTCATCTTTTTCAAATGTTCTGTGAATAATTTTGCAAGTTTCTTTTGTAATAATTTCCATCCAGCTTTATTAATTTCAATTGAACCATCATCTCTCAGCAGCATATTGCTTTATATGCCTCGTCTGGCATTATTTCCAGAATGCCATTATTTTAATCATTTACCAAGTACATTCTTATTCATCTCTTGAGCTGTACAAACATTTCAAAACTCTCACTTTATCTTTAATAGCATTTCCACCTCCAAAATGTAAACAAGGGAACTGACTTATAGTGCTTTTCCCATTTTGTACTGTTAATACAGCTTGATTTGGACTCTTCGTGCATTTCTCCCCAAACACATTAGAGACTCCCACATTACCACTGAACAGAATATTGCAAGGCCAGTTTGTTGTTGATTTGTGCTACAGAGATCAGATCATATAATCCCTTCCCATATTACAAGGAAGAAAAGGTGAGGTTTGCGCGGAGAGATCAAAAGTAACTGCACACCCGTATGTAACACATACTGTGGAATTGATCACTAGATGCCACAAGAGGCAGACCCGCCAGTATAAAAGGAGGCAGGAAGTATTATGTTGTCAGTAGATCTGTAGAGAAGCAGTAACAGCAGAATGGTTCGGTCAGGAGAGATTAGTGACTTTGAATGTGGACTAATTGTTGAATGTCACTTGAGTAACAAATCCATCAGTGACATTTCAACCCTTTTAATGCTGCCCAAATCAACTGTCAATGTGATTGTGAAGTGGAAATGCAAAGGAACCACCACAGGTAAACTGAAACTAGGCGAACCTCGTGTACTGGTGGACAGGGACCATCGAGCATTGTGGAAGTTGGTTGTAAAAAAAAAAAAAGTATGGGGTTCTGTGGTCAAAAAGCTCCTCATAAGCCAAGAAATTCTGTAGTCAATGTTTAAGTGATGCTGGAGGCAGGTGTAAAGAGTGATGCCTATGGGCAGTGGATAACTGGAAATGCATTATTTGCAGTGATGAATCATGCTATACCCTGTGTGGCAATCTGATGGAAGGATCTGGGTGTGGCTGAATGTCGGAGAATGTCACCTGTCATAATGTGTAGTGCCAGCTGTGAAGTACAGAGGTGATGGTGTTAGTGTGGGGGTGTCTTTTGTGGTTAGGATGAGATCCCCTTATTGCATTTAAGAAAATACTAGATGCAGAAAGATATGAATACATTTTGCAGTGTTGTCTGCTGCATACATCAGAAGAACAGTTTAGAGACAATGAGTGAGTAAATCAGCAAGACAATGCCACCCTTTCATAAAGCACAATTTGTGAGGCAGTGGTTTGTGGACAATGACATTCCTGAAATGGGCTGGCCTCCCAGAGTCCTGACCTGAACCTTTGAGATGAGTTAGAACATAGATTTCACCACTAATCCAAGTGTCTAACATCACCACCTTATCTGGTTTCGGCTTTAGAGTAAGAATGGGCAGCCATTCCTCCACAGACTTAGACACATCATTCAAAGTGTCCCCAGCAGAGTTCAAGCCATCATAAAGGCGAAGGGTGGACACATCCCATGTTAATGCCCACCAATAGGTGTCCAGATTCTTTTGGCCAGATAGTGTGTGATAGCAACGTCAAGTTTTCTTGACTACACATGTTTGTAGCTCTTTCTACACACACACACACAAATGGGATTGCCCATCAATTACAGACCAGGCAACAGTAGTAACAGATGCACACTCGTAGTGTGTTGAAGAATATGAGTGAACAATGACAAAACTCTGAAGAGCTTGCAGAAAGTAAATGTACAGCTGCATTGTGTTATGCTGCTGCAAGTAAACGTGTTATAGTCATACCTAGGGAGACAGTTGCGTTGTAATTCAATTTGTACCCTTTAAAGCAAATCATGTATTTGAGATACATTTGTCAAATACCAAGGTGAGACTATTTGTAGAAATGCATGATGGACTGTCCATGTATATCTGAGGATGAGAAAAGGTAGTGGTCACATAGTGGAAGAATGTTGGGGAAACAGTTTTCTCACCAAAAGACCTATCACAAAGATCTTTGCCATGTACTTTTAGGGGATATTTTGTATGCAGTACCTGTCAGGCACTTGGGCACATATGACACATGGTAGCTATGTATAGTCAGCATATATTTCACATATAGATTTCATAAACTTAAATGTGAGCCTTTTTATAGTACAGCAGTCAGGGACCATGGTGTGTTTGCTCACTACATTTGTGTGGTGTTTGAAAAAGTCACCATGAAGCCACCAAAAAGCTGCTGTATGTATTATACAATTTATAGACACTTAGTTTGGATCAAGCTATCAGATTATGACTGACATAAATCATTGGTACAGGAATTACTGATACATGAAATCCACGGGCATTAAGTATAGCGACTCTGCTGTCAATACGATACCACAAAAAATTTTATATGATTCATCAATGTTTGCTGATGCCAGTCACATATTATATTCAGGAAATGTGCGCGCGCGCGCGCACACACACACACACACACACACACACACACACACACACACACACACACACACTGAATTCTGTACTTATAATTATTCTGTCAGATGATGTCGGAGAGATCAAAACTAGTTGTCAATGAAGGATATTATCCTTACTGCACCTGTGTGGTGGTTTCATAATGCAATTTGCAAATTCTTGTGAGATGGTACAACATTGGATTTTATAGCTGAGATTAATATTTTCATAGTAGTATCATTGTCCTTATCATCATCATTATTTCAGATTTTAGTTTTTGGTTAAAGGCACTTCCCTTCACTACTACAAGTATTTCATGATGTCAACACCAACAAGAAAGTGCTAATCTTCTCCATATGTCAGTGATAATCAAACTGGTACTATGTGCCCTTGATGTTGAGTTTTATCTCATTTGACTGACACTTCATGTTTTGGGAATCTTGTGCAGTGTGTGTGAGATTCCATCAGAGACAATATTATAAAAATTCCTTGACCTCACTGTTATCAAGCAAGGTGGCACAGTGATAAGGCACAGGACTTGTATTCAGGAGGACATTGGTTCAAATTCCCGTACAGCCATAAAGATATAGATTTCCTCTATTTCCCGTAAGTCATTTAATGCACCTTCCTCTGAGAGAACACAGGCAGTTTCCTTTCCTTTCCTTTCCTTTCCTTCCCTTCCCTTTCCCGATCCAAGCTCGTGCTCTGTCTCTCTTAACCTCATTGTTGACAAAATATGAAATCCTAATCTTGCTTGTTCCTGTATCTCATTGTCATTGTCGAACAGTATAAGTAGAACGTGAGGGGGGGGGGGGGGGGGAGCATGTGCATGAGCAAGAGCAATTGACGTAGAGATAAGTAATTAGTTAATGTGGTGGATTCCACAAAAAATTGAAAGCATTGGGAAAGAATTGTGATCAATGATCACTTTGCTGCTGCCCTCAACTCACAGATAGTTCATACATCTTGCTCAGTGGCATCCCAGATTTACTCAATAGGATTGAGGATAGCTATCACCTACATTGTTTTTCTCAAACCATTATGACACAGATCAGAAGCAATAGAAGGGTTCTTTGCCTTGCTGAAGGTGCACATCATATGATCAATCAGTAGTCCGTTCCTATATCATTCACCAGTCAGTCATCTACATGTATTCTCAACAAGTCACTGTACTGTGCACAGCAGAGGTTATGTCATACCGACATTAATTTTTTGTCTTGTTGGATTTATGTCGTTAGAGAGGGGAAAATGTCTGTGTGTATTTACTGTGCATGTGCTCTAATCTCTCTTGATCCTCACATGAAATACATGATGGTGATAGCATAACTGTTGTTTAATCTTTCTCAAATAATTTACTACCCAACAGCTTTTTGCATGAACTAATTCACCTGTCTTCCAAAGATTTCCATTTGTTTGCCCCTAACGTTTAATTTTCATATGGGCTAGTCAGACTTTCTACAGTTATTAGCAGTGTGTATCTGAATTTAGGCAATGTTTGATATCATGTCTACTTGATAAGGAATCTAAATGCTAGAAAAATAATATAAAATTGGACACACTTAGTGTTTTGTGTCTGATTTCCATTACAGATGCACTACATTTACCTTCAACCCAACAAATCTAAGACATCCATTCACTTTCTCTGATACCGATTTTATATGTTAATCCCATTTTATGTCACTTGTCTGTATTACCACTAAATATGTGAGAGATTATGTATGTTTACTCCCATGTAAACATGCTCCCACGTAAGAATACCTCCATCACTTGCTTAACAGTGCCCTATTGGGAAGCAGGATAAGGTGCCTGGTGTGGTTTTTAACATGCCTGTGCCCTACCAGCAACATTTACCAGTGTCTACTTACACATGTCAGCCAAATAAGCTAGCTCAGTGTATGTACTCTGCTACCTGAAACTACTTCAGCTGTGACTTGTATAAAATATGTTGTTCAAAATTATATTTCCTAATCATGGGAATGATCAGCTTCAGCAGCTCTTACACTGCTTGCACTCTGTTACATATTCAAAACCCATACTATTAGAAAGAGATTCTGAATGTTACTCATGAAAGAGTTGCCATTTGAAAAAAGTAATTCATTTAACATGTACTATAAAATGTCACGCTGAATAGGAAATTTTCGGACTACTTGCCACAGTAGAACATCCTGTCTTTGCTGTGTCACTAGTGACTTTTAGAATGTACAATTTTCTTTATCATGTCCCAAAACAACATAGACGGTCATTTTGTAGACTGTCCATCCTGATTTATTTCTTTTCTACATGCACGCATTTACTGATCATATCTGCATCAATGATTAACCTCAAATTCATCATATTCTGAATTGTCTGTGAACTGTATACATTATTTTTTGTCCCTGCATGATTTAAAATTTAATTGAAAAAGATCTTTTGTGATTATTGATTTTAGGTCCATTGAGTCTAAATTACATATTGAGACTTTTCTACTCAGCATTATACAAAGTTAAAATTTGGTAATCTACACTCATATCAGCCTTTAGCTCATTAGCACAGTATGTCTTATGGCACTGTAAAGCTACAGCCGTATTCCTCTCTGTAACTTTTGATTGACATTTTATGTATAAAAAAAAGGTAACTTCTGCAGTTTCTGTCTATTTTTTTTAATATATATAGGTGCTGAGGAAGGTGTTTGGCATATAGACTTGAAGAATGGAAATGGGGCGGCAGGAAAAGGCAAGCCAGCTTCAAATCCTGATGCGATTTTATCAATGGATGCAGCCGATTTTTACAATATGTTTTCAGGTCAGTTACATACATATTTTAAAATAATTTATTTGTCAATTCTTGCTGAAGATATCTTAATTTGTATCGGAGGGCTACCAAAACTTGCTTAAATTTCACAAATAGAAAGTTAAAGAATTTCACATTAAAGGAACAGTTTAAGGAAAAACATTCAACTGTTAAAGGTCTTCATTCTTCTCTTGTGTGATCTTTGCCAATTACATTGACATCTACATCATTTCTCAAAGGGTGACAAATCTTTGTTAATGTTACATTCATTTGTTGTCATTTTGGATATATTTGTTGGATGTCAGTGCAAATGTGTGACCAAAAAAGTAGTGTCTGAAAGCTAAGCATTAATCTGGAAGAAACTGAAATGAAAAGAAAAAAGTGTGCAACAATTGTAAATCACAGATTACACCTGAAACTGGGCTTGTGAGATTTGCATAAGGAGTCTGCAAGACAATTGTCTTCAGGAAATGCAGTTATCTCAGGAGGTAAAGTTTCTTCATAAGTTTCTGCACTATGTTTTCCATGCACAGCATTTCACAGAGGAAGCTGTTCGTCATGGAGTCAGCAACACTGAGACTGGACAGTGAACAAGAGGAGGAATGTGCCCTTCACAGATCAGTCCCACTTCTATTTGTGGAATGATTTCATTACATATTCATGTGGAGAGAAAGTAGTTTTTGGTACATACAGAATCATTGTGGAGAGAGGCTTGTTTGGTGATGGCAGTGATAGTGAGAAAGCATAGTGCTGGATTTGTGTACTTCACTACCCAGGACCAGACAGATGGGACCTCCACTCAACGTATTTCCATGAATTAGTCTGCACACACAATTCTTGAAGCTCATCATAATGCCGAGAATCTGGCAGCTAGGGCCTGGCCAACTCCACACTCTTGTGAAGCGGTCGGGTGGTGACATGCCATGGAGCCGAGGGCAAACACTGTAAACGGTTTCATACATGGCATAGTGAGGTAGGCATGCCTCTCCTCGTTGACTCTGGTTGGGGCTGATGAGTGGGCAGGGGCTTCTGCCTGATGCTGCTGAGCTGGTGCCTTACACTGCTGACGCCAGCAGCCTCTGTAGGCCATAGCCATTGATGTCAACAGCACTCTGTGTTGTGCTGCAATTGTGTCCCACTCGGGAGACGGCCCCTCAGCACACAAGTCATGTTGGAAGCTTGGGAGAGTCATATCTGACACCGATATGAGTGAGTGGATGGTATGAGGGTGTTGTCAGCTATGTGTTATTGATCAAGTTGTGTGTGTGTGTGTGTGTGTGTGTGTGTGTGTGTGTGTGTGTGTGTGGAGTGTCTTTTTTGCTTTGACTTCATGTAGTGTAACACAACACTTTTCTAACAATGTGATTCCAGTGTATGAAGTGTGCTATTCACTTCCATAACCCTAGTGTGGTGACACCCCACCTCTTGCTACAAGATTATGGCTGCATGGCACCGCTTGCCGCTGAGCTCAGCTGTAACCTCTGCGCAATCCCCTGGCATGTTCAATATTGTGATCTACATGTCACTGTAATGGCAGCTACCTACTCATGGCTGTTAATTCAATGCTCCATGGTAGCTTCTTTGCTGCTTCTCATTACTTTTGTTAAATATTTAAAATTTTTTGTCTAACGACTGGGTAGCAGCCCCACACTTAAAGGACAGTCGCACGTCAAACAAATCCTGCCCTTTTTGGTGAAGAGAATGTGATGACATTGATCCAGGTTCCATTCCAGGTATTCCCTTGTGCACCTTCTGTGCAACTCTGCACCAGGTGGAGCTGTTTCAATGTGTTTTCAAGTAATTTTCATCCATGATTACAAAATGAAACAGGGGGAGTTTAAGTTCCTGTGTATCATCTGTCTTAGATCAGTGAAGAGCAGTGAACACAAGAAAGTATTTTAACTTATTTTTCACACTATCATTGGTTTTAAATTGTTTGAAATTAATTAGTGTTAGAAAAAGAATGAGTGAAAGTTTTTTCAACTGTCGATGATCATATTTCTTGGAATATGTTTCTCATCTTTGTGTAATTACACTGTTTTCCATGTGGAGATAAAAAAAAAGTCATGTCATGGTATTCCAGAAAGAGTTTAACATGAATAAAATGTTGTTTCAGGGAAATTAAAGCCAGCAGCTGCATTCATGTCTGGGAAATTGAAGATCACAGGAAACATGCAGAAAGCTCTTAAATTGGAAAAATTAATGGGGCAGCTAAAATCAAAGCTGTAATGCTCATTTCAGAATTGCACACAGAAACCATGACGTTGATGGCTATGTGAAAATATTTTCTACTTTTTTATGCTCATCTGTAAAGTGAATATATTTTTTATAAGATGTTTACTGCAAAATGTTTTGTGCTTCTCATTGTGTGACCATTGCATTTTATTTTTATAAAAGTAGATACTTCTGCCAGTTTAATGGAATGGATCCAGCATTTTCTGGTGAGGACGGCCTGCGTGTTGAAGTGTGTTTGCTGTTAATTTCTGTAAAACAAACAGTGGTTTAAGTAAAATTTTCCATTATTGGGATTGCTAGGAGTCATATAAGAAGTGTGCAGCAGTTGTTGATGAGAGAAAATGGCGTTATAAATAATTTCAGAGTTGCTGGTAGATTAAGAGAATACTGGATTTGAAACATGCAGCGAGAGTATTTAAATGAAAATTTGAGTCAACACAACCGTGCCGTAGCACTCATACTAACTTGAAGTAAAATTCAATACTTCATGTATTTGCCACTGAAAGTGGACTGACACCACATGACAGAAAAATAAGTGATATTTGTCTAGGTTTCATGCCAGTTTCATTAAAATTGGAAGGTTAGAAGCTGATTGTCATTGCCACATTTATTTGTGTACATGGTTACGCAATTTGTTGGATTCTTGCCAGAGTGGATGTTTTAAAGTTTATGATTTACACATCATGCAAATCATAAGTTCAGTATCGGTTCAGTATTTTTCTGGTGTAACTGATAATATTTGTACACGTTGCAGTATTGTATTATATAATATATTTTTACAGCTTTGTCTCTTTCATTTTACAGTAAAACCATCCCCCCAAATCATATGCAGAACAATGATCATAGTATTTATAATAACTGTTTACAACTCAAGACACTTAAGTTCATTACATGTTAATACAGAAAGTTTCCAGTTAACACTTTTAAAATATAAAGTTAAGAACAGTTGGGCAACTTTAACTCCGATCTTTATTCATCTGTGAGGATACACACAGTGCAGTTTCATGCCTCAACTAGAAGTCAAGTCAATACCATTTTTTAACAATTTTTGAAACCCCAAAAATAAATAAAATCTCAGATCACTACAGGTATCAGACTTGCTTCAGAACAAAAAAGGCAAATCTAGAAAATATTCGGAACAGGTGAAAATTCTCATGTGTTTTATTATTATTATAAACAGTATTATAACATTTCAGGAAAAGTTGTGAAAAAAATCATGTTTATACATCATCAGAAACTGACAAAGTAGATAAGAAGATCAAATGAATGTTGACTGTTGCTGAGAGAGAGGGAATGAAAGAAGCTACTTTTTCTGATAAAAGAGAACGGGGACAACACAAAAGACAGTTCATATGTATCATATATTTGTAATTGCTATTGTTTTAACATATTATTAGAAAATTGATTCAAGAAATTTGGAAGAGAATGCAAAAAATTACACCACAAGCAGTTTTGCGACTAGGGTCAGCACAGCTGTTCAAAGTGTCGTCATCATCAGCAAGATGATGCATTATCTGAAGGTGTCCTACTACTAGAGGCATATTTTTAATAAATTGTTTTTTACTAATTTTACATTTTAAATACCAAGGAGTTTTATTAAACAAAATTTCTCATACACAGCCATCTGAAAAATGGAAAATCATGATGACCTTCAAAATTATAAGTTCTTATTGTCATGTAAAATCAGATCCAAATCCAAAGGCGGCATTGTCAGTGAAGTTCATCAGTTACTACTGAAAGCACATTTATCACCAACACCAATGTACAGCAAGAATAGAACTTACCTCCTGAACAGTGTGTGCAGCCATTTGTACAAACATAGAATCTTCTAGACTATGCAAATATTACAAATATAAGATATTTCAAGAACCTTCAACAAATGATAAATTCTAAATAACGAATAATTGCTGGTGGTTAGGTTTGAATTGGCAACCTGCCACACACCAGCCAGTGATGCTAACCTCTATGCCACACTGCATGCACACAGTTGTGGCATTCCTCCCTCTCCTGGAGAAATAGCGATCCGCCATTTGAAGTTATCATTGGAGTTGACTAAAACACCGTGCATCTAGATGCTGTCAACGGTACTCTGTATGGCAGTGCTGGTGGATCATCACATTGTGGTAGTGCTGTTACATTCTCTTCATTGCGATGAGCGTCAAAGGTAGCCCTTCCTGTCAAGTGCTTCTTCAGTTTCCTTGAATATGTGACATCCGACAAGCAATGAAGGATAAGATGTGGCCCAAAGTAACTCTTTAGCAACATTTCTGATAGTCCCACTTTCTGCACAGGCATAAAAATGCACACCAAGTATCCCTGGCTGTATCTCATTGACCTGTACTTGGTGCTATAGTGCTCTCAGCCCTGCTCCTGGGCACCCAGGGTCCAAATGTGAGCCAATTGCCTTGCATCAATCAGTCAACCTGTGCATCGTCTAGTTAAAATGGAAACAGTGTATCCATTGTTGATTTGGTCTTGCAATTGTGGAACAGAAAAAAACATTGTGAAGCCTGTAGTGTCTTGCTTTGCTATATTACATGTGAATGTCACAATGTGTAATATTGTATCCCAATCTGCCAAAGTCTTAGTAAAGTGTTCTGTGAAGCCATTTGTCTGTGGACGGTAGGCAGTTGTCACCCTGTGAGTGATGTTGCAGTGTGAAATTACCTTTTATACTAGCTTCAAATGGGAAACTTTTCCATAATTGGAGATTGTCACATAATGATATCTTATACAAGGAACTATGCAATTCCGAGAACTTTGACATTCAGCATAATGTCAGTGCAGACTGTTATCCATAGATTCCCATTTGTCAACTTTGGGAATCTTCACAAGAGGTCAGTTCCAGTATGGTGGAATGGTGCTGCTTCTGCCTGGATTAGTACCGGATTCCCCAGAGATAAATGCAGCACATGCTTCCAGCATTGGCATTTCATACTTTTTGTTCTGTACCAGGTGTGACAACACCACAAGTCATCACTGTTGTAACAAATGTAAACTATATGAGCTGATGGTGGTTCCGCAACAAAACCAGGAGCTCAACTCTGGAAGAGAGAACAAAACTCTATGTGCGAGTCTGTTGATGGGGGAGCAAAGAGACTGAATACTGTCTGCATAGAGACAAGATGGAGATAAATATGAATGTGACCAATGTGAATGACTGCCATTAGCATGCATAAACAGCACGGTACAAGGTGAGGGACTGGTCCTGAGGTAGTTGAAACTAGAACAACTGCTGGGCCAGGTGTATCGTCACCAACAGGTAAACACTTCAGTCAGTGGCTCTGCTGATGTCATGTTTCGTGTGCCGACTACATGACAGCATTCTGAACTATTCTACTGCGATATCCATGCCAGCTCATCTGTATCCGTCTTGATGTCTGCTAGCGGGGATGCCAAACGTACTGTGGCTCATGTAGTGTTTAACGGATCGATAGAGACCTGTTCAGTGATACCTGTGTCTGATTCTGTCCAAGACTCTTCAACGATCCCAGGTGACCAGATGTTGGAGTGTTGTGGAAAACTTCAGCATTGCTGGCTACAGATGAGCTGGGATCACCAACAACGATTTTAGCCACATCAGATCATAATTCGTCATATATAATATTCCATATATTAATTGGATTCCTCCTTTGGTCGGTTCCTCCTTCCTCAAGACTTGTGTTTTCAGCTGGATCTTCCCTCTGTGCAGCAATGACTGAGATTTCATTCACACTGATGTGTACCTCAAAAGGATTCCTTGAAAGACAGTTGGCATCCTTGTGTTTGCATCTCCGTTTGTCTGCTACTGTGATGACGTACTCCTGAAGCCTTGGTGACTATCTCGCCAATCAACCCAATGGATCCTGCAGGCTAGTCAGCCAGCAGAGAGAATGGTGGTTCATCACAACAGTGAATGGTTTGCTAAATATTGCCAAAACTTGTTGATGACCCAAACAACTGCAAGGCAGTTTTTATTGGTTGTTGAATAGTTCATCTCTGACTTGGAGAGTACGTTGGAAGCACAAGCTATCACCTTTTCAGCACCTTGTTGAACTTGCACTAGAACTGCACCTACCCCATAATGGCTAGCATTAGTGGTAAGTTCTGTCTTGGCATTCTCATCATGAAATGCAAGAACTGAACATGATTTTAGTACCTCCTTAAGGACAAGGAAAGATCTTTCTTGCATCTTGTTCCACACAAATTTGGTATCTCCCTGTGGTAGCTCATACAAGGGATGTGCTTTGGTACAGAAGTCTTTTATAAATCACATTACACAGTCCAAACGGCATAACTGTAAACTTACAGAAGCCATTAGGAGTAATAAATTCAGTCTTTTCCAGGTCGGCCTAGATTTTCCAGTTGCCTGCTGCATGTCCATACCTATGAAATACTATGATTCTTTCAAGCAGTCTAGGGTAGGGGGTTGTCAAGGTTTTTTGCTCAAAAGTCAATACTGACTGTGGGGTGGCACTTTGGACTGTGTATGTTCCGATTTATTATTAATTGGTAACCTACATGAATTAGTATGTGTTACACTAGCTATAGTAAGGGTGTGATACATTGGCTGCTGGATCCTATGACTCTGATCATTGAAAGTTGACACCATTTGGAACACTTTGTGTCAACTGTTTTCTGCTTCAGATTGCGGCATCATCAGTGACCTCAAGTTGTGACTCTGCAATTTCCTGTAATTGTTGTGCTGTCTGTGTGAACAGATGATTAATGACAGTAATTATTCTGGAATATGAGACCAATCACAAATGTCTACTAAATGATTTGAATGCGTGTGGCAGCCAGAAATGTCGGACCAAGTACACAGGATTATAGCAGCCTTGAATGTCCACCCAATAAATCAGGAGGTACAGCATTAATCCGGTTATAAGAAGAGGTTTCCTCCCAAATTTGTCATTAAAAAATGTACAGGGTCGTCTTATATTCACAGATTAAACTATTGCTGCTGCAGAGTTCAACATTTTTATATTGTTCAGTAGAAGTAGTCGCACATTTAGAGATGAAGCTTCAGCTGTTGAAGTCACGTGCAGATATATTTTGAAGAATTTGGAAGGCCAGAGCTTGGCAAATGATACATCCCAAACAGGTTCAAGATCTCCTGATACACTGAAGCACTTGGTAGTGTCGATGTTGCTAAAAAAAATCACGTGATACTGACACGTGCTGCCCTAGTGCAAGAGATATGCGACAAACTATGAACTCGCCACTACAACAGTATATTGCTCTAATTAAAATTTGACAATTTTATGAAACACAGGAGGAAATAGCATTAAATTCTATGGTCTTACAAATTTCTATTGTATTTCAACAGATTTCCAGTGAACCTTCTCATGCATGTATCAGGGTGTATTACATGGACAAGGAAAAAAAAATCTCGGATGTTTCCTGGATTTCCTGGTTAAAAATACTTTCTCCCGGGTGAAAACACACTTTTTCCGTGTTAAGTGACAGTATATTTTCCTTCGGAACTGCAAAACTTATGAATCCTTTGAATGGTTATGGTTTTATACACGGGCGTAGAATTTCCCGACACTTTAGAAAACGAAACGTAGGGAAAAAGACATGTTTTGAAATATCTATGATGTGCAGCAACATGTACGCTGCATATTTTCGTATTACGAAAGTATACATTGGAATTCCACCAAACACCGTATGTTACTTTCCGAATCATTGAAACCTAGATTGCGATGTGCTTTTGTAAGCCAGCCATAGCTCATGTCACGTGATCTCGCCAGCCGATGACAGCGGATATTCAGAGCATAGGACACGTGATGTAGTCAGCTAACAGCAACATCACTGTTAAGTAACACGAACAGGGAAAGTTAATAGTTTAAATTAATATACATAGTGTTGATACATGAAAAGCAAAGCTTTCACATATAAAATTGGTCTCTAAGGTTAACAAGCTGCAAGAGAAGCTAAACTGTCGCATATAATGTTGATCTTTTTTGCGCATGTTACACCTTAAGATATATCACACAAATGTGCCAGTAAAATTTTTAATAATGACATAAATGTCTGTTCAAATTTTTCTGACCTTTGTTTTTTGAGTTTCAAGGGTTTGAAAATAAAAAAACTGTTTTTGATCAATCGATGATTGTTTAAAAATGCTGTAGCTCAAAAACTGCACAACCCAGAGAGCTCAAACTTGCACCATTGTTTTCCTCTAAAAAATTCCCTTCAATTTGATATGTAACATTACTATGCTACCTAAATCTGAAAATTTTAAACCATTTCAAAAAAAAAAAAAATATTTTTTGAAATTTCCAAAATATGTACCCTCCTTCCTTGTTATAACAAACATTCTTGTCATCAAGAATTCTGTAGCTATTCCTGCCGTTGTCAAATTTGTTCGCCGATTAACTTCACAAATTAGTTATCCTGTGATTATTCTCCGGTTAGGCGTTGTTACATATCCGTACAACACGTTTTCCGCGTTACTTCCAGAATAGAACTTAAGCGGCTGCTAGCCGGGAACTGTACAACTGGTCCTTACTAGTGTAGCGATCTGGCCAAAAATTTTGTCAAAATTTCGGGTCTAGTGCAGCAGGGGATACAACCCGTCGGCTTTGGACAAGGACGTCACAAGCCGCCAGAGAGCAGTTTACCATTTTCGCTTTTGCTGTTATGTTTCAGTTTAGTTTTTTTACTGATTGCTTAATAAAGTGGATCTGTTCATTCTATCTCGTGAGATTTTTTTAAAAAAAAAAAAGTCAAAAAACACTTATCAGCCACTGAAGGGAGCTACAACACTAAGAAGAATCGCTTCTCGATTGGCCACTTGTGACGTCATTGTCCAAAGCCGACGGGTTGTATCCCCTGCTGCACTAGTCCCAAAATTTCATTATGTCTGACCCTCAGGGCTCGAAATTCTCCTAAATGCCTCGTCATCAAAGAGTTGATTTTTAAACGAGAGTCAAACGCTCTTTGATTTAAGAAATTCATGGTACATTCTCGCACATAGTTCAACTTACGTAAAAGGATATTTACTTTGAAAGTAACGCTTTTCAAACCACCATTCGCAATATTTTCCCGCAACCTGTTGGAAACTGGTTCCTTTCAGCAGATGCCAGAGAGCGCCAGATAACAGGCGACACAACGCATGCGTAGCTACCATGACGTAGGAAGCCTGTATATACGTACGTGTAAAACATTAAAATATCATACATTATCATAAAAGAAACGACATCAGAGGATACTGCAAGCGCAACGGATTTTGTGAACCATACTAAAATGTGCACATTTAAAGTATTTTTTAAAAAAATCGAAATGTCATTATCTAATACTGTAAAAGCTGTTAATACAAATAATACCCAAGACTGGCGTGGTTTCTCGATCTGATTACGTGTATTTTGTCACTGTCTGCTATATAAAATGAAATAAGCTGCCTAATATTGCAGCAGTTGTAACACGCACCTAATAAACAAGACTGTTTTGGCGCAAATGGTAACTTTTATAAAACGACAGAATATAATCCACGAAGTACCAATATCATATGCCTATTAGGCCTACAACAAGCAAAAAGCTTTGTTAGGAAATAGTTTCACATTTAATTCATACGCACCAGTTTCTCAAGCACGAGATCGAAAGGCAGTATTACGAAATTTTTATATAAATTTGGAATCGTCTTATTCTTCCATAATTTGTGTGTTGTCCCCGTTTCTTCTCCTTCCTCGTTCTAACAATCAATCTTGTCATCAAGAATTCTATAGCTATTCCTACCATTGTCAGAATTTGTTCGCCGATTAACTTCACAAACTAGTTATCCCGCAATTATTCTCCGGTTAGGCGTTGTTACATATTCGTACAAGACGTTTTCCGCATTACTTCCAGAATAGAACTTAAGCGGCTGCTAGCCGGGCACTGTACAACTGATCTTACCAGTGTAACGATCTGCCCAAAAATTATGTCAAAATGTAATTTTCTTGAATACACCTAGAAGATAATACGTAATCTTTCTCACCTGTTATTCCTGTCAGTCGTTTATTTCCACTCTGGTAGTCTGAATCTACGGATTTCGCTAGTAATTATAACAACGCTGAACATTTGCAAACCCAATCAACCACATAATCAGACAGCGATTGGCGTTCATCCGTTCGGCTTTACTCCGCTCAGCTCTTATAGCCCCAAGTTTATTTCTAGATGCGATGAGGATTCTCCTGACAGACACATCACATACACTATGCACGCATTCAAAAATCAACGTATGATTCATTCAGAAATAAACAAAAATTTTCAAAAACCTACAGGGATGCGTTTCAAAATCATATGAATAATCGATAGACCAAAGTGCACTGGATGCTAGGCGCTCTGTGAAAAAAGATCTTTCCCCACAAGAATATGAATATGGCGCCCTCTTTTCCCG
Organism: Schistocerca americana; assembly: GCF_021461395.2. NCBI lineage: Eukaryota > Metazoa > Arthropoda > Insecta > Orthoptera > Acrididae > Schistocerca > Schistocerca americana. The sequence continues at coordinate 887,337,034 of NC_060130.1, read as the reverse complement.
GTAGTTTCTAGCTGCTTGATGCTACTGCTTGCACAGCCAACAGCCACATTCCTGTAGCCAGAAGCGGGAGAATCTACTACTCAAACGCTATTCAACTGTGAATGGGCATGAGCCCGCACGTAACTGCTAAAATGAATCTAATGTAAACAGTTGTGACTTCACGCAAATCGGAGGCAATTTGTTGTTATAAAGCATTGCATAGTCTTCCTAAAACCTTTGACACATTTTGCTGTTGGTAGACGCTTGCATGAGCACTGTCTGTCGTATATGGCGCATTTCCTTTGCGATTTAGGTTATTTTCGTTTTTTTCTTCTCGCTTATGTTTTATTGTTGAAGTATTATTCTGCAGTACTGGGATACAGTAATATACTTTGGTAGAGTATCGGTTCTTACCAGTCAAAATTATAAAAATTTAACTGAATACTAAAACAATGAAAAATTCCTGTAATTCTAAAAAATTCCGTGTTTTTCCTGGTTTTCTCCCGGATGAAAAAATTCCCGGATCTCTCGGTTGTCCTGGGTCGTATACACCCTGATGTATGGATACCAATAAAACATTAATGCCACATAACGGTAAAATTCAAAATTAGAAATGTTGTCCTTCAACAAACATTAGCTGATTAAGAACCCAGACCAATATTTTTTTTATTGAGAGACTGTAATGATTTATTAACTGGATTTCAAATGAGAAACTAGGTCACTGTTCACGTATTACAATACCGGGTAAAAAGTTAACAACTTTTAATGAGCATTAGCACATGATGGTGGCATTGAGTTGAAACAAGAAGGGAAATTAAAAATCGATAGTTGACACATCCAACATTATCAATAGTATTTTTTAAAACTATCGATGTATCGATTAACTGTAGATTGTTTTTGGCAGGTGTTTCAAATGTAAAATAGCTTTCTAAGAATTTCTATTGCTTAAAATACAACAATACAAAATATGCAAATTTTGTTTTATAAAATGTAAGGTATTTAAATTCTTGTCCTTTAGTCGGTTGTTTAAAATACAACAGTGAAACATATACGTAAGGCTTTTAAATTCTTCTCCTTCAGTCTGTTGCATTTTTAAGTCATTGTTTATCATGCCTTGGAGAAAACCCTTTCTGCATGAACTGAACTCGCTGGAGACCACAAAAATTTAATGGTCATTACACACAACATACTATTAGATTTTGCACAATATTCTAATACACAAACATGCTTGTCTGCTACAGGTTTTTCAAAATACTGATATGTCAATCATGGAATTACTGACTGGTGTAACGACATCGATGTTATGCTGTTGTTAATTTGGCAAAAAAGAAGCAGATCATCAAATTCCAAACTGTTAGATGTATCAGTAGACGTATAAGCTCTGCTCATTAATGCTTCTGTTTCAGGTATAGCTCTTGTAGTTGATGCGATGATAGCAGCATACTCTTTCTGAAGTACTTGTGCAGCATTCTCCACCTCTTGAAATGCCCTAAAACCTAGGATCTAATAATGTAACAAGCATACAAACAGTCAATGTGTTAAATGGTTTAACTCTTTCACTGACTGCTTTAATTAAGGAATCCAGAACACTTTGTCCTTCATTGGTTGTTAAGGTGCTTTACAAGTCTGAAAACTTTGCAGCAATACCTCCTAAAGAGGTATAATTAAGGAAGTAGTGATGTATGACTCCCCTGAGAGTGTTGTTGTTGCTACTTCAAAAGGTTCAAGATGATCTATTATCTCTTGTATAGCTGAGTAAGTTTCTGCTGTGAGGGCAGGCAGTGCTTTTGAACTGTCATTGATCGCAATCTCAAGCTCATTTCGTCCTTCCAAAATTCTTTTGAGCATGTGGCATGAACTGTTCCATGGAGTCGGCACCTCTTAGTTCTTTTTTGTTTGCTGTTTTTTGAACATCGTGCAGTTTGTCTACGGCTAGTGCAGGGTTATGAAAGAAAGGCATAATAGCCTTTGTTTTCAATAACATTTTGGAAAATGTTTCTTCTTTGAAACAATCTTGTACTTTGGAGTTGATGCAGTGAGCAAAACAGGGTGAATGTTGGATCCTTAAGATTTAGGCAGGTTTTTGTAACTGCAGCATTATCTGTAACCACTGTTACTGTCTTGTCACGGATATTGTATTCTAGTAAGATATGATTGATGACCTAAAAAAAATGTAATGTTAAAGTAACCTGCCAGTATGTCAAAATTTTTCATAATATTATCAAAAAATTTCTTTTTTCAATGTCTCGCTATCTGAAAAATTACTTTCATATATAAAAGAATAATTCTCATAAAAATTGGGTTAATATGTTACTTGCCGATGTTATGTTGAGCTTCAGTGTCTTAGAAGCACGGGGAATACAGGGAGAGGGAGAGCGAGGCGAGAGGGGGAAGTGTTTACTGGTCTGCCATGCAATGCTGCTACCTTAGGTGTGCATGCTGCTGATGAACTGCAGCAGATATGGTATAAACTGCACATGCGAATAACAAAGACTGAAACTGCATTGAAGAGATCAAGAGTGGCTTCTTCACTCATTAAGTTTCTTCACAGTTGGGTTGACACTCAGTACAAAACAAGAGGGCCATCTCACTACTGCACTGCTACATCGCTGAGATCGGCAGCACTTGTGATCTTAGCGCAGTTGACACAAAGTGTGCAGCTTGTAGAAGTTTTGTTGGGTGTTTCGCCTTTCGTCAGGGAAGCCCATAGAGCTGTACAAAGAGCACTATACGGTATTATGGAAGGATAAGGAAAGATGTGGCGAGAGACAGCAGTGCTGGCACCTTTACCCACCTTACTAATGTATTCCTATAATACCCAGTTATTCAATGATTTGTTCCAATTGGCAGTGTCCATAAACAGAACACAAGTGACATGACGGCTTAAGATTTCTATTGACAAGAGGGGTCATGGGGAGGGATAAAACTGCCAAGAAATATCTTACAAGTTACCCCAACTTGACTTACACTGACATGTACTGATCACAAGAATGAAACAAAACTCAGCATGGCATTGACAAGTTAAAGAAAGGAACATTTTTTTAAATGTTAGTTACATGTACATAGATTCTGCACTATGGTGACCTCTAGTTTTTGTCACATTTAATATGGGTGAAACTAATTTTTTGTCTATAATAAAGTGGTAAGTCAATGGTTCAAATGGCTCGGAGCACTATGGGACTTAACATCTGATGTCATCAGTCCCGTAGAACTTAGAACTAAGGACATCGCACACATCAATACCCGAGGCAGGATTCGTACCTGCAGTTGCGCGGTTCCGGACTGAAGCGCCTAGAACCGCTCAGCCACAACGGCCGGCCAAGTCAATGGCAGTATGCCTTCATTTGTGTTGCTTTTCCATGAGTCCGTTGTAACACTAAAAAATTACATTTTGGAAGGGCTTTCTCTAAATAATTTTTTTACCTCTTCCTATAGTTTTGAGATCAATAAACATTGAAGTGTGGTTTTATCTGGCAACTCATATCTGCTGTCTAAGGCATAAACTTTTTTTTTTCCCCAAAACTTGTTGGAAGTTCTGTACGTCAGCATATCAATAGCTATCATTTAAGCATAAAGAGAACCAAGTTTTTTTAACTGGCATTGTAAACTGACTTGTGTTAAAATAATTTTTTGTAGAGCTTCTCAATTCTTTGGTTGCAATTTTTGCACTTGATCTAGCTCACAAGTTGATCCCTCACCCTTCAATTCTATTAATAATTTGTGATTCCTAGTTTTTCACCATGATTGTTTTTTAGTGGTCTGTTAAATTTAGTCCTACTCCTTGATCATGTTTATAATCTTTAATGTAGATGGTACATTTTACAAACTGACTATCCCTCACTTTATTGAAAAAATTCCACACAGATGATTGATTTTTATGGTTCATTTTCAAAACAATAACAAAAAACTCTATTTGCGCACCTCTTACATAAACAAAATAATATTGGAGGTGCAGAATTTCCTCAGCCAACAGAGACTATTGGTGGTGTGCGAAAAGTACTGATTGTTTCATGTCGGCACCATTCGGAACACTTCTTCGCTGCTGTGCTCTTTGTCTCACTCCAGCCAATGACAGTGATTATACAGTTATGGCATTATAGTTGTGTTATGAAGGATAATCCTGTTGTTGTGTGGCATTTAAATAACGAAATGAGGGATGAATAAGTGATTGTTGGCACACTGAGGTCACCTCTTACAATACCCCGCAGAGCTAGAAGCTTTAGAGGCAGAATTCTTCCTCGTGACACTCAAAAAATTATTAATAAGGTTGCAGAATGATGTAAACTTGAAAAAATGAAAAAAAAAATAAAAATAATGGTGAGCTTCAGAAATATCTACAGGATTTGGAGTTCTGCAAAAACATTCCTGAACATTCACAGTCAACTCTTGGCAAGAAGGGATTAGTTGTCTCACATCCACTGAAACGTTCACATTTTGCCCGAATTACTTATGAAAATCTACTGCAATGCTTTGAAAGCAGATAGCATGTAGATACAGCTGTATATTTTAATGATTATGTCTAGCCACCATAAGACATTAACACGTACAACTGAAAACACTTGTAAGTACAATGAGGACTCAGAAACAGAAGAGGACTGTAGCAGGTGTGTTTAATTACTAATAACAATAATTGTATTTATTTTAAAATACATTATACAATACAATCAGAAACACTTAACAAATCTTTAAAATGTCAATTTTTTCTCTACTAGCTGTGTTGTATTACAACAGCCTTATTTACATTTGTATTCCTTGCTACAAGTAAGCAAGCTCACTACTTTGAAGATGAAAGTCAGTATAATGCATCAGTATGAGATGAGCACAACCGTCAGTTGTCATCATTGAAAGAAAAACAAGAAAACTCCCTCTTTCACAACCCCTCCCCAACAGCGACCAATCTATTAACAACATAGTTTATAAACAACTTAGACTGGCGAAGGTGCCACCATATTGGTTGTTGATTAAATACCTCCATGCAATCTACTTTCCATCAGCACTCCAAATGCCATGGAGGTAATACGAACTGACAATTTGTCAGGCGCCAATTCAAAAAAAATTACATTATAAATGATAGGACTATCGATAGTGCAGACACTATCGATTAATTAATAGTTTTTTGATGTTTTAAGTAACACTAATCCAGAATGAAATGTCTAACAAAGCAAACAAATCATATTAAAATGACTTTAATTGTTATTGTGGGAATAAATTAAAGCAACAAGACCTGTCATGGAGATAGTAGTACCAACAGATGTCACTAGATTGCAGGGAGAGCAGAAGTTTGAGAATGGAACTTAATTGTAGTTGCGATCTTTTATTTGTGTATTGGTTGGTGGTGTCAAATATGACCTGCATACTACAAGATATTGCAGTCTGTTTTTCGCAGTTGCTCAGGTTCAGCATTACTGAAAGTTTGGAAAGGGAACAGTGACACCAGCTTGGCTGGGAGCTAGGATGATTGTGGGGAGGGGAGTGGCAAGTGAGTAGCTAAGTTCATTGTGTTGCTGGCCATAGGATCTATATCATGTACTGTAGCTTTTTGTGAACACTTACTGCATTTAAACTGCAATTTGCCTGAGTCCATTTGCAGTTGGAATCAAACTGTCTTTAGAAATGGACAAATACTCAAGAATAGTATTCATTTCTACAGGAAATGGTAAAATTCTAGACAGGGGCCAGTGGCATACTTACGTATTTCTTACTGCAATGGTGTCAACACATGCCGTGACGTATAACTGTTATGAAAGGTGGTGTGTCAGTTGGTTCTACACAACCAACAGAGAGCGGTGGACAGGTGATACGTTTGGAAGCGAGAGTCATTGTAACATTATCACATCAGCATAGAAGCGAAATCAGATATATAGTCAGAAAAAAAAGCTGTGTTCAGGTCCCACCATAACAATTACCTGAGAAATAGCAACATATCTGGAACAAACAGCAAAATATTTGTGACAATGAAGATATAAATTAACAGCTGTGCTATTAGGGTGGTGGTGGTGGTGGTTATTACAAATAGTGATGCCACAGAGTACAGCACTAGTAGAAAAGAAAATGGTCTGAAGATTTTCTTTTTGAAACTTCCTGGCAGATTAAAACTGTGTGCCGGACCGAGACTCAAACTCGGGACCTTTGCCTTTCGCAGGCAACTGCTCTACCAACTGAGCTACCCAAGCATGACTCACGCCCCATCCTCACAGCTTTACTTCTGCCAGTACCTCATCTCCTACCTTCCAAACTTTACAGAAGCTCTCAGTTGGTAGAGCACTTGCCCGTGAAAGGCAAAGGTCCCAAGTTCGAGTCTCGGCCCAGCACACAGTTTTAATCTGCCAGGAAGTTTCATATCAGTGCACACACACTCTGCTGTAGAGTGAAAATTTCATTCTAGAAACATCCCCCAGGCTATGGCTAAGCCATGTCTCTGCAATATCCTTTCTTTCAGGAGTGCTAGTTCTGTAAGGTTCGCAGGAGAGCTTCTGTAAAGTTTGGAAGGTAGGAGACGAGGCACTGGCAGAAGTAAAGCTGTGAGTCGTGCTTGGGTAGCTCGGTTGGTAGAGCAGTTGCCCACGAAAGGCAAAGGTCCCGAGTTCGAGTCTCGGTCTGGCACACAGTTTTAATCTGCCAGGAAGTTTCATATCAGCGCACACTCCGCTGTAGAGTGAAAATTTCATTCTAGAAACATTTCTTTTTGTTTATTTTATTCCTCCTGGTATAATCAATAAATGGCACAAGTTTAGAATAGGTATAATGTTAACTTTTTAGCACATACTCTGTCAATAAAACAGTTTGTAATTTTGATTAGTCAGAATATGTGAAAAATAAATTTTTCTCAAGGAGCCTCTTTTTTTTAAAAAGAAAAAAAAGGTGTGGGGTCATCTTACATTCATGGTTGTCTTATACTTGGCTAAGTACAGTAATATAGAATGTTGAAGGAATAGATGTTCTAGTCTTTAGCACCAGTCTCCATCACCAGTGAAACACACCAGGAAAAATGTACTTTACAAACTCGAACTTATGCCGTAGTCATCAAACAACTATCCAGAATCCACCCAGTGCAGGTACAACTAACTCCTATACCAAGTACAATGCCTTGCTCAGAAACAGACATTTGGTGTTTCCACTGTGGACACCCTGGACATGTTGTACAGTACTTCAGACAAAGAAGGTGAGTTTTCGACAACTAGTACACTGCCACATGCCAAACATCAGAACAGTTCTATAAATGCCAGTCAGCTGCAGACAATTAGAGTCGACCTGTGGGATGGAATTCATCGCCATATCCTAGATGAGGTCACTCCCCAAAATGCCATAGCTATTCCCCATGATCCTACAAAGGTACCAACCACTCACCTAGTGGCCAAATTCAGGAAACCTATGGGAGGCAACCACCCATGGAGGTGAGGCTACTCCATATGAAAATCCACCACGGGTGAAAGTCATGTGGCTGTCATCAGGGAACCTCACTGACATCATCAACGGCTACCCTGCCTCGAGACTAGTTATCTCTGGGCTTTCTTTTCCAGTTTCGGATACTTATCATCACCAAGTAAAGGAGACTACTTTACATGATAATAATTCTGTTTGCTGAAAGTCACAAATGGGAAATAAGTCCAGCCGATAGGAAAATATATTAAATCAATGACATAACACAGCCCTTCACATTTGTCATTTTATCAGAATGTAGTCATAATGTCATTCTCAGATGTGACATCTTCAAGCATCACAAACAACTGAGATTGCTCTGGGTGACTGGCGTTGAAGGTAATGTTATTCCGCCATCAGCAATGAGATGAGTTCACTCAAGCTCACAAAAAGAAATCTATACGCCCCCAGTGATCATAAGTACTGTAGGTGGTCAAGGAGAACTTAGGATCACTAATTGTCACAAGCAGCCACAACTCATCCCTAAAGATATACGCATAGGAACAGCCAAACTAGCCAAAGGAGGGCAGCTTAATGCCATCAGCAAAGACTCTTACTCCCCTACTTCTATGAACACTGCAGGGGAGGGAGCTGCTATCGAACTTCCAATAGGATCTGATCTGACCGAGGAACAACGTTGGTGAATGATTGACACAGAATGGCTGTTTTTGCATGCTTTCAAATCCTGAATGGAGAAAAGACAGGCCAAGCGGCCTGTCAAAAAACATGCTATCAATCATGGGTATCATCTACCAATAAACCAGCACTCATGTACAGTGTAACTGACTGAACAGCAGGTAATCCAAGAAGTAGAGAAGATTCTGCAAGACAACATTACTAAACTTTCAGAATATCCTTGGTCCCTGTGAAGAAGCAGGATGGCATCATAGCCACTTTTGCATCTATCACCCAATAGCTGAATCCAAAGACATCAACTAACATTAACAGTTTTTCTCAGTAACAAACAAAAATATTTAGAAACACAATAATGTTTTAATATGTGCTTAATTCTAACTGATGTTGGCAAATTCGGCTGTGAACTAAATACACCTGGCTGCTTACTTCAGGGCTGTGGGGATGTGAGGGGGAAAATGTTTTTTTTGTTTGTATTCCAGTGCTGACAACTAAAGAACGTTTAAGTGTCATATCGATCTGCTGCTATCCACGGAGTAAATATTTGTAGCAATAAAAATGAAATGAAATGAAATTAAGGATTTTCTAGATTAAGCTGTTGTAATACAATGCAATAATAATTCAGAATACACAAATACTATATACAGAACCTTCCAGAAATGATAAACTGGCGACCCGCAGCATGCAAGCAGCAATGTTAACTACTAAGCCACACTGCACACACTTTTTATGGCAATATGAATTTGATATTACTTCAATAAAACAATTAACAGGTGTGGCCCTAAAAGATGCAATGTTCTCAGTCTCTTGTATAATACATTAATAATTAGGGCAGTTTGCCAGACAGAGCAAGGTCTGACAACATAATATTTTAATCTAAGCTTGGATTTCAAAAGGGCTGCTCTACTGAGGCATCTGTTTATACTTCCACTGAGCACATAATAAAATTACTGAACATGTTGGGACAGTGGTAAGTCCGTGTGCTCTCATTTGGGAGATTGGCATTTCAGATCTGTATCCCGTTATCCAGATTTTGGTTTTCTGTGATTTCTCTAACATGTTGACTGCCACGAGGCCACTGGAAACTATAGCAGCATCACAGCTGATGCCATATGCCTGCTGGCCTGATGGCAAAACATCTATCACTACACATGTGGCGGTCAACTTGTTACAACACTTTTGGCAAACACCTGTTGGTTCGTTTGAAAGGGACACAGCTAATTAATTTCCTTCCTCGATCTGAGCTTGTGCTCTGTCTCTGATGACCTCATTAGCAATGGGTTAAATCCAATCTTCCTTCCTTTCTTCATAATAAAATTTTTAAATGATGAAATAACACCAGTTGGGATCTTCAACAAATCCGAGACATTGGATTGCATCAATGATAAATTCTATCAGACAAATTAAGTTTGTATGGGATACACGAGTTGGCATGTGCTTTATTAAGTTCCTATTTACGAAACAGCATGCGGAAAGCTGCACTAAGATGTTAGTCTTACAAATTGGGCCGCCACTTCATCCGAGTCTGGAAAATTGTAATGGGTGTTGGTCGCATTACATTTCTTGCTCTTTGTCAATGATTTACTATTTTATTGAAATCTAGAACCGTAATTAGTCATTTTTGCAGATGATATAAGCATTGTTGTCAAGCCGAGCACAGAAGCACAAAGAGGGAAAAGAGTAAATGATTATTTCATTAGTTATTTATGGGGTTTTCAGAAATGGATTAGCTATAAACCTTTTTTGTTAAAAAAAAAGCAATAAATAAACAGCATAGAAAGTTCCAAGTTCTTGTGTGTGGATATTGATAAAAACAAACTTTGAACTGTACAGTAGACTTACTAATACAGTGTGTGTCAGTTACTTTTGACACAAGAATATCGATTACTTTGAATGTAGAAATAAATAAATTAACGTATTTTTGTTCACTGATGTCCTACACAACAATACACTGGGTTAACTCCTCAGTTAGGTGAAAAGTATTCATTATGCAAAAGAAAGTAAATAAGATGCACTTATGGCAGCGAATTTTCCAATCCTGGAGCTCGCTTTTTGTTGTGGTGTTCAGCTTCTTCAGTGATTCTGTTTTTATCTCATCAGTGGGGACAAAACGACGTCCTTTCACAGAGGGCCATGTCCGGTGAATATAGTGGCTGAGGCAACATAACAGTTTTTTTTTTTTTTTTATTTTATTTATTTATTTTTTTTTTTTTTTTTTTAGGTGTGGGTAGGAGCATTATCGTGATGCAATTTTCATGAGTGGTTTTGCCATAGTTCTGGTCTTTTCTTCAGATTGCTTCATACAAATGGTCCATAACTTCTAGATAGTATTCCTTATTGACCATACGACTGCAAGGCAGGAACTCATTATGCACTACCCCATTGCAATAGAAGAAAACAGTGGGAAGAACCTTCACATGTGATGGAACTTATCAATTTTTTTTTTGTCTTGTCACATCAAATAGTTTCCATAGGGACAGTTGGACCTCTGTTTCAATGCCATATGTGTATGCCCATGTTTCGTCACCTGTTACAACCTTTTCCAGAAGTTCTGCATCATTGTCAGCTTCATTGAGCAATTCCTGAGCAATGTCTACATGAAGTCGTTTCTGGTCAAAATTCAACAATTTTGGAACAAACTCAATGCTGCTACGCATTTCATGCACAAAACATCTCAAAAAATTGATGGCACGAGCCCAAGGATATGCTGCCATCACCAGCAACCTCTCTGATGGTGATTTGACTATTTTCCAGAACCATTTTCTTTACTTCTTCCAAATTTTCTTCAGCAATTATTGTGCTACAGTGTCCAGGGTGGTCATCATCTTCATCTTTCTGACCCTCTTTGAAATGCTTACACCACTTGTAAACCCTTGTCTTACTCATAGTAGATTCATCAAAAGCCACAGTCAACATTTTGAACGCGGTGCTGCACTTTACTCCATTTCTCGAGCAAAATTTAATGCAAGTTCTTTTATCCATCTCTTTTGAAAGTAAACATTCATTGAGCATTCGCAAACACCCACAGAACCTTTTTGACCGTCAACAATAAGCTAAATAGTCAAAACAGCTGAAAATGCAAACATACATCAGGAACATAATTCTGAAAATCGGATGTATAAAGCCCACAAAATCAAAAAATTGCCATTACTTTTTTAATCACAGCTCATATGTATGTGTGTCTGTATAGGTAATAATGAAAGCTGGAGAACTGGCAATAGCTATAAGTTGAGATTTCCATCATAGTTGGCTATCCAAAGAGTTCAGACCATGAACTGCTGCACGTATTGGGTCTACGAGGTCTTTCCCTGTACCCATGAGTTTTCTTTTCAAGCATTCATGTAAAATGTGCTTCAGTATTTGTTCAGCAATCACACAGGTCATCATTGGTAATTCCCCATGTGTGTCATGTTGCTTTGGTCATGGTGTAGTAAGTTCTGATACAGTTGAGGGAACTCCATATTTATTTTGGTTGGTTTGCTCCCTGAGGTTGGCTGGTCAGATCTGGTTTACCTAACTTCTTATGACCATGGAAGGACATCCACTGATTTCTCAATTCGTCTCTTGGATTATAGCTTTCTGAGGCAAATCGGACATTGTTTACTCAGACTGATCCTCTAGATTTTAGTCTGGTGCACTGTAAGTTATTCAATGGTTCATGAACTGGTAAAGCTCTGGATGTTTTTAGTTTCATCCATTGTCATCGGGGATTACGAGGAACAATATTGGTGAGTAACGGATTACGAGGAACAATATTGGTGAGTAACGGATTACGAGGGACAATACTGGTGAGTATTGACAGCCTTGGAATGCGTTTGGATTTGAGAGTTCCTGTCGTGATGCACATTTAGATGGATATATATTTTGTTGACATTGCTACTTTTACTCTAAACAGGAGAACAGGATACACAAGTGCTTGGGTTGTAGTTCTTATGGTGTTTGCATTAGATCCACAGCCAGCACCTGTCAGTGTCCTTAACATATTATTTCTTGATTTTAGCTTCCATTCTGTTACTGCTAGGTGTTTTGTAAATGTCAGGGATCTGTCTAGACCATCATCACTCAGTTACTGCTACTATTGGTGTAAACAATGAACTAACCAACCTAATAGTCTGCAAACCATCTCCTTTCTTAATTGTAGTATTGACCGAGGTGTGTAAAATCATAAGAGGAGCTATAATAATCTGTTCTTGAAATTTTGCAGTTCTTGACAAATGAGGCTGGTTAGTGGCCTGCAGCCATACTTGCTCTTCTCATATGGTTCTCTGTGTGGCATTTCATGGATGATTTTGTTCACATGTCCAAAAGATTGGACAGCACTTACACATAATGAAGGTGAGGAAACCAACTGATCACTTCAGTCCAGATGCACACCATGATTGAACTCTTATGGGAATTGGTGAAATGCTGTGTGTAATGAGGATAATGGGCAAAGGGCACCACATATGTAGTGTAAGATAAGTTGAGAATTTGGGTTTGACAGGTGGTGTGCTAGAGTAGTCTGCGCAGCTGCAATGACCACTGTGTCCGTATGGTGCAGTGGTCAGTGCATCTGTCTAGTAAGCAGGAGACCCGGGTTCAAATCCCAATTCGGCACAAATTTTCAATTTTCCCCATTGATTTAAATCAACACCCACTAGCAGCTAATGTCAGTAATTAATTTGTGTTTTAAAAACTGATAATTCTGTAAGGCCACGTACCAAAATAATTACGAGGGATAATCATAAATTTTTAATTATAACATCAATAAATCTTTATTTTCTTTGTTTGCATGCACATTTGCCGTCCTATCACACATTGAAATCCCTGCACCATAGCATGCAACTAGAGGGGCCAAAATGAAAAGACTCAACCCGTCGATAAAGTGAAGTATCATGTGATAATTCATTTTCTACAACTGAAAGGGAGAAAACACTGCAGCAATCCATGCTGCGTTGGTGGAAGTGTAATACAACTATGCACCACACTAGACACTGAATGCTGAAGAATTAAATGGCAAACAATATCTCTGTGACTAACCGGATATCACAAGAGAAGTGGAGCCCTCGGCACTAGAAGATCACAATCGAAGTAATGGCGCAAAAACATGTGACAATCAGTTTTAAGCATCTTGCATAACATTTCAAATGTGACAAAGATCACTGCGCACTGGTTTACACGACTTTCACATCCATTCAAAAAGGCTGTGGGACCAAGGCAGCAGCATAAACATTTAGCTGTCATATACCAATCAAGATGTGTTGACGCTACCTAATCACCATCTATGACTGCTGGGTGTATCACTATGACTCCAAGACAAAGAATTAACAGAGCAATGCAAATGAGTGGATTCACCACCGCCAAAAACTATGAAGACTCAGGCATCATTGGGCAAGGTGATATTGAGTGTTATCTGTCAATGCCATTGTGTAGTACAAATTACCCCAGGATAATAATACTGAAATATTGTGACGAGGTTACAGGAGCCTCTCAAAATGAAGCATTGCAGGAACCTGTCTGAAAAGGGGTTTTTGCTCAATCTGAACAGGAAACAGTCAGAGATGCTACATCTCTGGGGTATCAAATTTTGCCTCACATCCCTATTCTCCCGACATGGCACCACCCTCATAATGAGGCTTTGGCAAGATACTCATGTGGAAAATGGAATGGTGCAGTAAATGCAGCAGACCTCATACTAGGATCAATACGGTAACAAAGAGGCAGCCATCGATAACATGTGAGATACGAGAATAAATACAGAACCATAAACTGGGGTGAATAGGGACACTTTTGTGTTTCTTTTGTTATTCCTGAACAATAAATTACTTCTGTACTGAAGGTAACATTTTTATATTCTGTAATATTGCTCATGCTATCCATGCCATATAAAGAAAATCTATTCTCCTTTTTCCTCTACAAATATATATTTCTTTTGTTTGTGTCCCTAGTCCTGTGTGAAAAGGGACAGGCATTTGTTTATTATTGTGTTCCCTATCCAAATGTCTTGTGGGGTCTATAGGGACATAATTTTCTTTAAGACTTGATGATATTATATAAGTATGGTAGTACAAATGAACTTTTGTTTATTTTAAATTGATAACTATAATTTTTACAATACAATTTACTATTATACAAATCAGGGGTAACATAAAATTAGAAAACTGATTAATGAAACAAATCAGTCATTACAGAAATGAGTTTGGCTCGAAGGTGTAACAGTTGTTCTTCAAAATGCCAAAATATTAGCTTTTAAGAAAACACAATTATCGGGCACATCAGGAAACACAAAAACATCTGAGCACTTGTTTGACAGGTAAAGAAATATTCAACTGTATTTTCCATTTTCCTTATCAATTTGAAGAACCTTTCCAATGAACACCTTCAGGCACCCATCATAAGAAAACTTCATCTTAACCCAGTCTCCTTCCTTTAAAGTGTTTATCTCATCATCTGCAGTGGCTGCAGCATCATTTTGTGTGTCTTCTACAGAAGAATCTAGACCAATTGGAATAGTTTCTTCATCATTAGATAATTGTTCTGGATCATCTACACTGGTTTTCTGGAAGTCTGCTAGAGTAACACTGTGACCAGTTGGGGCATTCAGTCTCTCTTTCCAACATCTTGTCTGCTCTGTTTCATCATTCTTGTAGAGCATTACTTTCAAGAATTCTATCAGATTGACTGTTGCAGAGGCTGGGGCAGCAGTTCATGTTTCTTCATGTTCAATTGGCAAGTTGTCAAGTACTTTCTTCCAGTTAAGAGGAAATATAACTGCCTTTCGAAAACCACTTTGGATATTATCTTTCAACATTTCTTCCATTAAATTTAATGTTTCCTTCGTATGAGAAGGAATATACTTTTTCCAGAATGAGATTTTCACTCTGCAGCGGAGTGTGCGCTGATATGAAACTTCCTGGCAGATTAAAACTGTGTGCCCGACCGAGACTCGAACTCGGGACCTTTGCCTTTCGCGGGCAAGTGCTCTACCATCTGAGCTACCGAAGCACGACTCACGCCCGGTACTCACAGCTTTACTTCTGCCAGTATCTCGTCTCCTACCTTCCAAACTTTACAGAAGCTCTCCTGCGAACCTTGCAGAACTAGCACTCCTGAAAGAAAGGATATAGCGGAGACATGGCTTAGCCACAGCCTGGGGGATGTTTCCAGAATGAGATTTTCACTCTGCTAGTTCTGCAAGGTTCGCAGGAGAGCTTCTGTAAAGTTTGGAAGGTAGGAGACGAGATACTGGCAGAAGTAAAGCTGTGAGTACCGGGCGTGAGTCATGCTTCGGTAGCTCAGATGGTAGAGCACTTGCCCGCGAAAGGCAAAGGTCCCGAGTTCGAGTCTCGGTCGGGCACACAGTTTTAATCTGCCAGGGAGTTTCATATCAGCGCACACTCCGCTGCAGATTGAAAATCTCATTCTGGAAACATCCCCCAAGCTGTGGCTAAGCCATGTCTCTGCTATATCCTTTCTTTCAGGAGTGCTAGTTCTGCAAGGTTCGCAGGAAAGCTTCTGTAAAGTTTGGAAGGTAGGAGACGAGATACTGGCAGAAGTAAAGCTGTGAGTACCGGGCGTGAGTCATGCTTCGGTAGCTCAGATGGTAGAGCATTTGCCCGCGAAAGGCAAAGGTCCCGAGTTCCAGTCTCGGTCGGGCACACAGTTTTAATCTGCCAGGAAGTTTCAATATACTTTTTATCAAATGCTCTGCTTTTGACATTTGCTTTGGATTTGCTATTCTCAAGAATTTTTCTCCAGCTTATCCCGAGTGGTCGGAATAGGGCAACATCTAATGGCTGTGTCAAATCCGTCAAATTTTCAGGAAGGAATACAAACAAGATGTTATTTTCCTCACACAGCCTGACAACTGTTGGAGATAAGTGAGAACTTAAATTGTCACCTATCACAAGCTTCCTTCTTTCAAATCGACGATAGTATTATAACTCTCTGTAACCATCCATCCATCCAGCTCTACTTACTGTGGTTGTAGAAGGCAACTGTCCACAAGTCATACATATATGCTGATTTGTAGATTACATTGGGGGAGGGGGGGGGGGGGGGGTAGCAGCATCCCAGAAGCACATGCTGCAAACATGAAAGATACACTCAACTTGCTTATCACCCTCTCTGGGTATTTGCACCCTCTTTTAAAAATAAGTTTGTGTCAGCCTGGGTCATCAGAGAGTGCAGACGTGTCATAGTTTATAATCAGATGTGATGGTACAGGCTCATTTTGTTATTATGGCATGAGCTGAGAGAATTCAGCATTGTGTCTAGTCAGGAAGTCAAGTGCCCACTCATTCCTAGACATGTTGTCTTTAAATTTAGTTACATTCTTGCCTTCTCTGTCCAAGTGATATTTTATGAAGCAACCCAAGTCAAAGGCACTTAAAAGATAGCCCTAACCTGCACAAATTAAAAGTCGTTCACCACGTTCTTGTTCAAGATGATCTGGAAGACAAGTCTGACCACCTTTCTTTTGGAACTCAATATTTCCAGGAGGTGTCTCTCTTACTTGCTTCATATAACAATTTAGGGCTGGCTTAGAAATTTCAATTTTTTTTCTGCTTCCCTTGTGGACATTTCTGGAGTAACTGCCTGCATTATCATCTTCTCATCAACAGGACGATGTACATTCGATCGAGGGTCACTTTTGTGTGTCCTAGACATTGTGAATCATGGGAAAGAGGTTAACACTGAGGTTAGGTTTTAAAAATAAAGTTTGTCTGTCATTTTAATTACATATGTTTAAGCTAAATATGTTACCAGAACTACTTTTGGTATTTTTCGTATTGTCCCTACTCACCCCAATAGAACTATACAAATGCTACTTAAAAACAAATTAAATGGTTGCTTTCAGAATGAAGATAAGTAAACATTTATTATGTATAAATACTCACCAAATTCATTGAACTGAGAGTCTAACTGCAACAACACGTCAATACAGTCAGCACATAGCATCAAACAACATTTTAAAATGTATAAAAATTTTATGCACATTACCAGCAGATTAAAATGTCTACCAACATGATAAAAAATAAAAACACAATTTTGGTGTCAAAACATCTTGTAGATAACAGAATGGCCATCTTAATTGCACTGGTCCCAACACATAAACAAGAACACAAGTCTGAGGTTTCATTTGATTAAATTTTTCCAGTTTGTGTCCCTATTCACTCCAGTTTACAGAAACAACACAAATGTTGAAAGTGAAAACACAGAGATGAAATTAACTATAAATGTATAAATGATAAAGAAGAATGCAGAATGATGCAGATGCTGCACATACACTAAAAAAATAAAAAAAGTATTTTATAGTGCTGAGTAGTGCAGCGACCAGTGATGAAAGAGGTAAGTGGGTAATGGAAACAGAAACTGAAGCAGGAAGATAGACAGATTACATGAAGATACTTTATAGCTGCTCAGAAGAAATGAGGCCTTATCAAAATAAGGATACAGGTCAAGAAGATGATAGAAGAGATTCAATCCTTATATCTGAAATTCAAGAAGCTTTGCACGACAGCACAGGTACAGCCATGGGACGTATAAAGTTTTCGATGTTGGAAGAACTTTGTGAGAGGTTCAGATCTAGTTCTGTTGGACGATGATATCAATCTCCACTTGAGAAACAATATAATCAAGTTGCGGCTACTAGTATATAATCAATTGTTTTTGCCAAGGCTTATCTATGCACTGAAACATGCCTGATACAAATCAGGATATTTAAAAGGATCACCTGTAACAGTTTGAAATCCTGCTGAATTTTCTTTTATATTGTGTTCTCAGTCAGGTATATTATGAGAAAAAAAAGTTCATTCATTTTTGTCCATGGTGTAAAAATATTAAGTTTTAAGCAATTATTTACAGATTATAATTATTGTAAGGATTTTGTACAGTAATAATGAATTACTTATTGTTTTCAATTAAGAAAATATATATATTTAAAAAAGAGGAGGAGGAGGAGGAAGGGAGGGAGAGGGGGGAGGAGAGAGAGAGAGAGAGAGAGAGAGAGAGAGAGAGAGAGAGAGAGAGAGAGAGAGATGAATGCAACACGTAAAAAACAATAAAATAAAAATAAGTAACATAAATAATTAGAACAATAATGAATATTTAGTTATTTTAATTGGTTATGTTGAAAATACTCCATCAGCACACTGTGTACAGTTTATTTTACAAAAATGGTATTTCAGAAACCAACTTTATTACGCATGGATATATGAGGCTTGAAAACTGCTTTAATTTATGTTTTAATAAAAGTTTTCATTTTTCAAAATTAGTTAATGGTGGTGGGGTATTTTGCAAAATTTCAAATTATTACAAAAGCTGATTATACAGTTTTCAAGACTTTTATTTACATATCAACTTTTACATGAAAAACATTTTTTATTTATCATTATTTTGGAGATATACCCTCTAAACTTAATATACCAAATGACCTTTCGGGGTGTGTTTTACCCCTTTAAAGTGAAATTGGGGGAAAAAAAAGAAAAAGAAAAACACATTGCATTATTTTCCCCCCCTGTGCACACCTGTCAAGTTTCATCAAGATCATTTATTTACACTTGGGAATGTTCCCTTGTGAGTCAAAAGAAATGAGTAAACTATCAAATACATAAGACTATCTTTATTTAACCAAAAATTCTATCATTTACATAAGCAACAAATATTTCAAATTTTTCGCTAGGTCTACTATCTCTGCTAATTCACATACATGATAACATTTTGACTGAATCTACTGATCATTAAATAAATGTATTTCCACAAACATTTAAAAACATACATCACATTCATCTGTACAAAACAAACATTATTTGTAAAACAGGAAACCACTAACATCAGCAACAAATGTTTCGAAGTTTTCCCTGAACTTCTTTTTTTCTTGACGGTCCATGTTCAGTGAAGCACTTTGGGTCAGCTTTTCGAAAGCAATTCTTAATCTGTCAGCACTTCCTTCATCTGCCTGGGAATTCAATGCTTTCTGAACAACAACTTGATATTCATCCTAAAAATGATGAATTGTATTGTATTACCACAAATACTTGAAAAATACAGTTATAGTACCAGGTAAGAAAAACAAGAATGGGAAATCCTGGGTTGGATCTAGACAATAATATACCTGAGGCACTGAGTGGGGAGTAGTCACGTAAAGTAGTAGTGATTTTTGCTCAGCTCTGAAATCTGAAATGAATGAAGGAAGGAAATGGATTGTGGTTGAGGATACAAAGGGACAAGAAGAGGATACAAACATAAGAGCAGCAACAGTTACTATAGATGCAAACGGGGAAAAGGCCAGGGAGGAAATGGAGACCTAACAGAGGGAGACTGTTAACAAACATGGTTGAAGGTATGCATCATTTTATGCAAGTATGGCAATCAACTGTCTACTTGTAAGATTTTTGTCACGAATGTGTAGCAAAGAACTAGCCTGACCACCCAACAGTTTCAGGGTTTGCTTCTCAGCAAAGTTTGATCAATTTCATCAGATGCTCAATAAACTGAACTTCAAACCCTTTGGTCCCACGACCTCCAGGCATCAATCTCCACTACTCACTTTAATCCACCATGTTCACCTTCCAATGCCTCCCCCCCCCCCCCCCGCCCCCCCCAAAAAAAAAACAGCTTCAGTTCTACTACAGTTCTCAATGTCTCATATGTTGCTTACAATTTTAATTTTGGAGTACACATATCATTATCATTCTTTGACCCTTTCTTGATTCTTTGACCGCTTCTACATTGATTTTTAAGCAATTTCATCTCTGTTCTGTCCCTTTCGTCTTCATACTGCAAACAACCTACCATATTTACTCGAATCTAAGCTGCACCTGAAAAATGAGACTCGAAATCAAGGGAAAAAAAAATTTCCCGAATCTAAGCCACACCTGAAATTTGAGACTCGAAATTCAAGGAGAGAGAAAAGTTTTAGACTGAACCTCCAAATCAAAACAAAGTTGGTTCATTGTAACATGAGACACAATTTAGGTCGAATGGATGAAGATACAGCTACAGTATTTTGGATCGAGTCGTAAGCATAACAGTTAAGCTTTACCAAGTAGCCATTGCTATGTGTCAGGCGCTCTGCATGTATTTGTACAGGTACCCTTCATTTTTCACCTGCTTCATCTGGTTTAAATCGATTGCTTATTTTGCTTTGATCTGATAAATGCAGCTCTCGTTTTATAGGTGTTTACGTCACTCTAAGCTGAAACTGCATTACTGTAATGTGTCACGCATTGTTTGTCACATTCTGATAATGAGTGTTTACGACCTGTAGCCGCCCGCGGCATGGCTTGCTCTTGTGTGCGCTACCGCGGCTTACAAAAAAAAAGAGAGAGGAATTGTCTCATAGGCGAAACAATGGCTAGAGACTATATTTGTTGTTACTTAAACTGCTGCTTTATTTGATAATGATCAACAAGAACCAAGTAATAGACTGTGTATGATAGATGTTCTGAACGAGAGTTTAACGAAAATTTCTCTCTGTTTGAAAATCTTTGCAGACGCCTCTTTAGTACATTACATTCTGCACAGAAATTAGAGTCGTCTTAGATTTAAAAATCTAGTCAGTTGCCGTGCTTCATTTCTGATTGTATCACTATTCAGCATAAAAATAATATGAATATAAACATGACATGATAAGCATATTCTTCCGCGTTTGCTGTTGTCTCACCCTAGTTTCGTAGTTTATTAGGCAGACCGGATTTAAATGAGATAGCAGCAAACACAAAAGAATACATGGCATAATGTTTACATTCTTCTGCCTTTTCTTTTAATTTATTTACTGATGCAGAGGTTTTGGCACCAGTATTTATCTTTGTGTCTGTAAAGCATGCCTGTGTAGCGCCACATATATTTGACGGCAGAAGTTAGTTGTGGCGGCACCTACCAACAATTTTCAGAACTTCCGATTACTTTGCACTCGATTCTAAGCCGCAGGCGGTTTTTTGGATTATAAAAACCGGGAAAAAAGTGCGGCTTAGATTCGAGTAAATACGGTACAGTTATACCTGCCTATACCTGTGAGAGCTGTCGCTGTCCATGTACTCATATCCTCCTATCCTGCTGTCAGCTATTCTCTCCATCCCCCTCTCAAGAAGGGTAGTCTTGAGCAGTTCTGACTATAAAGAACATATTTCATAAATACAATTGTATGCATCTCAAATACTCTTGTCCTGGCAGGAATTAAATGAATTTGGAAATCCTTGCTCCTATTTATATTATTCGTGCATTTTATTTTGCAAAAATAACATGATTTCTTTAGTTTCAACACACATCAAGGATGCTATTTTTGGCATAAAGTAAGTCAAACCAGCAGCCGTATCAGCCAAAACGAAGAATTCTAATCCTTTAGAAAAGCTTAGAAATTCTTTTCCCTCAAAAATGGAACTGATGAGGTCGGAAGACCACAACTGTGAATAACTGCTTTATTCACATTTAGTGATTTGCTGACTTTTTCATTCATCTGAAAGGCAAAAGGAATTACAATACACATTGAACTATATCCTAAGTCAGATCACTAGTCCCATCTATGTCCTTAATGTGAAAAAAGCATTAGTTAATGGAATCTAAATGCAGTAGAACGACCAAAGTAACTTAAGTGTTCTTATCTTTATTTTCAACCCTTCAAGCTGTTATTTTCCATATGTGCACTTAGCCTACTGGCAGTAGCTGATACGGCCAGCTGGTACAGGAATGCAGAACGTAGTGTTTTAGTGAAATTGCTCTAAGGTGGGAATTATTTGTAGAAAATTAATTAAATTTTCAGGAATTGTTAACAATACATCTTCATTTTAATTAAACATACATTTTCAGTGCAGTGTACCTCGAAACAAAGTCCTACACCACAATCCTTGCACCAGAACGATGTTTCCTTTCATTTTCCTGTAGCATACTGTGCCTCTCTTGTAGGATTTATCCTCTTGTCTGTGGGTGGGACCTTCTCAACGAAATGCCTTGCTGTGAGACATTTAGGCATAGCATTTGAAGGCCACCCACATTGAGGTGAAGCTACACTCTTCCTGCAAATTTCCAGCAGATCTGACATGAGAAGCAACCTGTAATTTACATGTGTTTCTTTCTTTGTCTTTTGACTGACTTTATAAATAATAAATGCATTATGCACTGCAATGTTCACCAGCTAACCAAATGTTTCCATATATTACTTTACACTTTTCCTCCTTTCCACGAAAAAAGGTGGTTGTTTCTGATCCTTTAGATCTACACAACCCATAAAAGAAAAGTATTCTTTAATGCCACTTTTGATTTCTGTACCAACTATATCATTACAGAATGCTAAAATAACGGCCATCCATTTTTCATCCATCACTTTCAGTACCATAACACCCTGTGAGTGATATGCTACCAGTTCACCTTTCTTGAATCTTGCATTTTTCAAGGTATCATGTATCTTCTTATTCAGTCAAAGTGTGTCAGTGACTTTCATACCTCTTTCCTTCAAAAAGTGACACAAATGCACGTTGTTTTATTAGTTGTCCACCCAGAGCATATGGCTTATGTTGAGAAGAGGCTCAACAAGTTTTACTACAGTCTGACTTGTTTTCAGAGTATCTGCAGAACGAAACTTCATTTCTGTCTCTGTGGGGCTTCCCGTATAAATAATAAATTGCTATAAATATCATGTTGATGATTCACAGATGTCATAGGACTTCATTCCAAATGGTGCTGCTTTTAGAGGTAGGTACGTTTTTCTTGCCAACCTTCTTTTCCATCACATAAAAGGTCCATCCGCAGAAATTTTACCCCATGTTGTATGAATTTTTAAAGGTTTCATCCAAATGCTGAATGACTGATCCCTACTTGAACAATCTTTTATTCCTCTCAAATGCGTGCAGTTCCTCATTGTTTACAGAATAAAGGAATCTACAAAGTAACTCAAATTTGTCTTGGTGCATATTCTGGTAAATAGTCGGCACATTCAGAAGTCAATGTTTGCTGAAATAAGATTTTATGGGTGATTTCTGACTATTTCCCATCAACGTATGCAGTGCAAAAAAACAAAGCTCATCTGCATCAACATGTACCCAGTTACAAAGCCTAGAATGTGATGTATAACAGCCTGTTTCTGAATAAAAACTGCAGCAAAACAGTTAGTTTCATTCAGGATTGTTTCTACAATTGACTCATCAAAATGCAGCTCGAATGCTTCAGCAGCAGAATTTACTTATTTCATTGGTCCACGTTTACCAACAAATGGTATTTTCAAAGGCACAGTAAGAGCTGTCAACTTCTTCTCACTTCCAGTCTTCTTCATGTCGCAGAACTTTTTCGATCTCATCCTCACTATCCACCGTTTCTTTTTCAGTTGTTTAGGCATTTGTTCCAGTCAGTCAGTATCAATGTCATCATCAATATCTAGATCACTTCCGTTGTTACTTATGCTAATTCATTCATTCATCAGCTCACTAAGAATCACAAGACTCTGCTATGATGTAATGCTGCATGAAGTATTTGGCTGTATCGTTTCGCGTTAGTGTCACTCAGACTGTAAGATTCAACAGTTGATTTCATCAGACATGCCCACTTTCTACGGAAGATCTTTAAGGTGAGTCTGCACAGATATGTCTACAGTGAGCTGACAAAGTAGTATTGCCCATCATTAGCCGTCAGCAGAGCAATACAGTTTTACCTGCGAGACTGCAACTGCTGAGTACACGGTCAGGATACTGCCAGTGTGGATTCTCACAGCATGCGAGTACATACTAAGGCTACAGGCTTGAGGGTTAATAAGGAAATATAATGAGCTCTGCACAACTTGAATGTGACTGATAAAGAAGATGCATACTGAAATTATTGCTCCTATCAGCTTAGAAACAGTGAAAGCCAAATTTTACATAAGTAGTTTTCTTTACAGATGTTTGCTTGCATTTCTGTTTCTTTGCAAACAGCATTCTCATTTCTTGTGCCAGTGCAGAAATAGTGACAGCAAAATTTATTATATGTATAGCAATTATAAATAGTTGATAAGAAGATTATTTCACAGCCAGTACCATTTAATTGTGTACCACAGTAAAAATGTATTTTGCATTTGAGTGTCGATTATTGTGACAAACACAGCACTGTGATTTCACTTTAAATAATTCCCACATTTATTTAATACAATCTTCTTGTTATTAATTGTCTACTATTAGGTGTTGAATAAATGCACCACCAGCTGAATACACGAACTTATGAACCAAAACGGAAATTGCTATTGAACTTAAAATTGTTGATGACCACTAAAAGATCAGACACTTTAGAGATAATTAAAATTTCCAACAAATGGAATAATATCAATGTGGGCAGTCGGAAACCTATTTCTGAAAGCTTGTTTATTTTTTTTAAAAATTTGCATTAAAATGAGGACATAGTTGAAACAATCAAGAAAGACAGAACACCTCAGGTAAAATGAAAATAATGAAGATAACAGCTGTTTTAGAGTGGGAAAGGAATGTGTAAACATGTAAATACATGTGAAATGATGATGTCTAGGAATGAAAAATGAATTTAAACCCACTATAAAAAACATCAAAGTAGACAAGAAAAGGAACAAAATGTACTATTCATATGGAAGAGGAAAAAAAGAATGGTGGGGAGGCAACTGAAAGGAAAAGGGGTGATCACTAATGAGAGTTCAGAACTGGTACAGAACTGCTAATTATCAAATCAAAATGACTACAGGGGGCACTACAATATGATTTTTCAGTTGAAATAATGGGGAACAAAGGAGGAGCCACCATGTGTGCACTATCCAAACAGAAAATGCCGGTGTCCTTTGGAAACACGATTTAAAAAAAGAACAGCACCCAATTCTTTTACAACTATAAATCGAAGTGAAACGAGAAAGAGAAATTATGCTTGTTGGAGTCAACCTTGACCACTGCAAGCATAAATGTGTTGAGAGAATGACTAAAAATAAACAACAAATACTGTCATAACTTTGCTGCAAATGCAAATGGGACACACTGTGCATTCAAGACGAAGGAGAAATAAGACCAGAAGGAGAGAGAATGTGCTTAGCCTTAGAATCTCCACACCCTAAATATGGCACAACAATCTTCATAAAACCTGACAGGGCCGTAACATCAACAGACAGGACCAAATGCAATAACATCGAGTTACTAAGAAACAAATGCTGCACTTTCACTGTGACATCTATATATCAACTCCTTGGAGAAAAGATCAGCCTGCATTACAGAAAAACTTCTGTAACCAGAAAACAGCTCATAATAGAATATTTTCATAGACACAGCACCATATGGGGGCTGTAAGGAAACAGATGACAATGACCATATATTGGAGCAGCGTGCTAAAATAAATAACTTATTACTATTATACAATCCAAAATTACCTTGCACCTTTAAAAGGAAAATATGACAGCATGGTTACAATCTTTTTAACTGTTTCACCAGTACAAACAGGCACAACCAGTGCTTGGGAACCACATAAAACCCTATCTCCAAAAGTCAACACAGTCCAACTGAAATCCAGACATACGATCCAGTTAGAACAACAAAAACATTTCAGAGAATGTTCCATTTTAAAAAGGCCAAATGGATACAACATGCTAAAGATTTTGATGCAGAAGTAAAGAAACTCAATCTACTACAGAGACAGTCTCATGCAGAACTACACTAATGGAAATGCTGAGTGAGGAAAAACCAAAGTAGGGATGGACATGACACAGAGCAGCAAAAGACCTGCAACTTAATAATCTTAACTGCAACCCCAAGGTTGCCAAATAACAATCCAAAGTAACAACCAATGGGAAATCCAGTAAAAGATGTCTGAAGTCCAAAAATCAATAGATGCCCACACCAAGAATCAAATAACTTTGTTGTGCCTCTTGCCTTAAAAGAACTCATGCTCAATATCACTCTTATGAAACCTACACAAATTGTAAGAACGAGTGATATTTAACTGCACAGTGAACCCAAAGCTCACCCCTCCAACCATCACCAGATCAGGAGAATCATTCACCAGAAAAATCTTGTCCATCACTGAACATTTAGAGGAAGGACATCAAAATGAACAAGTAACAGGACTAGCTCTGATTGACCTAAGTTATGCATACAACACAATGAACCACACACCCAGGGTAGTGTTTTGTTGCCCTTCCCCCCACTTTCAACTTTCATAGTATACACTGATGACAAAACACCACCAAATTAGATAATCCACTTCCTGTATGCCAATGACGTGGCAATCACAGGCGAAGGAAAGAGTTTTGAGGTGGTAGACCAGTGGAATAATAATATCAAGATAGGGACAACTGGAGTAACAAATGAGATTTCAGGAAAAAGGAAACTAGAACATAAAAAATCTTGGATGACAGAAGAAATACTATAGATCTAATCCAGAAAAGGAATCAGCTCAGGAATGAAAATAATGTAGATGAATACAAAAGAATTAAAAATTACATCATAACCAAATGCAGACAAGAAAAACTGAAACAGACAAAAAGCCTTCCTGAAGAGATAGAAGAAGTTCACAAAAAGGGAAAACAGGACCACATTTATACAAAAATCAGAGTCCTTCAGTACAGAACAAAATCTGTAGTAGTAAAAAGTAAAGAGGGAATATCACTGACACATGCTGATGAGATATGTCGTCATTGGAATGAATACCTAGAACTGTACGATGATAAAGACTTCAAGAATGAACATAATCTAACTGAACATATAGCCCTTTGGAACCTCAAAGAAGGAAAAGCGACTGGTGTTGATGACATCCTGCAGAATTGCTGAAAAATTTAGGTAATAACATGGAAGACCAATTATGAAGAGTAATAAATGACAGATGCAAAAGACGAATCATGCCAAAAGACTTCACACAATGCAGAACCATTAGCATACCTAAAACAAGAAAGGCAACTGACTGCACCAATTATAAAACACACTCAATATTATCCCATGCCTCTAAAATACTCACTAATATAGTTAAAAGCAGGATAAAGGGAGATATAGATAAGTAGTCGTATATTGGAAAAGACCAGTTTTAAATTAGAGAAGGCAGAGGAACAAGAGAAGCAAGTCTGGCCTTGCACATACTATTAGAGAGAAGGATGGATATGAATACAAGAACTTTTCTTATCTCTGTTGATTTAGAAAAAGCTTTTGACGATGTGACTGGGAACTACTCTTTAGAACTATGAAAGAAATAGGATTGACTGGAAGAAAGAAGAATGGTTAGTCAACTGTATCAGAATCAAAGCACAAAAATAAACATCGGTAAGATAGAGAAACAGGCCACAAGTACAAAAGGAGCTAGACAAGGATGTCCCCTATCCCTATATTTATTAACATTTTCATTGAGGAAGCTATTCAAAGCATGAAGGAGAAGACAAAGGGAATAAAGCCAATGGCGAAAGGATACACTGTATTAGATTTGCTGATGACATTGTAATAGTTGCAGCCTCTGAGAAAGATATGGATAGAATGTTGCAAGTCCTATAAGACACTCTTTAACAATGGAAATGGAAAACAATGGCAGAATGGAAAAAAATATGGGAGAAATAAAAACTAGCATAAAAACTGACGATGTCAGAACTGATCAGGTGAAACAATATTGTTATTTCAGTAGCATAATCACAGAGAACTATAGATACTTAATGGAAGTGAAGAGAGAGACTGCATTGACAAAACAGGCATTTAGGACTAAGAAAAACATTTTAAACAGCAAACATATGAATACAGATGTCAAAAAAATCATTTGCATTGAATACACTGCTGTACGGAACTGAAAGTTGGACTCTGCCTGATCAGGTGGGGCCTTATAGAAGTGGACTAAAGATTAAGTTACACCGTGTTATGGCAGGCCAAGTAACTTTTATTGTGCTGCACTGCACTTCATAGTGACAGAGATTCATGACACTATTTTTCATCAGGTCTCTGTCAACAATGGTCTGAATGTTTTACCAATTGTTCAATTCATTGACAACAGAACTCCAGTCCTTGGCCATAGAACCATTCAAGAATAAATGTGTGAACATCTTCATCACTGGAAATCGCATGGTGCAAGAACTGAACTTCTTCGGGAATCTGTACAGCCTTAGCCAAATTGTTGCTACCATTCCTCTATACCTGGATGTGACATTCCATTTGGTACATATACTGTCAGAATGCAATTTACACATATTTTCCACAAGAATCCTTCTGCCCACTTACTTCAACCTTGGAACATGTTTCTGGTTGCTGTGCTATTTCAGTCAGACAGTGTTGTGCACTTATTATCTGAAATGCAGCAGAACTGTGTCTGCAGGCACCCAGAACATGTACTCACTTCTGACAATGTGTCTGCAGTAGCCACCAGAAAGATCGCGGGAGGCGCACATCGGCACGGCGCGTCACTGACGGTAGTTGCCGCAAGTAGAGTCCTGTCCACTAGAGGGCACGCGAGAATTCAGCCGCGACCTCTGCCGGCGGAACAACAACAACAACAACAACAACTCAGGCAGCACGGGCCGTGCCCAGTCAGTTCACATCGGGCATGCCTAGGACACAGTTCCCAGTCTACGCTATGTGAAGTGCGACGGAAAACGTGAACCGTGTTACTACACAATTGGCAACGAGTAGGGTTGTTCTTTCGCTTGTTGCGTCGTTGTTCCGGTTTTGCAGCTTATCCGCGGCATGGAGGATTTAGTGCGGGTTTTGGTTGAGCAGCAGACGGAGCTCATGGCCACCATGAAACAAGTGCTTCCGGCGTTGTTCTCCACGCAGTCTGCTCCAGCGCCGTTCCCTCCTCCCTTTCCCCCATATGACGAGATGGCGGAGGATTGGGACGCATATGAACATCGCCTTCGGCAGCATTTCCAGGCGTTTCATGTTGCCGATGTGGAGGTATGTCGTGCTCTTTTCTTGTCTTGGATATCTCCCTCGCTGTATCAAGTTTTGCGGCAGCTAGCGCCGTTGCAGGAACCCTCGTCCTTGTCTTTTGACGCATTGTGTTCATTGCTGTCTTCATATTATCACCGCCGCATGCATGTTGTGGCGGCTAGGGTCGAGTTCTATCAATGCAAGAAGCAGCCCCATCAGCCTTACCGGGCATGGGCCGCTACCCTGCACGGTCTTAGTCACAAGTGTCATTTTGTCACGGAGCAGTCGCGAGAGTCATATGCCCACGTTATGGTGCGCGATATCATTGTTCGTTCGGCCCCCGATAGGGAGGTCCGGCAACGGGCCCTGCAGTTAGAAGACCCTTCCCTTGAGGACATCCTGTCCATTGCTCAATTGTATGAAGTCTCTCACGCCGCAGGTCAACAGCTGGAAGCATGGTGCGATGTCGTGGCAGTTCAGGGCGGCGCGGCCGCGTCCACTGCGTCCGGGATGGACGACGTGCAAGCGGTACAATCCGGCTGTTACGGCCACTCCCGCACGGCGCGTAAACAGAGTTCCGGCCGCCGGCCCCTGTTACCGTCCTGTGCGTCGTGCTATATACATCATGATTGGTCAGAGTGCCCCCAGCGTTGGGCCGTTTGTCGCAAATGTAATAAAAAAGGACACATTGCTAAAGTTTGCCACTCAGCCTCGAAAGAATCGAAGGAAGCAGGTACAGAGGACATGGACATTGACATTCAGGAAGTTTCATAGGGCCAGGCTCCCGACCCATCGGCACACAAACTCTTTATCGAGGTGTCGGGTCGGTCGCGCCGATTACAACCGCAAGTAGATACGAGCGCGGCTGTTTCTTTGTTGAATGCACAAACTTATTCTGACCTTGGGTCGCCCCCGTTGGCGCCAGTTTACCGGCGTCTACGCAGTTATGGTAAGAAGTTCATTCCCCTACTGGATCAATTTACTACCGACATGACTTACAAATCAGTCACTTGGCCTATTACTTTCACTGTTGTTAGTGATGCGAGCTTCGCTAACCTTTTTGGCTTGGATGCCTTTCAAGCTTTCGGTTTTTCTATCGCTGACACCATACAGTTGGTCTCCAAAGACGTTCCCTATCAATCATTGGAATCTTTGATCTCTGACTTTCCGGATATCTTTGAGGAGGGCCTGGGGCGTGTTTCAGACTTTGAAGCTCACTTAACGTTGAAGGCATCGGCTCATGCGCGTTTTCTACGCGCGAGGCAGATCCCCTTGGCTCTCCGCCCTCAGGTAAAAGAAGAGCTAGACCGGCTGACAGCCCTAGGGGTCGTTCTTCCCATTCATTCTAGTGAGTGGGCTTCGTCCCTCATTATTGTCAGGAAACCCACGGGAAAATTACGTCTTTGAGCCGATTTCAAGGCCACCATTAATTCCCAAATGGTGGTGGACACCTATCCTTTGCCTCGTGCTGATGAATTGTTCTCCGCTGTGGCGGGAGGCCAATATTTTTCGAAAATCAATCTTTCGGAGGCTATACCACTTGATGAGGACTCCAAACGGCTGGCGGTCGTCAACACCCCGTTTGGCCTTTACCAATAGCAGTGGTTGGCCTCCGGAATATCCAGTGCCCTGGCAATGTTCCAGTGTTATCTTGAGCACGTCACGTCGACAATCCCTAATTGTATTAATTACCTGGACGACATAATTGTCACAGGCCGCAGCATGAAGGAACATTTCCACAACCTTCGCACCCTCTTTCTCAAATTCAGGTCTGTGGGCTTGCGCTTCAACCTGCGTAAGTCAAATTTCTTCCAACCGTCCATTGAGTATGTGGGCTACACCATCTCTCGGCACGGCGTCCAGCTGCTAGGAAGTTTGGTCCAAGGTATCGTCGACCTTCCGCGGCCCGCTTCGCTGAAAGAGTTACAAGCTTTTTTAGGCAAGATTGCCTATTACCACCGGTTCATTCGCAGGGCTTCCACCATAGCCCGCCCCCTGTACTGCCTTCTGCTCAAGGGTGTTCCTTTTGATTGGTTGTCTGCATGTGAGCGAGCGTTCACCTCGTTGAAGGGCCTCCTCACGTCAGCGCCTTGTTTGGCTACTTTTGACACCCATAAGCCGTTGGTCCCAGCTACAGATGCTTCGCAGTATGGGGTGGGGGCGGTCCTGGCCCATCACAACGCGGATGGTTCTGAGCAGCCACTGGCTTTTGTGTCTAAAACTCTTAGTCCCTCGCAGGCCTTTACTCCCAGGTGGAAAAAGAGGTTTTGGCCATTGTCTACGCTGTTACCAAGTTTCAAGCTTTCTTGTATGGCATGAAGTTTCAGTGAATCACTGACCATAAGCCGTTAATATCGTTATTTGGCCCCGCCTCTCAGATTCCGGATAGGGTGGCCCACAGATTACAGCGCTGGGCCTTGTTCCTCCCTAAGTACCATTATGACATTCATTTTCGCCCTACCGGACAGCATGCCAATGCAGCCGCTCTTTCCTGTCTACCGGTGGGCCCGGATCCTAAGTTCGAATGAGAGGAGATTATGTGTTTTCATTTGGATGTGGTGTCCCGCCAAGTGGTTGATGGCTTCCCGATCACTAGTTCTAGAGTCACCAGGGAAACGGCAGCTGACCCGGTTCTACGGCAAGTAGTTCGCCTCATTCAGCAGGGGTGGTCATCCTGACCTCCAGGCCGGGCCTCGGACCCTCTTCATAATTATTTTTTTCTACGAGACCGCCTCTCCGTCTCGGAAGGAGTTCTCCTTCTGGTTACCAATGATACAGCTCCTCGCATGGTTGTTCCTGCAAGTTTGCGAAGGGAAGTCCTCACGTTATTACATGAGGGGCACTGGGGTGTTTCCCGTACTAAAACCTTGGCTCGCAGACATGTGTACTGGCCCAGTATTGACAGAAAAATTGAGCACTTGGTGGCCGCCTGTTCCCAGTGTGCGAGCTAACAGGCATCTCCCAGGTCAGCGTTCTCTTCATGGCCGCCTGCAACTCAGGCATGGGAACGTGTTCACATCAATTTTGCGGGCCCGTTTCTCAATGGCTTTTGGCTCATTGTCATTGATGCTTATTCCCGATTCCCATATGTGGTTCGCTGCTCCTCAACCACCTCAGAAGTTGCAATCCAGGCACTAGCAAAAATCTTTTCTGTGGAAGGTCTGCCAGTCACCCTGGTCTCGGACAATGGACCTCAGTTTATTTCGCAGACCTTCCAGGATTTTTGTAGGCGCTTCGGTATTCGGCACATTTGCTCCCCCCCCTTTCATCCACAATTGAATGGGGAAGCCGAGCGCATGGCGTGCACATTTAAGACGCAGATGAAAAAGTATGTGCACGAATTCCCTGCGGAGGAGGCATTGACGTTTTTCCTCACGGCATACCGGACCACACCAAATGGAGTACCCGGCTTTCCACCGGGTATGTCGGTCTGGGCACGTCGGTTTGGTCGCAATCCACGGTGGATTACTGGTGGTGGTCCTGTGCCGAAATGGCCGCCGACTCTATACCTTGCAGGCGGGGAACCGGGAGGTACGTCGTCATCAAAATCAGCTACGTCCACGTTTGGGCACCCACCCTCCGGCCCCTCGGGCACTGGCTTCCCCATTGCCGGCGCCCGTGTTGGTTTTTCAGGGGACGCTACCGCCCCTTCCCCCGGTGACTCCGCTGCACTGTGATGGTTCTCAGCCTTGGCAGCTCCAGCACCGGCATCGCCATCTTAGGGATGACCCAGCGAGAGCCGGCCCCCCTCGCAGGCCTGGTTTCTCAGGAGGCTGGTTCACCTGTGGTCGTACCTTCCCCGTCGCCCCCGCCACTGGGTCTTGCCCCTCCCGAGGTGGACCAGGATCCGGAGTTCAACGGATTGTCTCCCGTTCTGTCCCGGGCTCCGGTGGTGGGATGACAGGGGCCTCTTTGTGTGGGTCACTTCCAGCCATATTCGAAGGTTCCGGTTCGAGGGTTGGCAGATCCCCTCAACTCCAGCCTTCCGATGGACGTGGAGGTCATCACTCCTGCACGACGCTCCACCTTACGACCCAGTGGAATGCAGTGGCTTCACCTCCAGGAGGAGGAGGAGTGCAGTAGCCACCAGAAAGATCACGGGAGGCGCATATCGGCACGGTGCGTCACGGATGGTAGTTGCCGCAAGTAGAGTCCCGTCCACCAGTGGGCATGCAAGAATTCAGCCGCGACCTCTGCCGGCGGAACGACAACAACTCAGGCAGCACGGGCCGTGCCCAGTCAGTTCACATCGGGCACGCCTAGGACACAGTTCCCGGTCTACGATATGTGAAGTGTGACGGAAAACGTGAACCGTGTTACTACAGTGTCACTCTTGTTGTGCAACGGTCTTATTGTGGAATGATGTATGCAACTAACTTTATGAAGCCCCTACACAGATGAATATGACTACAGATGTGATTGTCGCAAATACTGGAATACGGAATATCTTCTGACCTGCCCTAACTTTGCCAGTAAATGTACCCTTGATAAATTATGACAAGAAAGTATTGGATGTAGCCTAATTTTGATATGAAAAACTTCGATCTCTGGACATGGAAAAATAAAGTAAGACTGAAATAACTACACTGATTTATTTGGTGTATCAAACAATATGATGTCCATTTCCTGTTCATATAAAAAAGAACAATATTAAAATGTGAAACAATCTGCATCCAATACCACACAAATGAAAGTAATACTAATATAATACATGTTTACTTGGCAAAAAAGTCTAACTGTGCATGAATTTTAGAGAGAGAATATACATTAGTAGAGTAATACTAGCTGAACATTTTATAGCTCACCTGGTAACAGCATATAAGTGCATAAAGTGCTGACCCAGCATTTGTCATGGCATCTGAATTTACTTGACGAGTGAGGATCATTTTCATTATGAACTGTAAAAAGAAATAACAATATCAAAACTGAGAACAATTATGATTCTTCAAAATAATATGCTTGTTTAACCATTTAATTTCTGTGGATGAGTTAACTCATCATACTTTGCTACTCCTTGGATGCTGGAGAAATGTTTAAACACAGCCCTCAGGTTTCCTGAAGCACTACTGACATGTTTACACATCCCATTCCACTGATCTCTCACTGCTGTGGACGAGTTACTACCATATCTTGGCGAATAAAAAAGTTTTGAGTATTTATTATAAAACATGTGTGTCTTTTGCATGCTATCATTTGCAAAAGACATCACTTCAATATCTTGAACAGTTTAGGGCCTATGAAATGTGACAACTGCTTTGACCACAGTTCCCAAAGCGCAGGTACAAAAATGGGCGCATCTGGTGTGACCGTCCGCTGGATATAAAAACCAACATCTCAAGAATGAAATGAGGTATTGTTCTGCTCTCAATTTTAAACAAAATTTTTTAACTTATCTACATTTCATACACAGCAATGTATCAGCTAAAATAAACCATACACAAAGTTTGCACAATGCATTTTAACCTCTGAAAACTCTTTAAGATTTCATGCAATGGTTTACTTAATTTGATTCAGTGCAGTAACTATGAGGTACAAGGAAAATAAACTGAGTCCTTTATCGAGAAAAGCTATCAGACTGTAAGATGTGCAAATATCAAATTTTTTCATCACAGATTCTTTTTTTAAAATTGGATGATAAGTATTGGAACACCATCTTTCAGCATAAGTAACTGCATTTGGCAAGCAGTACAGCCACAAAAAAGCCATGCTCAGCATCGAATGCACAGTGTGTGCCTGTAGCAGCAAAAGGGCTAATGTTAACAGCCATAAACTGACATTTCACATACAAAAAAATCAACATCCTCAGAATCCCATACCTAACAAACAGAACTACTACACACTTCGGTTACAATTATGAAAGAAAACTTTCTGTGTATCCAAACAATAAAGTTATTAAACACATGATCAAATTAAACAAAACTACTTATGAAAATAGTTGGCTGAATGAGTATAGTAAGGAAAGTTCTGGCAGAATGCAAATAATTTAGGATTGAAGGAGGCCACTCACTGAATAAGCAGAAGCATTGGGTTGTCAACAGGCACACACAAAAGAGAAAGAATACTAGCTTTGGGAATAAATCCTCTGATGAGCCAGAGTACATATGTACACATACAAGTGGTCCTGGAATAAGAAATGCTGGGTGAGCGTATTGGGCAGGTCTTGCACTTGGATCTTAAACAGCAATGTGACTCCTGTGGCAAGGGGTTGGGAGTAGGAGTGGCATATGGATGGACCAGTATATTGTGTAGGTTGGGCAGGAGAAGGAATACCATTTTAGGAGGGGCGGGAAGGATCTTGGGTAGGTTGTCCTTCATTTCCAGGCATGATGTTAGATATCAAAGCAATTCACAGGCTAGATTTGTTACCGATAGATTCAAACAATGTGCAAGTATTATGGAGCGGCTTTGTGAACTCAAATGGAAATCTCTAGAGAAGGCAACCTTCTTTTTGAGGAACACTATTGAGAAAATTCTGGAAACCTGCATTTAATACTGACTGCATAACGATTCTATTGCTGCCAACGTACATTTTGGAGAAGGGCCATGAAGATAAGAGAAATTAGGGCTCATACAGAGGCATATAGAAGTCATTTTTCTCTCGCTCTGTTTGTAAGTGGAACAGGGTACCCTCTGCCACACACTGTATGGTGGCTTGTAGATGTACGTAACACTACTCAATAGCCACTTTGCATCTGGGATGTGATTTATTAATTAGTATCTATTTTGGTGTGTGGAGTCCAAATCTACCTTCCAAAATGTTACAGGACATAAGATTTATGTGTTTTTAAGGTTTTTTTTATTGTTGGATCTTCAATCACGTGAAAGAAAAGTTTCGTAAATTGAGTGAAGGAAAGCTGAAAGAAAGTGCATTTCTTGGGACACAAATAAGAAAATTGATGAAAGATTAATCCTTTCAAATCAAACTCACAAATATTGAAGTAGCTGCTTGGTCCTCTTTCAAAGCAGTGTTAAAGGGCTTTTTGAGCAATAGAAGAGATGATAACTATGTTTTCATTATCAATGATCTGTTAGAAAGTTACAACAATGTATAATGTCGCTTAAAATTCACTTTTTACATCCCCACCTCGATTTCTTTCAGTAAAATTTTGTAGCCATAAGCTATGAGCACTGTGAACAGTTTTACACTCTTCTACAAAGACATCCATACAATGAAACACTGTTATCAAGGTCACTGGAACCCTTTGATAAGTTACTACTGTGGGGGTCTTGTTAGGGAGAGTGATGAAATAGCAAACAAAAGAAGAGAACTGTTGTCAAATTTTTAACACCAAAAAAGATGACAGTTGAAAATATGTTTAGATC
This sequence comes from Schistocerca americana, assembly GCF_021461395.2. NCBI lineage: Eukaryota > Metazoa > Arthropoda > Insecta > Orthoptera > Acrididae > Schistocerca > Schistocerca americana. The sequence continues at coordinate 887,300,894 of NC_060130.1, read as the reverse complement.
ATCTGTATATACAAATATTCAGTAGTATTGAATTCTAAAGTTTTGAACACATATTTCTTGTTTGTTTTAATTCTGTCACAGCATTCCAGTACTGTTTCTGATTCTGCTGTGTATCTAGGAAATATACTGTGATAGAGAAAAACTGATTTTACCAATGAATTCAGCACTGCAAAATTAGGTAAATCCACCCATTTACAAACCAGATGCAGAAAAAAAGTTTAAATTTGCTGACTAGCGTAATCTCAAAGCCATGGCAAGGGCTACAGTCGAAGGAGACCAGGGGATAGTCATGTAGGCAGTTAACAATTTGGATGGTGTTCTGAACAAAAAGGGGCAAGATTAACCAAAGCCAACCCAGTCACCCTCCCAGCAGACAAAAGCTAGACCACTCTCATGATTAATTTCAGTGACTATCTGACAAAAGGCTTCCACCAACTACCTGACTCCTCCAGTGACAAACTCTACCATAGTGATCCCATACCAGAAGACCAGCATAACCTCCAATCCCTATTGAAATTAGACCCATCGCAGAACCATTCCCTTGAGTCAATCTCCATCCTCGCCCCAACAACACCCCCCCCCCCCCCCCCCAAACCCACCTTCTATGTGCTCCCCAAAATCCACAAACCCAACAATCCTGGACACACCATTGTACCTTGTTGTTATTCCCCTACTGCAAGAATTTCCACTCTTGCTGACCAACACCTTCAATCAATTGCCAGAAGCATAGCCTTTCAAAAATGCTAGCCACTCCCTTCACACTCTTCACCCTCCCTTTACCACCTGGATCCCTCCTTGTCACTGTTGCGGCCACCTCCCTATATGCCAACATCCTATATGCCCATGGCCTTGCAGCTATAAAACACTACACATCTTCAGACTCCAAATCCACTACCTCATTCCTCATACATCTTACCTTACAAACTATATCTGTACACACAACTATTTCTCCTTTGTGTGGAAGGTATAAAAACAAACAATCTATCCATATTCCTCCACAACCACAACACCTTCTCACACATCAACTTCACAAGGTCCTCTTAAAATGAACATTCCACCTTCCTGGATGTTGATCTCCATCTCTATAATACTTCCATCTGCACCTCTGTCCATATTAAGCCCATTAACTACAAATATTACCCACATTCTAACAGTTATCACCCTTTGTCCTTCACAGACAGATACTACCCCACAAACCTAGTCCACCGACAGCTTTCCTGTGTTGTATCCTCACACACCCTTAATCTCCCCCCCCCCCCCCCCCCCCAAGAATCAGCTACAAAGGAGGCACCCCCCACCCCAAATAAAATCACCCAACATCATCACTGACTGAAGCGACTGAACCACATCCTTTGTGATGGCTTTCATTATCTAACATCATGCATAGAAATTATGGACATCCTACCAAAGATCCTTCTCACCTCTCCTAAAGTGACATTCTGTCACCTACGTGACCTCCACAACATCCTTGTCCATCCCCATGCCACTCCCAATCCCAACCCCTTTCCACAGGGATTATACCACTGTGGAAGACCCATATGAAAGACCTGCCCAATCCACCCACCCAGCACTTCCTCTTCCAGTTCTGTATCAGATTTATCCTATCCCATCACAGGGAGGGCAACCTGTGAAAGCAGCCATGTCATACACCAACTCTGCTGCAATAACTGCACAGCCTTTTATATCGGTGTGACAATCAATCGTGTGTCCACTAGAATGAATGCTCACTGCCAAACTGCGGTCAAGAACAAAGTTGACCACCCAGTGGCACAACATGCAACTGAGCACAGCATGCTCAGTTTCAATGGCTGCTTTACAACCTGTGCCATTTGGCTCCTTCTCTCCAGTACTAGCTTTTCTGAAATACACAGATGGGAGTTAGCCTTGCAACACATCCTTTGTTCCCGTATCTCTCCTGGCCCCAATCTCTGCTACCTAACTGTTTCTCCTTCTCCTGTCCTTTCCCCCTCTCCCATCTACACCTCCACATCACATCATCATCATCATCATCATCCACCTCACCAGCTCTGAGCACCTGCCACCCTCTCTCCTGAATTTACAGCAAGCAAATCTGCTACCACCCTCCGGGCTGCTAGCTAACCTCTTTTCCTAGCTCCCACCTCTTTCTCCCTCTATCCCCTCCAAACTAGTCCACCTGCTGAAATGCAATCCTGGCATTGTGTATCCAGCCGGCTTAATGTAAGGGCTTGTGTGTGTGTGTGTGTGTGTGTGTGTGTGTGTGTGTGTGTGTGTACGATTTATTCCAAAAGCTAGCAAGAAGTCTTCTTTCTCTTTTGTGTGTGTCTGTCAATGACTCAATGCTTCTACTATTCAGTGAGTGGGATCCTTTACACCTAAATTACTTAGTTGTGTGAACAGTGTTGTGAAAACACTTCAGTTTTTAGTGGTAAATTCAAACAGATTAGAAATTATCATCACAATTGTAAAAATGAGTCTCAAAACAGATTGGGTATAGACAATGAGTAATAAAAATAAATTTCTTTGTTGCACGATAACTATCACTGTATTACAAGAAAATAACCAGAATTAAAACATTTTTAAAACACTCAAAGTGTTGATGTGGTATGGTGTCAGAACAATGGTGAAGAGAGGATAAGCCAAATTTTTCATTTCATGGTTATATTATTGGACACATTTTGTATCAGTAAATGGAACCCTGGAGAAGATAGAGTATTTACTACATACTGCTATAATTTTTGTATTATGTATTATTTTGAAATGGACAAAGAATTTTCTAAATGATTTTATGATGCCTTTAAAAAATTCATGATAGCTGTGGACCCAGTCACAATGAAGATTATAGGATGCAGAATTTATTAATGAGTGTACAAAATATTATAATTAATAGATTGTGTAGATGTCCAGGTGCTAATTTAAATACGTTTCAATAATTACTGGTGACAATACTAATATCTAGCCAAAATGCATGATATTTGCTTATTTCAATATAGAAATGCCAAATTTAATGAGCATGTTTCAAGAAAATTTTTCTATCTTTTAATATTAGAGGTCTTACAGCAAACAAATTTCAACTCCACATGGAATAATGGTTGCTTTTATAACATTACTATTAATTCTCCACAAAAATGTGAATTAATTGTGTGTCACTACAGAATGTTCCACATATTATTGCCACTAATGAGTTTAGCTTTACATAAATATGAAGGGAAAAAGTGAAGTATAAATTCTTAACAACTGTAGAATCAGGTTCAAAGCATGCATCCCTAACCACTTTAAATGAACTGAATAATAAACTCAACAGGTACATCTGCAATACATTCACTTATTGTCAAGACCACTAGGATTAATGTTTTACACTGTATTACTGTCACATCCACAGATGTTGCAAAACTTGTTAACTAAATTCTCAAACTCCAAATATATGGACTTCACATGTAACTTCAAATTAATGCTAGTTTTTGAGAAAGAATGATATCTTTCTGCCCCCAAAACTACCAATCAGTTTCGATTATTCCTATCCTTTCAAAGTCTAAGTTCATTACATACACTGAAAAAAAGAAAAAAAAGAAAGAAAGAATCTATTTCAAAAAGCATAATCTCCTCTCCAACAGTTAGCTTAGTTTCTAAGAGAGCAAAAGTACTAAAGCTGCTATTGCTGCCTTTCAAGTTGTAAAATAAATGGTAACAGCATTTGAAACTAAGGATACTTTGGCTGTAACGATGCCATCTGACATCCTGACATTGAATGCCTATCCACTGTAATTCATTTTCATCTCTTCATCATGTTGTTATCCTCAACTGTTTCTCTTAAAATGTTCTCATTATTTCTGATATGCTCTTGCAGACATATCAGAGTGCATTTGTTTAGTCCAGTATTTTATGGAATTTTGGCTGTCATATTCTCTGAGTCAGCAATCCTCTTTTACTCTTTTACAACTATTATGTTTAACGGTACTTAAGAAGTTTATTTCAGGTAACTAATACACACCTGCAACATTTTTAATGGTTACTCAAAATATTTGTTATACTTCATTTCTGACAGTTATATTTACTTCAGCGCTATCGACTACCTAACTTCTGTGTAACAATATCTTTTCCAGTTGTTCTTGTTATCATGCAAGATAGAAGAACCAAAAAGTTTCTGTCACTGAGTGACAGCAAAAGATTAGACTTTTGTTTACTGAACTTACCTCCAAAAACTTCTTGACAGTGGCACCAGCAACTGATGCTTGGGAACGAGAACCATATATATGTGAAGCCAATCCTTCCACAAGGTCAAAGCTCAGCACAGAAACATCATGGCCAAGATCTGATAGACCCAATGCTACTGACTCCATGAGGTGAACCAACATATTTTCAGGTAATGCACAGACTTTGTCTGGATACAGTTCACTCACAAATGTTATTAACTTAAAATACTGAAGACACAATTTTGGAAACTTCAGCAACTCTATACTCAGTAAGGGCATCAGAGTGTTCAATCCAAACAGTACAATATCTGCTGCATCATATCCATGTCCTGTTGACTGCACTGGATGCTGTAAAACTAAAAACCAAAAAAGTAGTATCAGTTACACTTTACAACTACATTTAAATTAAGTATCATAGTACAATTATATTACCAACATGCTCTAAAAAAAAGATTTATAGAAGTAGCACAATGACAAGTACATTTCAACATCTTCATAGAACCCAACAAAATTAACAAATTGAAATAAATGTTGTGCTCAATCTTCTTATGCAACTAGATAAGGAAACAATTTTGCTTCAGTTTTGCAACAGAAAAATGCAGGTTCAACTGATCAGATATAATTTTGGTAAAACCACTACTCAAGTGCCTCTACAGCCTGTTGACATTCACTTCTCACAGAACTGTATACATTCACATTTGATTAAATGTGGAAGCAAAAATGATGCAAATAACTCAGTGAATGTATTACCTGAACAGTATGTGCTTGAACGAAAATCTATTTTTATGACACCTGAGTTCCTTTACTACATTAAATTATTTTCTCAAACAGATGAATTAATTTGTATTATCAATACATATGGCATTCAATGAAAATATTTATTGTCTTCCATGTAAGGAACAGTGCCTCGTCTATTTCATCTGAAAATAACATCTGATCAAAACCAGGCATCAGGCAAACCATGTTGAAGGTTTACGCTGAATTTTAAATTTACTTACCACTGGGAACTAGATCAACCACGTAATCCTTGGACAGCAATCCCGTGAGGAGCTCAAGCAGCAATATTATATCTTGATATGCATTCTCTTCAGCAGCTGCCTCTATACTAAAACGTCCTTTGTTCCTTAATGTATACACTTTTACAGTCTCAAGAGCTGCTGCATTCAGTCTTCTGCTGTAGGCCTATTAAAGTAGTACAAATGTTTAGTAAATTACATACAGCTACATCCAGAAAGAAAAGAAATGTAGCCTGAAACTCTTTGGCAAAAAGCATAGAGCCCAAAATCATAGTGTCATTAATAGCAGCTGCACACAGTTTTCGTATTTGAATTATTACAATGAACAACTACAGAAAATCAATGTCTATATGTACAGTCACATAACCATTACACAAAAATATGATGGTGAAACTAACTTGTCCTCTGTAGCAGCTGGTGTCTTCCTGCTACAACAGTATGACAAAACATTCCTTGTTCAATGTGTACCCCTTGTTAATTTACATAATCCTAAGGACGAATGGAGAGGGACTGCATTAAAAGCCAAACTGAAAAAAAGATAACTGAACAATAATGAAGCAGAAAAATTTAATAAAATGAATTTATTGGAGAAATTTGTCATCTTAATAGGGCCCTGAAATAAGAAACTACAAGAAATTAGTAGTTTCTGGCTTCAAAAACCAATTGCTCTTTTTGACAACAAACTGAAACAAGATACAATTAGAGCTTCGGTTTACTCTGAGGAAAGTTTAGTGAAGAATACAATTACAGTAAATAAATACACATTGCTGACAATGTGCTCCCTAACACAAGGAGCATATTAATTGATAGTAACACGTTCTCAGTCTAAATGACAGAAATTATTTTTACTTTAACTGAAAATGTGATTTTTTTTATTTTATGAAAACCCATATTTCACAGAAAAATATTCTATCCATGGCAAGTACTTTACTTATAATTTCAACTGGTAAAACGAAAGAGGAGGCTGGAGTTAGATAAAACTGCCTCTTAAAGAGAGAGATTTACAACCACTGACATTTGTAACAATGCTTTAAGAAATGTCTCAGTTGACCAAACAATATACTGTGTATTACAATTACATCAACAACTTTCATAAGATCACCTCTGACATGTCTAGGAGCAAGTAAACTATGTTAACACATGCCCAGAAAAGAACTTTTCCATAGTACATGGCAACACTGTTCTTCTTAACAACACTCCAAACATTTTCATCATATTGACATTTTAGTCCCACTGGTGATTGAACATGGAGTCAATGGTGAATTTTAATATACAGGGTGTAGCGAAATTCGCACACTTGGCCTTCACAGTGCGACTCCTCACATGCGAGCAAATAAAAAAATGTCTGTCACAAAATTTTGTCCGGCAAGTGCATCCAGCAGAAAAAGGACGTTAAAGAGAGTGGCAATCTGGCAACACTATAAGCACATATATGGTAACTACCTCTTTCAGCACATATTAGTTGTGCTTTACAGTTGGTGGAGGGGATAGAGTTTTAGGTTGGCATGCAGAAGGTCGAGGGTTCGATCCTGGGTTGGGGCACATATTTTTTATTTGCTAATTTCATTCTGACATTTCATACCGTAATATACATTGTTTCTTAGGTCACAGGACAGAATAACTACATAAACAATATCAATTTCGAGATGCTAAAGATAATAGCACAATACAATAACACAACATCTATTTGTTATTTATACTACATGTAAGATTAGTGCTCCAATGTTGCACATTAGTAACCAGTTACAATAATAATGTCCATATGAATGATTTCATGACCTTCACAACATTATACATTGTCCTCAGAACAACAGATGCTCAAAGTGCCCTCCCTGCATGTCTAAACATTGCGCAACCCACCAGATAATACAGCTCTGGACCTTTTGTAGCAAAGCTGCATTCACAGTAACAAGAGCAGCATGAAAACACGCTACCAGTTCTTCCACATTTTTTGGGAGAGTAGCGTGCATGTGCTCCTTCAGGTGTCCCCACAGGAAGAAATCCACGGGATTTAGGTCACATGAACACGATGGCCATACAACTGGACCTGTATGTCTGAGCCATTTCCCTGAAAATGTTCTGTCCATATACTGTCGCACATTAATTCCAGAGTGTGAAGGAGCACCATCATGTTGGAACCATATCCTCTGCTGAACATGTACTGGAACACCTTCCAGTGGATCAGGCACAGTTTGAGAGGAATGCATGATACTTTCATGCAGTCAACTGGTCAGGCAACAGGTAGGGGCACAAACATCTGTCGCCCAATATTTCAGCCTAGATATTGAGACCAAAGCAAATTTGATATCCATGATCACGGGTGACATGTGGGTTACCCTCACGCCAATGGTGGGCATTGTGCATATTGAAGACACCCTCACGAGTGAATGCTGCTTCATCTGACCATACTACGGTGTTCAAGGAGTCATCATTGGCATCCTTTTGTTGTTGGAACCATTCACAGAATTGCACCTGCTGATGGCGATCTGTAGGATATAGGTGTTGCGTGAAACCATAATGATAGGCGTGCAGCCCATGCTCATGCAGCACATTAACGACCATGGGTTGCAAGACACACAGCTACCTCGCTACACTATGTGTACTTTGCTGAGGTTCTTGGTGTATGACTTCCAGAATAGCTTCCTCAGTAGCTGGAGTACGGTGAGTCCGTGGATGACCATTGCCACACGGTGGTGGAAGGAGAGAACCTGACTCCCGAAGGCACAGCTCCAGATGACGAAGCACATTTTTATCTGGATGGCGTCAATGAGGTTTTCTAGCAGCATATCCATGAATGGCAACAGCAACCCGGTTATCAGATGCACCAATGACCAGAAGCATATCCCCATACTGTTTGTGTATGCCAGACATCTGCCACACTGCTTTAGAGGTTTACAATCAGAAAATTTGATACGTGTAGGCATGTACATTGGAGTCTGCATTGGGAGCATTACTCCACTCGCAACTAGTCCCTATCTGGTGGACAGTACACACAGTATAAACACACCGTGAGGCCTGCGCGCTGGTCCTCCTAACGTGCATTACCCCTCTGACAGATACTGTTCTGCATGATTCAACCTGACACCGCGAATTGCAAAATGTTCAGTTTTGAAGTACACTGTTTCCCTAACGGTAATAGATGTGATGTTTCCATAATCCCATCAATAGAATAATAATAATAATAATAATAATAATAATAATAATGCATTGAGATACGTACTAAACAGCATGCAGTTACCAGACTCAATGTCGATAGGCATAATTAGTGGGACCATGGTGATAACACATACAAATAGGAACAGAGTTTGGACATTATTCGCAAAGCACGTTGCTAATGCCACTCTTAACATAAGGCCCTAACAAAATGTAATGGACCTGAACGAGGCAAGAATAATAGTTGGTACTAATCTATGGGACCATTGGAGGAGGGTATAAAGAAAAAAAAGTTTTGCACCTAGTAAATGAAGTGATGTGAATAAATTCACACACACGAAGTGGAATGGGCTTCTTTCAAAGCTGACCAATCTTCCATTTCTATGATTGCAGTATGACAGTGCAAATGTTTTCTAGAGGACCCGCTACAGTCACTGTTGACGATTAAGATGCCAGATACCATACCACCTGGACAACATTTATCAAATAAAAAAACATATCCCTCAACCCAGGAACGAACCATCAACCTCCTGCAAGCTAACCCAAAACTCTATCCACTGCATTAAAAGTACAGCACAACTAATATGTGCTGACAGAGGTAGTTACCATACATGTGCTTACAGTGTTGCCAGATTGCCACTCTTTTACATCCTTTTTCTGCAGGATGTGCTCACCGGCCGAAATTTTGTTGGAGACATTTATTTATCAATGCCATGTGCGGAGTCGTGCTTTGAAGCCCAAGTATGCAAATTTCGCTTCACCCTGTATATCAAAACAGTCCCTTAAATGAAACATGTCATTCAAACAAGGTTAAGAAAAAAATATTTAAAGCAGCCAGATTTAAAAGAAAACGTACTTTCATAGACAACAACTGGATCAAAAAATTCTGCAGCCATGTTTGAACTTCTGTATAAATATGGAATGTGTTGTGATCACATATGTTGAATTTTTGTGTAACAAGCATCTCCACCACTATGTTAATGACAGCTATGTGTTTTTTATCATTTGTGAGTCCCTGCAGGCTGCAGATATTTCTTGATCACCAATAAGCCTTTGATATAGTTCCGCATTGCCATTTAGTGAACAATACATAGATGCTTCTGGAATATCAAATCAGACATGTGGATGGATAAAAGATTTACATACGCCCGAGTAGACTATATTAGTAACTAAAGCTGTTTATATAAAGGTAATGACCCTAAAAATTCGCAGTTTGTGATAAATGTGAAATAGATTTGAATTCTTCCTCAATATATGAAATTACTTACAGACACTATTTCACAGAGAGTTTTATCCAGATGAACTATTTTACCAGGAATAGTGTCTGTACGAACCTGTTTCTAAAAATAAAGTCCACAAGTGCAATGATGTATCAATGCACTCAATGCTCTGGTGCCATGCAATTTGTGGGTGGTTGAATAGTCTTTTTAACATACACGCGACATAATGCTACATAGTACTCAGCTGTGGCACTGTGACATTTAGCATTTTATAACATAGAAACACATATGTTTGTTTGTCAGCTTAAGTTCCAAAGTTGTTATAATGCACTTTTAACATGGCAAATTAGGTGGCAGATGTTTTAAACTATGGTTGTGTTGAATACTGCTAGAGGTCGTGCCTGAGCTACATCATTAACAATGCCCTGCCAACCTTTACAAGCAAATGCACGTAGCTGTTCCCAAATGTTTTGTGTTGTGCACTGCTCGTTGTTTTCTTTTCTTATTTTAAAATGAGTGAATCAACTAACCCCTGTCCATCATGGATTTCAGTTATGTTGCTTACAACACCCCCAGAGATTGGCTGCCCTGCAAGAGGGAGGCCGGGCTTGTTTATTTGCACCGCTCCTCTCCCATCTGGCAGTCAGGATTCTAGACTGTTTATGCCCACAGACATCTGCCACTATACTGCATAGTGCCTGCACTCGGCTCTATAATGGTTGAAAGAAAAATCTAAAATGTTTGCTTGAGTGCATTGAAGTTCTTCCATTGTTTTAAAACAGAGTTACTTTTGTATCTATTTCTACACTAAATGCCTTGTCAGTTCTATCTGTAGCATTGTTAGACATAGCTACAAATGCCCAAAAAAGATCAAAATTAATATTCTGCAGCTTTTGTAGTCATCAAATTGGGTCGAAGAAGACAAATAATGTCCAGAAACTCCTTTAATTGTAGATGTATTCAGTACACCAGTGGGAAAATGCTGCTGGTTTCGAAAGATTAAATACAGCCAAATAAAGACCATTTTGGAAAAAAAGCTGTTGAAGTTTTTGCAAAAGCAAACATTTCAGTTAAAAAGTTTCCAATCAGTACATTTTTTAAAAATCAATTTCGAAGAACTAAGGCTTTGTTGGTCTTCACTCATGCAGGGTGATAACTTTTTTAATTTGTCTGTCTACTCATAAAAAATTATATGCAAAATTTGAAAAAATAGATGCACATTTTGCACAAAATACATGCGGATTTTGCCAAAAACATATGCTGCATTTTCTGGACCTCATACATAGGGGACAGTTGTGCACAAGGAGGCTGTATCATTAGATTATTATTATAAAATGCACAAAGGCCTGCTGTAAAATAGACTGGTGGCTGATTCTCAACATGAAAAACTATGTACTGTAAAAATGTCAAATGACATAAAAACTTTTTTGTTTAATTAAAGCTTTGCTGAACAAACACTGCCATCAGCCACAACCATCTACTATTACAAGCAATTTATGCTGTGAGGAAACAGTTGTCAAACTGAGATTCACTGGGAGACTCCTCATGATATGTACCACGTCCAAGAAGAAAATAGCTTACAAAACTCTCATTTGATCTAGTCTTCACCATTGAGCCCCTAGCCAATTTGTATTATCAGAAAAGAGATCACAAAAACATTCAAATATTTGAAAGGACAGATACTACAGGAAAGATACTTTGCATCACATTAAGATAGGTAGTGTCGGAAGTTCCATGCGGCTTTTCGCGGATGATGCAGTAGCATACAGAGAAGTTGCAGCATTAGAAAATTGTAGCAAAATGCAGGAAGATCTGCAGCAGATAGGCACTTGGTGCAGGGAGTGGCAACTGACCCTTAACATAGACAAATGTAATGTATTGCGAACACATAGAAAGAAGGATCCTTTATTGTATGATTACATGATAGCGGAACAAACACTGGTAGCAGTTACTTCTGTAAAATATCTGGGAGTATGCGTGCGGAATGATTTGAAGTGGAATGATCATATAAAATTAATTGTTGGTAAGGCGGGTACCAGGTTGAGATTCACTGGGAGAGTCCTTAGAAAATGTAGTCCATCAACAAAGGAGATGGCTTACAAAACACTCGTTCGACCTATACTTGAGTATTGCTCATCAGTGTGGGATCCGTACCAGATCGGGTTGACGGAAGAGATAGAGAAGATCCAAAGAAGAGCGGCGTGTTTCGTCACAGGGTTATTTGGTAACCGTGCTAGCGTTACGGAGATCTTTAGCAAACTCAAGTGGCAGACTCTGCAGTTGAGGCGCTCTGCATCGCGGTGTAGGTTGCTCGCCAGGTTTCGAGAGGGTGCATTTCTGGATGAGGTATCGAATATATTGCTTCCCCCTACTTATACCTCCCGAGGAGATCACGAATGGAAAGTTAGAGAGATTCGAGCGCGCACGGAGGCTTTCAGACAGTCGTTATTCCCGTGAACCATACGCGACTGGAACGGAAAAGGGAGGTAATGACAGTGGCACGTGAAGTGCCCTCCGCTACACACTGATGGGTGGCTTGCGGAGTGTAGATGTAGATAGAAGACACTCTTAAAATTTAAAGAATGCACATTACAAGATGAGACAAGAAACATTAATTCTTCCTTCATCTATCTCTGTAATGACCAGTCAGGACACCAAAAAGCCCAGCTTGAATATCAAGTTCTGTTAGGTGGACAGTATGTTCTTACTGTGGAGACACGGAAAAAGGCAGAACCCCCCCCCCCCCCCTCCTTCCACCACACAAATATCAGCGTAAGGTTAATGCGAACCTTCCACATTCATGAAAGTCGAGGAGGTACAATGCAGATTACATTTTTCTGCATGTTGGCCTTAAACAATAGCAACATTAACTTGGGCCACAGAGGAATCCAATTCCCTATCAGCCTTCAAGAGTGGCAATAGTAGCTTGGACCACGGATAAATCCAATTCACTATTCACAAAATAAGTATAGGATCATAAAAGGGTAAAACAACAGTGGAGTGAATTCATGAACATGTTGTGGAGAAGATGAATCAAAGACTGCATTTTACTGGTAGAACACTTAGAAGGCACAACAAATCTACCAAAGAGACTGCCTGCAGTACACCTGTCCATCTTCTTCTGGAGGACTGCTGCAAGGTATGTGATTCTTACCAGATAGGATTAACAGGGGACATTGGTAAAGTTCAAAGAAGGCAGCTTGTTTTGTATCAGCGTAAGGTAGGGGGCAGAGTGCTACATATATAGCTTGTGAGTTGGGGTAGCAATCATTAAAACAAAGGCTATTTTGCTGTGGCAAAATCTTTTCACGAAATTTCGGTTCCCAACTTTCTCCTCCAAATGCGAAAATACTTTGTTGACTCTCACCTACATATGGAGAATTGACCAACCCAATAAAATAAGAGAAATAAGAACTTATATGAAAAGATTTAGGTGTTCATATTTTTCCATGTGTCATTTGAGAATAGATCAACAAACAATCTGAAAGTAGTTCTATCTCTGAGAATCCTCAGCCAAGCACTTAAGTGTGAACTCAAGAGTTGTCCTTTTGACGTAGAACATGAGTTGCATGGGAAAAGAAAGAGTTAATCTTATCAACACTTTGCTATAGAATTGTTATCCATTCTTTGATTTCTGAAAGGCATTACAGCAGTTATGAAGAGACCAAAGTGACATATGGGCATCTATAAAACCCGAGGCCTTTTACTCTCTTTCAAAGATGTTACTGGCCATATAGGAAAGACCTTTGCCAAAAGGAAAATCACTTTAATATGCAAAGAATATAACAACATAATCTGAGGATGGACAAGAATGTTCAGCAATCACAAGAAAATTCAGGTTTATATACAGTGATTGGACTAAATTTGGAAACACCACGAGAAATGCATGTTTGAACATAAATGCAGATGCTAGCCACGCCTACAGGTTGCGCCATTGTACCTGACCACGAATGGCACCTGTGCAATGTTTTCAATACATTGCAAGTGTCAGTTGTGATCGGAACAATGTTCTGTGTAGTTGTGAGTGCAATATGTCCGAGCCCTTACGGTGGGTGCTTCCACAACCATGGTAACCAAAGTGTTTGATGATTTAAGAGGCAATGTACTGAAGATTTATAATGCATACAAAACATCAACTGCAAAGTCACAACACAGACAAAAGTGTGAGTTGTGAGATTCTGACACACAGTCATTGAAGGTGATTGCACTGAAAAAGATAAGAGAACAACTGCAAAAGTCACTGCAGAACTGAATGTTGCACTCACAAGCCCTGTCAGCATCAAAACAACACGAAGGGAGCTTCATAATCAGGGAATTGCAGGGAGAGCTGGAATTCGAAAACCACTCATCAGTGACGCAAATACCCGTAACAGGAAAACATGGTTTCACACTGTTTCTAACTTCTGACCAAGTTTATGTCCAAGAGCGAAACACGTTGGGAGTTCAGTAACGCTTTGAGCAGCCATATCATGGCATTCCACGAGCCCACGGTTACTTGCAAGGTTGAATTATTGCCAAGGATTATGTGACCATCTTGGCTGATCAGGTCCACCCCATGGTACATATGATTATTCCCCGATGGCGATGCTGTGTTCCGAGACAGCAGGACTTCTGTTCACACAGCTCACATTGTCCACGATTGGTTTTGTGAGCACAAGGATGAACTGTCACATTTACCCTGGCCATCAGAGTCACCAGATGTCAATATTATTGACCCTTTATGGTCTACTTTGGAGAGAGAGGTCGTGTTCACTATCCACCTCCATCATCATCATTACCTGAACTCACCACTATTTTGCAGGAAGTATGGAATACGATCCCTTGAAAACCACACAGAACTTGCATTTATCCCCTCCGAGATGACTGGAAGCTGTTTGGAATTCCAGCAGGTTTCCTACACTGTATTAGGCATGGTAATGTGTTGTGTTTTTGGTGCTTCCATATATTTGTCCACCATCTGCAGAATACTGTGAAGTTATGGGTAAATGTACACAGATACTAAGGAGAGGACACGGGAGAAAGGAATAAAGTAAGATAAATGCAGCTGTTTACATAAGACGGGGGGAATGGATGCATTACCTATAGCTGAACATGCTTTGTAATCAGAAAATATAATATTCTATTTGATAAGACCCAAATCCTAGGAGTCATGAGCACATGTTACAATAGATTATACAGAGTGCCAACATTGTATGTCAAACATGAGGATAATTCTATCTGGACAGGGGAACATGTCAAACTTAATGCTATTGGTTTACAGCACTGAAGAAGTAACGTACTAACCTACCATTTTGAGAAAATAGTAGTGGTGATGATGACACCTGAACATACCCAAGTCTCACTGATTTTTCAGAAAGAAGTGTCATGCCACCTCTGTACTGATGTATAATACAACAAAACTTCACTTCAGACAATAGCAATACATGGAGTGCATCAAAACCTTGATGAACACTCGCCCAATAGATGTCCTATATGGGTAGAATATGAAATCTTTTGTCATTGTAAACTGTTTGACAATATAAACAACAAAAGATTTTAATAGTTTACTGAATTACCTGTAAGGGTACATTATTCTGGTAAAGTTTTGGCAGTGATGTTGCAAGGAATAAATTATGGATGTGTTAACAAATGCAGAATGCACCAAATGGTTTTGGTAAAATTGCACTACTGTCGAGAAATTTGAAATTACCTTGTCCTGAATGTTTATCCAGTGTCTATACATTGCATCATATCATTTTGTGAACAGAAATCTCTTCATCTGTGCGATCATTAACAACATCAATTTGTGAATCCTTCCTTGTGAGTACGTCATTGACATGCCCACTTATATCAAAATATGTAAAGACAGTGTTGATTAACACATGTTTGCTAATGAGTTTACTTTACTGTGCATTCAAGCTTGACTTGGTACTATTACACAAATGGCCTGTCTCACCGATATTCTCCATCTCACATTTTTCAGTTATTTTAAGTTTTATGCCGTTGAAATTTAAAGGAAAGTACTTACCTACCTACATGTATTATAATATCAAGCATCATGCATTTTGTATGTATGTTCATTATTAGTGAACATAAAAGTAACTAGCTTCTCTTTTTTACTTCCATGCTAAGGATTCCCTCACATTTGAATTTAACATCCTTGCTACTTTCCCCATTGCTAACAATGCGGTCAAACTCCTTTTGTTTTACTTTGATCATTAGAACAACAAATTTTTATGCTGCTGCAACAACAGAAAGTCCAGGATAGACAATATATACAAACATGAGGAGAGGCCTACTTTTCCCTTTAAGGTAGGGTGGTGAATAGCAGGAAAAATGGAAATCAGATTTCTGATTGTTGTTGAGCTATTAAATTATCGTTCATATTCCAAGCAAAACAATCATCATCAGGAATGAACACATTTTCTGAACAAGGGCCATAAACAGAAATTGCAAACATTTGTCATAGGTTTTTTTTCTGTTTAGGCCTTTAGACTGTGTGAACACCATGAAGATAGTGGAACAACTGATCAGGATGCTAAGCTCACCAGACAAAAAATTAGTCACCCCCAAGAGAAACCATTACAAGCATAATTTAATACTGTATAATTCTGCCCCTGGACTTCATAACCGCACAGATTCAATTAGGAAATGAATCCACGAGGTTGTGCAGGTATGTCGCTTCCAGGTTAAGCTACTCTTTGATGATATGGTCACACAATTCCACCAAATTGTGGCGCTGCTGATGTTGGTGTTTCACCCACTGTTTCAACATGTCCCACAGATTTTCTATGGGCTTCAAGTCAGGTGATTTTGCAGGCCAGGTGACATGAAATAATAGGGTGGGAGAGTGTTCAGAAAACCACTCACATACTCTTACAGCTTGATGAACTTTTCTGTTGTCTTCTTGAAAAATAGAGGTGAGCAATGATTGCATGTAGTTTCCCTCACAATGCTCTTTCACTAACAGTTTGGGATGGACCTTCATTTACTTCTTGCAGCAATTTCTACTGGGTTTGGAAGCAGTTTTGCTTCACAAGCCCTGAAATGTGTCTCCAAAATGGCTCTGAGCACTATGGGACTTAACATCTAAGGTCATCAGTCCCCTAGACTTATAACTACTTAAACCTAACTAACTTAAGGACATCACACACATTCATGTGCGAGGCAGGATTTGAACCTGCGACCGTAGCAGCAGCGCGGTTCCGAACTGAAGCACCTAGAACCACTCGGCCACAACGGCCAGGAATGTGTCTCCAGTCCCTCTCAATCAGGGTCTTTTTCCGACCACAATTCTGACTTCATGTGTCATGGTCACATGTGTCACACCACTGCTTGTTGACATGTTGAACAATCTACTACAAAACATCAACAAATACAGCAACTTCACACATGGTACGGCCACGGGTGTGGCCAAACATGATTGCTCCTTTCTGCCACTTTGTCATATCCTTACATTTACAGTGTTTCAGAAAAAGATGTTGGCAATGTAGGTGACTATGTGGTTTTGTATGTTTTCCTGGCACCAGAATATGGAGTCAACATTGTAACCTCAGACCTTTGTGTTGTATTTTCTTTAGTAAAAGCGTAGCACATACTCCGATCCACACGGGATGACTGCCTCAACAGCTAACACAGGCCTCTCGGGGAATACGTGACACTCACTCTCAAAGTGCTGGTATGTTTGATATGTTGTTGAGCATTTACACCCTAGACTCATTTAATAAAGTATTAGAAGCACAAGCTCCCTGCTCAGGAATCCTGGTTTTGCAAAACCCAAACACAGTCACTGCTGTCTGAGCCCCCTGAAGTGCCACACAACCGTCTTAGGAAATTATTGTATAAAACATTCTAAAAGTTTTCCTGTAACAGGATAAATTTTATTTAGCTTGCTTATCAAGTACGGTATATGATTACTGAACAAATCATGCACCTCTGATAGGTCATTAATTCTGTTTTTATTACAAAATTATTGTATAAAACATTCTAGAAGTTTTCCTGTAATAGGATATTATTTAGCTTGCTTATCAAGTATGGTACACCATTACTGAACAAATCATACACCTCTGAGAGGTCATTAATTCTGTTTTTATTACACTGCAGTGATACTTTCTTGACACTTGCTCATATATTATTATTTTGTTTTAAGAAATTTGTGTGTTCAACAAAGGCTTCTACCAATCACAATTGATACATCATAACAATGGCAATGCATAAAGAAAAAAATGCGTACCTCTGAAAGAAAGCAAAGCATATATCTTGTACAAGAACAAAAGAATTCCAGAATCAGTTCAACCACTTCTTGGTAGTTTTGGTACAGATCCACAAGGAAAGCACATTCTAACATGGCAGGATAAAGAAAGTCGAGCAGAGTCTCAGCTGTAGTACAATGGGCTCCTTGAGACACACCTGAAACAAAAAAATTGCAGAACTCCTTGTTTCCAGTCATGATAAAAGCAGAAATTTTAATTTTCAACATGACATTCTGGGATTAATACAGACTATGAGTGTCATTCGTAAAGTATAGTAAAATGTTGATGTTGATAACAAAAGTATAATTCATCATTAAACAAAGGCAGGCAGAGATCCCTCTTTGTGTCAATAGCATATGTGTACCATGACCCTAAGTCTATTACAATTGTAACCTGCTACAAGTTGATCTAGAAGCCACATGGACAAAAGTAGGATAAAGAAGCATTCCTGTACATCACAGACTGAACCCAGCTTTCTTCAGACAGTTCAAAACAACATTACTTATGGTCATACAATGATTATGCAGAAATATTACTCCATTTTTTGCTATTTGAGCTCTGGTCCTCATAAATGAAAGTCTAGTGTCTTAACACTGTACATCTCTCTCTGTTGGACTGATAGATTACAGCTTTGTGCATGCAGTGTTCTCTTTCATGGAGGCAAACAACTGAGAAAAGCATTTGGGCAACAGCTCATAATCTATGCCACTAATCATTTTATTTTGAATGTCACAGAAGAAACAGTTTACATCCTTTACACGCACAACTGATCCAAGTTTTGAAAGTAGAAGGTTATTTAAAACAAGCAAATTTTTGTGACAGAATTAAGACACTACCAGCACCCTAACAATATGAATTTTTCTAATGGAGCAGTACGCAATGTCCACCAGCCATCAGTGGACATGTGAAAATCCCCATTACATTTAACAAAGTGTTCGGGTGTGGTGGTCCTCTAGAGTCGCATCCTAGGTCACCTGATTTAACACCAATGGACTTTGTTGTTTGATGAAAGACACCAGTGAAGGTGAGTCACAAAATTTTTGAAGCTGCAAGAATCATTTGCAACAGAAAATGTGTGTTTAATGTAGAAAACCATGTATACGAATATACATTTTGCCTAGCTTTTACCATTCAGCTGAAACTTTTATATTCATCTAATTTAATCAGTAACTGCGCAGTTTAAGATAACAGGTATTAGCAGAGGCAAGTACATACATTTTCACAAGCTTGGTGCTGTATGGTTGTGTCATTTCATGACCGCAGTTTCACGATGGTGCACGGTTATTGGGAAAACTTTGTTCAATTTAACATCGCCTACCCTGATCTGACACCATTACCACATTGCTTTTCTTCAACCTGTACTATTAATTCATCAAAGGAGAAACTTTCCTTCTTTTATGTTCACTGTTGAAGTTAATCTTCTGTTAACCATATGAAAATCTTTTCTATACCTCATTTCATAGTTGTGAATATCCATGTTTCTTTTTGTGACCTTAGAGTCCTCTTTCATTAGCATTATGCAGGGTGTATATGTGGACAAGGAAAAAAAATTCCTAGTTTTTTCCTTCCAGGTTAAAAATACACTTTTTCCATGATAAGTGACAGCATACGTTTCCTCAGAACTGTAAAACTTATCAATCCTTTGAATGGTTATGGTTTTATGCACTGGTGTAGAATGCCCCAACACTTTATAAGACGAAACTCTAGGAAAAAAACACATTTTAGAAGGATGTTTGATGTGCAGCAACATTTACACTGCATATTTTCATATTACGAAAGTATACATTTGAATTCCACCAAACAGGGCATGTTACTTTCCGAAGCAGTGGAATTGAGATTGGGATGCGCTTTCGTAAGCCAGTCATAGCTCATGTCACATGATCTAGCCAGCCGATGACAGTGGATATTCAGAGCATAGGACACGTGATGTAGTCAGCCTATAGCAACATCACTGTTAAGTAGCACGACTACACAAACAGGAGAAGTTAACGGTTTAAATTAATATACATAGTGTTGCTACAAGAAAAGATAAGCTTTCACATATAATATTGGTCTCCAAGATTAATAAGCTGCAAGAGAAGCTAAACTTTCACATATAATGTTGATCTTTTTGGCACATTTTACACTTTAAGATACATCACACAAATGCATCAGTAAAATTTTTAACAATGACACAAACATCTGATCTTCTGGGCTCGAAATTCTGCTACGTGGTCATCCTCAAAGAGTTGATTTTTAAATGAGAGTCAAGCACTCTGCGATTTAAGAAATACATCGTACATTCTCACATAGAGTTCATGTTTCAAAAAAGGAAATTTACTTCAAATAATCATTCAAAATATTTTCTCGCGACCTGTTAGAAATGGGTTTGTTTCAGCAGTTGATAGAGAGTGCCAGATAACGGGCATCACTGCGCTTGTGCAGCTATGATGATGCAGGAAGCCTGTATGTTCGATATGTGTAAAACATTAAAAGATCTTACATTATATCATAAAAGATACAATACATTAGAGGATACTCAAAGTGCAATTTCATGAACCATACTAAAATGCTTAATTCGGCTTAAAGTGCACATTCATATGTTCAGAACCGGATGTAAATTTTCTTGGAGTACCAGTACTGTACTATCTTATGTTTGGTTCTTTATTATGGCACAATGTCATAGGCGCTAGAAGATGAAAACATGCACTTGAAATGCAGTGAACAGTTGAAACTAGCCAATAGTGGAATTAAACACTTTGTTTCAAATAAATTGACTGCCTCAGCGGAAAAGATAACTAAAAGTAAATTTTTTTGTGCAAACCGACAAAAATAACTTAATTGTTCTGCAAGGCGATTAATTCTTGACTGTCAGAAAGGTGGAAACGGAATAAAATCTGAAACTAGTAACATATTTTAGCCTTCTGTAATTATGTGAATGTATTTTAATTCACTTGATAGCTCCCGGCCACAGAAATCCGAGAAATCCGTTTTGTTTTCATTTGACATGAGAGCAATAAATGAAGAGGAAACAGCAAAAGCACTAAATGTAAACACGGGTCACATGGAGACTACACACCTCCTCACTAAAACTCAGACTGTTCTGTGCATCAGCCCCGGATCTATGATATTTCCAAACCAGGGCAATACTAGATAGTGACGGCCCCCCTCCCTCCAGTGTTTGAGGTAGGACACCGAAAATTTAACGAAATCATTTTTCTGAAGGGTCTGATAAATAAAACATATGTATTCGAGGAAAAGTAAGACATGTTATTTGGTCTCAAGGGTGCCAAAATGAAGTGTCACACCTTCACACAGCGTTCTTCTATCGCATGTCACTGTATTTCGCTCCGTCAAACTCAAACATGTAATGGATGCCATCAAACTATATTCAGGTCAGTGAAAATTAAAATGTCCTATGGTGCCTCTCCTGCTCCCAGTCGGCCAGTTTGACATCCTGCCCCTCTTTAAAAAAAATTTGCAGTTAATACTGAATGGGATTATCTATAACTGAACAAGAACTCTTCAGGAAATTTGCACTCTTTATTGCCTATTAGCTAATAACTTGCTGTTTTGTGTGACATAAAATTAAATATAGGATACATAAAACTAGTTAAGACAAGAGACGAGCAAGACAGTATACATTTCTTCAATTCTTAAGTCCTAGCATTTTTTCTCGCTAATCTTGCTACAGTTTTACATGGCATGCTTCCTTTCTGGGAAAGAATCTATTACCTCATACAAGTTCATCAAATGTTTTGCTACATGAAAAAACAAAATGTAGTTGTCTAATACTGAAAAACCTGTTAATACAAATAGTACCCAAGACTGTTGGGGTTTCAAGATCTGATTACGTGTATTTTGTCACTATCTGCTAGATAAACTGAAATAAGCTGCCTAATGTTGCAGCAATTGCAACACACACCAAATAAACAAGACTGTTTTGGCACAAATGGTAATTTTTATAAAACGACAGAATGTAATCCATGAAGTACCAATATCATATGCCTATTAGGCCTACTACAAGCAAAAAGTTTTATGTTAGGAAATAGTTTCACATTTCATTCATATGCTCCAGCTTCTGAAGCATGAGATCGAATATTAGTAGTACGAAATTTTTATTTAAATTTGGAATCGTTACATTCTTCCATAATTGGTGTGATGTCCCCGTTTCTTCTCCTTCCTCATTCTAACAAACAATCTTGTCATCACAAATTCTGTAACTATTCCTGCCAGTGTCAAAACTTATTCTTTATCCTTTATCACTTAGCTACAATATAGCAGGTCAGCAACTGGAAGCAGTTAATTCCATAAATTATCTGGGAGTAGGCATTAGGAGTGATTTAAAATGGAATGACCATGTAAAATTAATTGTAGGTAAAGCAGATGCCAGACTGAGATTCATTGGAAGAATCCTAAGGAAATGCAGTCCAAACACAAAGGAAGTAGGTTACAGTACACTTGTTCGTCCTCTGCTTGAATACTGCTCACTGGCGTGGGATCCGTACCAGATAGGGTTGTTAGAAGAGATAGAGAAGATTAAACAGAGACCAGCGCTTCGATACAGGATCATTTAATAATCGCGAAAGCATTACGGAGATGATAGCTAAACTCCATGGAAGACTCTGCAGGAGAGATGCTCAGTAGCTCGGTGCGGGCTTTTGTTGAAGTTTCGAGAACATACCTTCACTGAGGAGCCAAGCAGTCTATTGCTCCCTCCTATGTATATCTCATGAAGAGACCATGAGGATAAAATCAGTGAGATTAGAGCCCACACAGAGGCATACCAACAATCTTTCTTTCCACGAATAATATGAGACTGGAATAGGAGGGAGAACCAATAGATGTACTCAAGGTACTCTCCGCCACACACTGTCAAGTGGCTTGCGGAGTATGGATGTATTCACCGTTTAAGTTCATTAACCCTGCCACAATCAACGGTTAGGTTATCCCGAATTTATTTTCTGGTTAGGCATTATTACGTGTTCACACAATGCACTTTCTGTGCTGCTCCCAGAACAGAACTTAAGTGGCTGCTAGCCAGGGACTGTACAACTGGCCCTTAATAGTGTAGCAGTCTGGCCAAAAATTTTCTATCAAAATTTCATTTTCTTGGATACACCGAGAATATAATACGTAACCTTTCTTACCCAGCATTCCTGTAAGTAGTTTATTTTCATTCTGGTAGTCGAATCTATGGATTTCACTAGTAATTATAACAATGTTGATCACTTGCAAACCAGTCAACCACATAAACAACAGCTGGCATTCACCCGTTCAGCTTTATTCCACTCAGCTCGTATAGCCCCGTCCCCTTTTGTCTGCAGATAAGTTTATTTCTAGATGCAATGGGGATTCCCCTGGCAGACACATCATGCCCATTATGTATGCATTCAAAAATCAACTTAGAATGTGTTCAAAAATATTAAAAAACCAACAGAGATGCATTTCAAAATCATATGAATAGTTGATAGGCCAATGTGTGCTAGATACTAGGCGCTTTGTGAAACATGGTTTTTTTTCCCCTCAAGAATATGAATTTTTTTACGTTTACTTTTAGGTTCTCTCTTTCAAAGTGAGCTTTCACCTTTTCAATAAAGTTATGTATCTCTTCAACTAGGCTGGGTTCACTGTCTGCATAGCAGACACCAAATGTATCTACTGCATAAATAGTGTTCAATTGCTTATTGTCAAGAGAGCTTGGGAAATCATTTACATAGGGTATGAATAGGACAGGACCTAAAATGGATCCCTGAGGAACACCAAAATGTATATTTCTTATACTTGACCTTCCCCTTTCCAGTATTTCTCCATTAGAGTACATAATCTCCATGCACTATTGTCTACCCTCTAAATATGTTTCTAGCAATTTTTGATAAGAGCACGTCATGATGTAATCTATCAAAAGCCTTTGAGAGTTCCAGGAATACTCCTGCTGCTTGGGATTTTTCATTTATTTCTTCAAGCACACGATGAAGAAATTGTACTGCTGCTGACGTGTACTTCGATTTCTCCTGAAACCATGCTGGAAATCACTTAACATGTCAGCATTGTTGTAATGTTTGAGATTTTTTTTATTATTATTTTCTCTACCAGTTTGCTGAAAGTTGAGATTAGGGCAATGGGTCTGTAATTCTGTACATGCTTTATTCCCCCCCCCCCCCCCCCCCCCCCCTTTTGTGTCTTTGTTTCACTACAGACAGTTTCAACTTATCAGGGAATACACAGTCTTCGAGAACACAGTTTAGTAAGATGAACTAGTGGTCTCATTAGTTCAATAAATATGGAGAAATTTCATCTAATCCTGCTGATTTTTTGTTTCTGAGGTTATCAATAAGCTGCAGAATGTCATATGTGCTTACTGCAAGTAATGTACTGCAGTTCTGTTTGTTACTGGATTCAAATGAGTGCTGTATATCCTGTTTCATAGAGACATCATTTTTGACAGTATGTATGAAGTAATTATTAAAAATATTGCTGACTAGAAGAGGATCAGTGATATCTTCATTATTCACAGGTAATTGTACATTATTAATTTTAGTTTATGTTTCATTGTTTCTGACTTTATTTAAAATTGGGCAACAAGTCTTTGAAACATCATCTTAGCCTCATATCTGTTGGCTGATCCTTTCTGATTTTAATCTCCTGACTTCTTTGCGGTACTTATTTTTGTACTGCTTGCAGAGTTTTTTGTGTTGA
Organism: Schistocerca americana; assembly: GCF_021461395.2. Taxonomy (NCBI): domain Eukaryota; kingdom Metazoa; phylum Arthropoda; class Insecta; order Orthoptera; family Acrididae; genus Schistocerca; species Schistocerca americana. Next base: position 887,276,424 of record NC_060130.1, on the reverse strand, counting down.
TTTTTCTGGATACTCTCTTTTTTTAATGGCATGGCTCTATTTAAGTGCTCAGTTATAATTTCTGTGAGCATGTTGACCCCAACGGTAGTCATAACTGAATCCCATGATTCCTGGTTTAAACTATGTCTTAGTGTAGCAATGTTGTTTGTAGATAATATTCACCTGTGCTCATACATTTTTCTTGGTTTGAATTTGGTATTACATTTTAGCACTAGTGTTTGGACTAAATGATCTGAGAGGTGACCATTTATGACATCTGTTGAGCTGATGTGGTCATAATTTGTGATAACATGATCAATTGAAATACTGTGTGTGTTAGCTATTCTGGTGGGTATTAGTCCAAGAAGATCTTTAGCCCCATAAGACAGGATACAATCTGTAAAAAGTTTGCTTTCCTGACCCTCATGTAAAGTGTTGATGTTCAGATCTCCCAGTATGGCAAGATTTACACTTCTATAATGTGACATTATTTTACTTAAAATTCCATTAAGTTATTTCAGTAAAGCATTAAAATTTCCACAGGAGGATCTATATAAACCTATGACATAGAAAGGAACAGTGCAAAATGTGATTTTAAGAATTGCAATTTCGAAATCTTTGTCAACACAGAAATGGTTCCCCCAAAGCACTTTTTTCGTGGTGGCTGTGAACTTACATTTTCTTGAGTAGATAGCAACATCACCACCCTTATTGTGTGTTCTGCAGTAGAACGTAGCTAGGTTGTAGCCCTCTGATTTGCAATATTGAATGCTGTCCACTGTTTTCTGCTGTTCTGTAGCTATTACTACATGCGAAGATAGTTCTGTGATAAATGATTCAAAAGCATTTATTTTGTTTCCTAAACCCTGTACATTATAATGCAAAAGTGATACATTATTCTCGTGTGGACTGACATCTGTTTTGAGGCTCATGTGAAACACATACACTTGCATCTGGTGTTGCACTGGTGGAAGGTTTCATTGTCCTAAATAAAACATCGCTCTTGTCCTGCCGATGTATTGTGTTGCACTGGTGGAAGGTTTCATTGTCCTAAATAAAACATCGCTCTTGTCCTGCCGATGTATTGTTTTACTAACCTGGCATTTTGTGGTTGATACTGGTAAGATCATAATTATTCAAAGTTAACAATTATGCAAGAACTATGATGTTTCTCACCAAATTTGCTGTTCAGCATACTTTGTCTCTATCAGCTGAAAGTGATGTACCAGGAATCAAGAATTTTCCAATTACTTTTTGTTTCTCACAAACGAAGCCCTCTGAACAGACTGATTACCACTTAACACCAGAATGCCTGGCAGAGATACTGAGCATTTTTTATTTTGAGATGTGAATTTCTTCAGTGTTTAAAATAGTGATTTTACGACTTTTATTTATTTTAGAGCTTGTTTAATTGCCTTAATTGTTTTGTTTTGTAACTAAAATTTTTTAAGCTAATTACACATTTACCATTGATTCCCGATGGCGGTCAATTTACCACTTCTCACAGAAATGCATTTTACCTGTTTACTTGGTGCTTTCATTAGCCAACAATGATGACCTTCATACAATGTTGCGTATAACAGTTTTGCACTGTTTGTTGTCACTAACAGTTCAACTGTTAACTATAAGGAATTGCTGTCCCAATCTCAGCATTTCTGAAACTGAAAATAAAGCATTGGCTGCTCACAGACACTAAAGTTAAATATGTTCTGAATGGTTTTACTTACTTGGGAAAATGTGAAATGAAACCTGTGGATACTAATCTACTAGAACATATTACACTACACTTCATGTAACCTTACTAACAAAAGTGGAGGAAAGTTACACCAGACAGCTTCTTCATTTCTCTCAAGCTGGCAAAAGAGCTGAAAAATGGGATACAAACATTGTTGATACTCTGAACAGCAGTAGAAGGGAAGTGCCTCCATCTGTGAGAAAAGGACAAGCTGTACTTCATTCAGGTGTTATTTACAAGGTTAATGTCATTCCTCTAGTATCTTACCAAGGGAAAATGTGCTTATTCTTAGTTCTTTGCATTCCAGTGTAACAAGCAATGAGGCTGCAAAAAAGACAATTTCAGAAACACCTAATTTGGTCTAGATGTGGTAAATCAAAACTCACAAAAATATATAGCATAACAGCCACAACGAGGCCCTGCCCTGTCTATTTTTTCTATAAAATTCTACATCTGGTTATGATCAATGCCCACACCATGTACAGGTTGATAACAGGTTCTACCATTTGTCAACTGTCTTTTATAATGAAAGCTGTAGACGAATTAGTGCTACCAATCAGGAATTCTCATCCTCAACAATTCCATACTTCATCTATTTTGTCTGCTAAACAGAGAAGAAGGATCATCTAAAGGTGCTAAATGAAAAACTTGCAAAATTGAAGTGTGCAAGAAAAACAAAACTATAGATGTAAATGTAAAAAATTTGCCTCCAATTCGTCTAAGCAAAAAGATAACAGAATTCTCCATATAGATGTGTATAGTTAAACACTACTTATTTGTTACAGGATATAAGTATAATTAGTGAAGAGCTAAGTAATTCCATGATAACAACATTTGTCATGTTGTTATATGATGTAAAAAACAAAATACTGGAAAGTACACAATGTTATGTAGCTCTAAAACAGTTTTATGCGACATAAAAATACAGTTGAGAAGGTACAAATAAAATTGTTCAAAAATGTTCAAATGTGTGTGAAATCTTATGGGACTTAACTGCTAAGGTCATCAGTCCCCTAAGATTACACACTACTTAACCTAAATTATCCTAAGAACAAACACACCCACCCATGCCTGAGGGTGCACATAATTATTATACACGAAGAAAATAAGAAAAGCAATATTAAAGACAATAAATACAAAATATTGTTGCATAGCAATAAAAGTCTTAGAAGTCAACTGACCTCCATTGGGCATTCTAAGGGATAGGAGACAGCTCGAAGATTTACTAAGATTTTCATCCTTCAATAATATCAATGGAACACTCATAGAACATCACGATGCTGTGCTTCAATTAAAATGAACACTATATACCAGATATAACACACAAAAGATGAGTTAAGGAGGTCAAATCACAATTTAAAAAAAAAAAAAAAACTTCAAGAAGACAAGTACAATCTCTTGATTTAAACAGCAAATATGTTTAAAAGATTGTGTAGTACCTATAAAACTTTCAATAATATCCATAATTTCCATCTTCACAGATTCTTGATGATACATTCTGCGTAGGGTCTCACGATTGACAACAGCCTGAAAACGATCACAAAGCGGCTTTGGAACCTGCACAAGAAACATTCACTTCATTAGTTAAAAAAAAACTTTTACAATCATGAGACAGACAAAATGAATTTATTATAACAAAAAAGTTCATCACAGCGCTTAGTGCCCTGTAACACAGACACAAACACATGCACGCACGCAGCCCCCCCCCCCCCCCCCCCACGCAATAAATCAATTATAACAAAAAAAATGTGTCAGAACACTGAGTGCCCCCCCCCCCCACACACACACAAAATCCTCACCAGAACAACAATACATGATGTAATTTGCTATGCATAATACTTACCAAATATCATTTATACACAAATTAACAACAGATACGACAATAGTACATAAGTCACAAGCGGAAGGAAACAACTGACTGTTGTAGAGATGCCATAATATCATTATGTAACAGACTTTGTAGACTACAGACTGAATTTTACTACATATGAACAATTCAAACTTCACGCCACGACATATTGAGATAAATGGAAAATAAAAAATACACAAGTGCTCTGGAAAAGGAGACTGGACAACAGTACTGTGCAAAATCACCTAACGAGTCAGAACCTCCTGGTGACAATCCAGTGCCATACAGTAATTTTTCTTGTGCACTGTAATTGTATGCAGTTTTCTAGAAGACTGAGCACTGGCAATTCTGTGACTTGTATTACTTTTAGGGTTTTGAAAGCAGTACTTTAAAACTGTCATATCTTATTATTCAGTATTTCACAGGTTCTGTTCTACAGAACAGTAGTGTGAGTTTTTGTTCAGATGGTCTATATGGGTTCATTCATTATTAATCATATTTTCGTAGTTGCCAATCTGATGGAGAGAGCATTACATTGAATCTGACTTCACAGATCATATAGGAATGCAGTCACATAAATCATAGTAAAGTTATGACTAGACGCTCAGCCCACCAGTATTCGAAGAGCTGGGCAGTGTGCGACACCCAGTCTGTGTCAACCGGAGTACTCTCCATCACTATGTCATCACCAGGACGCAAATAATGGTCCTCCGCCCATCTGCGACAGCCAACAATCTGCCAGCAGCTCGCCTCTGAATTCACCATAAATCCAGATTTCAACTCTGGGAAACACCAATGCCGTGCCGCTGCGATGCTGCGAAGTACAAGAAATTACTGCCACACCATGTGCTGTGCCACGTGCAGTATCTGGACACCACCATCACGTCAGTGAGCTGAGTCGGCATTCCACTGCGTAAGCAGCTTGCATCCTTGCACCTCTAGCCATTGCTACGCCTGCCACTTCAATGCCAGAACATTATATGAAGGCAGAAACACACTCAAATGACTGTTCAAGTTGTATGGATTAATTAGACTCAATTCTGTTCATTCTCATATCTGTCCACAGCCACTTCCAGCCAGTTACATGGTGGAACTAAGTCGAATGAATTAATAACTTTTATTTTGTCTGCAGCTTCCCCACATCACACCTTCCCCCCAAGCCGTCTACGAACCTTACAACACCCAAGGAAGACTCAAGAACATCCAGACAAGCAGGAACTGTTTATGTTCCACTACTGTTTCTCTGCAGCTATTCCTGACTGCTACATTTTGGTGCCAAATGGGCAACATCTTGCTTCTGATCACAACACATAATTTATTAATGATACATTGCTATTTCATATGAGATATACCAAAAGAGATGTTGGAACTGAGCAAGATAAAGATGATAGAGCACATCTGCTTATGGACAAGACTATGGCGTTCACTGCAGATCAGCGAGACACTAGTGTAAATGTAGAATCTATATCAGGAAATAATGAACTGCTATGAAGATCTGACATTGGCAGTTATCTGAAACTGGAAAGACAGCCATACACAGATGTTGTACTTTATAAGCGTGTTTGATATACAACACTGTGACATAATGTCTTTTAATACAAAGGAATCAACTACCCACGTGACTTGATCAATGAACAGAACCAGTTCAATGAAACTTACGTAGAAAGAAGGGAGGAACGAAGATTAGTGTTTCATGTCCCATCAACAACGAGGTCATTAGCGATGTAACACGAGCTCAGACTGGGGAAGGAAATCCACAGCGCACTTTCAAAGGAACCACCACGGTGTTTGTCTTAAGCAATGCAGGGGAATCAGGGAAAGTCTAAATCTGGATGGCCGTACTGGGGTTTGAACTGCAGTCCTCCTGAATGGGAGTCAAACGTGCCAACCACTGTGCCACCTCACTTAGTAAACTCAAGTGGACGAATTCTTGAACTGTTGATGGTAACTATGGCCACTACGTACAGCTGTTAGTGATAATAGCATTGTTATTGTTGGCAGCAGCACCAGCAGCAGGAGTAGTAGCAACAATGGAAGCAGTTATGATCTTACACCATGGAAAAATCATCAGATATTGCTTACTTTGGCTTTGATATCGATAGGACAAATGTTCCTCCTGTACACTCAAAACTTACCTCATTCCAGTAGTTCGCACGGTGTTCAGACTCAACAGCAGGTGCCACAACAATTAAGGCTTTGAAAAGACCTCTCTTGCATCCTTGAGGAAATAGTGGTGCATTTTGCTTCAAAAGATTTAATAGCTTCAGTAGGCCCTCAGTCTTTAATGCTGTCTTTGCCCTATAACGAGATATTAATCATTACTGTTGACAGGTTACAAGAATCTAGTAAGGTGGTTGCAATGCCCAGGAAAAATGTTCTCAACATTTTAACATAAAAAGAATTTAAATTTCTCAGTGTCACAATTCAGTCATGTTTTACCACCAAAACTACTACTTTTAATATCGAGTTTGGTGATTACTGTGAGAAATTGTAGGAAATAATTAAAATAAATGTACTAAATTCACTAGTGCAATCAAATAATAACAGCAGTTCATTACCTGAGAATTAATTTGTTACTTTAATTATTACAAGTTTCTTCTCTAGATGATGAAGAATTTATGACTGAAAGGGTTCAAATGGCTCTGAGCACCATGGGACTTAACATCTGAGGTCATCAGTCCTCTAGAACTTAGAACTACTTAAACCTAACTAATCTAAGGACATCAGACATCGCATACATCCATGCCCGAGGCAGGATTCGAACCTGCGACCGTAGCAGTCGCGCGGTTCCGGACTGAAGCGCCTAGAACCGCTCGGCCACCGCACCCGGCGACTGAAAGGGAAAGAGATATAATGCAACAGAGATTTCTAAGAGGAGGATAAATCATTTAGATCACTGAATTAAAGATGGTAAGGGGAGTGAAGTGGGAGAGAAACTGAAAGCCACTGAAAGTTAGAAGGAAGATTAGGTTTAACGTCCTGTCGACAGTTTGGTCATTTGAGATGGAGTACAAGTTCTGACTATATAAAAGGACGGGGAAGAAAACTGGCTGTGCCCTTATCAAAGGAACCACTCCGGCATTTCCCTGGAGCAATTTAACGAGATCACAGAAAACCTAAATCTGGATGGTCGCTTGGGGATGTGAACTGTTGTCATCCGGAATGCAGAGAGCCACTGAATATCTGCTGGAACGAGTTCTGATGTAGCCATGTGCAATTAATAAAGAATCAGAACTGTTGCTCTATGTAGGATTTTGTGTTGCTAAAATGTTGAATTCAGCTGAGAAATAATAGTTCTAAGTCTTAACAGGTCCATAGTAAAAACAGTTATTATGACTAATTCAATAACTAAATAAAATTTACCTGCAACTTAAGTTAAAAAACAAGACTAAACTCAAAAAAGAAACAGCATATAATAACTAAAAAACCATGCATGCAGAACGTGGCCATCAATCTAAGTTAGGGCTCATAAAAACAATCAATATAAGTACAGAATTGCATTTTTTTAAAAAGCTGGATAGAGTCCAGAGTAGAACATGGTGCTCACTTAATAGGTGCGACCCAGTAATTGTTTAATTTTATTACCATATGTTGCACGTTTATCTACCACAACCAAATATTTTTTAATTGTATAGTTGTATCAGATATACCGACACTAATATTTTCAATGGCAGACTCTGTAGTCAAGGTAGCCACGACCTAGATATATCATTTTGAAAAGATCAGACCACTTCAGATGTAAGTCCTTTATTTATAGGCACAACCAGTTTTGCAGCATTTTAACTGCATCATCAGGTGCAATTAAATCATGTTCTGATCGTGAAAAGAGAATGGGATGACCCAGTGTTTTTAGTTATCAATCTGCAGATGGACTTCTGCGCTCCACATGACCACTCTCTCCATGTTGGTACCTGGCATTTCCGCAACTGTGTCTTGACATGCTGCCTGTTAGTACACAATCCAGTGCGTCAATATATCGACGGCAAAAATATCGACATACCAGCCGATAAAAATATTTACTTCACATTGTAAATACACAGCCAGTTTTACAGCTGTATATTTGAGTATTGATTTATTATGAGATATTCTGTACATCAACAAACTAGCAGCCTGCCTATCCCCCTTAGTGCAAGAATTGAAAGAAAAACAATGCACATTCATGCTTGGTGACAAACACTTTGCTAACAATGGTAACTGAATGTAAGTAGTGCAATAAAAGGTGTCCGATGGGTCTGTTGTTTGGTTTCGTCACATATCGGACTTGTCCAGAACACTTCATGCTGACTTCCCTGTTTTTTTCATTTCTGCCAACACCAGCGACCTAGAAGTTGTAGTGCCAAAATTGTATGGGGAAGCTAAACATTGCAGTTTCTGTTGGTAGCACCGAGCACCAATTACATCAACATTTTCCTTCGCACATCTCTGTCCACCACAAAGACCAATCTTGTCATTTACATTTTTGTTCGTCATTTTGAGCAACCGCTATTGAATAATGCTGATCAGTAGAAACAGCACATTAGTTGCATTAAAAATTGTTTTTAATGCAACTGGTGCACTATTTCTTCACATCAGGAATCTTGTTATTCCTCTCACCCCCTCCCAGTGCAATCGGACTTCCTCTTTCGTGCCACATACACTTGCTTCACACAGTCAAAGAGAAAGGTTGAACATGATGAAAACTCAAAAAGTAGCAAGACTTCTCCACACAGCGAAAGTAAAACTATGCTCAACTACAATTTCAAAAACAACTTCAAATATGTGCTGAAAATTGTGAAAACATATATCAATATTTTTCGGAAAAAAAATATTAATATATGGATATTTTATCAACAGCCTAACAGCAAACAACAACAGAAACCATCACTAAAATTTTTAAATAATGTTTAAGTTCATATTTGCAATTGGACACACCTTCACTTAAAGAAATTACAATATTCGTGTATGTACAACAGAGTAACAGTTATGATTAACTTAACACACAAATATGGTGTCATTGAATAGAGCATATTGTTCCAAATTTTTTGTTTTCATATTGACGGGAGACTTTGAGCCAAATTTTTGCAAACAGCAAAGTTTATCAATGTTTGTTTTTTGTATAACTGCTACTTTCCAAAATACACCAATCAACAAATTAACGTATTTTGCATAACACTGAGCATAGCCTCTAGTAATAGATGTACACAAATCTCATAAACAAGTCTGTTAACTGACTTGTTCTTAATTTTTCTGAAAGAACCTATGTCAGTTATCTATGGAATTAACTGACTAACTAACTGACTGAGTATTTCAGTTCACATACTCTGCATTACAAGACTCCTCAATCTAGGAGATTAGAGAAAACTTTTTTCACTTTTTTTTAAAACAGATTTTTGAGCATCCCATGTCTTAAGTCCATCTGCTGAAGGAGAAAGTTGAGTCCAAAAAACTAAATTAGATAAATTAAACATTGTCATGTTTTCTCTCATTTGCTTCATCATAATACCTTCCATATTTATTTATCCATCCACAGATGACGTCACAACAATATGGGATTTGTCACTTCTAGGGGGATAGGATAGTGGTCAGCCATGGCCTGGAGGGAGGAAGGAAGGAACCATCCCAGCAATTTCCTGAAATGATTCAGGGAAACTATGGAAAAGCTAAAGCAGGAAAGCTGGGCAGAGCAAACTCCATCCTCCCAAATACAAGGTCAGCATCCTTAACAACAGCACTTCCCCATTCAGTTGGTGCCTATTGTACAATGTTCTTTGATTTACACTCGATTTGCTCCAGATAACTTACAATGTTGTGAACATGCAACTATGCCCCAAGCATATCTTCATGTTCTCCCTTCAATCTGCCTGAAAAGCTGATGGGAGGACATGAATTTCTGCATGGGGCACAGTTGCACGTTTTCAAGCCTGGAGTCAGTGTTGTGGATGGACTGGAGTTAGTGCAAGGGGCATAGTAGCATGTTCGTGATAAAGAAGTCATCAGTGGGTGTCCTTAGTGTGTGCGGTGATGGAGTTCAAAACTGTTTTATATTATAAGTTATAGGGAGCAAACTGTGCGTAAATCGAAGAACATTATACAATAGGGATTAAAAAAACTGGGCAACGCAGTTGTTCAGACACTAACCTCATGATCAGGAGGATGAGGTTTGCTCTGTCTGTCCATTCTGATTTAAGTTTTCTGTGGTTTTCCTAAATCATTTCAGGCAAATCCTTCATCAAGATCACATGCATTATCCCTGTAGAAGCATACTTACATGTTCTATGTGTATATATATTCTGAGTTATTTATATTCAAGGTGTTATGACGACAAATTCTATATCACTGAGAGATGATCACTGGATGAATAACTCTATCAATAACAGGAGGAAGCTATTATGATGAAGCAAACAAGAGAAAACACAGCAAAACACAATTTAATTTAGCTTGCGATCTCAGCTTTCTCCTTATATTATAACTATTTTAGCTAACTTACACAATAATATTATGATTAATTTCTGCTTCCTCTATTCTATAACAATATCAATATCATCATACTCATTCCTAACAAACCCCTTCATTGCCAACTTAAAAATGTTATTTCTTTCCGCTCTTAAAGCACTTTTCTCTGTGTCTTATAATTTTTGAAGAAATGCTACTCAAAGAAATTACATGCACACAGAGATAAAGAAACAAGTAAAAAGATAATTAAAGAAAAAATACTCACTTTTCTTTGGTCTCAAGCAGACAAATTAGCATGTCTGATGTGGATTTGACAACATCAGCATCAAAATTGAAGCACTGAAGATTCCCTTCCACCTTGGTCAACAAGAAATTTGTGCACCATACACTTCCATCACCATCTCTTCCAAAAGCAGCAATGAGGCTCGGACTAATCTGTAAGAGTAATAAAACATATTTGTTTGACCCATGCCGTAAACAGAATGGGATATGACTACGAGACCATCTCCAGGAAAGGTTTCCTTAAATTGGGAGCAATATGCTAGGGGATGGAGAAGTGACATGTTATGCATGAAAAATATTTATTTTTAAAATTCAGCTCAATTTGTTAGCGAGATCCTTGAGTTTATGTAGCCTGAAAAGTCTTTCTAAACATGCTTTACATGCAAGCATTTGTCTCATTTCGGGTTTCCCATTATTCTTTTGGACTGGTTTTACAACTCTAAAAACATATAATCAATTTTAAAGTCAGATACTTCTATTTTTCATGAAACCAATTCACATTTCAACTGCTACATCACAATATGCTACAAATGAAAAAAAATTAATTGTTCCATTGAATCATATGATTTCCTGGAAATGGTCACATATAAAGACAGATGATCTCTCTCTCTCTCTCTCTCTCTCTCTCTCTCTCTCTCTCTCTCTCTCTCTCTACCTCCTTGTACTTTCTACTATCACATCACAAAGAGCAGAAGGAGAATATCTGATGGTGGCCCTGCCACAACATAGCAGAGAAATCACACAGCAACCAATTCTGGTAGGACTCCCAGCTACAGGGAGCCCCGACATCAGTAATCGACATCCTGGGTGTGTGCAGAAGCCCAAACCTTAGTTACCTGTAATGGGCTGTCTGTAAAACTAACATCATCTGTCTGGTGGTAAAGCAACATTCAGACATGTGCTCCATACTACCTGAAGACCTCAAGCAGTTGCCTAAAAGAAACATTGTGGGATATACACAATGCGATCACAGGTAGCAGGCCCAAGAACTGTATATTCATTTGGTTATACGGCTGGTGATACGAGACCACACATTATTGTGTATGTGACAAGCAGATCATGATGGCAGCATTTCATTATCTAATTTCAGTAATGATGTTCAAAACTAATACACTGCATACTATGGTACAGTGGTACAGAAAGTTCCGGCAGAATGTAAAGGCAACAACTCACGAAATACCAAATACTATAAGTTCACACATAAAAGAATCATAAGAGGGTGAATCCCCACTAGCTTTCACCTGAATCCTTTTTCCAGTTAAAACACATGAAATGACACCCCCCCCCCCCCCCCCACACACACACACACACACAGACACACAACATTAAGCCAGCTTACACAATGCTGGGACTGCATTTTGGCATAGGTTGAGAGGGTCATGTAAAGTGGTATTTTACCACTGATCCAACGTACACAACATCCTGGTCCACCCCTATGCCACTCCCACTACCAAATTCTTGCCACAAGGATCATATTCCTGTGGAAGCTCCAAGTGCAAGACCTGCGCAATTCACCCACCTAGCACAGCCTACTCTGGTCTCAACACGAGCTTAACCTGTCCTGTGAAAGCACCCATCTCATACACTAGCTCCACTGCAATTTCTGCACAGCAACCCCAGCATCCTGCTATCTACCAGAATTAATTGTCACGGCCAAACTGTGGCCAAGAACAGAGTTGACCACCCAGTGGCAGGACATGCTGTTGAGCACAACGTGCTCAATTTTAATGACTGTTCACAATACATGCCATCTGGATCCTTCCCCCCAGCACAAGCTTTTGTGAACTACACTGATAGGAGTTATCCATGCAACACATTCTTCATTCCACATTCCTTCAGGCCTCAATCCCTGCTAACCACTGCATAAAGAGTGTGTGTGTGTGTGTGTGTGTGTGTGTGTGTGGGGGGGGGGGGGGGGGGGGGGGGGATACAAAGATTCAGATAAAATAAGTGAAAGAGTTATATGTCTGTGGATAAGCCAGTCAAAGTAATAAAACGAAGAACACGAGCAGCTGCTCGAGAGTCATCCAGTAAAATATCCTGTAAAGTAGATGGCAGAGACAGGACAACACGAGATTGACTAAAACGGGGACACGACAACAAAACATGGCGCACTGTTAATACATGACCACAAGGGCACTGCGGGGCTGGGTCACCGGAGAGCAGGTAGCGGTGGCTAAGCCGGCAATGCCCAATCCGCAACCTGGCCAGAAGGACCTCTTCTCGCCGAGATGGTCGGGAGGAGGTCGTCCACGCAGTTGGGAACGGTTTTACTTCCCGGAGCTTGTTTCCTTGAAGTGAGGACCAAGCATCCCACCACGACACAAGCCTCTTACAAACAACCCCACTAACATCAGATGACGGGACACAATGTGAGGCGGGCCGAGGCAGGAGGACTGCAGCCTTGGCTGCAGCATCAGCAGCCTCATTCCCAGGCACTCCTACATGGCCAGGAACCCACAGAAAGCTGACAGGAGAGCCACCATCAGCAAAAGAATGGAGGGACTGCTGGATCCGTTGCACAAAGGGATGGACCGGATAAGGAGCTCCAAGGCTCTGAAGAGCACTGAGTGAATCAGAGCAGAGTACATACGATGAATGGCGGTGGCGGCGGGCATACTGAACGGCCTGATGGAGAGCAAAAAGCTCGGCCGTAAAGCTGGAACATTGGTCGAGGAGCCGGTATTTAAAGGTGACGGCCCCGACGACAAAGGCACAGCCGACACCATCGTCAGTTTTGGAGCCATCAGTGTAAATAAAGGTGTGACTGGCAAGTCGCGCACAAAGTTTGACAAACCGTGAGCAATACACTGCAGCCGGAGTACCCTACTTTGAGAGCGAGCTGAGGTCGCGATAAATATGAACCGGAGCCTGGAGCCAAGGTGGAGTCGGGCTCTCAACCTCTCTGAAGGTGGTAGGGAGGGCAAAATCCAATTGTCGAAGCAGGCGACAAAAGCGAAAGCGGACTCCAGGGGGCAGCAGGGCAGACACATACAACCCGTACTGACGGTCGAGAGAATCGGCGAAGAAGGACTGATAAGAGGGGTGGTCGGGCATTGACAACAGCCGGCAGGCATACCGATAAAGCAGTACGTCGTGCCGGTAGGTCAATGGTAATTCGGCAGCTTCAGCATAAAGACTCTCGACGGGACTAGTGTAGAAGGCTCCGGTTGCAAGACGTAACCCCCTATGGTGGATGGAATTGAGACGGCGTAAGAGGGATGGCCGAGCAGACGAATAGACCAGGCTCCCATAATCCAGCTTCGATCGGACTATGGACCGATACAAGCAAAGCAGGACAGTGCGATCCACTCCCCAAGATGAACCACTAAGAACTCTGAGGACATTAAGGGAACGTGTACAACGGGCAGCCAAATAAGAGACATGCGGAGACCAACAAAGTTTCCTGTCCAGTGTTAGCCCTAGAAACTTAGTTGTTTCCACGAATGGGAGAACAACGGGACCGAGATGTAAGGATGGCGGAAGGAACGCTTAATATCGCCAAAAGTTGATGCAAACCGTCTTCTCTTCGGAGAACCGGAAGCCATTTGCCACACTCCATGAGTATAGGCTGTCGAGACAACGCTGAAGGCAGCGCTCCAGGAGGCATATTCTCTGGGCACTGCAGTAGATCACGAAGTCATCGACAAAAAGAGAGCCTGAGACATTAGGTGGAATACAATCCATAATAGGATTGACCGCTATGGCAAAAAGGGCTACGCTCAAGACGGAGCCCTGAGGCACTCCGTTCTCCTGGAGGAAGACGTCGGACAAGGCGGAACCCACACGCACCCTAAACTTTCGGTCTGTTAAAAAGGAATCAATAAAAAGGGGCAGGCGACCGCATAGACCCCACCTGTGCATAGTGCGGAGGATACCTCCTCTCCAACAGGTATCATAAGCCTTTTCCAAATCGAAGAACACGGCTACCGTTTGGCGCTTTCGCAAAAAGTTGTTCATGATGAACGTCGACAGGGTCACAAGGTGGTCAACAGCGGAGCGGTGGCGACGAAAGCCGCATTGAACATTGGTAAGTAGCCGTCGAGATTCAAGAATCCAAACTAACTGAGCGTTAACCATGCGCTCCATCACCTTACAGACACAGCTTGTAAGAGAAATGGGGCGGTAACTAGAAGGAAGGTGTCTATCCTTCCCGGGTTTGGGTATAGGAACAACGACGGCGTCACGCCAACGCATGTGGACTTGACCTTCGGTCCAGACGCGATTGTAGGTACGAGGAAGGAAGCTTTTGCCTGCCGGAGAAAGGTGTGCCAGCATCTGAACGTGAATGGCATCTGGCCCCGGAGCAGAGGACCGGGACAGTGCAAGTGCACGTTTGAGTTCCCCATAGTAAAGGCGGCATTATAAGTTTCCAGATTCAGCGAGTGGTAGGAAGGTCGCCGAGCCTATTCTGCCTCTTTCCTGGGAAGGAAGGCAGGGTGGTAATGGGCGTCACTTGAAACCTCCGCAAAAAAGCGGCCGAAGGCGTTGGAGACATCCACAGGACCAACAAGGACCTCAGTACCTGAAGTCAGGCCAGGTACCGAGGAGTGGGCCTTAATGCCCGACAGCCGGCGCAGGCCACCCCAGACTACAGAAGAGGCAGTAAAACTGTTAAAGGAGCTGGTGAAAGAGGCCCAACAAGCTTTTTTGCTGTCTTTAATGACTCTACGGCATTGCACTCGGAGTCGTTTGTATCCAATACAATTCGCCAACGTAGGATGGCGGCGAAAGGTGCGTAAAGCACGTCGTCGAGCACGGATAGCGTCTCTACAAGCCTCATTCCACCAGGGGACGGAAACGCGACGTGAAGAAGAGATAGTACGAGGAATGGAACATTCAGCAGCATTGATGATAACAGCCGTGAGGTATTCGACCTGACTGTCACAACTGAGAAAATCGTGGTCCGGAAAGGTCGCCAGGGAGGAGTGAAGTCCCCAGTCAGCTTTCGGTATGTTCCAGCTCGAAGGACGTGTGGATGGGGAGTGGTGTAGGAGACGAACGACACAGGGGAAGTGGTCGCTCGAATAGGTGCCAGAAAGGACATACCACTCGAACCGACGGGCAAGAGTGGTAGAACAGATCGAGAGGTCCAAGTGGGAGTAGGTATGAGTGGAGTCCGAGAGGAAAGTCGGGGCGCCAGTATTGAGGCAGACAAGATTGAGATGGTTGAAGACATCCGCCAAGTGGGAGCCTCTCTGACAGGATGCAGGAAAGCCCCAAAGGGGATGATGGGCATTGAAGTCGCCAAACAATAAAAACGGCGGAGGAAGCTGAACAATCAGGTGCATCATATCAGTCCGAATAACTGCGGATGACGATGGAGTGCAGACGGTACAAACAGAAAAAGTAAAGGCAGAAAGAGTAATACAGACAGCTATTGCTTGGAGTGGGGTGGTCAATGGGATGGGATGGTAATAGACATCGTCCCGAACGAGCAACATGACCCCACCATGAGCTGGAATACCATCCGCAGGGGTGAGGTCAGTCCGCTCCGAGGTATAGTGGGTAAAAGCAATCGATCAGTTGGGCGCAACTTGGTTTCCTGGAGACCAAGGACGAGCGGTCAGTGCAGGCGGAGGAGCAGTTGTAATTCCTCCTGATTAGATTGAATACCGCTGATGTTCCAATGTAACAAAGCCATCGCTAGTCAGAAAAAAGGGGGGAACGAAACGGGTGAAGAGCTGGTCGCCTCGACGGCCGCGGAAGGGCCAGGTTTCGAGGGAACAACGCTACAACCAGCGGGAGGCGAATCCTGTTCCATCAAGTCATCGCCAGCTGCGGCCGCTTTTCCGGGTTGCGTAGGAGGGGCAGCATCATTCGCCGACGAGAGGCCAGCTGAGTGCCTGGCAGCAGAGCGTCCCGGCGAAACTGAGGACGGCCGGGAGCAGCGACTCTTGGACGGAGCGTCAGACGAAACACGCCGGGGTGGAGAGGGGGATAAAGATTTCTTCTTGGAGGGCTTCTTGGAAGTCCGATGAGGCACGGGGATGGTGGCCTGGACCCGAAGAAGGTCCTCACGCGCGGGGTCCGTTTTGGAACGCCGGACCTCGGAAGCCGGGGTCCGGAACGTTTCCCCGAGAGGAGGATCGCTTCTCAGGCGGCGGAGGGGGGGAGGAGGAAGGGTGGCCCCAGGGGCAGAGGGGGCAGGGGCCGCGAGGGAGGAGGATTTGGAAGGGAGGGATTTGGGAGGCGGAGGCACAGACCCCGGATGGGGTGAGGAGGTGGAGGGGGGACAGGATAGGGGTGAGGATACTGTGGAAGGAGTGGACACGACTGAGGCAAACGAAGTTGTCAACGTCACGGGATGGAGGCGGTCATACTTCTTCCTGGCCTCAGAATAAGAGAGACGATCCAAAGTTTTTAATTCTTGAATCTTCTTCTCCTTCTGATACGTGGGGCAGTCTAAAGATCTAGGCGAGTGGATGCCAGGACAATTGACGCACCGAGGTGGTGGGGTGCATGTATGTTCCTCATGAAGAGGACGTCCACAATCGCCACAAAGGGGGTCAGCCTCACACTGTGACGACATGTGCCCAAAGCGCAAACACTGAAAGCAGCGCATAGGAGGCGGGACGTAAGGTCGCACGTCACACCGGTAGCACATCACCTTTACCTTCTCTGGGAGAACGTCCCCCTCGAAGGAGAGGATAAAGGCTCCGGTGTCGATGTGACGATCTTTGGGGCCGCGCTGAATTCGCCGGACGAAATGCATGCCTCAGCACTCCAGGTTGGCCCTGAGCTCCTCATCAGATTGCAGCAGGAGGTCCCGCTGAAAAATAACCCCCTGCGTCCTATTCAGTGCCAGATGCGGGACAATGGACACTGGGATGTCCCCTAGTCGGTCGCACGCCTGGAGCGCTGCCGACTGTGTGGCGGAGGCGGTCTTTATAAGAACGGACCACGAACGCATTTTACTGAGAGCCTCGATTTCCACGAAGATGTCCTCGATGTGCTGGACAAAGAACATGGGCTTGGAGGTGGCGAACGTCCCCCCATCGGTTCGAGAACAGACTAAATAGCGGGGGAAGTACTTCGCCCCAAGCCGGTGGGCCTGTCCTTCCTCCCAGGGAGTGGCCAAGGGGGAAAGGGCAGGAGAACCAGAACCAGAGACAGTACCTTTCCTTTTAAAAGACTCGGCCGCAGAGCGACCTGATACATGTTGACGTTTCATCTGCGAAATGTCCGCCCTGATACCACCCACTCCGACCAGGGGCTCTCCCCACGGGCGCCACCCAGCCTCAGCAAGGGCCACCTGGCAGGATGACCGTTGCCGGGAGTCCTGATGCCCTAAGGAGATGGGCATTTACTCCTTGGCCGACGTGGGGAGGGTGCAGCTCAGGTATCGGCAGTACGATCCCTGTGTTGTCAGGGGGCTACAACCTAGAGGGTACATGACGACCCCACCACAACGGGCTGGCTACCGTGCTGGATTTCGGGTTCCATGGAAAGTCCATCATGATCGTAGGTGCAGATGGGGACGCACTATGGGCGGAACGTGTGCAACCCATCAGGCAGTTAGGCCCAATTGGAGGAATAGTGGGTGTGGTTACAACGCCGTTACAATGCTGAGCGCCAAGGTCTTAGTGCACTGAGGACCAGTGATACACCACGTAAGGCGTCCTTCCCCAAAAGGCTCGTACTTCTGTAGAATTTTGAAAAAAGGAAGTCAAACCCCAAGGGGGACCATCACACGGAATGCCGAAATGGTTGAAACTCCTTTTAGTCACCTCTTACGACAGGCAGGAATACCTCGGGCCTATTCTTACCCCGGACCCGCAGGGGGGTCGAAAAAGATTCATCCGAAAGCCAGCATAGATTCATTCTTTTATGCGTGTGTCTGTTGATGACTCAATGCTTCCACTGTTCAATAACTTTACTTTTAGAATATTTACAAACTACATACTACAGTATACTTCATATATGTAAACATTTACATGTCAGGCAAAGAAGGGAGAACAATAATGTTTTATTCCTGTAAATTGTATGGACACAGATACTCTATCTTATCTAACAGTATTTTGTGACCTTCCTGATAGAACTGGCAAAAATCTAAGCTCATGCAAAAACTTATAGGGGTCCAATTATAAAAGTAGCAGTTGAGATTTGACTATAGCACAATACTTTCAATAGAGATACAAGGTGCACACTTAGTAGGCTTTGGAGGAGGGGCTTGGACACTTAATAAAAACAAAAAGTGGTGCTGGTCAGAGACAGGGAGGTAAGAACCATATTTCTCATGATGGGTTGGATCTGCCCCATGCTGCTTGAACCACATTCCTGTGCATCTGTAAATCCAGTCTACCTCTGCTGCTTCGGGTATGTAAGGGGACCTTGCTATTCCTGCAATCAGTAATCTTAACTCCCGAAGAAAACAATGGAGGTGACAGCTGACAAAATGTTATGAATTTGGTGGAGTAGCTCAGCAGAAAGTGATTCAAATGACAAAGCAGATAGCTCTGCTTGCTGACTTGTGACAGGAGAGGGGAAGGAAACTAGTCTACAGAGTGGGATGTTCAATGGCAGTTTAGGGGGTACTGAAGACCATTAATCATTAATACAGCAGAGTCAGCAAAAGAGACATCATGCAAATGATAACCAATTCACTCCTGTCAAGAACAGTACAACCAGATTATCGGATCATGGGGCATCTGATCTGTCAAGCAATCAGAGTGAGCCGGAGATCTCTGGCCAGCTTTGTCCTACACCAAAATACCTTTTGGCAAACTAAATATAAATACTATCTTACGAACAGAAAAGTGGTATGAATTAGAGCAAACCCTCAACAAACAAAAAATAGAAATACAGGCACTTCAAGAAACAAGACTGAGATGGATTTTGGGAAATACAGATTTTTCAAAAGTAAAACAGACAAACAAATACAAAAAAAAAAAAAAAAAAAACACACCACTTTTAGGAGTCACTTTTGCAGTCATGAAAAACATACTTACCTCCATGACAATCTAGAAACATACACACTAATCAATGTACACATGCCAATCAATGTTGAAAATAAAGCCAACTGCAAAAAGGTAGATAAAATGTGGAAAACACTAGAAGAAATAGTATCAAATTCCACAAAATCGTGTCAAAATCCTACTCGGTGACTGCAATGCACAGCTAGGCAAAGAAAGAAAACACAAGAAAACAAATGGAGAAATCTTAGACCAAACTAGTGCTGTCTAATGAGAATGGCATGAGAGCACTGCAAATGCAGAACTGAAGGCAGAGCCATGGCACGGCTAGCTTTATAGTGGACCCGTGAGCACAAACTGGCTGGCAAGGTGTGACTGGCCCTGCAGTGTTGTGAGGCCACCATTGCAGAAGAGATACTAGTGCTTCAGATGTTGTTGTGCCATCCATCATCGAGCTTCATGCATGTCTCCTGGAGTGCATTTTGATATTATGTGCACAACACAATGGTCCTGCAAGCGGGGCCAAGATGTCAGGCATTACTAATCCTTTTCACCCCCACTTCTATGGAAGGTGGGTGGTGCAGGCAGAAAATAAAGTGTATATTGCATTGTCATCCACTTCTGAGCCATGCTTGAAATTTCAAGTCTCTAGCTCATCAAGAAGTTAGTTTTAAAAACCCACAAAATTTGTACCAGACAGACAGACTGACAAGAAAGTGACCTAATAAAAGCATGTTAAAAAGCACTCAAACAATTGGCAATAACTCAAAAGCAAACTGATCAAAAAAGCTCAAACACTAATTCCTCTCCAGAAACAGAAAAAACACCCTTGGGGGAATGAGGAATGTGACCACGCAATGCAATATGACAGGATACATACAGCAATTACAGAGGACAACAACAAAACATTCCTGACAGTGAAAAAAGAGACAGCCAAATTAATCAAAAAGACCAAAAGGAAATATGAAAGGGAGCAACTAGCTGAAATTGAGAGAGACTTTGAAAGGAACAAACAAACAAAATTTTTATAAGAACTTCAAAACTTGGCATCTCTGCTTAAAGAAATAAAATGGGCAATGCTCTCTAAGGAACTTTCCAGATATTTCAAACAATTACTTAACTGCCCAGAACCAACACAAAGATCCCCAACTGCAAGAACCTAAAGACACCAATCCAAAATCATTATGGCTAGATGGTGAAGAAATTGACAAGCAGATCAAAAGACACAAAAACAATAAAGCAGTAGGGAAAGATGGAATCATAGCAGAAATCCTCAAATTACCAGGAGCGAACACCATACAAGAAATCACCAAAATCATAGAAGACATCTCGCAAACACCAAATTCCAGAAGACTGGAAAAAAGCATTAATTTACCCATTACACAACAAGGGGGACAGAACTGATGTAAATAACTACAGGGCAATCCCATTAATATCAGTTGTATACTAAATTCTATCCCAGTGTCATCTCGATATAGAATGGAAACAACCTGAACCCAAAATTAGAGTATCAGGCAGGATTCAGACCAGGCCATTCTTACGGGTGAAAAGCTTAAACCAAAGTGTAATTCTAAGAAATCAGAGAATTTGTAACAAAAATTAGTCTGCACATTTGTTGATTTCAAAAAGCCTATGACTCAGTTGACTGTGGATCATTCTTCCAAATATTAAAACAATGAGTCTACATCTGGATATACTTGCAACCATACAACAGACGCTTACAGACACAAAGTCCAAGATTAAATTTATGGGAGGCATCTCAGATTCCTTCATAATCAAAATGAGAGTAAGACAAGGAGATGGATTGTCTCCATTACTTTTCAACTGTGTCCTTGAGAAAGTAAAGCAAGAATGGTAGATTGCCTTACATTTACAGATAAGATTTAGCAATTTTAACCCTGCAACATTTCATCAGCCCAAAATCAAAATGCACTCTTGAAAGAAACTGCAGAAAATATAAGCCTTCAGATATCTTTTGAAATCACAGAAAACATGAGTAGTAACAAACAAGCACCAAGATTCATGGAGACCAAATTTGGCAAAATTAATCAAGTTCTACAATTTAAATACCTTGGTGAAACCATTCAGGTAAATGTAATCAACACAAACAAAATTACATAAGTGTCAGAAGACAGAATCTGTACACTGACTTATCCAAAGCATCTACAACAAGAAATTTATTGTCAAACCAAATAGGTAAATCAAACCAGAATGCCTCCATGGATAAGAAACACTAATTTTCAACAGGAAAACAGACATTGAAAACATCAAGAAAAGGGAACACAACATTGTAGGAAAAATTCTAGGCCTAAAACTTGCAGACGAACAATGCCGATTATTCAGAGGCAAACAGGAAATCAAACAATACGCAAATACCCACAGTGACATTAGAAAATGAAGGTTAGGATTCTATGTATACATTAAAACAATGAATCCAGACAGGCTTACAAAACAAATTGTCGAATTTTTTTGACAGCAGGAGTTGAGCCATCATGGACATGATAGAATGGATTGGCAAGATCAAAACTGATCTGAAACTGGCAAGAATTAAACCAGAAGACATCCAAAACTGCAAAATCTCCAGGTCAAAAATTCACAAATGGCAAGAGGACCAAAAGGAAAAACAAAAGAAGAAGAAGACTAGAACAACACAGTCTGAGGAGAGAAAGGAAATAAGGGCACATATGAAGTTAATTTCTCTCTTCTAAGTATTGTTGGTAGTCCTAATGGACTTATTTACAAATAATAATCAACTGACATGGCTTGAGAGTCAGAGGGGTTTATTCTTCAATGAGTTGCCCTTGTATTATGGTCAATGAAGCATGCCAAACATGTTCTCCATATGGTAGATGTACACTGTATAGGGCTGTTTATATTGACAAATGTAAAAGGCAGATGTAACACAGCATCGACATTGTGTAAAACACAATCAACACTATAAATCATTAATAGCACAACAAAAAAGAGAGATTCCATCAAGTCAGCAAATTTTTAGGATTCCTTTTACTTATAATGCAGCCAGCCAGGCTGAAAAAGCAACATCAAAAAGTAAGTAAAAATTAAAGGGTTGCCACAAATGGCACAAAGATGATTGTAGGCACGAGACGGAAAATGGAAAGAATTCCAAGACAAGCAAACTAATTGCTTGTATACGAACATTCCACAACAATAATCATACAAGCAACTGTTAATAATAAAACTGTCACATTCCAGTCATAGACAACTTCACCAAAAGTACAGTAGTGGCTGCCTTATACACAGAAAGAAATCAGTCACAAATGACAACAGGGTGTATATGCGGACAAGGAAAAAAAAAATTCCCGGATTTCTCCAGGATTTCCCAGTTAAAAATACACTTTCTCCCAGGTGAGAATACACTTTTTCCGGGTTAAGTGACAATATACGTTTCCTCGGAACTGTAAAACTTATCACTCCATTGAAACATTATGGTTTTATACACGAGATTGTGATGCGCTTTTGTAAGCCTGTCATAGCTCACGTAACGTGATCTTGCCAGCCGCTGATGGCAGATATTCAAGAGCATAGGACACATGATGTAGTCAGCCTATAGCAACATCACTGTTAAGTAGCGCGACTACACAAATAGGAAAAGTTAATGGTTTAAATTAATATACATAGTGTTGCTACAAGAAAAGTAAAGATTTCACATTTAATATTAGTCTTGAAGATTAATAAGCTGCAAGAGACTGTAAGTTTTCAAATGTAATGTTGATCTTTTTTGTGTGTGTTACACTCTAAGATACAGCACACAAATGTACCAGTAAAATTTTTAATAACGACATAAATGTCTGATCATCTGGGCTCGAAATTCTTCTAATGGTCATCCTCAAAGAGTTGATTTTTAAATGAGAGTCAAGCACTCTGCGATTTACGAAATTCATCACGCATACTTGCACATAGTTCATCTTGTGTAAACGAAAATTTACTTTGAAAGTAACGCTTTTCAAACCACCATTCGCAATATTTTTCCCGCGACCTGTTAGAAATAGGTTCGTTTCAAAACATGTAATTTGGCTTAAAGTGCACACTCATACATCCAGATTCAGATGTAAATTTTCTTGGAGTACCAGTACTGAATTATCTCATGTTGGTTTCTTTATTATGGCATAATGCCATACACGCTTGAAGATGAAAACATGCACTTGAAATGCAGCGAACAGTTGAAACTAGCCAGTACTGTGGAATTAAAAATTTCGTTTCAAATAAATGGGCTGCCTCAGTGGAAGAGATTAATAACAGTCAAATTACTTTAGCAAACCGACAAAAACAACTTTATTGTTCTGCAATGCGATTAATGCTTGACTGTCAGAAAGGTGAAAATAAAATAAAATTTGAAACTAATAAATTATTTTAGCCTTCCATAATTATGTGAATGTATTTTAATTCACTTGATATCTCCCAGCCACAGAAATTTGTTTTGTTTTCATTTGACGTGAGAGCAATAAACGAAGAGGAAACAGCAAAATCAATAAATGTAAACACAATTCACAACACAGAGACTACCCATCTCCACACTAAAACTCCGACTGCTCTGTGTATCAGTTCCGGATCTATGATATTTCTGAACTGGGACAATACTAGATAGTGATACCACCCCCCCCCCCCCCCCCTCCTCCCTCCATCCAGTGTTTGAGGTAGACACCAAAAATTAAATCGACTTTTCAAAAAATGTTCATTTTGTAGTGCACATCTTTCTGAAGAGTCTGATACATAAAACATATGTCTTTGCAGAAATGTAAGACATGTTATTTGGTCTTAAGTGTGCCTAATTGTCATGCCACGCCTCTTCGCACATCAGCGTATTTCTCTCTGTCGAATTCAAGCTTGTATAAACTTGCCATCAAACTATATTCAGGACAGTGGAAATTAAAATGTCCTGTGGTGCCTCTCATGCTCCCCATCAGCTCTCTGAAAAAAATTCATAAGTAATGCTGGATGGGATTATTTGTAACCAGGAGAACAAGAACTCTTCAGAAAATTTGCACTCTTTATTGCCTATTAGCTTACAACTTACTGCTTTGTGTGACATAAAATTAAATACAGGACACAAAACCAGTGAAGACAAAGAGACAAGCAAGACAGTACACAGTTTTTCAATCCTTAAGTCCTAGCATTTTTTCTCTCTAATCTTGCTATGGTTTTACATGGCATGCTTTCCTTCCTGCAAAAGAATCTATTACCCCATCAAAGTTCGTCAAACGTTTTGCTACATGAAAAAACAAAATGTCGTTATCTAATACAGGAAAAGCTGTTAATACAAATAGTACCCAAGACTGGTGTGGTTTCATGAGCTGATTACATGTATTTTGTCACTGTCTGCTATATAAAACGAAGTAGGCCTGTCTAATATTGCAGCAATTGTAATACATACCAAATAAACGAGACTGTTTTGGAACAAATGGTCATTTTTATGACATGACAGAATATAATTCACGAAGTACCAATATTAAATGCCTGTTAGGCCTACTACATGCAAAAAGCCTTACGTTAGGAAATAGTTTCATACTTCATTCATACACTCCAGCTTCTCTAGCATGAGATGAAAAGTAGAAGTAAGAAATTTTTATATACATATATTTGGAATCATCATATTCTTCCATAATTTGTGTGATGTCCCCGTTTCTTCTCCTTCCTTGTTCTAACACTCAATCTTGTCATCACTAATTCTGTAACTATTCCTACCAGTGTCAAAACTTATTCTCCGGTTAATTTCACTAACCCTGCCACAATCACCTGTTTAGTTATCCCCCATTTATTCTCCGGTTAGGTGTTATTACATGTTTGTACAATGTGTTTTCTATGCTACTCCCAGAATAGAACTTACGTGCATGGTAACTGAAGACTGTGCAACTGGCCCTTATTAGTGTAGCAGTCTGGCCAAAAACTTTCTGCCAAAACTTCATTTTCGTGGATACACTGAGAAAATAACACATAATATTTCTTACCTGTTATTCCTGTTAGCTGTTTATTTCCACTCTGGTAGTCTGAATCTATGGCTTTCACTAGTAATTATAACAACACTGATCATTCACAAACCCAGTCAACCACATAAACAAACAGCGACTGACATTCACCCGCTCGACTTTATTCTGCTCAGCTCTTACAGCTCCGTCCCCTTTTGTCTACAGGAAATGTTATTTCTAGATTCAACAGTGATTCCCTTGGCAGAGATACCACATACACTATGGCCGCATTCAATAATCAACTTATGATTCATTCAGAAATCAGCTTAGAATATGCTCAAAAAACAACAGGGATGCATTTCAAAATCATATGAATAATCGACAGACCAATGTGTGCTGGATGCTAGGCACTTTGTGAAACATGGTTTTTTTTCTCAAGAAAATGAATTTGCCCCCCCCCCCCCCCACCCTCCTGAAATTGCCACCCGTGGCAGATATCCTGGTTGCCCCTCCCCAGTAGATCCAGGCCTGTTGCACATGCGTGAATCTGGTAGCTTGGGAGGGGCAAAAAATTTTTTTCTGGGTAGCATCTAGCTGCTTGCTGCTACTGCTTATACAGCTAACAGCTACACTTCTGTAGCCAGAAGTGGGATACGCGACTCAACTGCACGTGTGCATGAGCCCGCTTGCAACTGCTCAAACAAATCTAATGTAAACAGATGTGTTGTCACACTCGTAAGACGCAATTTGTTGCTCTGAAGCACTGCATAGTCTTCTTAAAACCTTTGAAATAATTTGCTGTTGGCAGATGCTTGTATGAGCACTGTGTTTTGTTGTTGTATTGGCGTATTTCCTTTGCAACTTAGGTTTAATTTTCAATCCCCCCCCTCTCGTTCATGTTTTATTGCTGCAGTACCAGGATACAGTAATATCCTTTGCTAGAATATTTGTTCTTCCCAGTCAAAATTACAAAAATCTAACTGAAAACTAGAACAATGAAAACTTCCCATAATTATAAAAAAATTCCCGAGTTCTTCCCAGTTTACTCCCAGACCTCCCAGTTGTCCCGGGTCGTATGCACTCTGGATAAGAAAAAGCAGCTGAGTATCTTACCTTCCCAGATTGTTATGACACAGCAATGTATTTTACTGTATGGCAAACATACAAACATGCAGAACAACATTAAGGACTTCCAAAAAAACAAAAACAAAAAAGAACAAGACAAATCATAATCCTAAAGAACTGTCCAAAATAATTAGTTTTTATGTTATGAGAGGCATTCAATAAGTAATGCATCATATTTTTTCTTGACCAATTTTGGTTGAAAAATGCGGAATTTGTTGTTGGACACCATGGAATATTCCAGCTTTAGCCCCTATAGTTTCATGTAGTTCCGATAGGTGGCAGCACTACACATGGTCTTCAAAATGGCATCTGCATCAGAATGTGTTCCAAGCAGAGTTGTCATTGAACTGCTTTTGGCAGAAAACCCGAGCATCACAGATATTCGTAGGTGCTTGCAGAATGTCTACAGAGACCTGCCACTGAACAAAAGCACAGTGAGTCATTCAGTGAGGCATCTATGATCAAAACAAGGTCGCACAATCCTGTTCGGTCTCCCGCAAGCCAGCCAGCAGCACACAACTGTGACTCCTACAATGTTTGAATGTGCAGACACACTCATTCAACATGATCAATAGATCACAATCACATGTCTCTGTTTATAGTGCTTACACACTCATCCACTAGTTGAGGTATTCAAAAGTGTGCGCGCACTGGGTTCATTGCCACTTAACAGAAGACCATAAAGAGCAACAACGGACCATCTGTGTGGAATTGCTGTTTGGTCTAACGAAGGATGCACACTCTGCAGGAAGCAGTATGTGGATATGGGGCGTTTATTGATGTAGCAAGACATTCGCTCCGACATCAACAAGCACAGTGATACCATGCGGCCATACAGGCCCTTCCAGTAAGTTGGTGTAAGGCCACTGTATCTAACGGAGATTATGTTAAAAAACAGGGTTTTGTAGCCAATGAGTGGGGAATAATTTGGGATACTGGAATCCTGAATTCTCTTCTTTCCCACACAATGTTGTGCTTCAGACGTACATTCTCACAAACTCATTTTTCAAATAAAGGCCTATGCTTGATACTAGTAGACTTTTATGCATGTGCTAGTTTGTTTCTTATGTCCTCCTTGTTTCATCCATCATGCAAATTTTTACTTCCAATGTAGAAGAATTCTTTAATTTTGTTTACAACAGAGTACAAAAATTTGATGTGAAGCTTCTAATTAAGCTCATTTCTAGTGTTCCTCAGTATTTCCATCTTTCTTTGAGTTACTCTTAAGGAGTAGTCTCTACTCAGTAGACTGTCCATTCCATTCAAAAGGTCCTGTAATTATTTTCTCACTTTCATAGAGGATGGCAATGTCACCAGTGAATCTTTGATATCGTTTCACTCTGAATTGTAATCCCTTGAAATTTTCTTCCCCCCCCCCCCCCCTTCCCCTTCACTGTGGTTTTAATTACAAGTTGAACAGAAGAGGTGGCAGACCGCATCCTTGCATTATGCCCCTTTTCCTCCAAGCAACTTTCTTTGGTCTTCCATTTTTATTATGCATAAGTGGTTCTTGCACATGTTATACATTAGGTTAGTGCATAAGTTCATAGCGTTTTTTGTTTTGATGTTGGTATTCCGGTTGCTGTGGGTTTATTTATTGATTAACATTTTTTATTTGTAGTTCACCGTTGCTATTTGTGTCTACATACTGTCATTTTATCATTCGGAAATAGTAAGTCGGGGCAGTGGATGGCATAAAATGGAGTGGATGCCATAAAATGGAGTGCCAACTGGAGAAATCATAACATTTCCGATGTCTCTTCTGTTTGAGTTCAATAGAGGGTGAAGCAGCAGAGGCAGCCAGAAACATTTGTGCCATGTATCATGTATAGGGATAATGTCAAAGGCTGGAGAATGGCAAGACTTGGTTTTCTCATTTTAAGGAGGATCATTTTGACATTAGTGACTCTCCACATTCAGGAAGACCTTCAGAGTTTGGTGAAGATAGTTTAAATGCATTAATCCATAATGATCCATGTCAATGTACTCAAAAACTGGCAGATGTGATGACCTGTGATCATTCCATCACCGTGCAACATTTGCATGCAGTGGGGAAGGTTAAAAAATTGGGTGTATGGGTACCGCATGCTCTACGTCAAAATAACAAAAATCAGCGGATGGTCATATGTGCAGCTCTGCTTCATCATCATCATCGTCATCATCATCAATTGACTCGTGAACAACACCAACCATACATATCCTGTCCATTACTGGTGATGAAAAAGGGTGTCTTTATGCTACCATAAGGAAAAGAAAGGAATCGTTGAGCCCAAACAAAGCAGCAAATCCCCGTGCAAAGACCTCCTCACATCCACAAAAGATAATGCTATGCCAATGGGAGGGCGCAAATCTGTCATTTTCCAAGGGGACAGCTCTTTGACACCTGTTCTGCAGAACAGAGAGAAGATAGCAGCGACTCTATTATGCCCTGGGGAACATTCAAATGGGCATGGGTCCAGTTGAGCTTGTGCAAGGCAGCATGATCGCCAAGGAGTTTCATACTTTGGTTGCAGACAATGTACACCCATTCATGATGATCATATTTCCCAATAGCAGTGGTAGTTTTCAACAAGATAATGTGTCATGTCAATTCCAGGCGTGTGATGGTGTGGTTAGGGGAACACAGTGGCAAGTTCCAATTGATGTGCTGGCCCTCCAATTCACCAGATCTGAACCTTATCAAACACATCTGGGATGTGATAGAATGTGGCGTCAGAGCTCATCGAGACCTCCCCAGAATTTACGGTGATTAGGTGACTTGTGTGTGCAGATGTGGTGCCAACTCCCTCCAGTGACCTACCAAGGCCTCGTTGCTTCCATGCCATGTATACTTATCTGTGTCAAAGGTGGACATACCAGCTTTTAGGTAGGTAGTCATATTGTTGTTGCTGATCAGTGTATATTTCCCTATATTGTTTACCTATTTCTCTTGCAATTTCAAATAATTTGCACCATTTCAAACTGTCAAAACCTTTTTCTAAGCCAAAAAATACTATGAAACTGTCTTGATTTCTAAGTCTTGCTTCTGTTAGTAAGAGCCTCCCTGGCGCCTTCACCTTCCCTAAAGTCAAACTGATCACCATCAGGCACATTCTCAATTTTTCCATTCTTTTTTATATTATTCTGATCTGTAACATGGACAGAAGATGTCAAGCCAATTTTGCGATAGTTCTCACATTTACCTGCCCACAATTTCTTTGGGACTGGGTACACGTAACTCTTCCTAAAGACCAATGACATGTCTCCAGTCTCATAGACTAACTTCAATAATCATTTGCTTGCCAGTTTCTCAAATGATTTGAAAAGTCTTTGTCACTACTAATTATGATCTGACTCCGCTCCTGAACATGCCTTAAAATATAATATTCAATTTCAGAATCTATTAGGGGCTGAAATTTCAAGCAGAAGTCATGAAATCTTCTTTTCTCTTATTCATATTACAAAGACCGTATTCTTCCATAACCCTGCCTTCTATTCCTCCATCTAATGCAGTGTTCCAAACATCCATAATTATTAGATTGTCATCTCCCTTTAATACTGAATTTTGAGTTCAACTCACTTATGTACTCTATGTCACCATCTTCTGTTTATGATCTCCGTGCGTGTATCTGAACTACAGTTGTGTTGATCTGGATTCAGTTCTGATGAGAACAATTCTATTGTTGAACTTTTCACAGTAACTCACTTTTTACTGTACCTTCCAATCCACGATGGGTCCTACTCCAGTTATATAATTTCTCAGAATTATTGGCATATCACATATTAAACATTTTCTACAAATACACAAAGCCTACTGCATACATTGTATACATAAGCAATCCACATTACTCTCAAACACTAACTGTATGAATACATTAACCATAAAGAATAATTTGTTTTGGGGGAAAAAAAACAACCCTTCCATTTAGGAAATGATTCCCCTTTTCACCAGCCAGGATAACAAAATTTTTTGAAATTTTTCAGTGTCTGTTGTTTTCCAAAAAACAGCTCTTGTTCTGCCATACTGTATATTGAAAAACATTTTGTTTACAGATGTTTTATTAGAGACAGTCTTATTCTTTTTAGTTTTTATTAACGAGTTCTGTCCCCAGTGGAATCATTGACAGCATGCCTGTAGTTTTAAGAAAGTAACATACTAGTGGTTTTTATGTAAATTTGCGGTATAGGCATATTTTGCCACTCAAATTTTGAATTGCAAAACTGCCATTCGTCAGAGGTGACAATTCTAAGTTGATGAGAGAGAGAGAGAGAGAGAGAGAGAGAGAGAGAGAGAGAGAATTTACTGTCCACCAGGACTTTTTGGTTAATAATCTAAGAAATTTAAATTTGTAAATTATGGCATCTGGTACTATATCTCTCTATGAAATGAATATTGTACATTTTGGCCTCTCTCATGTTTAAGGAAATAAATACAGAAAATTATTCTACATAATTAAAATAATTTACAAGATGAGACAATCTCTTCAGTCTGGGAAGTGTTAAATATGTTCCACCCTGTTCCATCACGAATTGTTCACTTTCTTCTTCTTCTTCTTCGTTTTTCCTACACATTAAACACTAATTCTATTTGGGACAAGAAATAAGATGCTGTCAATAAATAAATGTACTTTGTGGTTGTAGCTAATATGCTGGACACTCAAATAAATGGTTACAACATGAATGTGTGTGAACTTCATCTACTCTTATAATTATTTCATTTTAGAGAATAAACATTTTTTGACAAAGTGATATTAAAATATTATATTGTGTGCCATTAATGAATGGAAATACAAAAATTAAGTTAATTTACTGATTTCTATATATGTTAAGTTGGCATTAATCTTATGACAACAGCAGCTGACTTTAAACATTTAAGCAGGCCTACTGTATGATTTTGGAATTTTGTATCCCATAGCTATTGCTTGTTATACATTACATTAATCAGTGTGATATATTTGATAGTATAAAACTTGACGAGCTACATTTTCTGACCTATATAGAATTATTTAACCCTTTAACTGCTCTGGACGTGTTAACGCGTGCCTTTGTACCTGTCCCTGTGTGCTCTGAACGTGTTTATGCATGCCACCAGTCCTTCTACCTGGTACTCTGATCATGTCTACACGGCGCCAACTGTATATTCGTGCCGAGCGCCTAGTAGCTGTTCAGTGTTCTGCTTGCATAGTTGAATTCTTGTGAGCATTTGTTGCTGTGTTCTTGGGTTGCAGTTTTTGTCTGTGCTTTTACTGACTGTTAACACCTTTAACATTTTGAGAAGAAAATGGCATGCCGTTGAGGTTGTACACATGAAGAAATCGTCAAAATTCTCACTAGAAGCGACAGTGAGAATGAAATTTTTAACAGCGATGGTAGCGATTATTCTTCGACTTAATTTCGAAGTAATGTGCCATGTACTTCAGCTGGAACAATGCATCTGTCAACAAGGGAGGGATATCATTCAGAATCTGATAGGTCTGAGAGTGATAGTGAAGTGCCAGTGAAAAGAGCCTGCTTTAGTGACTAGTTTGACTGGAAAAAAGTGATTTTCGTCCATTTATGCATGCGTTCGATGCTTCAGCTTCTGGACACAAATGTGGTTTAGGGCCAGATTCAAGTATTTTGTATTATTTCTTGATATTTTTAACAGAAGAACTGATTAAATTTGTAGCAGATGAAACCAACATAAATGAAAGAAAATGCACGATAATCAGAGCAGTCTCATTTGTCCAGATGGAAAGAAACGGGTTTCAAAGAACTATATTTCTTCATTGCTGTATGTATGCTAATGGCTCGTGTGAAAAAGCTGAAAATCAGTGACTATTGGTCCACTGACATACTCTTGAATGCTTCTGTTTTTAGCAAAATTATGTCCAGGGAGCATTTTATGTTAATTTTAAGAATGCTTCACTTCAGTGATAACTCTATCAGCAATGAAGGAGATAAACACTTCGCAGCACATTTCATCCATACCAAAAGCTCTGCATTGACGAAAGTCTCTTGTTCAAAGGGTGACTATCATTCAAACAGTACATTCCCTCCAAAAGAAGTAGGTTTGGAATAAAAGCATTTGTGCTATGCGACTCCCAGATGGGCCAGATGGGTTATACCCTGGATTTCATTGTTTACATGGGCACAAATACTGAAATTGCCTTCCAGAATCTAGGGGAAAGTGGCGACATAGTAGCAACACTGATGAAACCATTTTTAGGAAGGGGACATATGCTCTATGTCGATAATTGGTATTCAAGCATAGACCTGTTCCTCTGGCTTCATAACCATGGAACAAACGCATTTGCTACTGTTTGCCAAAACAGATGCAACATGCCAAAATTAAAGAACAAACTAAAACGAGGAGAAACACAGTTTATGTCTACTGACACAATCCTTGCGATGAAATCGTGTGACAAAAGAGAAGTGTGGATGCTGACCACTTGTAATACTGCAGAAATGGTTGAGATGGAAAACACAAACAGAAAGACAGGTGAAAGATTAAGGAAACCACAATGTGTTGCAGATTACAACAAGAGTATGGGTGCTGTTGATTGCTGTGACATGTTGCCGAGTTCAGTGCAATCAGTACAAAAGACTGTCAAGTGGTACAAAAAATTCTTTTTCCATGTACTGGATCTGTGCATTTTAAATGCCCATGCTCTCCACAGAGTAGTAACAGGACGAAAAATGCAACTAGCAGAATTTCATTTGTGTCTGGTAAGAGAGCCTGTTGAAGCTTACACAAAAGAACAGAGGAAAGCTAGCAGAGGAAGGCGCTCACGAGACAAGAACCCTGTAAGATTTACTGGGAGGCATTTTCCAAAGGTCATTGAGATGGAAAACTCTAAGAAACGTACACCAATGCATCGTTGTGCAGTATGCTCGAAGCAGAAAGTGTGCCAAGGAACAAGATACAAATGTAGAGCATGCAACATACCACTATGTGTAGTGCCATGTTTTGAGGCCTATCACACTAAACAAAACTATTAACTGCCTACAATCACTCAGAGGTGAAGAAGTGACATTTGATAATTTTCTAGAAGTAAATGACAACAAAAAGGAAATAAAAATATAAAGATACAAAAATTGTATACAAAATAAAATAAAAAGAAAAAATATATTTTTAAAATTGCCAGTGCCGGTCCAAAGCCCAGATCAAAAAGAAGGATCGAAAATATATTCAGAAGGTGTAAAAGATTCTCCAACACTTAGGCTTTCTGACTTTGAAGTAATTTTACAGAAATGTTACTGCACTCTCAAAAACATGACCTGCATTTCTCAGATGCTATTAAATCTATTACATACGTTAAGCATAAAATTAAAACAAGCATAATGATACATTGCTGATTTACACAAACATCACATTTGTTTGCCTGGCCATCTTCCACAGCAGTTCTAACAATTACTTATTGTCAGCTTTGCCATCTTAATCTTACTGCAATTAATGAAGAAGAATTTCACACTAGGCGCATTTCACTTTTATTTACAAAGCTTCTTCTGTGATCATTAGTGTTCCTGCTTCATGTTTACATCCTTTGCACACCACTGCTTTCCCTCTCTTCATTAGTGGAGGCTGACATCTAAAGACGTCTTTGTATACATATAGCTGGCAGTTTTTTTTTTCTTTGAGGTTTTCAGCTTTTTCTTCCACTCCATTGACACTGTACCTCACCTCACTTACAGAACTTGAGTTCCATAAGTGAGGTGAGCTACAGTGCCAATGCAGCGGAAGAAAAAGCTGAAAACAGCAAAAAAGACTGCCAGCTATATGTGTACAAAGACATCATCTTTAGATGTCAACTTCTGCTAATGAAGAGAGGGAAAGCAGTGGTGTGCAAAGGATGTAAACATGAATCAGGAAAACCATAGAACACAGAAGATGCTTTTTAAATAAAAGCGAAATGTGTCTGATGTTAAATTCTTTTTCATTAATTGCAGTAAGCTTAAGACAGCAAAGCTAACAATAATTAATTCTACATATCAATTGTTATAGTGATTCTTAGCAACATAAGCAGTTTCAATGCACATCGTGTGTGTCAGTAATTCATTTGCAGAGTCACAGCCACGGAAAAAGTATCGAGATACATCATGTGACAGTGATCACACTCAGAAGGTGAGACAGCCGCGAACACCCTGGCTCAAGAAATATTCAGCACAGGGTGTGCTCGCCCAAGCGGCGAGCTCAGCTGCAGGCAACGGTCCATGGGGAAAACCATTAGTGCAGGTACCAGGATTAAGCGGCCTCAACGGTGTGCTCGACCCAGCTACATGGACGTACGGCTGCAGCAGCCAAAGGGTTAATAGCGCTCCCAAAGCATCAGTTATTACATGTATGTACAGTGATACATAATTCTAGTGATTTCAAAGTGTGTATTCTGTGAGGAAAATTTTAGTCCTACAAATGGTGTGAGCACAGTGTGGTGAGAAACACTTATACTGTAGAACTGGCTTTCAAGAAGATTAATGACAACTGTTCTGGTCCTATTGTTTACTCAATTATGTACGAAAACAGTCTTGGTTGCAATTTTAGTTCTTTTTTTATTTTTTTTACTGCATCCAAGACTATTTTCAACTAATGCCACTAAACACTGGTTTGCTGATTCATGTCACAGATGGATTGGAAGAATTATCTGTATATGTTTCATCTTCTTTGTTATTACACTGATGTTACAATACAGAAATTTGGTACTGGAAATTCTGTGTAGAATAAACTACATAAAATTGTTATGAACTTTTAGAGAGATGTAATCACAAGCAATAATAGGGTTATATTTATTTTTCAAGCTACATATGACGACACAAGTGTTCCTATTGAACGATGACCTGATTTAGATTTTATTGAGAGTGGCCAACATCCAAACAACTATCTATGTCAAAAGTGGGCACACGCACAAGGAAAGCTGTGATGATGAGACTGAGCATATGGAAGAACAATTCAGAAATTAAGGTACATTTGACCAAACACAGGCAAGTAAAGGAAATATAGTCATCAAATTTTCCAGTCTAGGAGAAAAAAAAAATTCCAAGAAAGTAATAAGCCATAATTTATTCAGAAGCAAATGTTCACAGAGGTCTCAAAAACTATTATGATTTTCCATGGCAAAGGAAAAAAAAATTAAAATTTATGTACATGATGGTTATAACTAAACTTTCGCTACTTGAAAGGGCCCCTATGAAAAATGAGTGAGTGTAGGACAATGAACCTTTGTGGAAACATTTGTAAGGACAAGTGGAGGATAAATAATGCATAAACCATTGTAAGAAACACATTTTGATTTCAACATGAAAGGGTAACATTTGTTATTTTTGTACCATGTTTACATTTCAGGTTACAAAAACTGATCAATGTGACGAACATTGGCATCTGTGAAAACTTGGAAGTGCACTGGAGGTACCATTTCACAGTTGTTCATGGCACTTTTCAAATGGTAGATCGTGGAATGTTCAGCTGTTGTGACACAGCTTGAAGATCACATACTGCATCTGGCATTCTTAGCCATTACAACAGTAACTTATTCAACAATTCTTGGTGCAATTGACTGTCAGCCTCTCCCAGGAGTAATTACAAAATCACAAGTTAATTTGAACTTTAGGATAATGTTTTTCAACCCTGGTGCAAAAAGAGGACCTCTCCATATTCATTTTAAGAGGTGATACTTGCGGAGCAGCAGCACTGTTGCCATTGCTTTAATAAAATAGCTTTAAGAGTTAAGCCCTGCTCACCTTTTCCCATCCCATGTTGACTGTCTGCAACTGCAATGCACACTGATGCTATGTCGCTGCACCAGTACCAGAGCATAATGCCAAGTCCTGGTGCATAACGGCAAGTCACGACACGAACACTAATAACAACGCAAATCCCGCAGCACATAGTCTGAACGTAACTCCTATAAAGTTGGGTAGCCATATGGCAAACAGACTTTGGCATACATTGGCTCAAGTAGTGAAAGTTTAATTATAACCACCCTGTATTTTCTTAATGCATGCAGAAAATATTTACAAGAGTTTGGCAATTGGGATGATAAGACTAGGAAAAGACATTTACTGGATCACTGATTCTAGAAGTAAAGTTAAAAAGGAAAACATTATCACTTAACAAGACAATATTCAGGTCACTGGTTCAAGAAGTAAACACCAAAAAAGAAATATCTAATGAGCGGCACATCCAGGGAATTATCGGTTAAATACAGTTTATGTTTGTGGAGCAATGCATGAGAAGACTTGAGAAATCATAACAAAATCAGTGAACACTGTATTCACACTAACATCTGTTCACATATGATACCTGATCATATGGCAACTAACTCAAGAAATGTGCTTCAAATTGTTGAAGGTATAATTATAAGCATAATTGCAATATACAAATCACACTACTGTCAAAAGGAGAGTGGTGGTAAAGAGTACCCGTCCACTGAAATGACTGAAGCAAAAATGTATGAACACCGCAAGGCTGGAAATGAAGAAATGGAAACAATAAATTTCAGTTCCAAATGGGTGAAGCTATCAGTGGTAGCGGCCATGTGTGCATGGAGTGTGCCTGCTTGTGTGTTTTGTTTACTGAAGAAGGCTTTGGATGAAAGCTATAATGTGTGATAGTCTTTGCATTGTGGCTGTCTGCAAATCAATGGATTATCTTTACTGTGAGTAGCAATCTAGCCTTTTCTTAATACTGCTGATATTCCTACTTGGAGTTTCCATCATTTTAAATGTAATTTTGTTGTGAAAAAATATTTTGTGACTATATTTTGTTATTACTTATAGTTTTCTTGAGGTTCCTTTTGTCACCCGTTTCAGAACTGTGCAGAGAAACATGCTACTTGTTTTTAGTGCACAACAGTCGCAAGTTAAAATGTAGAACTTAACTTACCCCAAAGTTGGTTGTTTGCTTGATTTGGGGGAGGGGACGAAACAGCTCACAGAAAACCTAAATGCGGGTTTGAACCATTGTCCTCTCGAATGCGAGTCCAGTGTAACTGTTTTCATCCTTATTCTGGAACCTCATTTGAACTTTGTTTGCCTTCTCTCTCTCTCTCTCTCTCTCTCTCTCTCTCTCTCTCTCTCTCTCTCTCCCCCCCCCCCCTGTCCCCACCATGTCCTTCGTGTGTTTGTGAATTCTTAAGGGGCCACACTGCTTAGGTCATCGGTCCCTAGACTTACACACTACTTAAACTAACTTATGCTAAGAACAACACACACCCATGCCAGAGGGAGGACAGTATCTTTAAATATGTCAGCACATGTGCTATGTGAGCTAATGCTTTTTAGGGCTCCGAGGTGCTCAGAATAATTTGTTTATAAATTTCTGCAAATCTGTTCTACATATAATAATGAAAAGAATGCCCTACAGAACCTCAGAACATACACAAAATGTTTTTAGGCCTAATTCTTGTTACAATAATTACTTTAAATTGTTTGTATTTTACAAACCTACATCAAAGTACCCACTGATGATGACACAAATGTGCCAAAACATGTTTGGGCAATGAGAATATTAATTTCTTGTGTAATAGGTGTACCTGAATTCTGTTCATTTTAAAGACAGTATTTTACGAGATTGGCCCTTTACTTAGTTTGCATTCATGAATGTCTCACCCAGTACAAATCCCTAACCAATAGGAGAAAAAGTGCAGGTGATTCCTGTGTATAAGAAAGGTATCAGAACGGACCCACAAAGTTACAGACCAATATTCTTACCATAGGTTTGCTGCAGAATTCTTGAACAAATTCTAAGTTCAAATATCATAAATTCCCTTGAGATGGAAAAGCTTCTGTCCACAAACTAGTATGGATTTAGACAGCATCACTCGTTTAGAACTGAGGTTGCCCCCTTACTCACGTTATCCTGTGAACTGTGGATGAATGGCAACAGTCAGCTTCCATATTCCTAGATTTCCACAAAGTGTGTGACATGGTGCGCCTCTGTGAACAGTTACCGAAGGTTCGAGCATACAGATTAGGTCCCCAGATATGAGTAAGGCTCGAAGACTTCTAAAGTTATAGAACTTAGTATGTTGTCCTCGATGGTGAGTGTTCATCAGAGATAAGTGTGATAGGACCTTTCTTGCTCTCTATATTCATAAATGATCTGAGGGACAGGATGAGCGGCAATTTTTGGCTCTTTACTGGTGACACTGTGGTATGTGGGAAGGTGTTATCATTGAATGACTGTAGGAGGATACAAGATTACTTAGACAAAATTTCTAGTTAGTGTGATGAATGGCAGCTTGCTCTAAATGTAGAAAAATATAAGTTAATGCAGATGAGAAAGAAAAACAATTCTGTAATGTTCAGATACAGCATGGAACAAGCACATACGAGCAGTAGCAAGGAAGGTGAGTGGTCTTCTTCAGTTTACTGGAAGAACTTGCCTTTTCCCCTTGGCTTCAACCACATATGCATTCGACATATATATTGAACACAAGTCCTTATCCCTCTCTCTGTGTCCACTTCTTCCTCCCTCTTTCCACCTCATCCTCCTACCTCTATCGATCTCCTCCTCCCTACTATCTCCCTATCTCCATCCCACCTCCTCCCACACTCTTTGTCCATAACCTCCACCCCTCTCTCTGCCCATATCTTTCTTGCCACCCCGCCCCCCTTCCATCTCCACCTCCCCCTCTTCCTTTTCAACTAGCCCACTACCTGTCTACACCTTACACCTGCTTCATCGACCTCCCACTCCTCCCCCCCCCCCCCCCCAACGTCCATTTCCTCCTCCCCCTTGCACTGTCCATCCTCTCCTCTATCAATCTCAACCTGTCCCCAGCTATTCTCATCAGCACGTGTAGCCCCTGCAATACAGTTCAATGAAATAAGCCAATACTATTCCCACAAGATTCAGACATGCAGCCTGGGCTACACAGGTACATCTGAAGCTTGAAATCATAACAGATAATGGGAGAATTTTAGGGTAGTGTGGCTCATCTACATTGATCATCACAGAAAGAGCTGTACCCAGAAAGACAAAGCAGATTTCGATCACTGTTGGCAGGCAGGTGGATGGTACCTCACATATGAAATGATTACACTTTCAGCTTTGAAGGACCAACATTTATTGCGTTACATGGCCACAAAATTTACTCGTTAGTACGGCTTCAGGCACCCATGATTATGAATACAATTGTCCAGATGTCACATCATGGAGTTGTGCAGGTCCTGAATGTAGTACAGTGATACTCAGTCCCATGAATCTTGCCCCTCGCTTGCAGTTCTTGCAGATTGGTGGGTGGAGGGGGAGTCCTGACAGCACACTCCACGGCACTCTACACACTCTTGATCAAGAGTCATTGCCTTGATGGTCGTTGCCTCCAAGACAGAAGTGGGACTCATCACTAAAGACGACCCACTGCCAGTCTTAAAGGTCCCATGTCCATCACTACTGACACCAGGCAGTCGGGCATTATGCTACAAAGGTGTGTGTGGCAGGCATCATAACGGTTGGCGTGCAGAGAATCCAGTGTCATGCAACCACCAACCAATGATACTAGCACTTGAATGGCCCCTACCATTGCCGTTGCTTCTGCTCACATGTTGCAAACAATCCGTCAGTCCTCCCTCCTTGTGGTGCATGTCAGACATCTAGATCATACATATCCTGCATGCATGCCTTCCTGTATCCGCTGTAGTCAACAACAGCCAATGGGGCTGTTCATACATTGGATGTGAAACGCAACACTATGACAGAACTACCCAGCCTCCTGCAGCCCCATGACGCAACGCCCCTTGAACTCTTCCAGCTTGGGAAACTCAACGTTGGAATGTGTCGCTTGGGCACAGTGCACATGCAACTACGCTCTAGTGATATCACTCACTGTCATACCGGCTGGCACGGCCGTTTGGGGCCCTCTTGTATCAATTGATGGGAAAATCATGGCCCCAGACTGAAATGCGAATCTCTAATGGGAAGATGACATTCTTTTCGTGAAACAGTATTGAGAAAATTTAAAGAACTAGCATTTGATGCTGACTGTAGAGCAATTCTACTGCCGCCAATGGACATTTCACATAAGAACCACGAAGGCAAGAGAAATTAAAGCTCATGTGACAGTCGTTTTTCCACCTCTCTGTTTGCGAGTGAAAAAGGAAAGGAAATAACTTGTAGTGATACAACGTACTCTCCACCATGCACGATTCAGTGGCTTGTAAAGCATGTATATATATGAACATGTATTTAGTCTGCAAAAATGGTTACTTTCAGGGGTTTAAAACCAAACAATGATATAATGACCAAGTTTACATGGGCCTCCCACGATAATCTCCCCCCCCCCCCCCTTTCAACACAACCACGTCCCAGGTCACCAAAACAATGAGTCACCCGATTCTTGCAGAAATGCGTCTCAACAATGCAGCACTCACCTCACTTATGGTATTAATCACCCTCAGACTATTCCAAAATTGAAAATGCACATGTAGTCTCCCAAGATTCAACTTGACTGAGTACATTTAAAATGTCGTGACAGATAAACTAAAGATAATTTTCAAAGAAGATTTCTCTGAGGACATGGAGAGAATCTGTGACTGTCTTATCCTGGGAAATTATGTATTCTACAGCGTGATTCTCATTTTAAACCCACCAAAGTGACATAGATGACAGTGAGACAAGTAATTTAATATAAGACACAAGGAACCGCAAACATCGGAAAATACCCCAAAAGTGGATGACAAATGTTGAACATGTGACGTCACCAGAAGACGTACCTCACTGCATGTGCAGCGACTGGACTTGACAATCCTACCCTTGCCAGTAGGGGGCAGTGCTACACATCGCTCTGCTAAGCTACTCTGTTTTTGAATACCTTTTGTAAGTGGGATCTGTTGTAAACAGCCGGCCGGTGTGGCCGTGCGGTTAAAGGCGCTTCAGTCTGGAACCGCGTGACCGCTGCGGTCGCAGGTTCGAATCCTGCCTCGGGCATGGATGTGTGTGATGTCCTTAGGTTAGTTAGGTTTAATTAGTTCTAAGTTCTAGGCGACTGATGACCTCAGAAGTTAAGTCGCATAGTGCTCAGAGCCATTTGAACCATTTTTTTGTTGTAAACATAAAAGTTATCACTGCGATGAAACAAAAGCTGTTATTTTGTGTTTCTTTGCTTTTGTCCCTTCTTTTTTTGTTTACAGACTTTATTTAGTAATGAACACATCGGTCATTTATTGGTAGTGATGCAATTCAGAAGCTTATACTTGTTTACTTGTGATGCAATATGGTAGGTTTTTGTTGTACTGCACTTTGGCATTGTCTAGAAAAGGGCGCGATATTGGTAAATAAAATAATAAATCTTACCTCTCTGTACACACATAACTAAATAAATAAAATAATAAATCTCACCTCTCTGTACACACATAACTATCTAACACAATGAAAAACAGAAAAAAACTGCCTGCCAGATGCAAGATTCGAATCATGAACCCCATGCACTTCAGTCGCGCACATAATTCTGGAGCAACATCGACATGAATACTTGACTTGGGTTGGGACGATCAGATGCGACAGACTGGCAGGCTCCATCGCTGCATGTGCAGCAAGGTATGTCATCTGGTGACATCACATGTTCAACATTTGCCATCCACCTTTGGGGATTTCCAAACATTTTCAGCCCTGTATGTCTTAGATTAAATTACTTGTCTCAGCATCATCTACATCGCTTTGGGGGTTTTTAAACATTAATGTGAGCCACCCTGTGTGTAGTGGAGAAATTGATGTCATTGTTAGCTACTTAATGAGAAAAATACAATCTGTTTAATTAATAACAGCACATTTTACGAGAATAAGAAGAACTTCAACCATTACATCCCTCCTCCCTTTCTTACCACACTTTGCACATGGTGCTATAATCTTTGTCGATAATGTGGTTGCAATAACTTATAATTTGAGGGGTCATTAAGTCATTTTAACACTCTGCAGTCATGTTTTAGTACAGAGAACTTTTCAGGAATGCTGTGCTTAATGTGACATCATCTCCACCACCTTCATCATCTACAAAGACGGACAGGTTTGTTTGTTGTAGTCTGTTTTCTGTGAATCAACTTAAATGTGTACAAAACTTATACCAACAGTTAATGACACAACAAGTCACTGATGAATATCGCAATGACTGATTTACAGTAATGATAGTCTTAATCATTCAACAACTGGGAACTTCACACTGTGAT
Source organism: Schistocerca americana (assembly GCF_021461395.2). Lineage (NCBI taxonomy): Eukaryota > Metazoa > Arthropoda > Insecta > Orthoptera > Acrididae > Schistocerca > Schistocerca americana. Next base: position 887,234,067 of record NC_060130.1, on the reverse strand, counting down.
ATTACATTCTTGTGCACAATAGTAGATTTTTTAAATCTCTGCGGTTTATCCACATAATGATCTTTGACATCAATGGGGCAGAGTAACTTCTATCTGACACATTACAGCTCATCACAAGCATATTAATTGCTCTTGTTTCTAAATGAATCTCAGATATCATAATTCAAAACACACAAATGTGGCTATGCATGCATAATCTAAATACATTTTACATCATTCCAATACATTAAAATACATTAAAAATACAACCTTTCTTTTCAACTGTAATTTTTATGAACACTACAGGATTTCCTCTTTGGTTAGCATGTTAGACATATAAATCAATCATTAGAGTTCACAAGTGACTTGCAGTCGTCTCCTGAGCTTTGATTTTCTTTTTCTAATTAATAATCCATGAATTGTCTTTTGGGTTTGGGGGTGAGAAAAAATGAGAGGTAAAGAGGCACAGTTGAAAATAGAAAAATATATGAGTTTGCCTGAAATCATAAAAAAAGGGTGTGGAGGAATGTGAACATGCATGTACTAATACTGTGCTTGAGCAATTCTTTCTAAAATTTCTTACAAAATTTTATGTGGGTGTGTTATCTGCAACAATTAAAAGGTATCGTAATTGTCAATTATCATCAGAAAATATATTTACCTCAGAGTAGTATCGTTCCTCTGGCAATAAAAAGCATGCAGCCCATCTCTTCATGAACCACATAATATTGCACGCCAGGTTAGGACTCATTATAGCAATCAACTCTTTTATAAAGGCAGCTTGTCTCTCAACTTCACAAAGACGAAATACTGCAGAAACCAACCTGAAAATATTAATTTAATACATGATCACATTGAAATGAGGAAGAATATCTCAATATATTATCAGCGTATTTTTGGCCCAAGGAGGAGTTACATGGTTATAAGATGTCTACATATGGCATTTGTGTCCATTAACTATTAGTGTGATCAAACAAAATTGGAAATGGAAACTTGGGTAATTTAATTATTGTTGCTTCCACAGCTAGATTGAGACAGAGAGAGTTAACTGACTTTCCATAAGATTCTACATGACTAATTAAGTGAAAACACTGTTAATATATACCACTTCTTAAATAACCTTTGTCAAAGAAGCAGCTATACTGAACAAACAATACATTGGCTTGATCATTTATATAGAAAAATAACAAAAATATAAGAATGGGGGAATGGAATGGTCGTATCCAAAGTTCATAATGACAATAGATAAAAAGTAAGAGAGTGTGTGTGTGTGTGTGTGTGTGTGTGTGTGTGTGTGTGTGTGTGTGTGTGTGTGTGTGCGTGCGTGCGTGCGCGCATGTAAGGGGGTGGGGGTGAGGATAAACAAAAAGGGGGCAGGCACTATGCACTAGCTGGTTCATCATATTGGCAATGTGGTAACTCTCTGACAGCTACAGAGAGAAATTTGGTCCATGGCCCAGTAATATCAAAGATGTTTGCTCCTTGAGATCACTGAAACAAGGTGAACATAGCCTTCAGATGCCAATCGAGGAGCTACTTGAATGAGTAGTGGCATCATTTTGGAAAAGCTGACATTAACTGTCTACAGAGTGGTAGGATAACCACATGCCACTTTACTGAGACATCCAATATCGTCATTGGCTGAGGATGATCCAGTGGTCAGTTGGAAGAGTGTGACCACGATACCTGTCTGCCAAAGCTTACTAATACACGAAAAGAAAATAAAGCTTGCCACAGATGACAAATTAAGTCTAGCATGTTACCACACAGTAAAATTGCTACAATTGTTCAATAAAATTGTACTCATCTCACATCGGCAGACACCACACAAAATGATTGACACAAAAATTGTCAAAATAAAATTGTGGCATTTCAGTGCAGTGTTTCACAAACTACTATATCAATGTAGAAATGATATTCAATCAGTTCACCACAACTGATAATGGTTCTGAAAGTCAAAGCTGTTTTTAAGTCATGACCAAAGAACAGGGATGAATCAGTCAATATACAGGTTACTAAATTAATTTGTATTTCAATATGGGTGCATGCTAACCATTTAAGAATGATTTCATACAGCAAAAAAGAATATTTAAGGTAATGACAGAGGAAAATGTATAATACTTTCATATGATATAAGCTAGAGGTTTCAAAATAACAATTCTTCCATGCAACAGACAGCCAGTCTGAAGGAAGTTCTTAGCACAATTTCAGATTTACATTTTCCATCAGTCAGGCAGTTTATATCATTACTTAAATTATCAAAGATGCTGAGCTCATCTTTTTCTTACTTTCAGATGGGAAGTTGCCAAAAGCTTTAGATCATTAAATGTCATAGACATCACTTTTTCAGTGTGTGAGAGGCAACTATAGACTCTCAATTATCACCCCTACAGCAACAAAGCGCCACCATATGTGGCACAGACAAGTCCTGTATGGTCAAACTAGTTTTAATGACAAAATAAAAAGTGGCAAATCATCTCACTGTGAAGAACTGAGATATGTGAAAGTCCTGGTGCTCAAAGACCAGTGTACAACAATCAACAATTGGGGAAGAGGTGGAAATCATTCACAGATCAATTTTCATCTTGCATGACACTGTGAATGACAAAAGTCACCATCTGCTGGGTTCTGTGACAGCTCACAATCATTTTAAAAACACACTGAATCGAGGCAGCAGCATAAATGTTGCAGCCACCTAATCACTATGGATGAGTGGTGGTTGCATCACTATGACCCCAAGAGAAAGGATCAAAGTAAGCAGTGGAAATGTGAATTTGTGACCATCGAAAAAGGCAATGTTAACAAATCATGATTATAAGAGTCAAACCATCACAGGAGCATACTAATGAAATCTCCTGATGAGGTGACTGGTACATCTTCACCTACGGCAATACTCCACAAGCCACATGATACGGTGTGATGGAGGGTACGTATGGTACCACTAACTGGTATCCCTCCCTGTTCCACTTGCAAATGAGAAGAATGATGTGTCGGTAAGCCTCGAATTTTCTCATCATGATCTTTTGCCAGATGTATTCGGGAGGAAATAATATGTTGACCAACTCTTCCCGGAAATTACTCTCTTGAAATTTCAACAGTAACCTCTCTGTGAAGCACACCTCTCTCATAGCATCTGCCACAGGAGTTTGTTTTATGGGGTCATTACGCTTAAGGTTGCTCTAGATAGTCAGTCTTAGGTATTGTATGGCTGGTACTGTTTTCAGCAATTTGTCATCAATGATGTAGTTGTACAATAGTGGCTTTCTTTTCATATGTATGTGCAACATGCTAAAATTATTTACGTTCAGTGTCAACTGCCAGAGCCGCCACCATCACCAGCCCCCTGCAGGTCATTCTGCAAATTGATACTGTTTTCTGGCATTCATATGCATCATCTGCGAAAAGTCTTGAAGAGCTTCCTATGCTTTCTACTAGATCATTTATATACGAGGTGTGTTCAAAAAGTAAGGTGACTTTATATTTTTATGAAAAAATATTTATTTGTTCATCAATATTCATGTTGTCAGCTTCAAAGTAATCCTCCTCAGATACAATACATTTGTGCCAATGCACCTTCCAATCCTTGAAGCACTTCTCGTCAGAGCTTTTTGGTACTGCCTTGAGTGAGTGAAGCAGTTTTTATTTCCTCAATCATTGAAAATCTTCATCCTTTCATAAGTCTCTTCAGTTTTGGGAAAAGGAAACAGTCGCAGGGGGCCAAATACGATGAATATGGTGGCCGAGGCATGATTGTCATGTTGTTTTAGGCCAAAAAAATCTCTCACAGGCAAAGATGAATGAGCAGGTGCATTGTCGTGATGCAAAAGCCATAAACTGTTTTTTCCACAATTTCGAACATTTTTTGCATAATGCTTCTCGCAAACGGTGCATAACTTCAAGGTAATGCTCCTTACTGACAGTATGACCTTGAGGCAGCAATTCATAATGCACTAAAAAAAAAAGTGAGCAAAACTTTGACATTTGATCAAAATTGGAATGCTTTTTTCAGTCTTGGCTATCCAGGATGCTTCCATTGGGACGAGTAGGCTTTGGTTTCGACGTCATAACCGAAAACCCATGTTACGTCACCAGTTATGACCCTTTTGAGCAAATCAGGATCACCACTGACGTCATTCAAGAGCTCCTGAGTGATGCTCATGCGACAGTTCTTCACACATCTCATGCCCGAAACATCTGAAAAAATTGCATAACACAAGCTGACCTTTATGCCAACATCCTCAGTAACTTCTCTTATGGTAATTTGACGATTTTCCAAAACAATTTTCTTTACAGCTTTGATGTTAACATCTGTTGTTGATGTACTAGGGCATCCAGAATGAGGTTCGTCATTGGCATCTTCTCGGCCACCTTGGAGGAGCTTGTACCACTTGTAAACTTTTTTTTTTTTAACTTACAGCAGACTCACCATACACCACTGTCAACATTTCAAGTGTTTTAAAGCGCTTGATTCCATTTTCCACACAAAATTTGATGCAAATTCTTTGCTCCATTTTTATAATTATCTAAAATCGCCGAACACACTAAAACAAATCTATCCTTTCTATTTGTCAAAAACAAATGAAGTATGCTGTACACTTGAAACTGTGAACATTATATATATATAATCTTTCTTGAGTATAATAAATGTTCCATAATTCAAGCACAGACTGCCATGAATGACAGAGGCCTATAATTAAGTACATGTGCTCTCTGACCCTTCTTCAAAACAGAAATAATCTACACATTTTTTCCAGGCACTACGTACCCTTCCTTGCTAGAAGGTGAGCAAGTTTTTTTGCACAAACCTTGTAGAATCTTACAGGAATCTCATCTGGTCCTGATGCATTTCCACTACTAAGCAATTGTTGTTGCTATTCTGTTCTGCAATCAGTTACCACAATACCTGCCATTTCTACATTCATATGATAATTGAAAGGAGGGACTTCCGTTCTGGTGACCGTACGTTCACTGAGTGATTGAGTAGATGATTTCGAAACCTTACTGATTTTACATAAGGCCAAAATCTTTTAGGGTTTTTAGTCAGATTAGCAGAAAAAAATTTTAGTTTAAAAGTCACCAAACACTTCTCTCAGTGCTCTCCATACACTCATTTTCATTTCATTCTGCTTTTGTTTGTCAGTTACGTTTGGACTTCTCTTGAATCTGTGATGGAGCTCTCTTTGTTTACAAAGCAGTTTTCTAACACAGCTATTACACCATGGTGGGTCTTTCCCATTCCTTAAGACCTTGGTTGGAACATACATAACAATGCATACTGAATGATGCTTTTGATTTTTTTTCCCTTCATTTGTGCCCCACATCTCCATCCTCAGCACTGAATATTTGGCATTGACTACTCAGATACTCTGAAATTTGTAACCTGTCACTCCCACTATACAAAAAGGTTTCCCCACCTTCTTCACATTTCTTGCAATACCCATTGTCATAGTTACTGTCACAGCCTTATGACCACTGATACCCTCCTCTACATCAAGTGATTCGATAAGTTCATGCTTGTTTGTTGTTAGGAGGTCTCAAGTTTGTTCTCTAATTATCTGCTCACAGTAATTTTTGGACAAAACATTCAGAAGAACATCACATAAATCCCTGTCTCTGACACTAGTTTGGATAGTATGACTCTCCCAATCTTTATCTGCCAAGTTGAAGTCACCCCCCTGATTACAATGGCATGATCAAAAAAGTTATTAACGATATTCTGTAAGTTCTCTCTGAAGCTCTCTACCACTGCAGCTCCTGACCTAGGCGGTCTATAAAAGCATCCAATTACCTTTTCTGACTGACCTTTGATTCATATTCGGAATCCGTCATAATCACACTAGATATTACCGCATTCTTTACTACAATAAATATGCCACCACCATTGGTGACTAATCTATCATTATTATAAATATTCCAGTCTGAGCTCAGGATTTAGTCGCTATTCTAATGAGAGAAAACTATAGGAGAACTTAGAGCAGACGTCAGAGGCCAGAACTGCACCAGCGCCGAAATCGGGCCACAAGCCACGGAAATCGGCTGCAGCCGCCCAACACTCCTGCTTGATCAGCACCCCTCAGCAGCAGTAAGACTTCCCTGATACCATCTCGGGTGTCAATGCCCTGGGTTAGCCTTCGAGAAGCCACTCCATCTCAACTGACTTCCGCATCATTGGTGATTATGCCAGACCCCAGTCATTGCCCTATTCCAGATGGTTCACCGTGGCCTACAAACAAAGCCCTTCCGCAAATTCAGTGTGGGGAGTCAGCATTTAAATACTGGCCCAGCTGAGTATGTCACATTCGAGCACAGCAAGGCCACACCCAGGCCTTCTGTGTGTCAGCCGGGAAACCTCACTGTGAATTCTCCTGCCACCAGTCTGCGAAGGAGGGACTTCTGCCTCTCTGCCCATCCCAGGCAGGCAACATCATGGAATCGGCCCACTCATGCTCCTCACCATTGGTCCAGACTTCAACTCCAGGCACCGTCATCACCACACCATTGGAACGAAGTGACCTTCCACATTAGATAACACCTGCCACCTCAGCTTGCCTTGAATACCAGAGACACTAGCACAGTGCTCTGGCTCCCGAGCAGAGTGTTCACACCACCTGTCATATGTCAATGTCTGCAGCTATGACTCCACAATATTACAAGTGAACTCCAGACCACGCCAGGGAATGCGGCACAGTCAGAAGTGTGTCTGAACCATATGAATTAGTAAAGAACTAATAAAGAGTTATTGTATCTTTACCATGACCCGCATCTGTTGCTATCCGCATCCCCCATCTTCAACAGAAAACACAGCCCACACCCAGACAGCCTACCTCTCTCACTCCTACATAATGTTCAATAAGCGATACTAATTCTGGGACTTTTCCTTGGATTATCCTGCAGTTTACTAATATCACACTAATCTTTACTATATACGAGGGTGAGTCAAATGAAAACCTTAAATTTGTAATAACAAATCGAAATTTCGCGCCGTTATACTGTAAGTTGGTAAGTGTGCTACAAACAGCATGCAGAATGGCCTGTAGGTGGCAGCATAGTGCAGATACACACATACCATTGCAGTATCAGTATAAAGATGGTCGCCCCACTTGCAACTTGTACCAGGGAAGAACAGCGTTCTGTTATTCGGTTTTTGCGTAGTGAAGGTGTGAAACCTATTGAAATGGCAATCGAATCTCAATGTAGACAAGTGTAATGTGTTGCGAATACATAGAAAGAAAGATCCTTTATCATTTAGCTACAATATAGCAGGTCAGCAGCTGGAAGCAGTTCATTCCATAAATTATCTGGGAGTAGGCATTAGGAGTGATTTAAATGGAATGATCATATAAAGTTGATCGTCAGTAAAGCACATGTCAGACTGAGATTCATTGGAAGAATTCTAAGGAAATGCAATCCGAAAACAAAGGAAGTAAGTTACAGTACACTTGTTTGCCCACCAGATAGGTTTGATATAAGAGAGAGAGAAGATCCAACGGAAAGCAGCGCGCTTCGTTACAGGATCATTTAGTAATCGCGAAAGTGTTACGGAGATGATAGATAAACTCCAGTGGAAGACTCTGCAGGAGAGATGCTCAGTAGCTCGGTACGGGCTTTTGTTGAAGTTTCGAGAACATACCTTCACTGAGGAGTCAAGCAGTATATTGCTCCCTCCTACATATATCTCACGAAGAGCCCATAAGGATAAAATCAGAGATTGGAGCCCACACAGAGACATACCGACAATCTTTCTTTCCATGAAGAATATGAGACTGGAATAGAAGGGAGAACCAATAGAGGTACTCAAAGTACCCTCCGTCACACACCGTCAGGTGGTTTGCGGAGTATGGATGTAGATGTAGATGTAGAAATTCGTCAACGAATGAAGGTTCAGTATGGTGATGCATGTTTGTCACAGCAGCAAGTCTATGAATGGAGTAGGAAGTTCGCAAATGGTGTGACTTCAGTGGAAGATGCTCCTTGTCCAGGTCAGGCACAATGAGTTGTGACTCCAAAGAACATTGCAGCAGTTGAAGCCATAGCGAAGGAAAACTGCTGAGTGACACTGAGTGACATTGCAGCATGTTTACAGATCAGTAATGGGTCAGTACACCACATTCTGCACGATGTGCTCCAGTTTCACAGAGTGTCTGCAAGATGGGTGCCATGGTAGCTGACTCCTGAAATGAGAGAACGACGTGTTGATGCTTGTGAAGAACTTCTTCAGTGCTTTGAACGAGAAGGCGATGGCTTCCTTGCAAGAATTGTTACCTGGGATGAAACCTGGGTTCACTTCCATCAACCAGAAATAAAGAGAGCGAGCAAGGAATGGCGGCATTCCTCATTACCAAAACCAAAGAAGTTTCGAACAGAACCATCAGCAGGGAAGGTTATGCTGACACACTTTTGGGACGAAAAAGGCGTCATTTTGGAGCATTACATGCCTAGAGGGACCACTGTCACCAGTGCATCATACACAGATCTCCTAAAAAATCATCTGCGGCCTGCAATAAAATCAAAGCGACGTGGATTGCTGTCAGCAGGTGTCCTTTTGCAACATGACAATGCGAGGCCCCACACTGGCCATACAACAGTTGCAACAATCAAAGACCTGCATTTTGAGTGTCTTCCTCATCCACCATTCTCACCAGACCTTGCCCCAAGTGATTTCCATATGTTTGGACTACTCAAAGACGCAATGCGAGGAAAGAAGTTCCGTTCTGATGAAGAGGTATGACATGCGGTGCATGAGTGGTTGTGCGGACTACCAAAAGAACTTTTTCCTAAAGGAATTTATGCACTTTGTAAGTGCTGGAGGACTTGCATTAAGCGTGGGGGAGATTATGTTGAAAAGTGATACAGCTTTGCATCACTTCTGCACAATAAATAAAATTTAAAAAAATATTTAAGATTTTCATTTGACTCACCCTCGTAAGATCTGTGGGGACAAGCATTCTCTGCTAACAGTATGGCTGATGTAGCTTCAGTTTTGGCAGGCAATTTGTCTCTAATCCCAAGGGGGATTCCTCTAGGAGAACCCTACAATTCTCCACCCGATAGTGGAGGTCAAGAAATTTGCAACTGATACCACTGCAGAATCATCTGAGCCTCTGGTTTAGACTTTCCACTCTGCTCCAAACTAGAGGCTCACGATTGAGCCTGGGCACGTTGTCACAAATAGTGAGCTTAGCCTGCACCCCGCTTGCGATGCCAGCTTCCTTCATCAAATAAGCCATCTGCCCACAGGAACCCCATCGGGAAGCATCATTTGTGCCAACATGTACCACTATTTGCAGCCGGTTGCACCCAGCGCACTCCATAGCCACCAGCAGAGCCACCTCTATGTCTCAGACAAGATCTCCGGCAAACATACCAAGTGGAAAAATGGCATTCTTTCCCACTTTGGTGCCCTGCCTACTGTTTCCCACCTAAGGCTGGAGCACCCAATGACTAGCATACAAACCTTCTGCACATGTCTGCATTGGGCAGGAAAATCAGCCACTTGCCCAACAGGAGAGGCATCCCATATTACCTTAGAAGTACAGAGTGTATTAAAAAGAATCATCCAATTTAAAAAGTCATAACTATTATGTTATTTGAGATATGTGCGTGAACAATGTATTGTTGGAAAGCGCAAACTCTCGAGTTCTAAGTGGTTCCCGCTAGGTAGCAGCAGTGCAGGAATTTTTAAATCAAAGGATTACTGAACAATGGGCTGCCTTACATTACTGGCCTTCAAGGTCACCAGGCCTGACTGAATGTGATTATTTCTTGTGGGGGTTTATAAAAGGCTCTGTTTATGAGCCTCCATTACCAACAACAATGAATGAACTGAGACATCACATAACAGCAGCTGTAGAAGTTGTCACTAAAGACATGCTCGCTGCAGTCTGGTAATAATTTGAATACCACATTGACATATGCTGTGCATCTCACGGGGAGAACACTGAACACCTATAAAAAGGTATGAAAACAAAAATTTTTTTGAGTTTCCTGTTCATCAAGAAAATAAATTCATTGTATATGTTTATTAGTTTCAGAAATATAGACATGCCAAATCAGATGATTCTTTTTGATACACCCTGTATTATCAACATTGTTGCTAAGGAGTAAGGAACCAGCTGTGCCTTCCACCCAGTGACACATGAACCCACCATTGTCCACCACTCACTCCTAAGTGAAGACAGACCAGTCAGTGAGATGATGTATATCAGAAAATACAGTGACAACCAGGTCACCATGAGATTCCAACAGGACCAAAGGAGGCACAGGTCTCATTACTGGTCCCCCGCTGTCGCTGCAGCTGCAGCTTTGAGCTGTAGCCACAAGCCTGCTGACCATGGACAATGGAACTTCCAGCTATTTATGGAAAGCAGCAACTTCTCCTTGTGTCTGCTCAAAAGTACAGTCCTTATCCATATTGGTTCCCTCTCTCTCTCTCTCTCTCTCTCTCTCTCTCTCTCTCTCTCTCTCTCTCTGTGTGTGTGTGTGTGTGTGTGTGTGTGTGTGTGTAAATCTAAATGGTACAAACAAAGCAGTCAGGAGTAACTGAGAAAGCACAAACAGACCACCCACAACAACAACAACAACAACAACAACAAACCTGACTATGGTGTTACTGATGTTCAAATGCACACAAAATATAAATACACAAACACTAAAATCTTCTCTGCAGAGTTCTCACTGTAGCCTAAGATCGCAAGAACCACAAGTTCTTAAAGCAGAAATAAATTTCTCTATTAAAATTGTATGTATCAACAGTTACTTTTTGCTAGTAATTCTGCTAACACAAAAGTGATGGCAGGAAATAAATATGAGAGCTCTAAAGTGCTGATCTAAACTATATGCTGTGAATTAACTGGAGATTTAAACTGAGTCATGTGACACAGTGCTTCTGGCAGCAGGAAGCTACCCGATAAAGCTGCTTTACGCAAAAATATGCACAAAAATTTACACAAAAAACTTAGAGTAAGCTAGTGAATGTTAGTCCACTCAGAAGTAAGTTAGAATACCACTGAACTAAATTATGTACACGAACTGTGTACAACAGATAAGACGCTGCTGATCTCTGCTCTGTTCAAATGGCTCTGAGCACTATGGGACTTAACTTCTGAGGTCATCAGTCCCCTAGAACTTAGAACTACTTAAACCTAACTAACCTAAGGACATCACACATATCCATGCCCGAGGCAGGATTCGAACCTGCGACCGTAGCGGTCGTGCGGTTCCAGACTGTAGCGCCTAGAACCGCTCTGGCCGGCTCTCTGCTCTGTTAGGAGGCTACTGTAGTTTACTGGGATTTGTGTTAAGGATGTTAACACTGGTAATAGTTTATGCAATTTGTATCAGTTTAATACTGTACATAGCCTCACACTTGTTTAATGTCATTTAACCTTTACAGTTAAAAAGGCTCCGATATGATGATGACATGTACATAACAGATGATTTTTAAAGTCTGACATGTGCTGAAGCACAGTCTTTTACAGTATACCACTCGATAATACCCTTAAGGCTGAAACTGGAACAGCGAAAATAAATAATGTCTACATTCCATGGCATTCTGCGCAGGTACTTCTATGGGTTACCAAATTTTGTATCTATCTCGATATTTTCCAGACATGGCTCCCAGTGACTTCTTCCACTACCCTCAGATGAAGAAACCGTAGCATGGATGGCATTTCCAGAATGACAAGACGGTGATTTTCAAAGTGGAAAGTTTTCCTGAACAGCCAAAATGCAGATTCTACAACCAAGGTCTCCACCAAGCCATCCACTATTGGTATTAATGTATCACACTGAAAGATTAATATGTAAGGAGGAATAACACACTCACGAAGTTTTATGGCCACCATTTGATTTTTCCAAGGTGATAATTAATACTTTATGAGCAACCCTTGTCTGTCTCGAACTTTCTGATAAACTCCTTAACCTTATTGGTTCTACTACATTTAATAGATGGATTATAATTTTAGACAACATTATTGGGAAACAGCGATCTGTCAGTTATATAAAATTTGCAAAAAACAGCCTCGATCACACAGTCATTTATTAAAATTATTATGAGCAGTTTTATGACCGGGGGCCAGCACAGCTGTTCCAAGCGTTATCAGTGTCAGTCAGATGGTGCATCATCTGAAGAAAGCCTACTACTATGGGCTGAAACTGGTCATATTTTAATAAATGACTGCACGACTGAGACTAATTTCAATAAGTGGTTATTAATAAACTCTGCAACCTGTCAATTATCATTTAAAACCGGAAAATTTTGATCAATATAGATGTTATCCTGTCTTGTAGTGTGCTGACTTTACTCTTATTTTACTATGTTCCATATAAATTTCATTCTTTTACCTAAATTATTGATTTCTGGCATAATGCAGAATCTTCAAAACTTTTTAATAACACTTCTTGATAAGTGTGAATAATTTTTATATTACGCAACTAAAGCAGATCTTTCTACATTTCATTTCATCCAGCTAGGAGAGTATGTTACAACTTACATAGCACTTCTTTTCCTCCCAAAATCTATCCATCTGTCTGCTGTGTTTCTTCTGCCATTCTTCTGGTTATCTTGTACCTCATCAAGGAGGCTTCTCAGAAAATCTGTAGTTGTTAGTGACTCAAAATTTTGTCCTATCTTGTGCATGACAATTTCCTTTACATCTTCATGTGTTTCTGCAAGACAATGAGAATGTGTCTTCATCAATTATGCTAAGAGCCTAATGTTCTTTGTGAGAATCTTGTTACCCATTCCAAGTCAGTGACCATAAAATTGTCACTATTTCCTGATTGTATGTATGATTTTTTCTGTAATCTGATAGCCTTCCTTTGATTTCTTCTTCATCCAAATTCCATTTTCACATTTGCATCCCAGAATTTTCCCCAGAATTATTCTTCCTTGTTTTTAGGTATTTCCTATTTATGATCAGTCAAAAATTATCATAGTCTCAGATCTGTTTCTGTTTTAATAACTGCATTATAATCTCATATCTTTCCTTTTTTAGAGAGGGTGCTTTTATTACAACTATTCCAAGAGATTTTGTATGCTGACCTCTCAGGTTTTTTTTATGAGATTAACTAATGGTATGGTGTTCTTCAGCTGAGTTGCCAGTTCCATTCTTCTGCATAGTGTGCTGATGATGGATAGCTGTTGCTTGGACACCAATCAATCTCATGGGAGTCCAGGCACAGACTAACATAACAATGCAGCTTGGAGCACCTGCAAACAATGACTTGGTTGTTGGTTGAAATATCATGCAGAAGAACTGAATTAAAAACTTGATTGAACACCCAAAACCACACCAGAGTTTGTATGCTATTTGCAGTTTTGGGATTCTTTCTTTGTTATCTTCCTGTTTGGGCCCTGCTGGTTAAAAAATCTAAGAAGACTTCCTCGATCTGTTGATTAAAGGTTGTTTGCTGAGCCCTATTTGGCTCCTTGCATATACTGCAACTCCTCGTACCAAATTTGGAGCCTGCTTTTTGCCGCTATTTCATGTAGTTTCTGTACAGACTCAATCACTTATTGTCCATTACTGGAAAGAACTGAAGTACATCATCAGCAAATGCTAGGCAGTGAAGGTCAATTTAGTTTAGCAGGCATCTGCCAATAATTATACCATTACATATATTTTTCCACTTTGTAATCACTTTTTCTATAACTAAATTCAGCAGTGGATGTGGTCAGCTACGCTTTGTTTGATAACATCCTTTTTTCATCAGCTTGGAATTCCTTGAGAATTATAAACACTGTCTGTGTGTCTATGAAACATATACTTGTCTGAAGTTAGCAAATATGATAATGGTTTGTTTGGTTTTGTGAATTTGAAGGATAATTTTAAGCATTAGAAATTATTCTATGTAATACCTGCTGTTTTGAAATCCTGCCTGGTGTTCTCCAACTTCTTTCTAACCTATTCAGTAGGAACCTAGAGAACATTTGCAGATGATTAAGGGTATGCAATTCTTCTATAGTTATTTACATAAGATTGGTCCCCTGTCTTGTGAGGTGAGTGAATTAATGTTTAATACCCTTATCAATGGTTGATATTGATTGCAGGTCAGAGGTGTTACAGTTTGCAGTTGAACACCAGCAGAGGTGTGTGCAGCATGTCACATGGGCTGAGTAGCTCGCCAGTCAAGCAGCTGTAATTCAGTCTAGTACAGTCCACTGCACAATTTACTAGCAATCACGCCATTCTGCTTATTGGATTTTGACCCTGCATTGTTCCTGGACTTCCTTGTTCTCATTATTGGCTTTCATTTCATGTTCTGCTCTTGAAGAACTTGGCTTTGTTATGGATTACGCATTTTTATCGGAAGCCAACAGAAAAGTGATGACGAGGACAGCATATGACTTTGCGCTTTACCCCCGACAGGGAGGTTACAACAAAAGTTTTGAGCACATCGAATCCTACTTTTGGTGAAGAGCTTAAAACTGTAAATCTTTTGTGGTTGCTCCTTGACATCAGCATTCTTTCACAAATGAAATTCAAGAATCAAAAATAGTGTGTCACCACCACAAGCAGCATTCAACTGATGATTCCAACTCATCACCTTCTTTTTCAGCTTATAAGTCTCACCCGAGTTCTGTGCTCAGATCGCCATTGTCTTATGAGCGACTTAAGTATGTCAATCCTTCTGCTTCTCCATCAGTGTTAAATGAATTTTTTTGTAATGTTAACCAGACGGGTCCAAAATGCCCTCCCTCCTTAGTATTGTGACATGCTTAGCATTGTGACATGCTTCAAGCAATTCAAAGAAACTCCAGTGCTGCCCCGAATGTGGCAGTCAGCTTTCCAGAAACAGCTGCCCACACTGTGCAAAAGACCATCACTCTTCTGTCAGCTCTCAATACAAGAGCATAATCTATAACAAAGTCAAGTTCTTTGAGAGCAGAACACGAAATGTGTGCCAATAATGATAACAAGAAAGTGCAAGAAGAATGCAGGGTTGAAATCCAATATGCAGAATGGCGTGATTAAGAGTATATCACACTACAGAGTGTACCAGACTGAATCAAGGCTGCTCGCCTGGCCCCGTTGCTATGTCTCTTGGCCAACATGACAGGCCATAAATGGCTTGGCCCATGTGATGAGCTGCACACACCCCTGGTGGTGACCATCAATGGCAAGCTGTAGCACCTCCAAGACATGATCGATATTGGCCATTGGCAGGGAGAGTAAATAATGCACACTTCCATTCTTAGGAGATTTTCTCAGGTCACCAGATGTCATGTAGTATTTCTCGAGGTTTTTGGGCCACTTTGTTACAACTTACAACATTTCAACAGTTATTGACACGTCCTGGTGCTTTTAATGATTCTCATAAATACTATTGATTCAACACTTTCATATGCATTTTCAATGTATTTTCTAAGTAGTTCGCTGAGAAAATTACTTTTAAATAGTGAGACAAACTTACAATGATTATGTTAAATTTCGCATTTTATTCCTTATAAATTTCATTCCAGTCCACCTCTTGCAATTTATTACTAAAATTTTTTATTTAGGTCATTAATTATTCTAACCTGTTACCATAGCATTGTGTCTGTACTGTATCACAATGGGTTGTTTATGCTAATATGCTGTTCATCATGATATGGGAATCCATCAACAGGTGATTACACATATATTAGCTTCCTTTGAGCTTTGTCTACAAAGGCATTAGCTATTATGGCTCTACAATACTGATCCACTGGTGTCAGAAAATTAATTACTGAACTCAAATAACTGTATGGTCCAAATATATTTCAATCTTTTTTTCGATCGAAATCCTTATAAAATCTATATGGGAATCACCAAACAACAGTAAGTACTTCTTTTTGTTCGACTGATACTTTAGCCAAGAATCACATGCCCAATAATCAGTTCAGTTTCCCAGGATGTTCTGTATATAGTTATAAATATGATGATATAAAAACTGTCCATCTCCATACTGCATTTAACATAAGTGGATGGATAAAAAATCTACTTACTAAGCAGTGGCAGGAGGAAACACACATAAAAATTATAGGAATGTGCAGGCTTTTGGAGCCAGTTACTCCTTATTCTGACAGAAGGGTTGAAAGTGAAAGAAAAGGGATGAAGGAAAAGGAGTGGCAAGGTTTTGGAAATGATGGCGTTACGAAAATGTCGCCCACAAATCTGGATCAGGGGAGACTTACTGAATGGGATGAGAAGGAAAGATTGATTGTTGGAGACTGTAACATATGAGTTTTGAAAACATAAGAGCTTAAAGTGGAAGATAAGGTAATAAGCAAGACAGAGATTACCAAAAAAACATTGTGAAAAAAAACATTGTGAAAGAGTTTTTACTGTAATAGATGTCCTGCTTATTACCTTACTTTCTACATTTAAGCTCTCCGGTTTTCAAATCTCATTCAGTGCAGTCCCCAACAACCAGTCTTTCCTTCTCATTCCATTCGATAAGTCGCCCTTGACTTGGGGTTCTGGGCAACTTTTCCGCAACTATCCCCATTTTCTAAGACCCCCTCCATCCTCTTCCCCTTCAACCCTTCTGCCAGCAAGAGGAGCCAATGGCTCTGAAAGGTTGCACATTTCTATAACTTTTATAAATGTTTCTTCCTGGCACCACTTGAGTGCAATTTTTATTCCTCTAGTTACATTATATTTTCAAAAACTGATTCTTTTTGCCAATATTAGTCAATACCCCTTTTGAAATTCACTGATATGGACATGGGTAAGTTCTTAGCATGTCAATATATCAATAGAGTCGTCAACGGTACTGTGGAAATCAGGTGTATCTGAATGTCATCCAAATGTTCCAGTGTCCACAAGAAATCCCAACTCTTACGATCTTATGATTTCCAAAAGTGTGTTAACATTGCACAGCTTCTACACAGGATTATAAATCTATGCAATTCCTTATAAGGCTTAATGACTGTCTTCATACCACATCAGTGTAGTTGCACTCATCCCAGCAACAGCCACTTCAAGTCTTCATGATGGAAGACATTTTCAGGGGAAGAAATTATTGACATCAACTGCATCAAGACTTCATGCGGAATCAGAAGCAATGAGTGAAAATGTGTGCCAGATTGGGATTTAAACCAAGGATCTCCTGCTTACGAGGCAGCTGCATTAACCACTGCACCATCCAGACACAGTGTTCATTGCAATTGCATGGATGGCTCCCAGCCAACTCATATTCCCACCTAGTGCTACCTATCTACAGTCCCTGTCCATGTCCTCCATGCTCGCTACTTTAGTATTCCTTCAGGTCAAATGTTACTGTGCATCCACACTGAAGGTGATGGACTCATTGCCCATCATGGAAAATCATTTATAAGAATGCGTGGTGTCTGTTCTTCTGGACATGTAAAAAAAAACAGATAACACGCATTCATAGAACTTATATATAAACCAAAGACCAGACAGCATCATTAATGAAATCAGAATAGATACATTTAACCCTCCGACAGTCGCGCATGTATCCGAGAGATACTTAACCTACTGCTTCTCTAATATTACCGCAATGAACAGTGGTAACGGTTTGCTGGCCCATGACATCTTGTGTCATACCTCTCTTATTGCTTTACAGGAATTTCAGTCTTATCCCGATACTATCAAGGTCATAAGTGAGTCAGGTGTGGGAACGTGTACTGCCTGTATCTCTCAGATATAGCGCGCCTACTCGGGTAACGCTTTGTCGCCGCTAATGACTGCAGCTGTTGCATTGCTTGCAGCATACGCAAGTCGGCAGTTGCGTTGTTGTCTTCTAAATGAAGCAACGTTTCGTTGTAGCTATGTGTACTCTCTTTCAAAATGAGTAAACGATATGATCTAGAAAATCCTAAGGATTTGGAAGAAGTACATCGCCTTCTTCTTGACGACGAGGTATCCATTGAAGATGAAGATGATCTTGCAGAAACTGATTCAGGAACCGAAGATATACTCGAAACACGATCTGTAGACTCAGACACAGATCATGAATTTGATGAAGAGGAAAATAATGAAGTGCAGGAAACTGATGAACATTACTATTTTGGTGAGTAGAAAAGACAATAAATATGCTTTCAGATGTAATAATAACAATAACTAACAATGTTGTAATGTACTTATTTTTTTATTTTAGGTAAGGATGAAACTAAATGGTGGAAAGTGCCTTGGAAAGCAACACAGACACGGCCTCACGATATACTAACCAAACTGCCTGGGGTAGTTGGAGACGCAAAGAAAATGGTAACTGAAATTGACTGCTGGAGCCTATTCATCAGTAATGATATCCTAGATCTAATTGTGGTCAACACTAACAGGTGTATAGCTGATCTAAAAGGAAACTTTGCTCACGAGAGTGACTGCAAGGACACAGACGCAATCGAAATAAAAGCCTTTCTTGGCTTGTTACACCTTGCTGGTGTGTTCCGTGGTGGGCGACAGAATGTTCACGACTTCTGGACAGCAGATGACCTTGGTCTGAATATTTTTAGAATGACCATGTCCAAAAAACGTTTCCTGTTCCTAATATGATGTGTTCGTTTTGATGATGGAGCCACAAGACAAGAACAGCGCAAGACAGACAAGTTAGCAGCTCTGAGGGAAATGTTCACCATGTGTTTGAATAACTGAAAGACACATTACTCCCTCAGTCAGGACGTCACAGTTGGTGAGCAGCTACCAGCATTTCGAGGCCGGTGTGCATTTCGCCAGTTCATACAATCTAAACCATCTAAATAAGGCATCAAAATTTTCTGCCTATGTGATGCCAAGCTTTATTATACTTACAACATGGAAATATATTGTGGATTACAACCAGAAGGACCCTTTCAGAATAACAACTCCGCCAAAGAAGTAGTTCTGAGACTTGCCGAACCAATATATGGGATGGGTAGAAACATTACAGCAGATAACTGGTTCACTAGTTTGGAATTAGTAAGAGAACTGCATAAAAGGAGACTGTCGTTTGTAGGCACAATTAGAAAAAACAAGAAGGAACTGCCATCGAATTTCGTAGCACCAAAAAGTAGACATCAATATGATAGCGTATTTGGCTACGGCAAGAATGAAACCCTTGTGTCGTATGTCCCAAAAAAAGGGAAAACTGTAGTCCTCCTTTCAAGTATGCATGTATCGTCAAGTGAGGTTTCGGAAGGTTTAGAGGAAAAACCAGCAATTATTCTACACTATAATGACACCAAACCTACAAAGATGAGTACCCGCATTTTTCACACGTATACTTGCTGAGACAAGTCTTTTTTGTCTCCCTGTAGCAACTTACAATGTAGCTAGGTCAACAAGAAGATGGCCTATGGTGATTTTTTTTCCACCTGTTGAACACTGCAGGCATCAATTCAAGAGTAATTTTCTTGGGCAACAAGAATAAATACTCAAATCGGCGCGAGTACCTCAAACTTTGGCTCTGACTCTACTACAAGATCATCTCAAAAGAAGAGCTCTTATTATGACTCTACCTGATGATATAAAGTCAATGCTAGTAAATTACAAACCTAAAGGAAAAGAGCAAGAAAACGCTGAACAATCCTTGGAATCAGAAAACAAGAAAAGAAAAAGGTGCCAGTCATGCTACAGGGAGACAAAAAAGACTTGTCTCAGCAAGTATACGTGTGAAAAATGCGGGTACATATCTTTGTTTGCAAAAGCACGCAAAAATAATTTGTGAACACTGTCTTTCAGTAGAGGGCAATCAGTAAAAAGAGACATGGTTTGATTAGTTCAGTAATTTATTTGTATCTATAATAAAATGTCAAATATTTCTGTTAATTTGAAAGTGTAATGAGCCTGATGTTCACTTCTGTATTTGTAAAATCTGTAACAATAAAGGTAACTGCAATTTAAAACAAAAACAAAAGAAAAAGAACCTGTAAACAAACAAAAAACCACAAAAATTGTCGCATGTATCCACGAGATACATCGCGACTAGTGGCGTCATGAAAGTTGACGCGCCTGCTGGAGGGTTAACTGAACATGCTGCCCCATTTTATTGCTCAAGAACTCTTTCTGTCATACCTACAAACAGATAACTTTTGTGGGAAACTAATTGGATGACTATCCTCCCTTCTTCAGTTTTTTCCTTTGACATTAATGTCACCCACATGCCCACCAAAACAGTGAAAGATTTGCTGTAGACTTGAGATTAATTGTGATTTATTACCTACTAGGGAACTAGAATGGGCGTTTTTATGGAGGTTTGACTATTCCCCATATGATAAAGGCAGTAAAGCCAAGATCTTTACAGCATTCCACCACCACCAAGTTATTTCATCTGATGTGCTATAACTTAATTTCAGTGTAAAACGTCAACTGACAAAGCAATAACTTAGTAAATTTCTTGAACCACCATGATTATTTTAAATAAGCAGCCAATATGGTCATAACCAACCAGAAAGCAACTTTTTGTTTTACTCTCTCTCTCTTTTTTACCAGGTGAAAGCTAAAGGAAATAGTCTGAGTCTGTCTCCATCAAAAATATATTAATTCTATATAGATTTTTTCTATGCAGTGTTCCTCTAAGAAGGTATATTACATTATTGTTCTCAATTCAAATTTAATACACAGTACTAGGCATCCATCAAATATGATATACACTTTCATCTAGTATAAAATCCTAAGTTTACAGTGTGTGACCAGCCAAGTACTCATACATGTATAATCATTATCTTTAAAACATCCCACATTTAGAAAAAAATACCAGATTGTATTGAAAATGTAAGAGAGAGACAGGTAAATGCGGCAGCAGAACAGCTAAAGCTTAAAAACTGTGATAGTCATCAATTCTATTGCAGAAAAGCTAGTTCATACACATACCTGACAACATGATCACATCTCTCCCAGGATTGCGCGACATCTGCACTTGAAAAACCACGTGTGCACATTAACTGTACAGTTACTGATGGATCAACTTCACCACTTGCGCTTTGATCAATACTGTATCGCATTATTTCAGAAGGGATTAAAGACATTTCACCATCGCTATCCATTGATAAAACATGTCCTGCTATAACAACAAGCCACAACAGATTTTCATGCAGCTTGTACAGCAAAGGTCCAGCCTGATGAATATTTGACTGATTCTTCTGCATCACTTCATGTAACCTGGATGACTCTTGTTCTATTAAGCTTGCCAGCAATGGAAATGAGTGATTTAGTATCTGCAAAAAAATTAAATTTCTATTATCAAACAAAGGAAACTCCAGGTTATAATTAAATTTCTATTATAGTACAGAAAAAAAACACCACTGCAGCACAATTACAGGTCAGATTGCGTCCGAAGAACAGAACATTGTAAGCAAACTAGCTGATTTGCCTCCTCATGAAAGACAACAATTTTCAGATTGATAAACAGTACAATGAAAATCATACCTAAACCAAACACAATTTTATCATTTGGAATTTGTAAATGTAGTGTGGAATGTTAAATGATGATTAGAGGTTTTAAAATCAAGATACAAGGTTGAAAAATGTGAAGGAAATGAAGCAGTTTAACAGGAAGGAAGGAAGGAACATTATCATTTAAAGTCCTGTTAATTACGAGGTCATTAATGACAGAACAGCAGCTCAAAATGGGAGGGGTCTGGAAGGTAATTGGCTGTGTCCTGTTCGGAGCAACTATCCTAACATTTGCTGTAAGTAATTTAGGGTAACCACTAAAACATTAAGTTGGGTCGGTCATCCCATGAATAAGTGCCCAGTGTCTTAACTAGCTGTGCCACCTCACTGAAGAGGGGCTTAAGTGCTTTTCTAAACAAAGATAGGTTGTTCCTTAAGGATAAAAACATTCAAAGCTGTACAGTGGACAGCAGCTATACAGTGTAGTACACATTTGGCTATTTCATAGTGTATACTTAAAATATAACAAAACTAACAGTATTTAGACACATTGGCATTATTTACTTCTCTATGGGGCATTATACAACTTTCCAGAGAGAAAAATTCTAGTACCCCAAACACAAGCTAAAGATACACTCTGTCATTATACTACTTGGTATGAAAGTCATAAAAGAATTACAATTCTGTTTTTCTCAGTTTTGTAGCATTCAATCTATGTGGCTTTCTCCTGCACTAAAAAAGCTTTTTGAAGTCAGGCGTCTCACCGTCCTCATTCCAACTCCCCCTCTCTCCCATTCCCTTTTCTCCTTTTTGTTTGAGGGAGGGGGAGGGGAAGGGGGAGGGGGCTGGGAGGGGGAGGGCGAGGGGGGCAGGATAGGAGTTATAAGTAGCTCATTAGGAAATAAGAGCCAAAAACTCTGGAATAATAATTATTAATACAATGAGGAACACTAAAAGTTTAAAGTGTAAGATAAAGGCTGACAGCTTTTAATCAACTTTTAGCTGTTTGGTTCAAACATAACAAGTGTCATTTATAAAAGGTATGTGCTCAGACAATAAGGAACCTCGTTTTTCAAGAACCTTACAACAAAGTGATTGCTATTTTTTCAAGCTCACTTGTAGAATGGCACCCATTTGGTTCTTTTAACAAAATTCTTACAACCAATAGATACCAACAATGGTAAGATCAAGTCACAATGTGGGATTACATTTGAAGTTATGGGCATGGTATTGGTTGTTGGGCTGTTTCACATTCAAAACTATAAATTACTGTAATTTTTGACACTTTTTTTAACTGTTAATTATTATGATGGGACCACTGCCAAGTCATATCAATCCTTTACCAGTTATAAAAACATCACATATTATTATCTGCCTTATTTGGTTTGCCTATTCCTCTACCGTCAATCTAATTCTTTTCCCTGTTCATTTACTTAAGAACATAATGTCGATTTATTTTCTAATCTAATATTTCTATAATTACCACTATCACTACTTCAACTAGAACTTGTAACTACTGTGGCAACTGCTAAACAAATCTGTATTTAGTGTTACACAGACTAGGCATACTACCTAAGGAGAGCACAGTGGCTGCCTTGGAATGATTTTATTTTATTTTATTTTATTCACAACTTCAAGTCATACAACTAGTTTCATTACTCTTCAACTAAACGGGCCAAGAGAAGTACACACAATGTAAAGATATCTGCACTCTGACTGTTGTTCTAAAAATCAGAGCACAGATATATTCACATTTTGAGCACCTCTTCTGGCCTGTGACAAGTTACCACTTAATATACACTCCTGGAAGTGGAAAAAAGAACACATTGACACCGGTGTGTCAGACCCACCATACTTGCTCCGGACACTGCGAGAGGGCTGTACAAGCAATGATCACACGCACGGCACAGCGGACACACCAGGAACCGCGGTGTTGGCCGTCAAATAGCGCTAGCTGCGCAGCATTTGTGCACCGCCGCCGTCAGTGTCAGCCAGTTTGCCGTGGCATACGGAGCTCCATCGCAGTCTTTAACACTGGTAGCATGCCGCGACAGCGTGGACGTGAACCGTATGTGCAGTTGACGGACTTTGAGCGAGGGCGTATAGTGGGCATGCGGGAGGCCGGGTGGACGTACCGCCGAATTGCTCAACACGTGGGGCGTGAGGTCTCCACAGTACATCGATGTTGTCGCCAGTGGTCGGCGGAAGGTGCACGTGCCCGTCGACCTGGGACCGGACCGCAACGACGCACGGATGCACGCCAAGACCGTAGGATCCTACGCAGTGCCGTAGGGGACCGCACCGCCACTTCCCAGCAAATTAGGGACACTGTTGCTCCTGGGGTATCGGCGAGGACCATTCGCAACCGTCTCCATGAAGCTGGGCTACGGTCCCGCACACCGTTAGGCCGTCTTCCGCTCACGCCCCAACATCGTGCAGCCCGCCTCCAGTGGTGTCGCGACAGGCGTGAATGGAGGGACGAATGGAGACGTGTCGTCTTCAGCGATGAGAGTCGCTTCTGCCTTGGTGCCAATGATGGTCGTATGCGTGTTTGGTGCCGTGCAGGTGAGCGCCACAATCAGGACTGCATACGACTGAGGCACACAGGGCCGACACCCGGCATCATGGTGTGGGGAGCGATCTCTTACACTGGCCGTACACCACTGGTGATCGTCGAGGGGACACTGAATAGTGCACGGTGCATCCAAACCGTCATCGAACCCATCGTTCTACCATTCCTAGACCGGCAAGGGAACTTGCTGTTCCAACAGGACAATGCACGTCCGCATGTATCCCGTGCCACCCAACGTGCTCTAGAAGGTGTAAGTCAACTACCCTGGCCAGCAAGATCTCCGGATCTGTCCCCCATTGAGCATGTTTGGGACTGGATGAAGCGTCGTCTCACGCGGTCTGCACGTCCAGCACGAACGCTGGTCCAATTGAGGCGCCAGGTGGAAATGGCATGGCAAGCCGTTCCACAGGACTACATCCAGCATCT
Source organism: Schistocerca americana (assembly GCF_021461395.2). Taxonomy (NCBI): domain Eukaryota; kingdom Metazoa; phylum Arthropoda; class Insecta; order Orthoptera; family Acrididae; genus Schistocerca; species Schistocerca americana. Next base: position 887,209,791 of record NC_060130.1, on the reverse strand, counting down.
CTACGATCGTCTCCATGGGAGAATAGCAGCCTGCATTGCTGCGAAAGGTGGATATACACTGTACTAGTGCCGACATTGTGCATGCTCTGTTGCCTGTGTCTATGTGCCTGTGGTTCTGTCAGTGTGATCATGTGATGTATCTGACCCCAGGAATGTGTCAATAAAGTTTCCCCTTCCTGGGACAATGAATTCACGGTGTTCTTATTTCAATTTCCAGGAGTGTATTTAAAACCATCTGACAATGACATTCTAATTAAACTAGTTCTGTTTCATGAGAACATCACAGTCCTTCCATATAACCTTATACATTGCTTCAACTGCTCCTGGTTGTATGATGCAATGTACAATGTACCTAACAAGAGCAGTATTGTTTTGTTCATTAACAGTGGGGTAATAACAGTAACAATCAATGACCATCTTTACAGAGCTATCTGTAAATACATCTGCAGAAATACACGAAGACAACAAGATTCCTGAACTAGTCTATGCACAATGGGATTTGAATCGAACTGCTTCAGATTTTTAGATCTAGTAATTTATGACAATTTTTTTTAATTTAGCCAAACTATTAAAACAATAAGAGTACACTGAGTAATCTGTTTCTTGTATTTGAACAAGTTCAATAATCTCTATTTTCCATTTCCTGTCTTCATGAAATAAGCTCAGATACACAGTGAATTACTTTATCTTTGACATCATCTAGTTATTATCCTAAATGCAGGAGGAAGTAAGGTTAATTTTTTGCTGTCATATATTTTACTTCAAGCCAAACTTGCTTAACTAAGTTCCAGTTCAGACTGCAATGCAATGAGCCCAAGATATATGACAGACATTCATTCAACCATGTATCCCAAGTGTGTCTTCTGTACAAAGGTCTGAAGGCAATTGTCAGCCTGTAGGTTGTTGAGGGAAACGTAGACAGGTAAACCTCACCCTGTATGCTTTCATTATCTATGTTTTTGCTTGTACACTGTTCATTTTTAAAGTGAGCAGAACAGCTGTGTCATTAGTTGCCATTATGTGGAAACTACAACATTATACTTCCACGCGTTTTTTCCACTGTCACATCACTGTGCTAAGGCTGTAACTATGCCCATGAGAGATTCTGTTTTCAAAATAACAGTGAAAAGAAAACCAAGTGGTAGGAACTATAAGGGGCGGTCTCAAAGTTTTAATTATAACTTCTAAAAAATAATCTGTTTGTTTGTTAGCATTACCAGCACACATTTAAACTGCCACACCCCAGTGCAACATTTGAGGAGTCGAAACAAAGTAGTGCAGCCCATAGATAAAGTGGAGTATTGGGCAGCAATTCATTGTAGGAGAACAATGTTGTAACAATCCACACTGAGTGAAAGTGTACAGCAACAGTGCACCATCATATGGCACAGTGGTTACATTGTGCACTCTCTTCTAGTGTGGCCAAATAAGTCCAAAATGACAAAGATGCCCACTGAACTGAGGCAGTAGCATAAATGTTGCAAATGGATACACTGTTCTTATTTCAACCGAATGATGCCCGTGATGACTACATGAAACATATCATCACCAGAACCAAAGAAGCAAGACAGCTAGTAGGCATACAGAGTCAGGGCACCCAGGAGAAAGACTGACACCACCATAATGCGTAGTGCTGGCCAGTGAGATACTGCCCAGGAGACTTTATATGGATTTTTATGGTTGCGCTGAAAGTGGGACTCTCACAAAAGTTACTAAAATGCTACTTTGAGCCATATCATATCCTTTGTTCCTTGTTGGACATCAGCTGTGAAGCTGAGGATTGTCATCCTTAATCAAGAAGACAAAAGTGCAAAGATGTCATCTGTATCCTTTATATGAAGTCCTACTACAGCCCTGGGACACAGATCAACAATGGGGGTATCTTGTTTAAAGGAAATTGAAAAACCACATGACAATCCCAAAGCTTTGATGGGACGGCTACTTTCATTGCTAATCGTAGTGAAGAGGACGTGACAACACAACCAGGACACAAGGATCTACTAGTGCTACCATACACAGGACCATTGACAAGATCTTGATCCAGACTGCTGTTGTAGGCTCCAACAAGAACTTCTGAAACAGCAGGTCACTGTTTCTGCAGGACAGGGAGCAATGCTCCAAGTTGTGCTGTGTGCAGTGGTTAGTGTCACTGGCTAGCATACTGTGGTTTGCCTGTTCAAACCTAGCCACAGCAATTTCACTGCCTGACAAAAAAATGAAGCACCTAGAAGACGTAGTCACACACACACACACACACACACACACACACACACACACACACACACACACACACTACAGATGGGTCGTTCGCGAACTAACGGGTCCATAGGAACAGTTCATCAAGATGAATGGAATGAGCGATGAACAAATTCTAAGGAACGGTCTTTCATAGTTCACTTCGGTCACGGCTTTCTACTTATAGTTCCTGGTAATGGGAAACGGTCGGTCTCGTTCCCACAGCGGCACCTCAGCCGGTCTTGTTCCAGCCTCGGTCCCGTTCCCATCTGTCTTGGTCTCATTCGGCCAGTCTCGTCCTCCTTCACGTGGTCACTCATCGCATTGCCACTGCCGACTGCTCATAGTTAGTTCAGAATAGAGTTGTTTGATTCATTTGCTACCTTTTTTGAAATCTGAACTTCTGGTTCTTTTCGTATTCTATTCAGTGTCCACGACTGGTAATTATAATGTATTTTATAATTACATAAAATTACGTATCGTGTAATACATACATCTTTTCAGGTAACAAAATGGCATATCAACTTACTTCACTATTTTGATAAACAGCTGAAGAAATACTTGTACTTACAGCTGAATGAAGTCTTCGTTCCATAATCGACATAACATTTTGCAAAGAGAATATGATAACTTCTACAATCTTATTTCACTGATACAGGGTGGTGCAAGAAAAATTGGCCCCGAGTACTAGACTGCTCATTGTCACCTACCAATCGTCATCTATTGTTTCGGAGTTGTTGTTTACATTAGCTTATTTGTTATTTCTTCACAGCCTAGTTATTACGTGTGTATCTATTCTGCTTGTAGCAGTCAACAAATTCTACGTAATTGGTGAGAATTCTGTACCCAGGGCCAGTTTTTCGTGCGCCACCTTATATTATTTCACTGTGATCAGCCACATAATGCTACAGAAGGCTAAACGAGAGGTTTTGCAGAATCATGAAACTTACAAGTGTGTGAGAATTCTGCTATGAATAAAAACTCTGTACTTCACGGCAGAGGCAAGTGCCCCCTCTTGGAGCCTTCAATCTTCAGTCACCTATGCTACTAATTTTCAGTTTTTCATAAGAACCGTATACCAAGCACAAATGAACAAGTAAAAATGAATGGTTGCCAAAAAAGAGCAACCACCCATGCACTAGTTCCCAAAGATGAACAAGTTTGCCCATCTCTAAAAAACACACACACACACACACACACACACACACACACACACACAGAGTCAGGCAGTTGGTATGTAAATGATTAGAGTTGAAATTCCCTATGACAGGTGGAACAGCCGACCACCAGAGTACATGACAGGACATGAACAGCATCAGATGCTGAGTGATCATTGTGTAGGACATGGAATGCCATGTACCCGTGTGAGGCAGCTATGTCAGCATCTAACGAAGTATGGATGGGGCCTCACAGTTGGTTTACATTTGACCAGCTGGTTGAATCATGCAATATTCAGACTGTGTGGCAGTCAGATCCGACAGTGGCCTGATGTTGGACTGTATGAGAATGTAAGGGCAGGCATACTCGTTGTCAAGGTTCTAGTTGAACATATCTGACCACCACAAGGGAGGATCACCGTATTGTGCAATAAACACATCATAACCCCTTCAGTTCTGTGCCTGCCTTCTGAGAACAAGTAATGGTCTCCATACAACATTCTGTGTCATCCTGCACCACTGTTTAGAGACTAGTAGCAGCCAGACAAGGGAATTACAACCCCATGCATAGGCTGCCATTAACACAATGCAAATGACTGTGTTCAGTGTGGTGTTGTGACCAAAAAGCATGGACTGCTGATTAACTGCATTGCATTGTGTTCAATGATGAATGTAGTTCTGCAATAGCCCACCCAGATGATCATCACTGGCGTGTATGGTGGTGGTTGGTGATCTGGAAAGAGGTTTGATTCTTCCCATGTTTTACAAAGGCACAGTGGTATTACTCCTGGCAGCATGGTGTTGGGAGCCATCAGATATGACTTCAGGTCATGGCATATAGCAATTGAGGGAACTCCAATAGCACAACAGTATGACACGGACACCCCGCATCCTCACATGTTACTACTCAAGCCAAAGTAACGTGGTGCCCTTTTTCAATTGGACAATGCTTCTCCACCCATAGCACACATCTCCATGAACTATCAGTGTGACGCTGAGGTGCTCTCTTGGCCAGCAAGATCCCCAGCTCTTTCCCAGAGGGAACATGTGGGACCAGCTCAAATGTCAAAGGTTGAGTGCAGAGCATGGTTGGAAGCAAGAAACATTCCAGCTGAACTGATTTATTCACTGTAGAAAAATAGAGAACACAATATCTATTTTTTTTATCAAATATTGTTTCTAACAATCTCAAACTTACATCTATGTGTTTTAATCTTTATATTCCCATTTACAAATAAACACTATGCAAGACTGTCTTCATAAATTATGTTTTTCATTTTTCAAAATTCTTAGGTCTTGGAACAGCTTCACAAACCACAAATATTCTACAACAGAAGTTGCAAGTGATACAAATTCTGCTTCTGTAGAAGACAAGGCTGCAGGACTCAGTTTTTTTGTTCCCCCATAGCATAACCTGATGTTAATTTTCTATCTGAACTATTGGCTCAATCAGCATAAGCTACTACAGTTTCATTGTTCTCTTCAGTTTTATAATGCATCCCATAATCTACTGTACCTTTTATGTAACACAGTATTCTCTTTAAACCTTTGCAGTGTGATTCCTTTGGATCACTTTGATAGCAACTGAAATAATTAACAGCATAGCATAAATCAGGTAATATTGCTTGTGTTACATACAGCAAACATCCTATTAATTCTCTGATGATACTCTTTCATGCACTCTCATATCATTCTCTACTTCTCTGCAATTCAGTTCCATATGTGTGTTGACTGGCTTGCATTATTTAGAACCATACTTCTTCAACAGATTTTCCAAATAAGTTTTCTGGTTCAAAATTATTCCACTCCCCCTCTTATCTATCTTAATTCCCAAGAACAGTTTCAAATAATCCAAATCTTTCATTTGAAATTTACTTCTAAAAGGTGATTTGAATTCTTCAGTTTTCATCTTATCATTACCTAAAATGGTAATGTCATCTACATATAACAAAACATAAACCATAGCATTTTAGTTCCTGTAAGTACATCAACACCCATCAGCACTGTTTTGAACAGAGCCTGAATCTTTAACAAACTTGTCAAACATTAAATTCCAAGATCTTGAAGCCTACTTCAAATCACAAATTGCTTTGTTTAGCTTACCTATATTACCTGGTTCTACACTAAACTCTACTGATGTCTTTGCATAAATTTCTTCATATAAATTTCTATGAAAAAAGGCACTTCTTATGTCCATCTGATGTGCAGTCAATTTTCTGTAATTCACAGAAGCAAGTAACGTTCCCAGACTAGTCAACCTTGCTACGCGAGCACACATTTCATTATAGTCTAACCTTTTTCTTTGAGAACAACCTTGTGCAACAAGTCGAGCATTATAACTACTAATGTTGCCCACATTATCATGTTTCACTTTGATGACCTACTTAGTGACAACAGCCTTACTGTTATCAGGTAATTCACATATTATACAGGTCTTGTTTTTGTTTATTACTTTCATCTCTTCTGCTACGGTGTGAAAGAATTCTTCTTTATCTGATCTACTGTAAATATCACTGAAAATCTCCAGAACATCCTCAACATAAATTTCTGTATTTAATGCTAATTCAGCACAGTCTTCCATCCACAGCGCATGCTTCCACTTTGTGGTGGTTCTGTGGATTTCAGGAGGTCTAACATCTTCATAATCTTCATTTTTACTTTGTATGGAGTCATTTTTGCAGTCACTGACATTTTCTTCATTGATGATATCTCCATCATTTGTGTCTTCTTTGCAAGAAAACCAATCTTTGTTATTAAAATCAAAACTGTCAGCAGATATTTTAACTCCACCCAATTTTAAGTCAGTCAATGTGAAATGTCAGCTATCTTTATTGCATCAAAATATTCGAGGACTGAGAAATAAAATTAATGAATTAACTATCTGCATAGATGAATTAGAGTCTTCAAACCCAGCTGATATAATCTGCCTCTCTGAACATCATGTGACCACTGGTATAGAACTTTTAAGTGTTACAGGGTTTAGGTTAGCATCTCATTTTTGTAGATCAGAAATGGAGAAAGGAGGAGTTGCCACATTCATCAGGAACTGTCATAAATTTAAGAACATAGACATTCATAAATTTTGCCTAGAACAGCATATGGAAGCATGTGCAACAGAATTAGATTTTCACAAAAAATCTTTCATAATATTAAGTGTATATCGAGCACCTGCAGGTAACTTTAATCTGTTTGTAAACCACCTTGAAGCTGTACTGGCCCATTTAACAACCAAAAACAAAGAAATAGTGGTTGCTGGTGATTTCAATGTAGATTTCCTTAAAGACTCTCCCAATAAGAACCTATTTGAGTTAGTAACACTATCATTCAACTTAATTCCCACAGTAAAGTTCCCCACTAGGATAACCACTTGCTCACAAACAGCCATTGATAATATCTTTATAGAAAAGTCAAATGAACAAAATTATATTACAAAACCAATAGTCAATGGCCTCTCAGACCATGACATGCAGTTCCTTCTGTTAAATGTTAATACTGAACAGGATATAAAATCTGTTAAATCTGAGCTCAAGAGGGTAATCAGTAAGCCAAAAATTGATTATTTTAGGACACTCCTCAGAGACATTCACTGGACTGATGTTTACAGTGCTCATGGCATGAATGAAAAATATAACATTTTTGCTAATAAAGTGCTTACCTTATTTGAACACTGCTTTCCCCCAAAACTTACCAAGGTTAGAGCAAAGTCTACAAAGAAGCCATGGATTACTCGAGGAATAGGGGTATCTTGTAAAACAAAAAGAAAACTGTATATGTCAATCCGAAACATTTCCAATGTTGATGCTATAGCACATTATAAGAAATACTGCAAAATATTAAAGACTGTAATACGGATGACAAAGCAAATATATTACAAGGAAAAGATAGTCATATCAGATAACAAAATAAAGACAATATGGGATATAGTGAAGGAGGAGACCGGTAGAACCAGACATGAAGAGGAACAAATAGCATTAAGAGTAAAAGATGCATTGGTGACAGATGTGTATAGTGTTGCAGAACTTTTTAACAAACATTTTATAACTGTTACTGAAAAGATGGGGTTGTCAGGTTCGGTAGATGCTGCTATGGATTACCTTAGACCAGACATTTCAAGTAACTTCCATAATATGAACTTGACCCTCACTACCCCAACAGAAATAACGTCCATCATAAAATCTTTAAAATCAAAAACATCTAGTGGGTATGATGAAATATCAACAAAGTTAATTAAAGAATGTGATTCTGAGCTAAGTAACATATTAAGCTATCTGTGTAACCAGTCGTTTATCAGTGGAATATTTCCCGAATGGCTGAAATATGCTGAAGTTAAGCCACTGTTTAAGACGGGAGATAAAGAAATAGCATCAAATTTCCGTCCAATTTCACTGTTGCCAGCATTCTCAAAAATTTTCGAAAAAGTAATGTACAGTCGTCTTTATAACCATCTTACTTCAAATAACATACTGTCAAAGTCACAGTTTGGATTTCTAAAAGGTTCTGATATTGAGAAGGCTATCTACACTTACAGTGAAAATGTACTTAATTCATTAGACAAAAAATTGCAGGCAACTGGTATATTTTGTGATCTGTCAAAGGCATTTGACTGTGTAAATCACAATATCCTTTTAAGTAAACTAGAATATTATAGTGTAACAGGAAATGCTGCAAAATGGTTCAAATCTTACATCTCTGGCAGGAAACAAAGGGTGTTATTAGGAAAGAGACATGTATCAAGCTATCAGGCATCATCCAACTGGGAACTAATTACATGTGGGGTCCCACAAGGTTCCATTTTGGGGCCCTTACTTTTTCTTGTGTATATCAATGACCTTTCATCAGTAACATTACCAGATGCCAAGTTTGTTTTGTTTGCTGATGATACAAACATTGCAATAAATAGCAAATCAAGTGTAGTCTTAGAAAGATCAGCCAATAAAATATTTGTGGACATTAATCACTGGTTCCTAGCCAATTCTTTGTCACTAAACTTTGAAAAAACACACTACATGCAGTTCAGAACTTGTAAGGGGTGTCCCAAGAGTATATGTCTAACATATGATGACAAGAAGATAGAAGAAGTGGACGGTGTTAAATTCTTGGGATTACAGCTTGATAATAAATTCAACTGGGAGGAGCACACCACAGAACTGCTGAAGCGTCTTAACAAATCTCTGTTTGCAATGCGAATTTTGTCAGACATAGGGGATATAAAAATGAAAAAGCTGGCATACTATGCTTACTTTCATTCCATAATGTCATGTGGGATTATTTTCTGGGGTAATTCATCAAGCCAAGCTAAAGTTTTCCGGGCACAAAAACGTGCAGTAAGAATTATATGTGGTGTGAACTCAAGAACATCCTGCAGAAGCCTGTTTAGGGAACTAGGGATACTAACTACAGCTTCCCAATATATTTATTCCTTAATGAAATTTGTCATTAAAAATATATCACTTTTTCAAACCAACAGCTCAATTCATGGAATCAATACTAGAAATAAGAATAATCTTCACAAGGATTTAAAGTCACTTAGTCTTGTACAAAAAGGTGTGCATTATTCAGGAACACACATTTTCAATAACTTGCCAGCAGCCATAAAAAGCTTAACAACCAATGAAATTCAGTTTAAGAGAAGCCTAAAGGATTTATTGGTGGCCAACTCCTTCTACTCCATTGATGAATTTCTTAGGAAAACCAACTGATTTGTATATAAGTACAACATAACTTCTGCACAATTTCAGTGCAGTAATGTGTTCACTGAAAATTTGTGTGTGTGTGTGTGTGTGTGTGTGTGTGTGTGTGTGTGTGTGTGTGTGTGTGTGTGTGCTTGGGTGTGTGTAAGTGTGTAAGTATAATCTAACTTCTGCACCATTTCAGTGCAGTAATGTGTTCATTGTAAATAAGTATTACAGTAGTTGTATTACATGTTTCTTACCTTATAAATAAATAAAAAACTTTTTTATTTTAAATTCAGTGCAATAGTATTTATAAAATGACTCTTAGTGTTCATTAAAAAATGACGATCATTCCACTTGGGACCTGTGGAATGGTACATTAGCTTATTTGTTTTAGTTGTAAATATTTGTCATGTATTGTTGTTTTTCTGACATGTTCCACATCCTGGAGGACCTCCTCACTACGGATCAATTGGAATGAAAGTAAATCTAATCTAATCTAAAAACAACTTTCATCAAACTTGATGTCTCTTCCCAGAATGATTTCTCTCTCTTCTGGGCACCATACTCGATATCTATTAACACATTATCCAACCACGAAGCACTTCTTTATTATGGAATCAAACTTTCCAGCAATAATTTCTGCAAGAAGTTGTAGATATGCTGCACAAGCAAACACTCTTAGTTTCTGCAACTTTGGCATTTCACTGTGCCACAGAGTTGCAGGAACTGTCTTTATTAATGCACATATTGGTGTTCTGTTTATCAAGTAAACAGCAGTCTTTACTACTTTGGACCAGAAACATTTTTCAAGTTTACTGTTCAACAACATGCAATGTGCCTTATTTATAATGTTCTTATTCATCCATTCACTCCCTCTATTTTGTTGTGGTGTATATCTCTTCATAAATTCATACTAGATTCCCTCCTCCTCAAAGACGTTTTTATCTCATTTGACAGATATGATACAAGAAATTAGGACTCATATGAAGGCATACAGACGGCCATTTTTCCATCACTCTATTCGCAAGTGGAACAGAAAAGGAAATGAGAAGCAGTGGTACAGGATACCCTCCACCACACATCATATGATGGTTTGCGGAGTATCTATGTAAATGTAGATGTAGATATTCACCTCTATCATCAGTGCTGAATCTACTAATTCTCAAAGCACAAAGAGCAGTTGCCATTGCTTCATACTGTTTAACATATTCCAGTACTTCGGATTTATTCTGCATCACATATATAGCTGTAAAATGAATAATAGCTATCTATTAATGTAATGATGTACCTTTTTCAACCATAAGACATGGGAGTAATAGGACCCACATCATCACTGTGTACTAGTTCCAGTGAAAATATTGCTCGTCCTCTTCTGATTGTGTGGAAGTCTTGTTTGCTTGCCTCCCATGCAGATGGTGCACGATTCTGGTATCTTCGGATCTTCAATGTTTGCTCCTTTCATGTATTTCGGAAGCACCTTTAGATTAGCAAAATTAAAGGGTCATAACCTTTGATCTCACATTTGCAGTATTTCAAAAAGAAATGTCTTGCAGGGGTTTCTGGCGAATTCCAGAGTGTATTTTTTCCACCTAATTTTTCATTGCTGTGGCAACAACATCCTTTCCTTTATGAGTAGTTGCTCTTTTGCTCTCAAATGCGACTTTGAAACCACTGGTCTCCATTCAGTGCACTGGCATCTAGTTGTGAACCAGTCCAACAACAAATAAAATATTTTAATTGAAATTGAAACTACCTTTACATCGATAGATCTGACAACATTAATTTCACCAAATTGCTTTGCCTTCAAAACAGACTGAGATTTTGCAGCATTTATCACTACTGGTCTTTCAAGCGTTTCCACATTATCAACGTCTTTCAAGCCATAGCGTTTATCATACTGATCTTCAAGCATTTCCACATTATCAATGTCTTACAAGTCATTCACAAAGTGTTCTCTCACATCACAGTCCACATACCACAATACCGAACCATTAAAAACACCAGTATAAAAACAATATGCATCCAAGCTCTCAACAACTTCTTGAGATTCACAGCTTACTGAGTTTGCAGATCCTTTCTTGTTTTTGTTCCTTTTATTACAGTCATTTCTTTTGTGTCGCAATTCACCACAGCTATGGATTTTCAGCTAAACTGTTTTTCTCTACCCGAATTATACTTGTCACTTTCGCCAAGATTCGTGAACTTCTTTTCTTTTTAGTTTTCCCATTCTCATATATGCTAAACACTGTTTTCTGTCCCGAGTCTACTGCAGGTTTCTTCTTATTGTTTGCATGTTTATTTTTTTTATCTACGAGCCTATTTTTCACAAAGATTAACTTAAGATTTTCCATGGGTAATGTCTTGAATGCAGTAATTGTCTCATTCTTGTGTCATTGTCAACAAAAGATGACACACAACACCAGTTTCTTCAACCGTTGCACTATTCGACTGAAGATCATGTATCAACTTGTCAAATTCTAAGGAATTTTCAGTCAATACACCTACTGTTGGACTGAATTCCAATTCCAGTAACTACCGTATTTACTCGAATCTAAGCCGCACTTTTTTCCGGTTTTTGTAATCCAAAAAACTGCCTGCGGCTTAGAATCGAGTGCAAAGTAAGCGGAAGTTCTGAAAAATGTTGGTAGGTGCCGCCACAACTAATTTCTGCCATCGAATATATGTAGCACTACACAGGCATGCTTTGCAGGCACAAAGATAAATACTGGCGCCAAAACCTCTGCTTCAGTAAATAAATTTAAAAAAAAAGGTGGAAGACGAGCTTTTTTCTCCGCCCCGAGTTTCAACCACTGCATTATCATTATCATACATTATCCAACAAAGTAAATACAAATTCCGTATCATCGAATGTAGCAGCATTTCAATGTACTACGAAAATCCGATTGGCAAGACTGTTTGGGATGTTTGTTAATATGGCCAACTCTATGATTCTCTTCACCATAAGAATAATACGAATATAAACATTTTGTCATGTATTGTTTTGTGTTTGCTGCTATCTCATTTAAATCCTGTCTGCCTAATAAACTACGAAACTAGAGCGAGACAACAGCAAACGTGGAAGAATACACATATTATGTCATGTTTATATTCATATTATTCTTATGCCTAATAGTGATACAGTCAGAAACGAAGCACGGCAATTGACTAGATTTTTAAATTTAAGATGACTAATTTCTGTGCAGAATGTAATGTACTAAAGAGGCGTCTGCAAAGATTTTCAAACGGAGAAAAACTTTCGCTAAACTCTCGTTCAGAACATCTATCATACGCAATCTACTATTTGGATCTTGTTGATCATTATCAAAGAAAGCAGCAGTGTGAGTAACAACAAATAGCAGTCTCTAGCCATTGTTTCGCGAATAAGACTATTCCTCTTTTTTTTAAATTGTAAGCGGCGGTAGCGCGCACAAAAGCAAGCCGTGCTGCGAGCGGCGACAGGTCGTAAACACTCATTATCGGAATGCAACAAATAATGCATGACACAGTACAGCAATGCATTTTCAGCTTAGAGTGACGTAAACACCTATAACAAAGAGAACGGCACTTATCTGATCAAAGAAAAATAAGCAATCAATTCAAACCAGACGAAGCACGTGAAAAAGGAAGGGTATCCGTATAAATACGGACGGAGCACCTGACACATAGCAATGGCTACCTGGTAAAGCTTAACTGCTAAGCTTACGACTCGAACCAAACTACCGTAGCTGTATCGTCATTCATTTGACCTAAATTATGTCTCATATTACAATGGACCAACTTTGCTTTGATTTGGAGATGCGGCCTAAAACTTTTCTCTCCCCTTGAATTTCGAGCCTCAAATTTCAGGTGCGGCTTAGATTCGGGAATTTTTTTTTTTCCTTGATTTCGAGTCTCATTTTTCAGGTGCGGCTTAGATTTGAGTGCGGCTTAGATTCGAGTAAATACGGTACATAAAAGTGTCTAGCAATGCTTTTCCTTTCAAATGTGTCATACAAGTTTTTCCACACTCTAAGTGCACTGTTACAGTCTTTCATGTATTCCAAATAGCTGTCCTCAATCCATTCCATTATTCTTGAATGGCACTTTTTATCACTCTTATTTTTTTGAGTTGTTTGTATTTCTCAGTTCATTACTCTTCCGTGTCTCTTTCTTGAAACTTCACTTTTTATGTGCATTCTTCTGCAATGAAATAAAAAAAGATCTGCTTCATCTAATACATTTTGCATTCGAAAGTTCCAGTTTCCAAAATTGTTTCCATCAAAAAGTGGAACATGATATTTGCTTTCATATTCTTCACACATTTTGTTGTTCCAAAAACATGAATCAGAAATGCAAATACAGTAAAACTTCATTTACATGTTTTCCACTTATATGTTTTTCTCACTTATACTCTTTCTTTCTTTCCTTTTCATATCCCAGCAAAATATCCACAGCGTGCATAAGTTATGATGCAGTGTTTCAGAGTGGGTTGCCGGGAAGTGGATTGGTAAGGCCCATATTAGACTACAATAAAATTTGATAGTGAAATAAGGAACTTTTTCAAAGTTAGGCATTGGTCAAATTTTCTTTGATCAAATCTAGTGCCTCGTCTTAGATTTGATCATAGGAAGCATTCGTCTTATGTTTACTGCATGGGGAAATCAACCACATGGAGCACAGCATCGCTGCAGCTATCTGACACACAATGTTTGTCAATATGACTCCCAAATTTACATGGTGTGTCGCATATGTAACAAAATTGATAGAAATATTCGAGATAGATGAAGCACTATGTAACTTACAACATCCCAAATACAAAAACAGAATAAAAAGTGAGAGCTACAAAAAAAATTGTGGATGCTATTAGCCATGAAGTACGGCCAGGATATACCCCCAAGAATATAAAGGAGAAAATCTACAACTTCTGTGGAAATAAAAATTTTTCATGACTGAAGATATTTATAACGCACTGAAGGAGGAATATGTGAACGCAAATAAATTTAATACATGCTGCAAAAGTTTCTCGTATTATTTTCATCAATGTGCACTGCAGCATTAGAGCACTATACCAGTACTGTAAACTAGAGTAGCTAGAAATCATTGAATTACGGTAAGTCTGTCTTTTGCGGATGTAGCATTTCTGAGGAGAGTGTTCAGCTTCATAATATGAGGAGCCACTTTCTTGAGCACATATTGAAATGTACTCTCGCCCATTCTCAAAGGGATTTTCATGCGATGATGACGAAAACCTCTTCACTACAGAATCCATGACTATCGTTGAGATAGTTCAATGTGCATCACGGGACCTGGACGAGGAAGAAACTGATGATGAGGATGATACAGAGGAGCCTCAGCATTCCTCCATGATGTTTAACAATGCAGTAAATGCATTTGAAATAATTAAATGATTTGTGATGCACCACAAATGTATCTGACAAAATAATGACAGAGTTATCTTGTTTTGAGGGTAGAGTGTATGCTATTGCCGTGTCAAAGAAAAAACAAGCAAAAATTATGAACTTTTTTATGAAATGACGTTTTCTTCTGTGTAGAGGTTTACATTTTTGTTTGTTGAGTACAGTACCTAGTAAGCCTATCTAACGTTTCGTAGAATGTAACCTTTTATTTACTGGATTTTTCATTTGTGTTTACCAATTAATTTGATAGTATGGTTCTATATTTCATACATATGTTTTTCACACTTATACGTTGTTTTTCTGTAGTCCATTGAAAAATGCATAAACAAAGTTTTACTGTAGTATTATTAAGTTTTAAAGTAAACTTCGAACTATTTTATATCCATATCTGGACCCATAACCTGTTGAGAAAACTGTTTGCGAAGCATGGTTGCAAGCAAGAAACATTTAGGTTGGACTGATTTATTCACTGTAGAAAAATATCCTTCATCAATTACATCCCATTGTCAGTATCCACGGTACCAAGAACAAGATACAACAGTTATGGGCTAACTTGCCTCAGGAGTGGATACATCAGCTTTATTACACCACTCCCAACTGAACCAGGGCATTCAATCTAGAGCAGATTGGGTACAATGTCAAAATAATAAGCGGGCTCATACCGCAAAGTTTCTTGTAAATTTGACTCAATTTTGTAATCAAAATGGATGCTTCAGTTTTGTTGTCAGGCATTGTATTTGTGATTCAGTATCCACCACTTCTGGAAGATTCTAAAAACTTCCGCATTTGTAATTTTTGTATATTCTAGAATCTTCAATGTTTGTATAAATAGCAGTACTCTCCAACCAGGACTTCAGTTCTATTCTGTTTGTATGTTTGTGTTATGTAATAAATATGCTTTCCGTGCTAAGTGTTGTATTTCACTGATGACCCTATTTTTGGATTGAATTTTACTATAGTTACAATGTGACAGTACCTCTGCTACATTGATAATAGTTCCAACATCCCCCATACCTCTCTTTTTACTTTTTTCATTCCATCTGCACAATCTCTGTCATGCAGTTCTGTTAATGTATCATTATTTCAATTGGACAGAATTGTTTCATTATAAAAAATGCGGATGACAGTTTCAGTAGGACTGACATTGCTGTAAATATAATGTTTACTACAACTACTACTACTACTGCACATTAACTCATGTACTAAGTACATTTCGATGTTAACTGCAAAGAGAGTTTGTAAGGATGCCTGGTTAGATTTATGAGGGGGCCTCAAGTTCTTAATCTTACCATGTGAAATAAATCAACAGAATCAGTGTATACTGTGGTACAGAATATGTTTGCACTACATTTTCATGCAATTTGAAGGGACAGTTTCATACATATTCAAGTAACACTGTCATAATTATGTCTTTATTGGCTGGCCCAATCTAAACTTCCAGACAGTAGTGCATTTTGTCACGTGTAATTTCAGTTCTGCAGTGGTCTGTAGCTAGCAAGTGAAACATTGTCAATCCACATTAAATATGAAACCAACAATAGCATGAAACAAGGGTCATAATTTGAGATTGTATCTTATTACCCAAACCTTGACTTCTAAGTAGTTCCACGAATGACAAAAATAGCAAGCCAAGATATTATTCATATTTTGAATGCCCGTAACCAACCACAAGCAAAAGTTACTGAGAACATACTCGTTTTGACAAAGGTAGTATGACCATCAAACAACACAAATAAATCAGTATGTTGCCAAGTTTCTGCACTGTAGCATTAAGCATGCTCATTGTCATATGCTAAAGCACTAGTTTTCCAAAATCGGATAATTCTGTCATGGAGGTTCATACTCTCTAGAAGATTCCTGGGTCAATTGAATGATTGGCTAGGAAGATCTCATGACAAATTGGGTAGCTTAAGTTCTCCAGCAATGCACATTAAAAAATACCAAGGAGATTTTAAAAAAAATTTAAATTGGTATGTGGTACATACACGTTGCTCATTTCACTCACAATTTCTGAAATGTGCCCAGTTTATTAAATGGTATCAATGATATACATCCTTATGTAGGCTGCACACTTGTGCTCTGGTGACATACATGAATTTACACATGTAAAACTTGTGTTATAGTGGGTGTCTAAGCTTGAAGTTACAGGAAGATGGAAAGAAGATTAGGAATTAATGCCCCCATTGATGATAAGATCATTATACATGGGGCACAAACTCAAATTATGAAAGGACAAGGCATGAAACTGACCATGTCCTTTTCAAAAGAACTTTACTGGCATTAAGAATTTAGTGATTTAGGGAAACCATGGAAAACATTTGTCTAGATGGCCAAATGGGGATTTGAACCATTATCCTTCTGAATGAAACAAACCGCTACTGTAACAGAGCCCATCTCTCACATGGAAGGCCTACCATCTGTCACTGAGGATAAACAACTACAATAATTCTTTTCAAACAACTATACTTACAAGGGAGAAGAAAAGATACTGCTCTTTCACTCACATGTTGTTAACATGATGTGTCCAAGCGTACTAAGTCCTACATACATATATAAGTGCATGGAGCTGGCAGAATGGGTCAAAAATCCATGTCAGTACCAATTGTGGCTTTATCTAACAATGTAAGCTTTGTAAGGTAATGCTTGTCTGTGAAAGCCTTAATAAAACCTTCAGCAGTAATTGACGATGCACTTTCATTCAA
Organism: Schistocerca americana; assembly: GCF_021461395.2. Classification (NCBI taxonomy): domain Eukaryota; kingdom Metazoa; phylum Arthropoda; class Insecta; order Orthoptera; family Acrididae; genus Schistocerca; species Schistocerca americana. Next base: position 887,192,626 of record NC_060130.1, on the reverse strand, counting down.
TACCTAAACAGTCTACTATGGACACACATTTAAAAACATTGAACTTATTTCTTTCTTCAGACTCAGCTTCTCTATAAATGACGTTATTATTGTCAACTAAGTTCACTGACAAGAAACAACTTTAAAACTGCATTTAATTAAAGAAAAATTACATGTTCAGCATAACTGATTTACTCCTTCCATTATTTTATTCCATCAAGGATCTTCTATTACCGTATTTATAACAGGATGTTCATTTTGTTAGATGACCCTTAGATTGTCACCCATGGATAGAGAAATGAGATGTCAGGATGACAGTGAATTTGTTTAATTAACCTCTTTATTCTGCCCCTTTGTATATTGGCAACAGTTTGGTGGAGACACCCAGTTTCTACTCATATGAAAGAACAAGTGTCTGGCATTGCTGACAGCGCAAAGAGCAAGGCCGAGCGAAGTGTCACTCAAATGCCGCTGTCAGCGGCATCTCCAGCTGTGAGCGCGATGACAGCATGGCGGTGCAGTTGACGATAGCTGTGGTCTCCCTCCACCAAACAGGCAGCTCCCTGCTCTGGTGGTGGCTCTCTCATGACCCAGGGCAGGCTGCCGCATCCCTTGGTCAAACAGCAGACCCCTTACTTTATTCCAGGGTATCTACTTGTGTGTCACAAGTGTCGTGGTGTAGGCTTTGATACCGAGATGAGAATATTTTAGAACACAAATGGCGGAGTGCTTGTATGCTCCACACTATGTTCATTTAGGGCTCAAGGCATGTACTCTAAAAACTTCCATGGTGGCAAGTGAGGAAAGGCTTCTGTCCTTCCGCAAGTGTACCGCAGCAACAGCTTTGCTATACCACACCCAGAAGACTCTGCTTTGCAACACATGTCGGCTGTGTTTTGCTTCGCAATGCATAAAACTCTCGACTGCCTGCAGCTGGCTCTGTTGCAGTTCACTTCCGCTCTGGCATATTTTTTGACAGAATACGGTCATTATGCTACACTGCCCTCCTTTTTATCAAGACCTGGTCCCTCGGGTCAACCAAACCCTTTATACTAGGGTTCCTGGCGACCAGCGCTTCTGGCCCTGTTTCCCCTCTTGAGAATTATTCTAACAGTTGGTTTCCTTAACCCTATCACTTAATCTTATACATTTCTACAAGGCCTCTTGCCCTTTCCCTTAACTCAAACACTATCAAACTTATTTCATTACTAGGCTTCTTGCACAGTAACTTCTAAATCTCTTTTCCCAACTCAGAAGCTAAAATGAATCAATTATCCTTAATACTACCCCCTTGTGCATTCAATGTTGTCTCTTACCGGTATTGATTTTTCAAGTATCAATTTACATGCTGCTTTCCAGGGAGACTCATCCCTTCTTCTGGTTTAGGAGGATGTTTACAGACTGCATTAATTCTGGCCCTAGAGTTTGATTCAAGCTCGTTAGATTTGCGGCAGATAGCACTTCCATGGGCTCCTCTGGCCAATAAAAGTGAAGCTGTGAAATATTAAGATGAATAATCCCTGAAATCATGGTGTGCAGATGGAACGTAAACCTCATTATCTTGCATGCTGTTCAATTTAATAGCAAACCACTCCCATTTCATTCTAGTCTCTTTACTGCTCAAAACAACTAGCCCCTATTACCATCTTGCCAAAGGTAGAGTAAGTACAACCAATGCACACAGACCTGCTAAAAGTACAATTCTGGTTCGATCACTTCTTTATTGCATTCTCTTACCTCCTTTTGCCCCATTAGCAATTTCACTGTTGCGGAATCATGCCCTTCTCTTATTAACATATTTCGACAGGCTGTGATTTCCCCTTGGTAGCATTTTTGTAGGTTTGCTTCCTCAATTTCTACTTATCTTTCCTTGTCTTTTGCAACTAATAATAGTCGCTGTGGTTTTACTGTTACAAATTTCTTCAACATCCCCCACTTAAGGATAAGCACGAACTACTAGGTCTACAACTTTGCTTCTGCCATTTTTTTTTTTTTTTTTTTTTTTTTTTTCCGAAGTTCGGGGCTTCATTGTGAAAAACTTACAAAAAGAAATTATGATTATAGTATTGCCCATTACTGGCCACTACATTCTCCCATCTTTCAGATAGCATACGAATCCCGTAGTGAAAGAACTGGGCATCTTTTGTGGGGATCCAGAATCAATTCAATTTTGCACTTCTTCATATGATCGGAAGTGCTGGTCAGCCAGACTGATTGAAAAAGATGGTAGTCAGAGACAGCAACGTATGGAGAATGCGGTGGGAGGGATAGGACTTCTCATTGCAATGTTTCCATGTATGTTTTGATGGGTTTTGCGACATGGGGTTGAGCACTGACCTGGTGCAAAATTACCTTTACGTGTCTATCGCTGTATTGTGGCCATTTGCGTTTCAGTGCTGGGCTTGAATGCATCAACTGCTTTCGATAATGATGTCCTGTGACTGTCTTCGTCTGTTTCAGTAGCTACAAAAACATTCTGTCTTTCCCCGCAATGACAGTCTTCGACATCAAAATTACGCTTCTTAAGACATTGAAATATTCTCTGCACATTCTTCCACTAATAGTTCCCTCATCATTGGTCTTATCCAGCATTTCAAGAGCCACAGCCGCAGAAATTCATGTAAAAGCAGAAAATTAAAACTTCCCACAAATGGCGAGAAATGGGTATGTAAGTTGACGTACCTAATCGACAATAACCTCATGATTCAATCACAAATCAACTAATATTTTATGGCATTATGTTTACAGATGCTTAAGCTTATTATATTATGCCTATGACCAACCACCTGAACCCCACTTGCCCCAACTGCCATCTATTGCAAAACGGCGGAAGCAAAGTTGTAGACCTAATATGTAACACTTGTAATGTGCTTGTTTCCCTCCTACTGGTATAGAAACAGTAAACTTTTGCTCCATCAGTTCTCACCAATACTGTAGCTACCTTGAAATAAAAAGGTAAGTTTTTGTGCTCGGGTTCTAACACCCAAATCCAGCAGCAGTTCCTTCTGCACTCTCGTTAGATCCTCTAAATACTGTTCTTGCAACAAGAAGTTTACCCCTAGCTGACCTCTTACAGCCTGCTGCAAAGCCTCCTGTAGTGCTGTTGCTTTCCCTCATGCTTTCCACACACTATCTTGTACAGGCTACAACCATTTTCTCTTTACTACTTCCCTATCTAAGATTCATACTTTGATTTGTAGTTCCCTGATATTTTGATTAACTACCTCTTCTGCAGCTCTGGTATATCACCGCATTATCTCACCTTCTCTGCACCTTACCTATTGGCAGAAATACCTACTACTTTCCCCCTCCTCCTCAAATTCACAGCTTATACTAATTACACGAACTCTATACCTAACCCAAAAAAATACTAAATGACAATCTCCTAGGCATAAATCCATATGGGTTCCTCATTACCGGTTCATTCAAAACCTTTTGTTTATCTTCCAATACCTTTCCTCTCACTCTCCCTATCTGTTCCACGTCTCCTATCCCTGTAATAACTTCCACACATCCTGGAAAATGTTCTGACTACCCTGCATGCACAACTGTCATTCTCTCCAGCAACTGAATCTTCACACTTACTGGCCATACAGTCTCTACCATTTGGTATGGCCCTTGATACTTTCAGAAAAACGTCGTCTTTCATTTGGTGTGTAGGAAGTTATATCTTCACCCACTGGCCAACCTTACATTGTGGCATTCTTCTGAATTGATAGTATCCCCAGGGTGATCAAATCACTGTTTTGTGTTGATCCTGCAGTGCAGCCTTTATCTGGTGATACCCACTATTCAAATCCATCATTGAAAATTATCTGCATTGCCCTAAATGATCCAAGGTTTCTGCGACATTTGGCAAAGGGTAGGCAGCCGTCGTGGTTTTTGTGTTTTGGTGCCTGTAATATCAATAAAACCTATATTTTTGTGTTCCATCTGTTGATTTTTTTGACAAAATGACTATTCCTGCCCCCTCCCCATGGACTATTACTTTCTTCAATTATTCTATCTTTCAGCTGTTGATTATCAATTCCTCCAAAATTGGCTGTAAGTACCTAGGAATTCTTTATGGCTGAGGTAGACTGGTGATTCATTTCCCGCAAGTATGGGGTGCTGTGTAATATGCATAGCTGGTTGGTAATGGCCCTTTTGAAGAAAATGAAACCTTAGATTCCAAAAGTAATTTTCCCATCCATTCCCTATTGCTTTCCTCTAGGTGCTTCACTTTTTCTCTAAGTGCAGTTTCAGTGGCACCTGGAGATTGTCAATAGCCAATACCCCTTGCATTCCATTCTTCTTCCTCAATATTAGTGATTACTAACCCCTTTGTTAATCCTATGTCCTCTACGCTAAAATTATGTATAAAAGGGGCACCTTCTTTTCACCATTCATTTCTTGTATGCATACAATACTTCTTTTAACTAAGCAACTCGCCTAATCTAATACTTCATTCTCTTCTAAAAGTTCCACCACCCTTTGTTAATCCTATGTCCTCTACGCTAAAATTATGTATAAAAGGGGCACCTTCTTTTCACCATTCATTTCTTGTATGCATACAATACTTCTTTTAACTAAGCAACTCGCCTAATCTAATACTTCATTCTCTTCTAAAAGTTCCACCACACACAAAATTCCTATGCAGGGTTAACTCAACACTAACCCAAAGTGATTTCCCAGTACCCTTAGGTACACAAATGGGCAAATCAAGTCTTAGTGTGGCCATTCATTGTTTAATCCGTTAGTCTTTCACGACAGACTCCCTTCACGATATCATTACAATGGCAGTGGCTTCACCTAACACAAACATTATTCTGTCAAATTCCATCTAATGCTGACGAATATCGATTATGGCAACCCCAGAATCATGTCATAGCCCTCACTCACATGTGTCACAATTTCTACACATTGTTTAAATTGAACCATATCCACGCAAAATTCTATGTCCAGCGATCCAAATGGTGTGACGTCTTTACCCCCAGTCCACACAATCACACAATCTGTACTGTGATGAGTCCCCTTGCTTATGTTTCACCAGATCACTATTGGCGACCGACACATGCACCCGTGTCTCATAATATCCTGCAACTCTTTTTCCTACTATTCCTCTTATCGCACAATCCACCTCTGCATACAATTTCATAGCATCCAATCTTACTGGGAATGACTGTAGATGACCCTGGGGTTCCCATTGGTATTTAACACATTTTTTTCCATGGTCCTCTACTTCAAAAACCATTACTTCCTCTTACTTTATTCACATCACCCTGAGGCTTGCGGCACTATGTCCTTACATGAACCATTCGTCCACACATAAAACATTTTATACTAGCTACAAACACTGTCCATTTATCCTGCTTTCAGTTGACAAATCAATCTCCTCATATTCTACAGCTAACCATAATGCTGTGCGCAAATCCATTGTACCCCCTTGTCCATACACGTCTTGACATTTCTGAATGCAACCCTCTTATAAAAGCATCGAGCACCCTTTGCTCAGCTTCTTGCAAAATAATTTCATTGACTGTAACATACTGTCCTAATTCATAGATACATCCATTAACTTTCCTTATATTGTCCGCAGTTTGTTCCCCAATTTCTGAATTTTTCTTAGTTATTACCCCTAATTGTTCCCTATAGAGACTGGCACTGTTTTCTTTCACATATCTCTGAATTAACTCTTCTATAAATTCTTCAAATGTTGTGGCTCCCTTAAGAGCTTCTGTATACCCTAAGTTAAGTTTTAGCTTCCCCTGTTAGTCTCAATTTTGCAACACTCAATAATTCCTTATCACACTAACACTCCAGCTGAGCCATATTCCCAAGGCCTCCCACAAAGGCCTGAGCATCCCCAGTTGCCTTACCAGAAAAAGAATAAATTAAAATTTTGACTGACAAATCTAAACCCCATTGTGACGATCACGACACTACCAACACAGACAGTTCTGTGTTATGTGCAGTTAATTGCACAACCTTTTTTAACAATACACGTACAGCTTCCAGCTCTGACACACCTTGCATCTCTGGTTCTGTCAAAGCGTTGGCCGTGACAATGCTCATTTTGAGAACTGACATCCACAAGCCAAGAAAACAAAATGTATTAACTTAATTCTTAGGTCTAACCATGAGCCATCTCAACTCCCAGCATTCCCTAGCCATATGCCCCAATGTTTACATGTATGACATTTTACTGGAACTGATTTTGTGAATGGCACTGAGTGACCCTCAAGGTTACGCTATGCACAGTTAACAGGAACTATCCAATTGTGACTTCCATTACCTTTAAAATTAGGCAAATCCACTGGTTCTCTACTCACAATAAAATCTACTTTCCAAAATGCATGGCCATTGAACCCTTTCTCTATGACCAAAACGTAATCAGAAAAATTTTTGGACTGACCATACCATAGACTGTAGGTTTAAAAGTTGTTCTAAGAATGTGATGTCAATGTTCTGACACCAGTGTTGGATTGTCACCCTTGGAGAGTGAAATGAGATGTCAGGGCGACAGTGGTTTTGTTTAACTAACTTCTTTATTCTGGCACTTGGTCGTAGTACATCAGGAACAGCTTGGTGGAGATGTCCAGTTGCCTCTCATTTGAAACAATAAATGTCTGCCATTGCTGACAGCGCAAAGGGCGGGGCCGAGCGAGGCATCACTCGAATGCCGTTCTCAGCGGTGCTCTGGCTGCAAGCGTGATGACAGAGTGGTGGCACAGCTGATAATGGCCATGGACACCCCTCCCCCCTTCCACCTATGAGCTGGTAGCTCATTGCTCTGGCAACGGCTCTCTCGTGGGTCAAGGTCGAACAGTGGAGCCCATACTGCATTCCAGGGTATCGCTCCAGGTGTCACAGGCTCATGGTGTAGGCTGTGATACTGAGATGAGAATACTTTAGTACACGAATGGCTGAGTACTTATATACTCCAGACTATGTTCATTTAGGGCCTAAGTTGTGTACTCTACACACTTCTGTGGTGACAGGTGAGGAAAAGCTTCCGTCCTTCCACTAGCATATTGCAGCATCAGCTACTGCTAACGAATAACACTCCCGCTTGCCTGCCTGCCTGCCTGCCTGCCTCTGTTCCAACTTGCTCCTGTTCTGGCATATTTTTTGGGCGAATACAGCTGATACATTACAATATATTATTGTAATATAACTATATGAAGGATCTTAAAGCTTAATGTGCTTACCATTTAATGTTTAAACTACATTCTTAACAGTGATGCAAGAGCAGCTGCAACTAAGTTACCTGCCGACCAAACAGTCCTACAGCTTGCAACTGTTCCTTGTATCTTGATTTAATATCAGAATTATCTCCATCAACAAATGCTTCAATGCTGTCTTCATCCTGAAAGAACAACCATGATCAAGTTACTTGTTTTCAACAGAAACTGATAATATCACATTATCTAAAAAATGCAAGACACTCTCTAAACAATCATTTCCTGTTACTTACATCGTCCTTCCTAATACCATGTGGTGGGAATAATCGGGCTTGTACATAGGTGTCAAATATCTGAACAAGATAATCATTGATAGTGCTGCCTGTTATGGAATATGTATCCTGTAATATTGACACCCACACTTCCAACATATTGTCAAAAGCATCAATAAAGTATTTCTCTTCAGAGGAATTCTACAAAATAAAAGCACAATATTTAGTCTACAATCAAGGATATCTGCTCTGATACAAAATTTGTAACAGTTAACTGTTGGTTACAAACAAAAATGTAAACCTCTTAAAATACTACATGACAGTGATAGACCATAAAATAATATGAATCTCACAAGAACTTTGAAATTTTGAACTGTCTCAAGTGACTTCTTGCTCACTGCTATTTAAATGACACTATTTGCTTATGTATAATAAAAATGAATATTGTTATGATTTAAATATTATTATACTGTATTATAACAAAGCTGAAAATAATCTGTGTGAAGCCATAGCATTATGACGACAAAGCGAAAATTATTTATCCTTACACTGGAAGATGTTCTGGTTGGAAATTTCCATCCCCTAAGAGCAATTCCGGAAGGCTGGTCAAAAAGTTCCATTCCCTAAGAGCAATTCTGGAAGGTCTGCAAACTACACATCTACAGTGGCTAAAGATTCTTCACAAGGTATAAAATGATTTCCAGCCACAAATTTCTTTAAATTTCGGAACAGGTGGTAAATATGGTTGACATTCCAACAATTCATATTTCAAATAACTGAAGAAAGTTAATCTCCCCTCCCCTCTCCTCTTTAGTTACACCAAGTCTCATCCATGGTAGCAAGTAAGCAAATAAAATCAGCTGGATTCTTTTACTGTGCTGAATCTTTTTGTTTTCTTTTGCAAATAATACAAACATTCCAATAAATAGAAAATTGAGAACAGTTTTAGAAAGACTGGTTAAAGAAAGTTTCTTGGCTGTTAATATATGATTCCGAGACAATTCTTTGTCACCAAACTTTGAAAAACCACACTCTCTGCAGTTTGGAACTTTAAAAGAACAGCCCTCGCCCCTCCTCCTGCCAGTATATGCTGAAAATATAGCAAACAGATTGAAGAGATTGACAAAGTGAAATTCTTGACATTACAGCCTGGTAATAAATTTAACTAGAAGGAGCATATTACTGGACTGCACGAGTGCCTAAACAAATTTTTATTTGCAATTCAGATGCTGTCACACATTGGTGACATGAAAATAAAAAGGCCAGCATACTTCACTTGCTTTCGCTCTGTAATGTAATATGGGATAATTTTTAGCGTAATTCATCAAGCCAAGGTAAAATTGTCAGACTCCAAAAATGTGTAATACAAATTATTTGTGGTCTGAATTCGACAACGTCCTGCTGAGGTCTGTTTGAAAAACTGTGGATACTAACTACTGCATCCCAGGATATTTATTCCTTAAAGAAATTTGTCATTAATAATATATCTCGTTTCCAAATCAACAGCACAGTTTATGGAATTATTCCCAAGTTTAACTACTGATAAAGTTCAGTTTAAGATTAGCCTAAAGGATTAATTGGTGACCGACTTATTCCACTTCAATGATGAATTTGTTGATGGTACCGACTTACATGTTTGTACGAGGGCTATCCACAAAGTACATTACGTTTTGGAATTAAAAATAAATAAAGCATTGGAAATTTTTTTTATTATATACAGATGAAAGCTACACTTAAATACTACTTTTCTACATAGTTGCCATTTAAATTAAGGCACTTATCGTAGCGATGGACGAGCTTGGAAATTCCTTCATCATAAAATTCGGCCGCCTGCGCCTCCAACCACGTGGTTAATCAGTAACCTGGTAGAAATACGATTTTTGTGGATTTCCTGGAAAGAAGCACTACAATAAACTCTCAAAGGTATTGCCAAACTCTGCACAACCTCAGAAGAGCGATACAAAACAAGCGCAGGGGAAAGTTGGGCTCAAAGATCTTGCTGATTCACGACAACGCCCGGGCCCACACAGCAAATGCCACTCGTGAAGTTCTCGAATCTTTTAAGTGGGAGCTGTTTCCTCATCCGCCGTACAGTCCCGACCTGGCACCGAGCGACTTCCACTTATTCCCAGCAATGAAGAAGTGGTTGGCTATGCAGCGTTTTGATGATGACGCACAGCTTCAAGAAGAGGTAACCACGTGGTTGAAGGCGCAGGCGGCCGAATTTTACGACGAAGGAATTTCCAAGCTCGTCCATCGCTACGATAAGTGCCTTAATTTAAATGGCAACTATGTAGAAAAGTAGTACTGAAGTGTGGCTTTCATCTGTCTACAATAAAAAGATTTTCCAATACTTTATTTATTTTTATTTCAAAACGTAATGTACTTTGTGGATAGCCCTCGTATTATTAATATTGTCAAACAATGTGAGTATTATGTACAACTTGACTTCTGCACATCTTCAGTGCAATAATGTGATCAATGTAAATAAGTGTTGTAACATGATTTTTGTCCTTGATGACGGGTGGCTACAATAGCCTAAGAATTATCATATACACCTCAGTGCATTGTACATTTACCCGTTTTGTGACAAGTTTGTGATAAATTTTTAAATGAAAATATGTTAAAGATTGAAACTACCTGGCAGATTCAAACTATGTGATGGACTGAGACTTAAACTCGAGACCTTTGCCCTTCATGTGCAAGTGTTCTACCGATTGAGCTACCCAAGCATAACTCACAACCCATTCTGACATATTTACTTCCTCTACTACATCGTCTTCTATCTTCCTTGAAAAGGCAAAGGTTCCAAGTTCGAGCCTTGATCCAGTACCAGTTTTAATCTGCCAGGAAGTTTCACATCAGTGCACACACTGCTGCAGAGTGAAAATTTCGCGTTAAAGATTTTTTGACTTATTCCACATTCACGCAAGTTCTGTGGAAGACACATTACCATACATTTTTATCTTCATAGATCTGTATTGTGTATCCTTGTTCAATGAAATATTCTACATCCTCGAGGATTTCCTCCCTATGGATCAAGTGAAGCAAAATGTACATTTAGTATTATCTTGGTTTTTAATGTCATTTAACAAGTGAGACACCTATTTTGGACAAAGCTATTTAATAGTAAATTTAAAATGTATAATTCATGCTTATGCTATCAGCTGTTTCATACAACTTTATCCACTAATCATCCAATTCCATATTGTGTAATCTCCAATTGTTTTCACCTGTGGTTAAAGTTTTGGGATATCTTACGAGTTTCTCCCAACGGTGAACACTGAGTATTCTGAAGCTAATGTTCATACTGTTTGAAAACAATATATGGGTCCAAAAAAGATATAAAACCATCTCAAGGGTATTACAAGGGTAGCAACTATAGAGGAAACAGATATTCTCCTTGCTGAATTGAGACATGTCGTAAGATTAGGTCATTCTCAAGGTAGGTCTGTTACATTTCCAGTACCAGTGGCAGCAGATTGGATTCAGTTAAGCAGAAAGAAACCTACTTCAGGATGTGAAAGAGATTCTTCATTTTCTGTGTATTCACTAGGCAAAATGCTACATTAGTTCTGGATGGGATGAACAGAGATCTAGTTCAGGTTCCTGGGTGATTAACATGATGTCTCTTAAGCAATTACAAAGGAGAGAGTAAATCTGCACTACTAAAACGTCTAGAAGTTTAAACCAGATGATATAAATAGTGCAGTTAAACACAGTGATGAGTGCTATGATTATGAGTGAGATACTCAACCAGCAAAACAGCATGTGTGCAGGTGCCATAATATACTGTAAATGGCAATATTCTAAATCTACCAAATAAGTAGGGAGATACAAAAAGGTCACAAACCCAATTCTGCCATAACTGCATTTAAAAAGACTTTGGTGGTTTCAAGGTGGGTCAAGTTTGCAAATAACTAGCAACAACAAATATTGCCATTATTCCATCCTGGATTTTCCATTGCTTAACATTAATATAAGGATGACATAAGTGAATAATTAGAACGTATGAAGAATGCAGTTCTGTGGCAAGCAGAAGAAAACATATAGTGACTATGGACACTAACATGTGTTCTATATTGCGGAATAGTGTCTGCACTGATGCGAGGTGGCAATACCTAATGGACGCAATCAATTTAATGATCATAAACAGGCCTACTAAACCACTGACATATCAAAATAGAGCAGGTGCTAATTCAAATATTGGCATAATAGAAGCAGGATATTAAAGTGTAGTAGTTAGATGGTAGTCTATTGTAAGAGATCATAACACAATATACAAAGTTGTGAAGTATAAAAGGGATGTAAAATCTCGAGGGTACATGATCACTACACGATTCAAAAGCTTACTGGTCACTTTTAAGGGGATGTTTTAACTTAGCAGAGTGGCAAGAGGATAATCTCAGCCTTAAAGAGAGAACAAGCAGCTGGGAAAGGCAATAAAAACGTGAACAGTGCAGTCATTGTTCTAATGCGAAAATGGAACGATTTACCTGACATTCAACAGGGCATTGGCTTTTGGACCAAGGGTGGAGGGTGGAAGCACTTCCAAAACAGATAAGTTTGTAAACTGTTCCTGTGTCAATTATATGCAGAAAAATGATGGAGAGATTCACTCAGCCCTGAATAAGGATGACCGCTTGCAGCCTTACTTTTTCAGTAGACTTTGACATTTCACCTGTCACCCACAGCCATAGTAATAGAGTGCTGAGGTTTTCTGTAATAGATTCTAAAACTTTAAATAAGTTCCACTTAGTGTTGCCCAACTGGCCTTGTTCTCTGCATGCCCAGGCTAGTAGCAGATGTCATTTGTGGCAATACACTTTGTTTCTAAGTTGTCCAGACCATTTTTTCTTGCATTCCAGACACTATGAGGGTGAGTCTTGTAAGTGTTTAAGTGTTTATGCAGAGGTCATATTGCAGAAGTATACCACTGTAAAATGGGCACCAAGCATTAGCACTAGAGAATTCAAATTAATAACATTTTAGGCAGTTATATGTGTTAATGCCAAATGAAATTTTGCCACATGCTAAACTGAAAGATGTTCTAGTGACATTTATTTTTGATACCAGTGCATCAGTCTCAGTCATTAAGTCTACATACTTTAGTTAGTGTATTCCCTTGCTCAGTGAAGTGCAGTCAAAGCTGTGGGGTTCTGGCCACCATGAGATGCCATTTTCAGGTTACGTGCATCCGACAGTCCCTTATAATAATGTATTTCTTCGTTGTGTAGGATCCACCAGTGGAGAACACTTTTGACTTTGGTGTGTATTCCGCCTTTGGATTTTCATTACATCATGAAGTGCACTCCACCGGCTCATCTGCACCCCGGTGAAGCTAATGATACACATTGTACACAATTTGAGCAACTTTTTGAATCAGGTTTGGGGAAGGCAGTTTACTCACAACGCCACACTGTCTTCAAGCCAACGGCAAGTCCGTGACTTTGGAAAGCACACCCAATTCTGTTGGAAGTTAAGAATTACGTTACGACTGAACTAGACAGATTATAACAACAACAGGTTTTGTTCCCCATTTTCTACAATCAGTGGGCTTCATGGTTAATGGTGGTTAAACATCCTGGAGGCTTTCTACAGTCATGTGGAGACTTCAAGCAAATAATTAATGTGCAACCACACATTGATTCTTAACCCTTGCCTTCTTCAAATGACCTTTTTTCTAAACATTCTGGAAAAAATTATTTTCTAAAATCTATTTTGTTGAGGCATATTTTCACTAGTCTCTAGATGAAAATTCAAAGTCAAGTTATAGCCTTGAACACACCATTCGGACTGTATCAATATAACAGGTTGCCTATCGGCATGGCCAGTGTCCCCGTCATGTTCCAGAGGTTTCTTGAACTTGCTATTGCAGGGATTCTGTATTGTGTGAATTATCTTGAAGATATCTACAACTATTTACATACTCCACAAGCCACTGTATAGTGCACAGTGGTGGGTACCTTGTACCACTACTAGTTATTTCCTTTCCTTTTCCACTTGCAGAGCGAGGGAAAAAGGACTATCTATATGCCTCTGCACGTGCCCCAATTTCTATCTTCAGTGTCCTTATGCGAAGTGTATGTTGGCAGCAGCAGAATCATTCTGCAGTCAGCTTAATGCCAGTTCTCTACATTTTCTCAAAAGTGTTTTGCAAAAGGAAATTTACACTTTGTTCTAGTAAGATCAACAGTGCAAAAGCTTGCTGCTGAAGTGTGTAATTCCTACCCAAAACTAAAAAATATAGAGTAAATAGGATGTAATCAATACACCTGCACCACAATATTCAACTGCAAGACTAATAACTAAATAGTCAGCAAATGCAAATGACACTCTAATTCAGATATATGCAATTACAGTAATAACAGAGGCGAGAATAAGGAAGTTCCCATAAAATGAGCGCCCTCTTCACTAGTTACTGTGTTGTCCAAAGATGAATTCAGTTTTTTCTTTATCATTTTTAATCAGTCAAAGAAAATGCTGCCAGTTTCCCCCTCCACCCCCCCTCCCCCATGGATTCCAAATGGAATGTTTCACTAAATCAAGTCAAAGGTGGGGCACACAATGGAGTGCAGTGCTGGTGTGTCTGGGACAGACTATATCTTCTATACCTTAAGCACCAAAGAGGTGCAGCCTAGTGGCCAGTAGAAGCTTAGCTTTAGAGATAGATATAGGTAGGGCAGAAGAAGATTAGGGAACTTATCATTAGAGATGGAGCACAGACTAAAATAGGAAAGGGATGGAAAGGCAAATCATGTGTGTGCTTTTCAAAGGAACCCTTTTGGCATTTGACTTGTTCAACTGAGGACAACTACCAAAAATCTGAGTCAGGATGGTTGGATGTGAAGCTGAAGGTCACTCCTTTCAAGGAAGTGCAGTGTACACTTCTGTGAAAGACTGCTGGGTCTGCATATTGATCCAGCTCTGCGAGCACCTAGGGTCTACCTAGCTCCCTCGCTGTGGATGACATGATTGATCATCGAATATGATGGTCTTGTTGATCTGTTGGTTGGTTGTTTTGCGGAAGGAGACCAGACAGCGTGGTCATCGGTCTCATCGGATTAGGGAAGGATGGGGAAGGAAGTCGGCCGTGCCCTTTTAGAGGAACCATCCCGGCATTTGCCTGGAGTGATTTAGGGAAATCACGGAAAACCTAAATCAGGATGGCCGGACGCGGGATTGAACCGTCGTCCTCCCGAATGCGAGTCCAGTGTCTAACCACTGCGCCACCTCGCTTGGTTGTTGATCTGTATTTGTATATCTTCAATCTATCCTGAATAACACAAAAAACAATAAACATCATCTCAGATAAAGGATCTGTGAAAAAGGCACTTCAAGATGTTTATTGTTTTAAGAAATGATACTTTTAATTTTAAATTCCTTAGTTGCAGTAAGCACAAGAGGTAAGAATCATATTTGAGACTCAGGAATCACACTAACCTTTCAAAACTGAAATGTCCCATGTATAAAAGATGCATTACAAATACAATGAGAATGGTCAAAATGAGTACACTTTTTTTCTGTATAAAAAATAAAAATCAAACAGTGGAAAATCCAGGGTGGAATAGTGACAATATTGTGAAAAGGATAGAATAATACTCAACATATAACATAAATGTTGAGTTGCAGATAGGCACAACAAAAAGACTGTCAAACAAGTAAGCTTTCAGCCAAAAAGGCCTTCATCAGAATCTCTCTCTCTCTCTCTCTCTCTCTCTCTCTCTCTCTCACACACACACACACACACACACACACACACACCAGTGTGACCATAAATGCAACTATCATAAACACATGACCACAGTCTGGCTGCTGAGGCTAGACTGTGGGCAGCAGCTCAAGATGCGAGGACCAATATGGGTGGTGGGTGTAAGGAGAAGGCTGGGGAGCAGTGTAGGGGTGGAGGATGATAAAGTACTGCTTGGAGGAGTGAAAGGAAACATAAGATTTAACTTCCCATCAATCAGAAGCTCAGATGGAAATGCCAAGGAAAGAAATCAACTGTGTCAATTTCACAGGAACTTTCCTACCATTTGTTTCAATGAGTTATGCAATGTTTGGTTGAGGAAGAGAAAATTAGAAACTTTAATGTTAATGCTAATGTAACAAATTTTTCTGTGAAGGAAGTAAGCTCTTGACTCAACTGTCATTGATACTATATTACTGTTTGTGATGGCAAAGGCAGCTACACATAAAACACTTCCTAGAGGATACAAGTCTACTGCTTCAATCTGTCATATATAATTTCACCAATTCTGGTTTAACACCAGAGACACAATGGAATAAGAAGATTCATCTGAATATGACAGTGGATGCCCCACTGATAGTACTGAGAACATTGTGCCATCTGGGAGTCTCATACAGCACTCTGTCTTCAGGCCACGAGTGGCCTACTGGGACCATCCGACCGCCGTGTCATCCTCAGAGGAGGATGCGGGTAGGAGGGGCATGGGGTCAGCACACCGCTCTCCCGGTCGTTATGATGGTATTCTTGACCGAAGCCACTACCATTCGGTCGAGTAGCTCCTCAATTGGCATCACGAGGTTGAGTGCACCCCGAAAAATGGCAACAGCGCATGGCCGCTGGATGGTCACACATCCAAGTGCCAGCCACGCGCAACAGCGCTTAACTTTGGCGATCTCACGGGAACCTGTGTATCGACTGCGGCAAGGCCGTTGCCCTGGTAGTCTCATATGCCTTTATGAAATCAAAGATGAAATCTGTGATGCCTTTATGAAATCAAAGATGAAATCTGTGAGATTCTATCTTCAAATTAAAAGTCTGTTGTACAGATGCCTTCACCAGCATCAGCTTGCTGACTGTATCATTACCTCCTGAATCCATACTGAAACTGACTAAAGAGCTTCTAGGCTTTAAGATTCAGACCAGGTACCAATTTATCATCAACTTCAAAGTTTTACTTATACACATGGTTAATGTGATGCTTCAGAAATTATACAGGCCAGTTCGGTCTATTCAGAGTTTGAGGAGATGAAATAAAATTCTACTGACAATTTAAGAAATTATTCTTTTGTCATATATTATTAAGAAATACTAGAAAGCAACGCTTTGGTTAATTTTCAAGGCACCATAATCTGCTGTAGCAGATTGAATCATGAGACAGAATGACCTCCACACCAATGATTATGGATTCCAAAAACAATGACTGTGCAAAACTTAACTTGCACTTTCCGCATATAACATCCTGAAAGCCATGGATTAAAACAGCCAGGTAGATGTAGTATTTCTTGACTTACACTACCACACCAATGCTTAATAACTAAAGTACGGCTGTATGGAGTACCAATGTAATCTCTGATTATACTGTGGATATTTTTGGTAGGAAGGACAGAGTATATTATCTTGACTGGAGAGTCACTGACAGACGCAGAAGCAATTCCAGGAGTGTCCCAGGGAAATGTGCTGGGATACTTGTTGTTTATTCTGTGAATTAATGAACTAACAGACTTTCCATACATGATCAGTAGTCTATAATGAAGTAATACCTGAAAAAAGCTGTACAAATATTGTCAGATCTTGATAAGTTTTCAAAGTTGTGTAAAGACTGGCAACTAGCTATAAATGTTCAGAAATGTAACATTGAGCATCTCATAAAATGAAAAAGAATTTTATCACATGGTTACAATATCAATTAGTCACATCTGGAATCAGTTAATTTACACAAATACCTGGGTGTAACAATTGATAGGGATGTTAAAGGAATGGTCACAAAAACTCAGCCATGGGTAAAGCAGGTGGAAGACTTTACTGCATTGCCAGAATATTGAGAAAAAGGAATTAATCTACAAAGTATACTTCTTACAAAACAATCATGCAACCCTTCATAGAATATGACCCAAGAGTTAAGAGCCCGTACACAACAAGTCCAACAGGAGATATCAAATTATGCAAAGAAGGGTGGTCCGATTGGACACATGTTTCTTTGACCTACGGGAGACCACCACAAAGATGCTGTAAAACCAGCACTGGTAGACATTTGAAGTTTCAAACCACCTATCCTGCACAAGCTTGCTTACAAAGTTCCAAGAACTAGCTTTAAGTGAAGAATCTAGGAATATATTAAAACCATTAGATATTTTTCCTGTGGGGAATGCAAAGACTGACTACATTAATTACAGAACACATAGAGGCACTTTTGCAATTATTCTTCCCACGTTCCATATGTGAACGGAGAGTGTAGATGCCCCAATAAGTGGTATAATGGGGAGCACACTCCGTCACGCATTTCACAGTCATTTGCGGAGTATAAATGTGGATACATACACAGATAAGCTGTTGCTGAAACGCAACCTCAGGCAATGTCAAATGTAAGTTTCCAAGTGAAGAGGGGCGATTACTGACTTTGCTACTGTTGGAGCTAAGTTCAAGCCACTCCTCTCCATGGGCAATTTGCGAAAATGAATGCTCGATCACAGCTAAAATTTACAGTCGCTGAGGCAAAATGCTCTGCCAGCATCTGGGATATGCCTCCAGGTGGCTTCCAAAACTTTTAGTTAGCGGAATCGTTAACTGAGTCTCAGAGAGCTTCCACGAGGTCCTCTTGCTCTGTTTAACTATTCATTGGGGTTTGGCCATTTTCCTTTGAAAAGCTGGGGGATTCTCTCAGGGCATTCGGCATGTGAATCCCCATGTGCCACATGCCAGGCCCACACTGCTGAGAAACACATATCACTCCACTAACAGGCTGTTACATAGTACAATGTGAGGACTATGGGGTGAATGAGTCGGTGACATATTGGATTGTATCACTAATGTTTACACCCAGTTCAGAAAGCTATCTAGGTGCTGAAGCCAATTGGAGCCTACTTGACTGTGCCGATCAAACATCTTGGTGGCTTCCTTTTGTGCACTGCTCGAGAACAGCAGCACTCTCTCACTACACAGAATCCACTGCAGTTGGAGAGAGCATTATGAGCTGTCTATGGCAGAAGATTGCACTCTAGCAATGCCAAACTGCATTTGACGAGCGCGCGTGCCCGCCCATACACACACACACACACACACACACACACACACACACAGAGTATGCTGTTTCTATGCCACTCACCTGTTCTTCTCCAATAGCCAGTCCACACCAACTGCAAGTCAGATGGGTTAAGCAATTCAACATAGATCTGAGCAGTCCATCTGGCACACCCACCAATAAGGCAGGTGGGAAAAATGCAATCAAT
Organism: Schistocerca americana; assembly: GCF_021461395.2. Lineage (NCBI taxonomy): Eukaryota > Metazoa > Arthropoda > Insecta > Orthoptera > Acrididae > Schistocerca > Schistocerca americana. Next base: position 887,174,016 of record NC_060130.1, on the reverse strand, counting down.
TTTCGCAGACTGTTGGAAATACCCAAGGCTTCTTGATCAATAATCTCAATGCTAAAACAAATGAAAAGGAGAAAAGAAGCAGTACTGTAAAGAAAGATATCAAAATCTTCTTAATAGACCTTAAATTACAAATAATACACTGATCAGCAAGAACATTATGACCACTGAACTACTATCAATTTAAGCCCATCCAGGTGATAGTAGTGTCACCCGGGGAGGAATGACTGCTAGTCACACACATGCATAGTGTACATAGTATCAGTGAGCATGCTGTCCATGTGTAGAATGGGGAAGGTGCACGATTTAGCCGAGTTTGAGTGAGGGCACATTGTGATGTCCCAAAGGCTCAGCACGACCATTTCGGAAACTTCATGACTTGTCGGGTGTTCAAGGGGCGCTGTACTGAGTGTCTTCAACACATGGCAAAACCAAGGTGAAACCATGTCCACACATTGTGGGGTTGGACGGCCACCCCTCATTACATATTTCGGATGTTGTAGATTGGGCATACTGGTAAAAGAGGACAGGTGGTAACTGTGGCAGAACTAACATCAGACTCTAATGCGGGGCAGAGTACAAAAGTGTGTGAACACACAGTGCACTGAACACTCCTAACAATGGGCCTCCGCAGACAATGACCCATGAAGTGCCGATGTTTAACACCATGACATTGGCAACTACGACTGAAATGGGCAAGTGACTATCAGTACTGGACATTACCACAGTGGCAGAGTGTTGCATGGTCTGACGAATCCTGATACCTTCTTCATCATGCTGATGGGAGGGTGCGAATCCATAATCAAACTGTACTGTGAGACAGAGACAAGCTGGCGGCAGCTCCATTATGCTCTGGGGAACACAGTCACATGGACAGCCATTGGTCCAGCAGAGCTTGTGCAAGGCACCATGATGGGCAAGGAGTATTTTACACTGGTTGCAGACCACATACACCCTTTTACGATGATCATGTTTCCTGACAGCCGTGCTAGCCCCCCAACTCACGAGAGCTAATCACCCCCTCCCAAATTTACAGGACTTACGTGGTGGGTGTGTGTGTGTGTGTGTGTGTGTGTGTGTGTGTGTGTGTTACAGAACCTTGTGTAGAAAAGGATATTTGTTTTCTTTTTTCCCTCCAGAACACACATAAAATGATATTATATAGCACCACTGCAATTTTAAGTGGCTGGAAAATTCATTAGTTCATCTTTCCCGCATTTCAAAGGAACATACAAAGCAGAACCAGTTATATATACTTACCTGGAAACAAGTTCCAGGAAGTTCTCCATAAACTTTGCAGCATAGTGGACCCTCTCATCTCTAGAGGCAATTACTGGCCCATTTAGAGATGCCAACTGCATTATGCAATTCATTGAATTTTGCAACATATCTGGATATTGCCGTACATTCCAATGGATCTGTAAATTCAGAAAACTTGCATTATGATCAGATTCTCAAGTTTCAAAAATAATGTAACACTTTAAAATGATAACTCTCTGACTACTTACTGTAAAAAACAGCCTCAAGAGCTCTGGATTCAACATCATATCCTTCCACTGACTTGTTAGTCTTAGGGATGATGGCTGTTCACACTCATATATTGTTTCAAAAACACCAATTAATCTTTTTGGAAGTGGAAAGTAATTAAGGATTACACCACAAAAACAGAAATTTTCAAATACATGAACCAAATAAATATATAAATCATCAAACTATCACAGTAAAAATCATAGAGGGAGACCAAGAGATGAATACACTAAGCAGATTTAGAAGGATGTAGGCGGCAGTACGTACTGGGAGATGAAGCAGCTTGCACAGGATAGAGTAGCATGGAGAGCTGCATCAAACCAGTCTCAGGACTGAAGACCACAACAACAACATCACAGTAAAATAGATCTGCAAGATGAACTGATGTTTCTTTAACACTCCTGGCTTCTATCAAGCATCTCTGAATTCAACTACTTCACAAGTTGCACATAAAATGTACATTACTAATAGTATTTCCTTTCACTTAATGTGTAGTATAAGCATCACATACAACTGTTTTTAGTACAAGCAGTCAGTCAGTCAGTACACACATCAAGTTTACTCATTACTTGTGAGCACGGCAGATGCTTGGGAGTGGAGCAGTGAGTACTGGTGGCTTGAGCACAGGTGCTGATGAGCAAGGCGACTCAGCTGTATTTGTAGCATACGAGAATTCGGTCAAGTGTGATAATAAAAGGCCCACAATGAAAACTGCATGTATGATGTCTACACGTTTGATGAATTCATTATTTCATCTTCATAATATTTTGATCTTTATATTTTGATACTATCTTGTTTAGAAACATTGTAGAAGCAGGAAATGATCACACAACTTGTTTGATAAGTACACGGCAAGAAGTAAAACTTTTCTCTGTCATAATCAACCTCAACTTATGAAGTCATTTCATGACTGTTTAATCGAAGACATAACATTCTTTGCACTTAATAAGATTGAAACTACTACAGTAATGATTAGCAAAGTGGAATCAGTTACTGGAGTAGAGGTTGAAGGTACATAGTACATGACATCTACATATCTAGAATGCAAAAATCTATTTGCAACAAAAACTTCTGAATAAAAACCTGTATATTACATTTATATTTTACAAGTGGAGACTATTTACACAGATTGTGTGTGTTCCATCTTATATATATGGTTGTCTTCAAAAAATAATTTCCTTATATGTGAATTTACAAAATGTCGTTGACACATTCTGGATTGATACAGAAGAACTCAGATACAATTAGGCCTGCCCTGCTAAAATTTCTTTCACTTGCAGTGCTACTAGTGGGAATGCAGACAATTTCTTTTTTCCACTTTAAAGAGTTTGGAGAAGACGCAGGCACTGGCCTTTCACCATGACAAAATATTCTTGACATTATCACCTGGAGTGTCCATATACAAATATTTCTCAAGTTCATCTCTGCACTTAAAAGTTGATGAATGCCTGCTTTGGAACTTCTTTACAGGAGAGGGAATGGGACCTTTTGCTCTTCTTCCATGACTACACTATTTAGCTTGTGACAAACAGTTTGATAAATATTTTCTTTTTTCTCTTCACTCAGTACTGACAGTTCTTTGAAACATGCATGAAAGACTGTACCCATATAATCAGAACCCTGTAGTTCATTAACGACTCTCCCTTTTCAGTAGGTTTCTGCATGTTCTGAAGTGGCATCTTCACTTTGGCATGTATCTAGTAAACTAAATGCCCACAGAACCACAAAAGGCAGGGTCAGTTCTGTTACACCCTCCAGGTCATTTGTGGCATCTTTAAAAGGTTCAAGGAATTTAATTACACCCACTATCACGTCAGGCGAATAAAAAAATATCATTTTCTGCTTTGGTTTTTCCAACAGCAAATTCTGAATTTCATTTTTCTTCTTTTTTATGAGAATGAAATGAATCTAACATCATGTAGATGCTACTCTATCTTGTAGCACATCTTGATGTAATGCTTCTTCAAATCTTGCCACCAAACTTGAGCATTTCATATATCCTACACTTCTATGCACTGCCTGAATGGATTCATAAATATCAGACAATGTTTCACTAAGGAACTTGTCATCCAATGTGAGCCTTAATGTTGTGTTTGTTCAATGAGCCTTAATGTTGTGTTTGTTCAATGTGTTGCATATAGCAAATGTTTGTGGTGTTGAAGAGCGTTCTTTAGGTTCAGCCCCTGATACATCACAAATTCACTTTGTTTAATTCCAGAGGAGATATGTTCATCTCAGACAACATTTCGTATAACTCAGTACGAATATTTTCACTCATTTTTGAAATGTTAGGAAACATCGTTGTGAGGAGTGCATTATCTCTCAGTTCATACCTGTACTTAAGAGTCTACATTAATACTAGATATATACACGTATCATTCTGGTCAACAGCTATCTTTACTTGAAGCAAGATCTCACTTCTCACTTGATCAGCAAAATAGTTCTTGGAGGAGGCAAAATGTCTTGCACTCTCACTGTTCTGTACTTGGCACCAACATCAATTAGTCCTTGTGAAAGGATAATAAATCCTTCCCCACTACTACCAATGTCGAACGGCCATATGCATACGCGCGCACGCGCGCCTGCACACACACACACACACACACACACACACACACACACACTTGACCCTGTCTGTCTCTTTGTAACTGTTTGAAACTGTTTTAGATGTTGAAAGGATGATAATTCTGTATGTGTGTTTTTTCATGTTCATGGTGCTTCCGTTGTATGTGAGTAATACTTTGCATCCTTCTCTTTGGCACTGACCTTAACCCACAGGATCACAAGTATACCTTTCAGCCACTATCTTGAATTAAAAACAGCAGTAATAACCACCTGTTCTGTCAATTATGCTCCTATTTTTTTTCTCATATCTCTTTTCGGAAACTACAAGGCACCAAAAAGTAAAGCAGGAAATAATATGATTATTATACCCACAATGTCCCAAGTTTAACTCTGGTGGACAGTCCTTTAAGTACATTATAAATATCATTTAAATCTCGATGAAGTTCAAGGAACACATTTCTGAGTTCCATTCACAATTGTTCATTTTATTTTATTTCTTCTTTTAACAGTGACTTTCATCTGCGACTCAATTTTTCAGCTTTATATGGAACAGAGTTAAATTAGTCTATGAATAAGAGAAATATTTTGTAATGTGCACATCCAACATACTGGATATCAGGTTTTAATCATGTTTTATAAAGCTTTGAATTAAATGTAAATAAACTTGGCACCGGACTCATAAAAACACAGTGCAGGTTCAAAATTTTGTCATGTTATTGTAATAAAAACATACCACATAATGAAACGTTGCACTACACACCACAATATTTTCAGTCCATTAGAGCAGATGGCACTTCAGGAAATTTGGACTTAAATAGCTAGAGGCTCTTTGATAAACTTTCATTCAGTTGAGCTGATGGCTCTTCAAAAACCTGCCCATTCAGCAAAGTGCATCATCAATTAATTCAACTTATGTGATGATGTGATAATTTAAATGATGCCCTCAAAATATCTGGTAGGCACTGATTTATTTCCACTATTAAATACAGATTGTAGCTTTCCTAAGAAGTGTTAAACAGATAAAGCAAACACTAGAAGTAAGAACAAGAGCAAATGAAATTTAGTTTTACTAGCTTTTGCAGTCAGCAAGTGCAAGCAATTAGCAACATAAAATACAAAAGTTTTAACTCAGCATAGCGTCTTTGGTTCACTTATTCGCAAAGCATACCTGTTACAAATGCACAAAGTCTGCATTCATAACAACATTCACAAATAAACTGAACATTCTAATAGCACACAACAAGCTTTAACTTGTCACTGTTAGAAAGTAAAAGAGACATGAGAATAAATGCTGTGCAGTCTTGTATGATGTAGCTGTAAGACTAAACTTCAGGAAAATCAGATAACATTATCGTGGGCACCTCATCCATGTAACATGAAATGACATAAATTCCTCATAAAATTAAACTAGTACCTTGAACTTATCGCAGCAGAAACTACCCCACCTTGTTCTGGCACTGTTCAGCAGAATGTGCGTCCTGTCTGTTAACATTCACAGAATGTGCTCATTCACTGTCATAGCTCTGTAAGTGACAGCACTGGAGTGTCTGTTAGTCTCACAAGTGCAGTGAAAACTTGTAGCAGAAGAGCTGAGGGAGGCTCGCCTGGACCCACCTTCCCCCTGTGACTATAAGTATGACTCATGGCAGTAACGAGCTAAGAGCAAGCCTGAAGGCTGAGGTGATCAGCTCTGATGATAATGTTTCTAAAAATTCAGACCTGCTTTGTATCTGAATAAATACAAAAAATGACACTTTTAGTCACTTTGTATTTCTCTGTTCTTTTATGATTTGTTTCAGATCCTGACGTCTGTGTGTGTGTGTGTGTGTGTGTGTGTGTGTGTGTGTGTGTGTGTGTGTGTGATTTTTTTTTTTTTTTTTTTTTTTTTTTTTTGTGGGAGGTGGTTCACCTGTAAAGGAGACCGCATATAGGATGCTGGTACAACCTATTCTTGAGTACAGCTCAAGTGTTTGGGATGTGTACAAGGTCAGATTGAAGGAAGACATCAAACCAATTCAGACGTGGGCTGCTAGATTTGTTACCGGAAGGTTCAAACAACATGTAAGTGTAACGGAGATGCTTCAGGAACTCAAATGGCAATTCCTGAAGGGAAGGTGATGTTCTTTTCGAGAAACACTATTGACAAAATTTAGAGAACCGGCAATTGAAGCTGACTGCCGAACAATTCAACTGCCACGTACATACATTGCACGTAAGGACCACAGAGATAAGATTCGAGAAATTAGGGCTCATACGGAGGCATACAGACTGTCATTTTTCCCTTGCTCTTTTTGTAAGTGGAACAGGAAGGGAGATGACTAACAGAGGTACAGGGTAACCTCCGCCACGCACCGTACGGTGGCTTGTGTGGGTATGTATGTAGATGTAGATCATCATCTGAAACATAGAAGATTAATGACAGCACCAGTGACTAATATATACATTTCTATGAGCATCTCTGAGAGTAATGTCCGGAGTATGTACCTCTTGACATAAGTCATGATGCATCATGTCAAAACAAATGTATGAGAGGATACATGGCTATTTGTTCCATAAAGTTGTAAGCATCAGCTTGGCAACAATGGTAGGGAAGGACAGCAATACTGAATCCAGGAGGCTCACGAAATGTCTCAAAGTCTGGGTGATGAAATGATGTCCTGAGTCAATTACTGACATTATTATGAATAACCATCATGGAAATTGTAGAATTCCATTTGATGTATCAAGTGAATTTAATCCATGACTAAAGGTGCTGCTCATTCTATATAATGCGCTGGAATAGCTCATTGTCAAAGAAACTAAAGTCTAAGCAGCCTTGTGTCTACTATAGTCACCATGTACAGTGTATAATTGGAATAGTTATTACATAAAAGAACAAAAATGATTACTAGTATTCTCATTATAACTTCATTGATAGAGCATACAGAAATCACTTAAGGTACAAGATAATGACCAATATATGCTACAATAAACATCAATATGTTTAATAATAGTTGAAGAACAAAATTGTATAATGTTTCAAAGCAAATACACCAGTGCAAAAGGATATCATTTGACTGGATAAATCCCCAGCAGAGTATAGCATCTGCTATAGACAACAACGGTCGTAACACACTCTGGATTTCCTGTTGGTAGGGTGCCTTTGTCTTCATTATTTCACCAAGAGCTTCAACACAAAATTCAAAAATCCTCTTCAGATCTGTTCCCTGCAGAAAAATAAATCAACACTATTTTATTATAGACCATCTCAATATAAAAACAAAATATCACCTTAACTTCAATGTCGCCTATTAGGTCACTGGGTGGTACAACAGTGAATCAAATGAAAACTGTAAATGTGTATCAAAAAAGCAAATAAACGTGCCAGTACCCTGAAAGTAATTAAGCACATTGGTCGCAGTGTGGCAGATGTTCACTAGTGGCAGCATTGTGAAGATGTAAAAACATGGTCACAGCAACAGTGTAAAGGATGGCTGTCCCACTGGTAATTCGCATAAAGGATGAACAGAATGCTGTTGTTTGGTTTCCAAGTAGTAAGGTGTTTTTAAACCTACACAAATTCATAGCATAATGAAAATTATGTATACCAAAGCACATTGGGAAATGGACTGACATTCATGATCGAGGTTCCTCATCCAGCTCAGACACTTCACATTGTGCATCCACATAACAAACAACCATTGACACTATTTTAGTGGAGACACACCAATCAACACAGAATCAATTCAAAACATCACACTGTGCATAATGTGCTTGTATTTCACAAAGTGCCTGCAAGCTGAGTGCCCCTGCAACTGATACTTGAACTGAAACTTGTGGAACAACTTCTGTGGTGTGCAGAACCAAGAGCTGTAGCCTTCCCTACAGGAATTGTTACAGGAGTGAAATCTGACATAAAGAGTGTGAGCAAGGAATAGAATCATTCTTCATCACTCACACTGGAGAAGTACTGAACATGCCAAGAAGGGTATGTAGACCCCTTTTGGGATGAAAAAGTCATCACCTTGGAGCACTAAAATACAGTGAGAGACCACTATCACTAGACTATCTTACTTTGCCTTCTAAAAACTAATTTCCAGCTTGTAATCAAACCAAATCGACGAGTATTTTACCTGCCAGTTTTGTACTGCAATATGATAATGCACCACCTCATATGACATGTGCAATGATTGCAACCATCACTGACATCCAATCTGAATATCATCAGCATCCACATCCTGGACCTTTAGTGATAATCACATGTTTAGACATCTCACTGAAGCACTGTGCAGCAAGAAGTTCTGTCCTCATGGAAAGGTATGCCGTCCAGGGCACAAGTGGCTGGTCATATTCCCAAACTATGTCTTTTCTATGGGAATTAAGGTATTTTTGAAATGCTAATGAACTTGCATTGAGCATAGAGAGAGTAAGTCAAAAAGTGATAAAGCTCTGCCCCACAGTTGCATAATAAATTGCATTTTAAAATATATTTACAATTTTCATTTGACTCATTATCATAAACACTTTAAACATTTGAGTGTACTGAGACTTTGGTTACGTGCTGACCATTTAACTATGTGAGTAGCACTCATAATGACATGCACACATTTGATCATTATTTGGAATCTCATTCCTACTATTTGTATCTCTGTTTAACGAAAACACACACACACACACACACACACACACACACACACACACACATACAGACAGACAGAATGACATTAAATTCATATTTACTTCAAATGCAGACTAATAATTATAGCTATTAGTAGTAGTAGTAGTAGTAGTAGTAGTAGTAGTACACTTTTAGGTTGGTTCAAGTACATGTGGCAAGAACAAGCCATTAATGCTTATTTTCAGCTGGGCAGCAGGTCAGGCAATAAAGTGTGGTACATTAACACAAAAGAGATAGTCCATACTGACAGGCATAGTCCCTTTAGAGGTGCAATTATGACCATGCAGAAAACATCTGGTCGTACAGTTAGTGATGATTTGTGGGAAGACTATTCAACAAAAGAATAAAAGCAACCCACATTCTGATCTGTGCATATATTAAGGTACTACACACAAAAATATCTGCATTTATACCCATTACACTGCAAATATAACTGAAGATATAAAACTCAGTAATTTGACACACATGGCACAAAAAGATGGTTTTCTAAGTGTTAAAACACTATAAAATATGATCGAGTTTACCCAGACACTACAACTACATAGGTCATAACTGATTAAGTATTCATTACAGCACACCACAGCTATGGTTGCATGAGATGGAGAGTATCTTATCTAACACTCAGTTAAGGGGCAATTTTTTGAAAAAACAGTAGTCAAAATGAAATTGGTGTTTTACTATTCATCAGAATCATCAATATTCGTTGAGGGATCATCTAAAGGCATACCATGCTCATGCAATGTTACCAGTAGACAACTTTACCATGCAGCCATGCTGAGTATGAGAAGTCATCACATTATTCATCATCAATGGCAAAATCAATCATTTCAAGTAGTGCTCAATGCATTTTCTGATTAAGATCTTGATAAGCACATCTCTCCATGAACGAAATGGTTTACACATGCTGACGACACAAAGTCCTAATATTCTCAGTTTTTACAGTTATGAGACAAGAATAATGGGTCATAATGTTGTTAGAGTGGTGGTGGTGATGTGGTGATTAGTACACAAAAAAAACTTTATGACAAAGGGTAGGAAAAATGTTCGTGTTTGGTAGCCATTGAAACCACTTTGACAAAGAAACAACAGCATTCATTAACGGGGAAAAAAAAGGAAAGTTTGTCTAGTCAACGGCAATGACAGAGACAGCCCAAATGTGGACAGAGGAATGATCAAGTATGAAATCAGCAATGCCCTTAATCTATTTAGGGAAACAACAGAAAACATAAATCTGAATTGTCAGACGTGGATTGGAAGCAAGCTCAGGATTTAACATCCCCTTCAACAATAAAATCATTACACATGGAGTACGAGCTTGGTTCCTTTTTCAAGGAACCATTCTCATAGTTACCACTGTGCAACTTCGCTCAATTTGAACCTTCGTCTACCCAAGTGAGAGTTCCGAGCCATAACCCCCCTACCAACTTGTTACAGCAACCATCCAGGCATTCAGCTCAAGAAATTCAGGTAAACAATGGAAAACCTCAATCAGGATGGCCAAATTCCTTTTGAATACAAGTCTGCTGTCATACAAAATGGACCACCTACCTCAGTCATTTACAAGGGCGGTCTGAAAAGTTCTTGATCTGATAGTGAAAATGACAATTTATGATTACAAAGAAGTTTTATTTTTCAACATAATCTCCTCTTTTATCAATACATTTTATTCAGCAGTGTTCCAATGCCACTATCCACTCTCTGTAATGTTCCTCCAGAAGTGCTGCAAAGTACCCATCTACAGCCACAGTGGCTTATTGATCGGAAAAAAAAAAACACTGACCAGTGAGGAATTTCTTCGGTTTTGAGAACAGGTAAGTCTGAGGAAGCCAAATGTTCCAGCACTTCATAGTGCAAATTCCTCAATTTCTCCATTGCCAAGACACTTTTGTGGGCAGGTGCATCACCCTCATGGAAGATGAGTTTTTTCTTTTTTATGTCATGTCTGTTTTCAAGAATGCTTGCAACCGGTTTCGTTAAAAGTTAAGAGTGTTATCCTCCAATTATGGTTTTACCTTTTTAACGATAGCCGATCAACGAAATTCCTTCCACATCACAAAACACCAATCTTTTCTGTAGATAGCACCGTCCATCACTTCTTTATAGCTGAAGAACCGCAGAAAGTGTTGAGTAAATGCATTTGTGATCTGCAGTGACCACACGTGGCACCCATTTTGCACAAAGCTTTCTCATGTTCAATTCCTGGCGTAAGATGTAAGCAGCGCATTCGATGTTTACTGTAGGAATTGACGGTGAAGAGCCGCCATACATGATTACAAGCTGCAAATGAATTTTGGTTGGTGTTAAACCTTCTTTTACAAAGAATTTAATACCACATGCACAGTAACTGCTTCAAATGACTGCCTACAGTCAACTGCTGCCTGGAAAGACTTGCAATTTTATGTGGCCTCTATTATTAAGTGTGACAATATAAGAGGAAAAAATCACGTGAGTATTGCTGCAATAGCTGGGTGGTGCCAAGAACTTTTCAGATAGCCCTTGTATCTCGGATGTGATACACGGAGTCAAATAAAAGTTTATACATATCATTCATCAGCCTCTGGATGAATACATATTAAGTATGGTGGTGATAAGGGTCAAGGACCAACATAAAATCACTTGGTACAACAAAAGCTACACACAATCACAAATTAATAAGCCTGGTACTGAAACAGCATATAAAAAAATATAACTTAAATTTTTATATCTATCTACACTCTCACTGATTACACTGACCAAAACATATAGATAAAAAACAATAAAAACCCCTGATGTTGAAATATAACTGAAGTTTCTCAAAATAACTACAATGATAGGTACTGACAGAACTCTTGTTAGGTTTCATTTCATCTGACTACACACTTTTTAATTCACTGTAATCATCTTCAGAATATTATCCAGCAGACCCAATGCTTTCATCCCAATCTTTTCTCATGAAACAATGCACAGAGATTTTCAAAAATCTGTCTCACAGTATCTCTATAAGTTTTGTTTCACATCTTCCATTTCTTGAAAACCACTCACTTTTCGGACACTTCTCATAATAAGGAAGGTCACATATCCAATGAGTAGTGTGAGTGTGAAACTGTTGTCTTTTGTGTTTGGATAAAAACTTACATTCAATGATGTGTAAGCAAGAGCACTGTTGCAGAGGATGAGCCAATCCCTTGAACACTTCAACGTAGACTAATCTTTTCTCAGTATCTTTCAAACATTCTTTTAGAACTTGAAAGTAACAATGCTGCTTAACTATGGTACCTTGGGGAACAAAATCATTGCAGACAGTCCCTTCACATTCTGAAAACAAACCAACAATGTTTTCATGTTGGTTCTCACCTGTTTTGCTTTCTTCAGTCATGGTGATGAAGTAGTCTTCCATAGGTTTCATTGTTGCTTGGTTTCTGGGTCATACCAATAGGGTTTCTGCAGCTGATTTCCCTAACAGGAAACAGAACTTTATGTTAGCATGTTGTTCTGTTATGTCCACAACTGTAAAATCACCTAGTATGTGAAACTATTTATGAAAATAAGCTCTCTAGTGTAACTGATGTTTCTCCACAAATGATGGTCAGTCAACTGATTCAAAATAGTATGTAGAGGCTCCTTGTGGGACAATCTGTCACTACCACCCTTATATCCAGAGAAAGGAATACTTGTTGCTTACAATGCCATTGTTGAGTAGCTGTTATGAAATTCAGAATGGTGTACACAGAAATTATTTTCAATAAACTGTAAGTGCAAGACAGTACATGTAAAGAGAAATAAAACAAGTCCAGTTACATTCAATTACGCAATTAGTGCACAGATTCTGAACTCAATCAATTAAATTAAATACTTGCAGTTGATATGAGGCTTTATTTATATAAATACAAAAGCATGTAGAGTAAATGGAAGCCTTGAATTTATTGTTTGAAATGGACTGTCTAGTGTGACCTATTCTTGAGTACTGTTTGATTTCTTGGATTCTTATCACATTATTCAGAGGGAAGGGATTGGAGACTGATGGTATGTTTGTAAGCATTCAGTTTAGTCAATGTTAGTATGTTGTGGATTTGCACAGATAACTTAACTGAAAATCATTGTGAGAAAGAAGACATTGTCCCTGAAAAAGGCTACTGGGCAAATTCCCAGAATTAGCAATTAATACAGAAGGTAAAATTATTCAAGTTCCATAGTGCACTTTGCACAATACAAGAAATTTCTAAACCAATAATGTAAGTTTGAAGCTGATTTTCTGAACTGTCATTCACTAAAACATGTAAACAACATAGTGTTAGTAAGAGGAAAGTCTTCTGTTTCATGCAATGACTAGCAGGGTGCAGTGGCTTGATCAGTTGCTGAACTCACTCATCCCCTCCCTTGCATCCTACCTTCACCCTTCCAGAGTACTGTACTTTGAAGTATGTGAATCCATTTTGTCAATAGTAGGGTGTTATGACCAAATTGCAACTGCTCAGAATATTCACAAAAACAGTTCGAAGACACAGGTCGCCTGTGATGAGGGGGATTAATACGCTATCTTTGTTGTTTCAGCATAGATGTGGACTGCATTCAAAAAATCCCTGTTTGCAGTTCCACTCAGTAAGCCAGCAGAGAACGGGCGAGTCCTCTTTCCACAGTGTGACTTGTATTGTGACAACTATCGGTGTTCAAGCCTTATCGGATTTAAATAACTGCAAGACTTCCACAGTGCACAATGTGACGTGGTATTCCTGGTAAGAGTCTCAAATTTTATCCTTAGTGAGGAAACACAGGATGAACATTTTTTGTCACAAGTGGGGTCAACTAATGAGATACCTCTTCATCTAAGTGGGAAGGTGAACTAGCTCAGTGTGGAAATCAGGGATTCACAGCAGTTATGTGAAACTGGCTAGTGTGAGAAATGCTTTATTGTGCCATTCTTTTAAAAAAAGTTTACAGCTTAATTATGGCTGACAGTGTGACTGGGATGTTGTACATGGATATGATGCAGAAGAACTTGATTCTGATAACTAGTTTTCCTTGGAGCTCCACTATATTGGTATCTGTCTTTCAAAGATTACTCAAGAACACATTCCTCAGTACTGGGTAGGCTGTAAAGGTCCAAACTATTAGAAAATGCACAAATAGCCCTCCTACATCAGCAGATCTTAATTTATGTGCTTTTTTCTACTAGAGGTACATTATAGATACTGTTTACATGCCTCCACTGCTATCAACAATGAACTGTGAAAACAGACCATAAGAGGAGTGGAAGCAGAGACCCCTCATACTTTCAATCACCTCATGAATAGTGAAATGGAAGATACTGAAATAAGTGATAGTGGAAAAGAAACTCAATAAAAACCACTGAATAGCAGAAAGGTACCTCGACTGGATGATATACTACTGAGAGTCTACACAGATTATGCAAAAGAATTTGTTCCCCTTCTAGCAGCAGTTTATTGTAGGTTGCTACAGCAACAGAGAGCACCAAGTGATTGGAAATAAGCAAAGGTTATTTGTGTTTTAAAGAAGGCTCATCAAACAGATGCACATAATTATTTATCTTTATCAGTGATTTAATACCATTATAAGTTCACTGGACAAAACATTAGTCACCCCAGCGTGTGCACACAGATGAATCGTAAGGCTTTTACAGATGGTGCAGAAATCAAGTCATATACTCAACTGTGCACACACTGTCTCTAGGTGAGCATACGGCAATAGCGATCAGTGAGAAATTTATGATTCAAGTGGACATAAATAAACATGGGTAAATGAAAGGACATGACAGTGGCAAAACGATGCAATCGTGTTTGGCTGTGCCCACAGCCATACGGTGTGTGAAGTTGCTGAATTTGTTGGTGTTTCAAGTGGATTGTTCAATGTGTCTACAAGCAGTGGTGTAAAACACGTGGCCATGAAATGTGAGGTCTGAATTGTGGTCAGAGAAAGATCTTGACTGGAAGGGACTGGAGATGCATTTCACGACTTGTGAGTCAAAATTGCTTCCAAACTCGACATGAATTGCTGTAAGCAGTGCATGAAGGCCCATCACAACCTGTTAACAACAGAACATAGTGACGGGAACTATTGCAATGTACATCTGGTATCCGTCACCACTGATACCCCTATTTTTCTAGGCGACAACAGCAAAGTTCATTGGGCTGGAAGAATATGTGACTGGTTTTTGAACAATCTCCCCCCCCCCCCCTCTTTTTACAGCTCAATTGTTTGCAAAACCACCTGTCCTTAACCCCCTGTAGAAAATTTGCGGGACATGCTGCACCAGGAAGTAAAACGTCAACACAGCATCCTTGTAATTTGATGGAATTGCATGTTCAGATCCTCAGGAAGTGGCTTAACCTAAATGTGACATACCTGCACTACGTTGTGGACTCAACTTCCTAACAGAATTCAGGTGTTTATCAAGACCAGGGCTGGAATTACATGGTAGCTTGTAACAATTTCTCTAGGGCTGACTAATTTTTTGTCTGGTGAGCTCGGCATTATGACCTTCTTGGAGCACAAAAATCACCTTTACACAAAATTAACAAAAATTCTTCAAACAGAAATCTTTGAAAAATCAGCTCGCTCTGTTCAGGAGACCCATAAAACTGTAGGCAATGCTGCCCAGGTTGATGTCGTGTTCCTTATATTTTGAAAGGGATTTGATACAGCTCCACAGTGTCATTTACTGAACAAAATATGATCCTACCAAGTATTCAACCATCTTTGCATTTGGATTCAAGATTTCCTTGCAGACAGAACTCAACGTGTTGTTTTTAACAGGATGTAGTAAACAGATATAAAGGTAATTTTGGGGGTAAATGGCTGTTACAGGGTCATTTATATATTAGTCCATGTTTCATTGAGCTATGTTACTTGGCAGTGACACATCATGCACAAGTTACTTACATTTTTAAGTTTTGCTCACCGGTGTGTGTGTGTGTGTGTGTGTGTGTGTGTGTGTGTGTGTGTGTGTGTGTGTGTGAGAGAGAGAGAGAGAGAGAGAGAGAGAGAGAGAGAGAGAGAGAGAGAGAGAGAGAGAGAGAGAGAGGGGGGGAGGGGGGGGGGGGGAGGGGGAGAACACTGCTGTGCTAAACTTAAAGATGAAAGCAACTTTAGCATGATGTGTCACTACCAAGTAACAAGCTCGATCAAACTTGGACCATGCACAACAAGAACAGCTACAGTAGAGCACCGAAGATAATTGACAGAAATACGCAACGAGATTAACAGAAATTACACATTTATTTTAGCATAACAATTTCACTGAAGTCACCACACCGGCCGCGGTGGCCGTGCAGTTCTGGCGCTGCAGTCTGGAACCGCAGGACTGCTACGGTCGCAGGTTCGAATCCTGCCTCGGGCATGGGTGTGTGTGATGTCCTAAGGTTAGTTAGGTTTAAGTAGTTCTAAGTTCTGGGGGACTTATGACCTAAGATGTTGAGTCCCATAGTGCTCAGAGCCATTTGAACCATTTTGAAGTCACCACAATTCATGGAGGTGTCCTGAACATTACAAACAGTGGGACATGGTTCTTAATAGTGTGTGTGTGATCACCACAGATAGTAATGCATGCTCTGCAATGTGCTTCCGTGCTAGCCCCAGGGTTGTTACGAAGTTCTAGTGGTAGGGCATTCCACTGCTCCACCAGCACAGTTGACAACTTCTGGATGGTCACTGGAACATGTGGAAGTGTTGCAATATGCATCCCCCATGCACACACACATGCTCCATGGGATTTAAGTCAGAGGGAATGGGCAGGGCAGTCCTTTCACCGAACATCCTCTTGCTCAAAGAGTTCCTCCACTTGTGCTGTTTGATGTGGTCATGCATTGCCATCCACAAAAATAAGATCAGAGCCGAATCCATACCTGAAAAGATGCACAGGTGAAGGAGTACAGTGTCAAAGTAATGCTGTTCAGTGAGTGTACGCTGTTAGACGTTATGGGTGTTCAGTACGCCCATGCAAAATTATGCGTCCCCACATTATAACACCTGGCCCACCAAAACAGTTACGTTCAACAATGTTCCTCGGTGTATTACAAGTTCTTAGCTCTTGCCATGAGGTGGTCCAGGTGTTATGGGGAGGGGGAGTGGGCATAATGACAATCAAATCTTTGAACGCAGTACACTCACTGGTCCACATTACTGCCACACTTAACTCCTTCACCATGCGCATTTTTTCAGGTATGCATTCGGCCCTTACTTCATTTTTATGGATAACAATGTGCAACTGCATCGAACAGTGCAGGTGGAGGAGCTTTTGGAAAGAAAGGATATTTGGCAAATAGAATGGTTTGCTCGTACCCCTGATTTAAATCCCATCAAGCATGTGTATGTTGAACTGGGGAAACATATTGACATATTGCAGCATGGCCACATGCATCAACGGCCATCCAACAGTTGCCAACTGCACTGATGGAGGAATGGAATGCCCTACCACCAGAACTCCTTACTACCCCTATGGCTAGCAAGGAAGCACATTGCAGAGCATGCTTTACCATCTGTGGGAATTACACACACACACTATTAAGAACTATGTCCTGTCCAGGGGACCATCATGAATCGTGGTGACTTCAGTGTAATAACTGTCTTTGAATAAAAACATCATTTCTGTTCGTCACATCGCGTGTTTTTTGTGTGTGTGTGTGTGTGTGTGTGTGTGTGTGTGTGTGTGTGTGTGTGTGTGTGCGTCAAAATTAGCATGAGAGATGCTACATCATAGACAAACACTTGTACAAAGTCTACAACTTTGCTTCCGCTGTTTGCCGATAGGTGGTGACAACGGTAAGTAGCAGTTGAAAGAAACAGATCACAGATGTCAGGCAGTTAGCTTGGACCTCAGTCAACATAACCCCCATTCAAACATTAGTCAATTTGTGTCTGCATCATAAAGTTGTTCTTGATTGAAAATGTCAGTTTACAAGCCTAATTCTCATCATTTGTGGGAGGTGTTACTGTTTTGTTTCAATATGAGAAAACAGCGGCTGAGTCCCATCGAATGCTCTCAAGAACGTATCGTAAGGACGCTATTAGTGAAAGAACATGTCGTGAGTGGTTTCAATACTTCAAGAACGGTGCTTTTAACAGTTCTTTCACAGAACAGGTGGTAAGCTCATTAAAACTCACTGTTGTCCTCAGTATAAACTTCAAAATATATATATTGAATGTAAACAAAAAGAAAAATTTAATTCTCAGTCCTCATGGCTACTGAATGCAGAACTCTACTCACCACAGTGGCCCTGAACACTGTAGTTTGATTAAAATTACTTGATAGTTGATGTCTGTCACTTCCCACTACAGGGTTGCCCCATTTGCTGCTGTGTGCCGGCTTCCGCTAGATTACAGGTGACACATGAATGCAGTGGGTCACTTCTTAATGTTGTTAACGTGTAACATGGAGCAATGATGGAAACAGCTGCTGCTATGTATGACAGACAGAAACTGCAGATACTTTGTCGACAGCTGATTTTAAGTGGCCAATGACTGAACTGTGGCAGATGACATGCTTTGTAGCCCTAAATTTAAACTTGTGCCCAGCCTAACCACAAACTCATGATATGCCACGTATCCAAGAAAAGAGTGATCAATAATTTCCAGCAGGGATTTCCAGCAGGACTAAAATCAGATCGCTTTGATCATGATGATTACAGCTAACCTCTATCAGCAAAGCCGAGACAGAAAAATTTCAATTTCAGTGCTAAAAGCAAACTGCAATTCCTCACTGTCATTGGTCACCTGAAACTATCCTCACACCAGCTACATGAGCAGCCACATTACCAACCAATGAGCAGTCCTGGTTGGCACTTGACTGCAGATTATAGGGAACACAAGCACAATTCAAACAAAAAAAAAAAACGATAGGAAGAAAAATAAGAGCAAATAAAAATGTCAATACGATTTTGAAAATGATGTGGCAAAGTATTAGAAATAAAAAAATACATTTAAACCAATTAATTGAATAAAAATAATAATCAGTCATCTTGGCCACAGTTTGATAGTGGCAATTCATTTGGGTGGACAGCTAGCTGGTGGTAACACCCATATAAAACAATGTACCGAAGTTGAGGCAGAGTTGATGTATGACATAACTGCTTTCATAGGCAGTCTTACCTTTGATACAGTTGGGTATGTCTGTGACAGGACTAGTATAGGATATGATGAGTGGGGCAATGGGCTAGCTCTTGCATCTAGATCTATCAGAGGGATATTTTGACATTAAATGTCAGAACAGCATGATTGAACAGAGATACTGTAGCTCTCCATCAAAGTAAATGCTAATATAATAGAAGGCAGTCAGAGCCCTGACAAACATAAGTTCAAGCTGTTCCAGTCCAAGGTGTATAGGGTAATAAAGGTGGGAGGGGGGGGGAGGGAAGTGGGGGGGGGGGGGGGTGCAGTGGGGGGAGGGCTTTTAGGCGTGTACCTTTTCAATTGGTTAAAGTGGATAACTGAAGAATTATGTGTGTATGGATATAACGGATATGGCACAAGCAAGCTGTTTGTGGATCAGCTTTGTAAACTGCGCCTCTCTGTGAAAACTCTACGAAGAACTTCAGCAAACTGGGCATGTGATTGCCTGTCACTATAGGGTGCTGTCCACAGATGGCTCAATTGTACAGGGGAGACTTTGTAGTGTGGAAGGAAGGGTAGCTATGAAAATAGAAGTACAGTTGATCATTATTTGGTTTCATATGTACACTCAATGTATCAACTACACAATTCACGGTTATCTTTACTCCTCCACAGAAAATTCATTTTTATCATTTTAAAGATGAATTTCCTTACTTGGTGCAGCTCATCAAATGACAGTTTCCATCATCACAACAATGAAGCACATGTGTAAAAACAAAACTGTACTCATTATGATGTTGACAATAATTTGAGCTTGTGTGTGTGTGTGTGTGTGTGTGTGTGTGTGTGTGTCACTGTTACAAACTTCTAGTGTTGCACCTTCATGAAACATGCAGCTACCAGTAAGGCCCCTTACTAAAGTTGTAGTACTGAACTTTCAATCAAAATTAAATCAGGGGGGTAGCAATTAAAACAATTGACTCTCATTTATATGTATACTACAAAAAACACCAATCAAGCTATATTGGTTTACAACCTTTGTGGTTTCCCTTCACCCCTACAGGAGATTGTTTAAACTGTTCCTCCAATAAACCCATCAGAAACTTCTACTGCATCCTCATTCAGCTGATATAGTGCTATCTTTAGCACAGTCACTGCCAATAAGGACTAAACACTATTTTCCAAAAGTAGATACTGAAAGACACTGCTAACGTACAGGTTCTTGTTGGCAAACATGCAGGAAAACATCTATCATAAACATGCAGTTAGCTCACATGCAGAGCTAGAAAACAACAACAAAGAACTATTTGTGACTGAATACTGCATTAAGTTTCAATTATTTAGTTGAGGGAGATTTAGAATATTTAATACTACTGATTACAAGAAAAATCAATACTTTCGATTTAAGGGATATAAGAATTCCTCACCTCAAACTGCTTCTTGGCTTTGAAATGAGTTTCAAATGAGAGGCCAACATCAGAAGATTTCACTGTAACAGCAAATTCCTGGAGAATGGCAAGGATGATGTTACATCCAAGAAGTTTCTGGAAGCAAACAAAATTTGGCTGAGCAAACATTTTCACATTAATGAAATACATTACATTTTTGATGCATTTTACAGATTTCTATGATTTATAACAAACAAAGTAATTGAAAGTGCTGGCAGGTCGATAGACACACAAACAAACAAACACAAACAAACACAAACATACACAGAAAATTCAAGCTTTCGAAACCAATGGTTGCTTCATCAGGAAAGAGGGAAGGAGAGGGAAAGACAAAAGGATGTGGGTTTTAAGGGAGGGGGTAAGGAGTCATTCCCATCTCAGGAGCGGAAAGACTTACCTTAGGGGGAAAAAAGGACAGGTATACACATCCATCCGCACATATATAGACATGGGCAGACATATCTAAATGCAAAGAGGTTGGGCAGAGATGTCAGTCGAGGTGGAAGTACAGAGGCAAAGATGTTGTTGAATGACAGGTGAGGTACGAGGGGCGGCAACTTGAAATTAGCAGAGGTTGAGGCGTGGTGGGTAATGGGAAGAGAGAATATACTGAAGGGCAAGTTCCCATCTCCAGAGTTCTGATAGGTTGATGTCAGTGGGAAGTATCCAGATAACCCGGACGGTGTAACACTGTGCCAAGATGTGCTGGCCGTGCACCAAGGCATGTTTAGCCACAGGGTGATCCTCATTACCAACAAACACTGTCTGCCTGTGTCCGTTCATGTGAGTTGTTACACAGAGGTGGCAGTAGTATCATGAACACAATGTGTAAAAGGAAAGCACAGTGCATTTGGGAGCTGTCATTTGTACTCAGTTAATTCATGTGAAATGGTTTCTGAAGTGATTATGGCTGCACGATGGGAATTAATAGACTCTGAACACGAAATGGTAGTTGGAACAAGATGCACGGCACATTCCATTTTGGAAATCATTATTAAGGAATTCATTATTCAGATATCCACAGTGTCAAGAGTGTGTCAAGAATACTAAATTTCAGGTATTACCTCTCCCCAAGGACAAACACAGTGGCCAGTAGCCTTCACTTAATGACCAAGAGCAGCAGCGTTTGCATAGAGTTGTAACAACTAACAGACATGCAACACTGCATGAAATAGCTGCAGAAATCAATGTGGAACATACAGTGCCTTTGCTAACAGCACATCACATTACCTCACTTGCAGCACCTCTCCTGGGCTTGTGACCATATCGGTTGGACCCTAGACAATTGGAAAACTGTGGCCTGGTCAGATGAGTCCCAATTTCATTTGGTATGAGCTGATGGCAGGGTTCAAATGTGGTGCACACCTCCACAAAGCCATGGACCCAAGTTGTCAACAAGGCACTGTGCAAACTGGTAGTGGCTCCATAATGGTGTGTGTTGTGTTTACATGGAATGGACTGGGTCCTCTGGTCAAATTGAACTGATCATTGACTGGAAATGTTTATGTTCAGCTACTTGGAGACCATTTGCAGCCATTCATGGACTTTATGTTCCAAAAGAACAATGAAAATTTTATGGCTGCATCATGTTACCGGGCCACAACTGTTCGCAATTGGTTTGATTAACATTCTGGACAATCTAAGTGAATGATCTGGCCACCCAGATTCCTATCATGAATCCAATCGAACATTTATGGGACATAATCAAGAGGTCAGTTCGTGTACAAAATCCTGCACCAGCATCACTGGCTAATCATGGATGTCTAGAGAGCTAGCATGGCTCAATATTTTTACAGAGGACTTCCAACGACTTGTTGAGTCCATGCCATGTCAAGTTGCTGCATATGCCCTGCACAAGGAGGTCTGATATGATATTAGGAGATATCCCATGACTTTTGTCACCTCAGCGTCTAAAAGCTTTAGAGAACTATCAACCTTTTAATAGTCCCTGATTAAATTATTGGCATATTACTAGTTCTTGCAAGAGTCAAAGAGGCAACACATATCAGTAGAATAACAGCAGTACATGATGCCTGTAAAATTCTAATTTGCTATCAATTTTCTCACACCTGCCACAATCTTTAACAAGTAACTGTTGCATCAGGTGTGTAAAATTAACACCACATTATCATAAATGAAAACTGCATTTCATGTAATTTAATGGATGGCATAACTTTTTAGGTAAAAAGACGAGGGCTAATAGAAATCCTTGGGTAACAGAAGGCATATTGAATTTAATCGATGAAAGGAGAAAATACAAAAATGCAGTAAATGAATCAGACAAACAGAAATACAAACGTCTCAAAAATGAGATCGACAGGAAGTGCAAAATGGCCAAGCAGGGACCGCTACAGGACAAATGCAAGGATGTTGTTGTTGTTGTTGTGGTCTTCAGTCCTGAGACTGGTTTGATGCAGCTCTCCATGCTACTCTATCCTGTGCAAGCTTCTTCATCTCCCAGTACCTACCGCAACCTATATCCTTCTGAATCTGCTTAGTGTATTCATCTCTTGGTCTCCCTCTACGATTTTTACCCCCCGCACTGCCCTCCAATGCTAAATTTGTGATTCCTTGATGCCTCAAAACATGTCCTACCAACCGATCCCTTCTTCTAGTCAAGTTGTGCCACAAACTTCTCTTCTCCCCAATCCTATTCAATACCTCCTCATTAGTTACATGATCTACCCACCTTATCTTCAGCATTCTTCTGTAGCACCACATTTCGAAAGCTTCTATTCTCTTCTTGTCCAAACTAGTTATCGTCCATGTTTCACTTCCATACATGGCTACACTCCATACAAATACTTTCAGAAACGACTTCCTGACACTTAAATCTATACTCAATGTTAACAAATTTCTCTTCTTCAGAAACGATTTCCTTGCCATTGCCAGTCTACATTTTATATCCTCTCTACTTCGACCATCATCAGTTATTTTACTCCCTAAATAGCAAAACTCCTTTACTACTTTAAGTTTCTCATTTCCTAATCTAATTCCCTCAGCATCACCCGATTTAATTTGACTACATTCCATTATCCCCGTTTCGCTTTTGTTGATGTACATCTTATATCCTCCTTTCAAGACACTGTCCATTCCATTCAACAGCTCTTCCAAGTCCTTTGCTGTCTCTGACAGAATTACAATGTCATCAGCGAACCTCAAAGTTTTTACTTCTTCTCCATGAGTTTTAATACCTACTCCGAATTTTTCTTTTGTTTCCTTTACTGCTTGCTCAATATACAGATTGAATAACATCGGGGAGAGGCTACAACCCTGTCTCACTCCTTTCCCAACCACTGCTTCCCTTTCATGCCCCTCGACTCTTATAACTGCCATCTGGTTGCTGTACAAATTGTAAATAGCTTTTCACTCCCTGTATTTTACCCCTGCCACCTTCAGAATTTGAAAGAGAGTATTCCAGTTAACATTGTCAAAAGCTTTCTCTAAGTCTACAAATGCTAGAAACGTAGGTTTGCCTTTTCTTAATCTTTCTTCTAAGATAAGTCGTAAGGTTAGTATTGCCTCACGTGTTCCAACATTTCTACGGAATCCAAACTGATCTTCCCCGAGGTCCGCTTCTACCAGTTTTTCCATTCGTCTGTAAAGAATTCGCGTTAGTATTTTGCAGCTGTGACTTATTAAACTGATAGTTCGGTAATTTACACATCTGTCAACACCTGCTTTCTTTGGGATTGGAATTATTATATTCTTCTTGAAGTCTGAGGGTATTTCGCCTGTCTCATACATCTTGCTCACCAGATGGTAGAGTTTTGTTAGGCCTGGCTCTCCCAAGGCCATCAGTAGTTCTAATGGAATGTTGTCTACTCCCGGGGCCTTGTTTCGACTCAGGTCTTTCAGTGCTCTGTCACACTCTTCACGCAGTATCTTATCTCCCATTTCGTCTTCATCTACATCCTCTTCCATTTCCATAATATTGTCCTCAAGTACATTGCCATTGTATAAACCCTCTATATACTCCTTCCACCTTTCTGCCTTCCCTTCTTTGCTTAGAACTGGGTTGCCATCTGAGCTCTTGATATTCATACAAGTGGTTCTCTTCTCTCCAAAGGTCTCTTTAAGTTTCCTGTAGGCAGTATCTATCTTACCCCTAGTGAGACAAGCCTCTACATCCTTACATTTGTCCTCTAGCCATCCCTGCTTAGCCATTTTGCACTTCCTGTAGATCTCATTTTTGAGACGTTTGTATTCCTTTTTGCCTGCTTCATTTACTGCATTTTTATATTTTCTCCTTTCATCAATTAAATTCAATATTTCTTCTGTTACCCAAGGATTTCTATTAGCCCTCGTCTTTTTACCTACTTGATCGTCTGCTGCCTTCACTACTTCATCCCTCAAAGCTACCCATTCTTCTTCTACTGTATTTCTTTCCCCCTTTCCTGTCAATTGTTCCCTTATGCTCTCCCTGAAACACTCTACAACCTCTGGTTCTTTCAGTTTATCCAGGTCCCATCTCCTTAAATTCCCACCTTTTTGCAGTTTCTTCAGTTTCAATCTGCAGTTCATAACCAATAGATTGTGGTCAGAATCCACATCTGCCCCTGGAAATGTCTTACAATTTAAAACCTGGTTCCTAAATCTCTGTCTTACCATTATATAATCTATCTGATACCTTTTAGTATCTCCAGGATTCTTCCAGGTATACAACCTTCTTTTATGATTCTTGAACCAAGTGTTAGTTATGATTAAGTTATGCTCTGTGCAAAATTCTACAAGGCGGCTTCCTCTTTCATTTCTTCCCCCCAATCCGTATTCACCTACTATGTTTCCTTCTCTCCCTTTTGCTACTGGCGAATTCCAGTCACCCATGACTATTAAATTTTCGTCTCCCTTCACTACCTGAATAATTTCTTTTATCTCGTCATACATTTCATCTATTTCTTCATCATCTGCAGAGCTAGTTGGCATATAAACTTGTACTACTGTAGTAGGCATGGGCTTTGTGTCTATCTTGGCCACAATAATGCGTTCACTATGCTGTTTGTAGTAGCTAACCCACACTCCTATTTTTTTTATTCATTATTAAACCTACTCCTGCATTACCCCTATTTGATTTTGTATTTATAACCCTGTAATCACCAGACCAAAAGTCTTGTTCCTCCCGCCACCGAACTTCACTAATTCCCACTATATCTAACTTTAACCTATCCATTTCCCTTTTTAAATTTTCTAACCTACCTGCCCGATTAAGGGATCTGACATTCCACACTCCGATCCGTAGAACACCAGTTTTCTTTCTCCTGATAACGACGTCCTCCTGAGTAGTCCCCGCGCAGAGATCCGAATGGGGGACTATTTTACCTCCGGAATATTTTACCCAAGAGGACGCCATCATCATTTAATCATATAGTAAAGCTGCATGTCCTCGGGAAAAAATACGGCTGTAGTTTCCCCTTGCTTTCAGCTGTTCGCAGTACCAGCACAGCAGGGCCGTTTTGGTTAATGTTACAAGGCCAGATCAGTCAATCATCCAGACTGTTGCCCCTGCAACTACTGAAAAGGCTGCTGCCCCTCTTCAGGAACCACATGTTTGTCTGGCCTCTCAACAGATACCCCTCCGTTGTGGTTGCACCTACGGTATGGCCATCTGTATCGCTGAGGCACGCAAGCCTCCCCACCAACGGCAAGGTCCATGGTTCATGGGGGGTGTAAGGATGTAGAGATGTATATCTCTAGGGATAAGGTAGATACTGCCTACAGGAAAATTAAAGAGACCTTTGGAGAAAAGAGAACCACTTGAATGAATATCAAGAGCACAGATGGAAACCCAGTTCTAAGCAAAGAAGGGAAAGCAGAAAGGCGGGAGGAGTATATAGAGGGTCTATAAAAGTGCATTGTTCTTCAGGACAATATTATGTAAATGGAAGAGGATGAAGATGAAATGGGAGATATGATACTGCGTGAAGAGTTTGACAGAGCACTGAAAGACCTAAGTCGAAACAAGGACCCAGGAGTAGACAACATTCCATTAGATCTAGTGATAGCTTTCGGAGAGCCAGCCCTGAAAAAACTCTACCATCTGCTGAGCAAGATTTATGAGACAGGCAAAATACCCTCATACTTCAAGAAGAATATAATAATTCCAATCCCAAAGAAAGCAGGTGTTGACAGATGTGAAAATTACCGAACTATCAGTTTAATAAGTCATGCCTGCAAATGCCTAACACGAATTCTTTACAGATGAATGGAAAAACTGGTAGAAGCCGACCTTGGGGAAGATCAGTTTGGATTCCGTAGAAATGTTGGAACACGTGAGGCAATACTGACCCTACGACTTATCTTAGAAGCTCGATTAAGGAAAGGCAAACCTACGTTTCTAGCATTTGTAGACTTAGAGAAAGCTTTTGACAATGTTGACTGGAATACTCTCTTTCAAATTCTGAAGGTGGCAGGGGTAAAATACAGGGAGTGAAAAGCTATTTACAATTTGTACAGAAGCTAGATGGCAGCTGTAAGCGCAGAGGGGCATGAAAGTGAAGCAGTGGTTGGGATGGGAGTGAGACAGGGTTGTAGCCTATCCCCAATGTTATTCAATCTGTATATTGAGCAAGCAGTAAGGGAAAGAAAAGAAAAATTTGGAGTAGAAATTAAAATCCATGGAGAAGAAATAAAAACGTTGAGGTTCGCCGATGACATTGTAATTCTGTCAGAGACAGCAAAGGATCTGGAAGAGCAGCTGAACGGAATGAACAGTGTCTTGAAAGGAGGATATAAGATGAACATCAACAAAAGCAAAACAAGAATAATGGAATGTAGTTGGACTAAATCGGGTGATGCTGAGGGAATTATTTTATACGAGGTGTTCGATCATTATTGGCGATTCAAGTGTGCTAACCACTGGGCCACCTCACACGGTAATAGATTACGAGTGGTGCCATAAGAAGCGAGGAAGTTTGGAATCATCCAACCAAGATAAATGCATTCACAAATATTGCCAAAACTGGAAGCGGTTTCTGCAGCAGCTCAAAATGCATTTTCAGTCAGTTGGCAAATAGCTAAGCTCTCCATCACGTGATGACAAATTAGACCCCCAGACAAGGAAGTGTTTCTTGCTCTCAAGTAGATTTCTGAATATTAGTGAACAGACACAGCCTAGACAGACATCTAGTGTTCCTTAGATAATACAAAAAGCACCTCCACTGCATCAGACATTTCACCTGGAAAGAGGTGCATAGACAGACAGTGTTATCTTTCTGTACCTGCAACAGGTCATAAAGGCCACCCCAAGTGAGTGTCATATTTGCCCCTCACTGATGTATAAGTTTTGTCCAGACTGTAGGAAGTGCCACAAATTTCACGAGTGTTCTCATGTTACTTGTGTACCAGAGCATGAGAAAAGTGGGGCGAACTGATACACTGTGGGAAGTAGAGCCTGACTAAGTATCGGTGTTCGTTTTGACTCCAATGTTGGCAGAACCTGGCCAAGCAACTAATATACTCCTAATTGAGTTGAATATCAATTATATTATGACTCAATTTCAGGCTGATGCAGGAGCTGTAGCTCCCTTGATTAACCAGGAACCTCTCAGTGTTTGGCCTCCCCCTGCTTGCAGCCGTCACAGTTGCAGGTTATTTCATATTGCTGACAAAAGATTCCTTTGAGAGAGAGCATTACTATATGGGCAAAATACAAGAATGTAGAAGGGTAAATCACCTTGTATGTTGAACTTTCGCCATCAGCAATAAACCTCTTCATTTTCATGTATTTACTACATTTGGTTTCCAAGTATTGCAAGAGGTGAACCTGGTGTCAACCTTGGTACTATTCCAAGATTTAGAATCATTATTAGATAATTATCAGCGGTTACTCCAATCAACAGTGGGTATGGCCAAAAAGTTTTAAGCTTACATGTCACTCACGCAGTCCATTGTGCCTAAATTTTGTCATGCACAGCCAGTCCCATTCACAATGTCGGACGCAGTAAAGGCTGAATTAGACAGGTTACAGAAGTAATTCAATCTAGGGGCAGTTTTTACCCACAGCTTAAAAACAAACAAGTAAACTATTTTCTTGTGTTCCAAGGTTTATCCACAAATGAGGTAATTAGCACTGTATTCACTGAGTTATGAAAACTGGTTCTAATTACCCAATAATTAAAATAAATAAAGTATGTCAAATATTGCTCTTTTTGCACAAATTGTGCTGGAGTGTTTGCACAACAGATGTCCATAGGCTCACATTTTTCATTCCCTTCCACAGAATGGCCCAAGATGGAACATGACTGACTACAATAGGATAATGGGCAATGACACAGTTAGATGCTGCTTTGTAGTCAATTCAGTGGAAAAAGTATGAAGTGCTACAGTAATGATTCTCAAAATTGTTAGTTAAAAAGAAATTGTAATGAAAAGCGAGATGGTACAAATGCGTACAGGAAAACAAAAAAATTAAACAATGTCATTAAGGAGAAGATTGGTTTTCTCAGTATGGGAAAGAATGATCAAGCAGGAAAAGTTCGTATGTTCGACTAAGATCTGTAGCTGTCAGGATATATTCCTTCCTTGCTTTGTTCTACTGTTGAATTTAGAATGTTTAGCATAGTAAATGCATTAAAGCTCACAGACTATTGACACTTGGTACAGGGGTAGGTAGCTGACCCTCAATACAAAAAAATTAATGCCTAGTGCATAAATAGGCAGAAAATCCGTTTACTGTTTGATTTCGCAACTGGAGATCAATCACAGGAAACAGTCAAAACTGTAAAATATTAAAGAGTATGTGCTCCCAGAAATTTAAAGGACAGTGACCACATAAAACTACTCGCAGAAAAGGCTGATATCAAACATATTCAATGAGAGAATCCTAACAAAAAATAATTTTTCGCATGAAGGAGGTAACTTACTAAACCTTCGTTTGAACAGTTCTGGGCATTGTTCATTACCTAGCACCCTTACCAGATCAGCCATTACACAAAGGTGGGCAAAAGTAGTTCAAGGATTATATGAGATGCACTGATTTGTTGGTGTAGCAACCATTTGTCAATGTACACATTTATCAAATTTAAAGACAGTCCACATTCAGAATATTTTGAGATACATATGTTTAAATGTACATGCATCATTTGAAAATGGGCACTAATTCCAAAACTGTCCATTCATGATGTGTCAATAAATTCTAATTTTCAACAAAAAGTTTACAGTTTCTGCAGAACAGTGATTTTAACCTTTAACGATTTAATAGGGGCTGTGAAACGTGTACAGAAATTATTCAAAAATAATTCACTGATGCTTATTTGTGAATCATTTATTTCAATAACAACAGCTGAAAACAAAACAATTTCAAAAAATTTAGAATCAAGTATATCTATCAACAACTTACTTTTGGTGTATCTCCACTCCGAATCATTGCTTCAATGGTAGTCAGTAGGTGACCCCTCTTAATACCAAAATCATCAATGCTGCCACGTTTTATCAAAATAGCGATCACCTAGAACATAAAGATTAAGTGAGAGAGAGAGAGAGAGAGAGAGAGAGAGAGAGAGAGAGAGAGAGAGAGAGAGAGGAGAGGGAGAGAGAGAGAAGGGAGTGGCAGGGAAGGTGATTTGGTCACAATCCATATAGTTAATAGCAAAGTCATCAATGCTGCCATGCTTTATCAAAATAGAAATCACCTAGAACATGAAGATTAAATGAGAGAGAGGGAGGGGCTGGGAAGGTGTTCTGGTCACAATCCATGTAGTGGAAGGCAGCCCACAAGAATTACCGATGGTAAGGTACATCCACTTTACTGCCCTTGTATACATCTTTCAGCTGTATATTTGGCTTTAACAAAGTAACAAGAAGCTGAATGCGCAACGAGATAGTGACATTCAAACCAAAGAGAAAATTTATATGAAATTACTGGAAAGTGTGTGGCAAAAATTATAAAATACAGACAATTACAAAACACTTGCATGGCATGGATTTTATTGCATTTCAAGATTTTATGTTTTCCCAGTGCACCGAAATATTTAATATTTCTCAGGTATTCATACGGGTGGCGTCGTTCAACAGGCGTGATATTTCGGAAAGCCAATTTCTTGCCATCTTCAGGTGTTCATGGAGTCTGATTTACCTCTGATGGAT
This sequence comes from Schistocerca americana, assembly GCF_021461395.2. Taxonomy (NCBI): domain Eukaryota; kingdom Metazoa; phylum Arthropoda; class Insecta; order Orthoptera; family Acrididae; genus Schistocerca; species Schistocerca americana. The sequence goes on along the minus strand of NC_060130.1, from coordinate 887,143,698 downwards.
GCTGACTTTATATACTTACACACCCCCCCCCCCCCCCCCCACTTTTCATGCAACCTCCATCTGGCCGCCTCTGAGAATGATCTGGGTGCGGTGGTTGGGAAGCACAGCACCTGGTAGTGGGGGAAGTGCGGCACCGTGTGACGGATCACAGACCACAGTACTTCTGCAGCTGTATCCTGATGGAAGTGGATTTGTGTGTAAACAGCTGCTGTGCTTTGATCATATTCCAGGCTTGGTCCCAGGCCTTGCTTAATGGAAAGCAGCTGGCCTTATTTATTGGCTCGTCATGTTGTTGGATCTCCATTGTCTCTTTGAGAATACAATCCCAGAAGGTGTTTGTTTGCTGCAACAATTTTGTGTCATCATGATTCATCACATGTCCGTGGAAAATGCAGTGCTCTGCCACAGCGGACTTTGCACCTCTCCTGTATTGTTCGGATCATCTGGCCTACATACATTTTTTCACACTGGCAAAGGATGTGGTAGACTCCTGGGTTCCGAAGTCCTAGGTCATCCTTGACTGGTCCTAACAAGGTTTTCATATCGGATGGAGGGCAAAACAAGCACATTGCGTTTTCGGCGTATTCTCTCAATTTTTGCCGATGTATGGTATAATTGCCACTGCGACCAGTTTATCATCATCCTCAGTAGGCTGTGGTCTTGGCTTCTTCGACCTTACAGCATGTTTTATCTGGCAGTAATTTTAACAGTTTATGCGGCAGTTCAGCTGCTAAGCTGTCACAGTCCGATATTTCGTGTGCTTTGTGTACAAGTGTGCTTAGAACGCCTTCTCCTTCCATATTTCCACACACAGTTTTCTACAAGCGTTTTACAAGTCTACAACTGTCTTCTTTCTTATAGGCAGTTCACCTGTTATTAAAAAGTCCATACACATTTTAACTCATAGGTATTTTAACGGTAAAATTTTTATAAGACTTAATATGCTTCCCGCAAACAAAGTTTTTTTTTAATGTTGCGACTAACTCAATCGTCTTCCTTTTTGCAGCTCCACTAATCCCATCAGTACCTTATTTATGAGCAATAAGGCTCATAGCTCCACCACACTTCACACGATTTCTTTCTCTGGCTATAAATCCGTATGACGTGCACCACTTCGTAATCCTTAGGGATGAGGTTACTGCAACAAAAGTAAAACAGATTCGTTCACCGCTGCTGAAAACACAATGGAGGGAAATTGTATTAGCCATTCAAAAGAGAGCGCATTCTCAAGCTGACGTCATCTGTTTCAATATTTCTCACTGGCTACTTCAAGAACATCAAATGCAGCATTAACAACTATGGTTCCTTCAGAGCTGTTCAAAAACTGAGGAAGTTAGAGGAGAAAATTAAAAGTAAATACATGTACAAATATAAATGTTTTTACTGAAACTTTGCTTTGAGTAGGGTTGGGGGGGGGGGATATGACCCTCATGACATGGCCTCTCTGCCTTTGCATCTGCACCTGTCAGAAGTAGCTATGCAGCACATAATGAAAGTATTATGAGAGCTATAATTACTATCTATACATCACAGCCAATACTGTAACAAATTGAGAGACATTACCATTACATAGAACTTGGGCTATATTACATATTGTTCCATCACATCAGCTTACATTTCATATTCACATTCACTGGCTCACCAAGACATAACGAAACTGTCACCTTCCAGACCTCAACCTTTATTTCACATTCACATTCACATTCACATTCACATTCACTGGCTTTACCTACGCTCAACTAAACTATCACCTTACAGTTTAACCTAGATCTCAAGCTAAACTACAGGTCATAATAGAAATGCCTGGATGCAGCAGTAAAAGAAAATGCGAATAATTCATGAGACTCTGTCATCAATATCAAGATTCCGTAGATGTAGATACACAAACCCCTTTGTATCAGTCTGCCACAAAATGAATATTTCTGTAATTTAGGCAGATAAATAATAATTTCTTCAACATGAAAAGTTCCTAACTACATATGTTGAAGAAATTATTATTTATTTGTCTAAATTATAGACTTTTTCATTTTTTGGCAGACGGATACAAAGAAATTTGTATATCTACAGAATTTTGGTACTGATGACAGTCTCGCGAATTCACATCGAGTGGACATCGCCTTCTCCATTTTCTATACTCCAGCATCCAGGTATTTCTGTTAGGAACTGTCGTATGGTCCGAGATCTAGGTTAGGCAGGAAGGTGACAGTTTGATTGTGAGTTGCTAAAGCCAATGAATATGAACACGAATGGAAGGTTGAATGGACAGAATGACTGCAGCAAATCTACAAAATTAATAAAGGAAAGTTTATACAGCAATGTGAGTTATTCATACCAGTCACTAACCTCCAAAAGTTCACTACTATATAAAAATTCCTACTTATCAGATTGCCATAAAACAAAAATTTCCGTAACTCAAGCAGATCCCGTAATAACTGCTTCAACATAAAAAAAGCCTAGCTTTTGTGTGTGTGTGTGTGTGTGTGTGTGTGTGTGTGTGTGTGTGTGTGGGTGCGCGCGCATGGGCAACACAAGTAATATGTGCGAGTGTGTTATCAGCATAAAAATTTGCTATTATGTAAGAATTACTTTTGATCAGACTGTCACAACAAAATTTCTGCAATTTTGACAGATCCAGGAATAACTGCTTTTGCACAAGAAGTGCTATACCGCTATATACATCAATAACAGAAATGTAAAAATGTAGCAAAAATAGAAAATAAATAAAGAGCTGTCTACAAAATGCGCGTATTTCATACTCGTCATTCACCACTATCAATATTCTGTACATCAGACTAAATCACTAATACTATTACACCACAGAAGTGACACACACACACACACACACACACACACACACACGGCCCTATTCACATAAATGTGAGCATGTCTAAGTTTGACATGCGGGCTTTCAAATAGAAAATGTGATGAGTGGCCTTCTACAACGTACCCTCAGACTCAAGAGTTGAAATATTAGAAGTTTTGGCTGGTTTCGTTGTCTAGAGGGTGGAATACGTGGTTGCCACATTACAAGCCAAATACTCCCGAGTCTACAGTATACAATATGAATATACACATGAATTGCATGACCGAAGGTTCCTATCACTTGGCAATTGCGAATTTTGAATGTTACATAGAAATTTATAAATGAAAGATTGCAAATAAATAAAATCTGCAGGTACTATTTTTAACGACATTAAATGATGAGTAAGATAGCAGAAGTACCTGTAAGAATGCCGTTTATTACTGCAAAACACTTATTGGTTTAGATGGTCCAGCAATTAAATAAGATACAAGTTGAATAACAGGGAAACAATAGATTCCTATTTCACATAATTAGTTATGAACAACAACATAGCTCGCAAGATATTCACTTATAAATGCATACTACGAATATATTTATAAGGGTGCTGCTACTGTTTTTTCGTGCAACTGTAGAGTACTTATGGACTGACGTGATCAATAGTAATAGGCCTCTTTGACCTCCAATAACTCATGTACTATTCAAGTTACATGCTTGTAATTCATACCAATGTAGGTTTACACTAATAGCTTTTCTAAAGACACTTTGATCGACAAAATCGGATGAACCGTTTAGATTTTGGAAATTCATTGCTGGGTGTTACTTGTATAATTTACAGTCAGATACTTATCTTTAGACTAATAAACATATTGAAAATCTGATTACACCATCAGAATCATTATGCAAATAATGGTAATGTACATGTTTCTTTTTAAGGTATCATTATTCCTCTGGCTACTATTAATTTCTACATGAACTGTGAAATGTCTACTATTATGGTTTCACAAAGTCCGCCATCTTTGGCACTCCCCGCATACACATCTCCTTCATCGACACAAAGCACAGTCCTCGACATTGCATCAACACAGAATTCCCAGCCACTCGGTCTGCCTGGGCCATGTGCTGGGGCTACCCCTCTTGCGCTGGCCGATGATCGGCACCACGCAGCTGCTGCCCACCGAACGGCCCGTGCGGCCACGCTAACTCCGAACTTAGAATATTTTCAGGGCGCCACAACTCGCCTGTTATCTCACACACCTCCACTTATTAACATTCTGGCTTGCCAGAATGTTTATAAGTAGCATCCTTCAGTTCATCCAAGTACATATAAAACAAATTACAAAGAACAGAATTAAAGGATTAAAACGCCAGGCCAATAGTGTTTACAAAATTTTTGTAGTGGTGTTGGAGCAGCATGAATTTCGAAATAAACTTAAACTAATATAAATTATGAATGAAACGGCATATTCAATAAATACCTGCATTTCAGTTATGCATTAACAATTTTCTGAACAAGAAATAATTTTTTTTAAGTGCACTTTCACTTACGTACGATTTTTTAAGCACTTCTTGTGCCACTCTAAAAGTATTTGTTGTCTTACTGGCTTACTCATACCACCAACTGCAGTTTTAATCTGAACGCCAGTGATTGGGAAGATTACCTGTTTCCTATTTTTGATGATGTTCATAAAACTTTCCAACACCGCTGACACATTACTACCTGAATCTATCAGTGCATCTACCATTTCTTTGCCAACTTTAATTTCAATAATTGGCTGTACATTTACCAGTTCCTTTCATGCTAAACATTTCTTCCTTACTAAATGATGTTCTACATCTCGTCCCTTCTCTTTCACAAATTCTAGCATACACACATCCTGTTCTATCCCTCCCTCAATCTCATGTTCATCCTAAAATAATTCATTAAATATTTCCTTCGGCCGAAATTCGTTCCTTCCCTTTTCTAAACCTCTAGCAATCTTAAAACTTCTCTCGTTTCCACATATGCAACAGTAACGACCATAACGTTCTACCGTAACAACGCCAATCAGTCGCACTAAAATCACACTCCTCCTTCATATACCAATTCGTACGAACTTCATTACACAAACTATCCCCAATCTAAATTTTCTGTTAGTTCTTCCACACATTTCGCCAATTCACTACCCACAGCATGCACAACTTTACTGGTTTTCCCCCTCCAAAATATCGACACTTGCAGCTTCAACAAAATTACACATAAATTCACTGTTAAACACTATCTTCCTGAAATAATACATCAATGCCTAAGCCATCATCACCATAAATACTCACCTTAGCAACCTTATCTGCTGATACACCATTTAAATCACTACATAAATTCAAATCAGAAACCTTACTTTCCTCTGTTGACAAATTAACTTTACGTGAATCATAAACTTTATCCTCCGCCGCTACATTACAAAAATTGCTGCTACCTTGTCATACAATTTTGGGTCTTCCACACTTCCTACATTCCGCTGTGATCGGACAAAATTCAGCACACACTGCTATTACTGCACACTTTTCATCCAGATTAACACCCGATCCTACTTTACATATATTCTCACATTCACACACTGACAAACATTTTAGATCCACACACATTCATCAATAAGTTTCATTTCACCTTCATTTGTGACTAGAAATGTGTAAATTCCTTCCTTCGAAATATCAATACCAGTAGCTTTTACATCATTACATAAATTACCATTACTCTGTTCCTTTAAACAGAAATCATCTACCTCTGCCGATACATTTTTAACTTCAACTGCTGGCGAGACCAACGCTAAGCCTCCCTTAGTAACATTGACGCCTTCCGCCAAAACACAATCACCCTCACTTGCAGCTGGCGAAACCAAAGCTACGCTGCCTTCACCAACATTGACGCTTTTTGCAGACTCACTAATACTTACTACTACAATGCCTTCCTTACTGCAATTGCTACTATTTGCTAATACCTCTTCAGACCTCTCCACACAATTTGCTTTCATAAAATTCATCTCCTCTTTAACTTCTTTTTGAACCACTGAATCTTTCCATTTATCACCATTCACACACTCATTCATTACACATCCATAACTTACATCATTCCCCGCAAATTTATTCCCATTACTTTTACTTAAATCTCTCACAAATCTATGCTTCTGCTGTTTGCGCCTGCTTTTACTGAAAGAGCCACGTATATAGCCTCTCTCTTTAACATACTTCATATTACATATTTGTTGCCTTTCTCGAAACCTAACGACATTTCTACCATTACCAAAATCTCCAGTCCTTTTCATCGCCTGTTTAGATTGCAGTCCCCAGACCTGAGATGTGGCAAACATCAGTTTCTCGACTGGTTGTTAGGCAAGTGCACTTCACACGAATTTCCCCCGTCAAATCTGCATTCTTTACTTGGCCCCCTTCTAGGAAGTTATCACTCCTGTTAGTTCTCCAACCATTCTGCTCATTCCAGCTACTATCTCACTGAGAATTCCTTTGATTTCTCTCACGATTATTATTTTGGTGATGATTATTTAGATTCCCATTTTGATAACTACCACCCGGTTTGCTGTGAGGTTTGAACTTCAAAGCCCTCTCTAATTTTTCTACAAATTCTACAAATTCGTCCATGGAATCACATGAACTACGGACAAATTCCCACTTCAAATTTTCGGATAATCGCCTTTTTAATGTGGTGATATCCATTAAAACCCCCAACAGATGTTTCACTTGCATAAGCTTGCCAAGTTTGCGCATGCAAAAATCTCTCATTGTCCTATTACCTTACCTGTAACTCGGACCATTTAAAAATTTTGGATCCGTGTCTGTTTTGCCTCACTCCAAAATTTATTCAAAAAACACTTTTCGAACTCTTCGTACGATTCGCACAAACTACATTTAATATTTGCCCAAGCCTATGGGTCTCCCTCCAAATGCTGTTTAACATATTTTATTTTCGCTTCGTCCGACATGCCATGAACAAAAGTGTCCCTACACACACACAGCCAAGAAATTTACTGGGTGATATCTTCCGTCATCTGTTTAACATTTCACAGATCCAGTATTTGCCCAAGGGATGTTTATAACCTGTGTGGCCTGTTGGGAGGCTAACGAATTTAAATCACTTTTTATCCATAGCATTTGTTTTATAAATTCATTTTCACTAGTAACATTGGACTCTTATTTTATCTTTAGTTTTGCCCACTTCTTTCTCACTCTCACCTAGACGAATGGCAATATCACTAATTGCTACATTTATATTGCTTTCATGAGCATCTTGCGCTTATATACAGTCGCTTACCTTGCCCTCAAGTTCCGTCTGTCTCTTATCCGTGTTTTCCCCCAAGATCTTTCCCCACTGATTCAATTTTAGATTTTACTATTACAACTTTGTCTGTAATTTTCCCCATATCCACTTGGACACATCAATTGTGTTTTCAAGGTTACCCATAATTTTTTTCAATTTTCTCTTTCATAGCAGAACCTATTTCAGTTCGCATTGTATCCATATCAGTCCGAATTGTATCCGCAACTGTCCAAATTGTACTGATATTATTTGCCATCGTATTAATATTATTTCCAAATCCCTGGATCATTTGCATAACTGAGACATCATATCTCCCCCACATTCATTCCCCTTGCCTGAATTCCTACTATTTGCACTTTTGCGCTCTGATTTCGGACTAACCGGCTCACTTCCGTTTTCAGAATTACACATACTAGGTGACTGTTTTATATTCGCAAGATCTATAAGTGGAGCTTGAACTTCAGAGTTAAGCACTATCTCACTTTTTGCGCAGGCACTTATCTGATTTGAGATGGTTCCCTCTGCCGTGGTGATGCCATCAGTTGTAGTGGAAGCCAACACTGAAGACTGCCCAGGAGTACATGAAGACCCTGCCGTCGTACTGCTATTCCAACCATCTCCAATACCGCTGTCCATTAAACGCGCTAACCACGCCTGTTCCCTGCGCTTTACTTATTTAGACTCTGAGCCCCCATGAAAATAGCCTTTAATGTGATAGATTAGGACCTCTAACAATTGCATGTGTTAGTTGTGAAAATCATTGCATAATTTCACTATTTCCAGAAACCTACTTGCAGAAAAAAAAACCGATCTCACAATGTGTTTTGCGAGAGGTTCACTCTACAGAAATTTCTACTGGTTTTGCAAAGGTTTTTACACTTCACATAGTATGCTGACTGACAGAGAGCAAAGGAATTACCTCTTTGCATGACACAAATCCCGCATAAGACCTCAATTGTGGGCTTTCCAATAGAAAATGGGATGAGTGGCCCTCAACTATGTACCCTCACACTCAGAGTTGAAATATTAAAAGTTCTGGCTGCTTTCATTGTCTAAGAGCTGGAATACGTAGTTGCCACATTACAAGCCAAATACTCCCGAGTCTACAGTACACAATATAAATATACACATGAATCGAATCCCCGAAGGTTCCTATCACTTGGCAATTGCGAATTTTGAATGTAACATAGAAATTTATAAATGAAAAATTGCAATTAAATAAAATCTGCACGTACTATTTTTAACGACATTAAATGATGAGTACGATAGCAGAAGTACCTTTAAGAATGCCATTTATTACTGCAAAACACTTATTGGTGTTGATGGTCCAGCAATTAAATAAAATACACGTTGAATAACAGGGAAACAATAGATTTCTATTTCACGTAATTAGTTATGAACAACAACAACATAGCTCGCGAGATATTCACTTATAAATGCTTCACTGCAGAAGCCACGGAAATCTCAGAAGTGCCCAAGTCGGCACTACGAAATATTTCTATCTCCTGCGAACACGCGCAAAACTGCTCCACTCTCTTTCCTGTGACCATACGTTGTTGCTTCCCGTCCAACACTCTTGTGTCCAGCACTTCCATCCAGTCTCCCCATTAACGAGCACTGTAATTGGCTAGAGCACTCCCACCATGTCTTCAAGCCAATGCACACTCATAAACATATTGAAACACATACGAAATACTGGATTTACATTTAAATATCTTGAAATTAAATAAATATTCCTACGGCTGGACCATAAACATGCTTTAACACACATTATTAAATACATACACAAATCAAATAAACTCATATCAAAGGAATAGAAACAAAAGGTACGCCAGTAGCCTAATGTCTCTGTGCTTTCTAAAACACAGTAAATATTTAACTAATTTCTTCATGAATAGTATATATCAGATATAAACAAAGACATAGACAAATAAATATATTTATAAGCATGCTGCTACCGTTTTTTTGTGTAACTGTGGAGTACATATGGCTTGATGCAATCAATAGTAATTGGCCACTTTGACTTCCAATAACTCATGTACTATTCAAGTTACATGCTTGTAATTCATACCAATTTAGGTTTACACTAATAGCTTTTCTAAAGACACATCAATTGACAAAATCAGATGAACCGTTTAGATCTTGGAAATTAGTTGCTGGGTGTTTCTTGTATAATTTACAGTCGGATACTAATCTTTAAACTAATAAACATATTGAAAATCTGATTACACCATCAGAATCATCATGCAAATAATGGTAATGTACATGTTTCTTTTTAAGGTATCATTATTCCTCTGGCTACTATTAATTTCTACATGAACTGTGAAATGTCTACTATTATGGTTTCACAAAGTCCGCCATCTTTGGCACTCCCTGCATTCACATCTCCTTCATCGACACAAAGCACAGTCCTCAACATTGCATCAACACGGAATTCCCAGCCACTCGGTCCGCCTGGGCCATGTGCTGAGGCTCCCCTCTTGCACTGGCCGATGCTCGGCACCGCGCAGCCGCTGCCCACCGAACGGCCCGTGTGGCCACGCTAACTCCAAACTTAGAATATTTTCAGGGCACCGCAACTCACCCGTTACTTCACAGACATCAACTTGTAATGGCCACTCACAGACAGCAGGTGGCAGCACAGCAGTGGTGGATATATACATCAAGTCGGTGGCATGCAGAAAACAGTGCAGCTGTTGTCATAATGTGTAAACAGATTGATGTATCTGACATCCAAAAGAGCACAATCGTTGGCTCTTAGGCCAAGGGTAGAACCATTTCTGAAATGGCCAAGTTTGTAAACTGTTCACGTGTCACTGTGGTTAAAGTACACCATGGAGGGCAAAATGCCATTATACAAAACACACACCGAGGCAACTGCGGTGCACCACAAGCCATAGATATCAGTGGTGAACAATGGCTGCAGAAGCGTAGAGGTGATTAGACATGCAACTGTTGAACCACTGACTGCCCAGATGAACCGAGGGGCATGTCTCCTCAAAGACTATTCAGCGAACATTGTTGCGCCTTGGCCTCTGCAGACGGTGTTTGGTTGATGTACCCATTCTGGCTGCCGTTCATCAATGACAAAGGCAGGAATTTGCATGCCAATACCACACCTGGATGTCCACTGAGAGGTGACAAGTGGACTTTTTAGATAAATCATATTTTATGCTTCATCAGACAGTTGGCCATTGGCGTATAGGTGTGAAATGTCTGAAAGCAAAGGGTTCAGGCCAAAGAATCGAGTGTTATGGTCTGGGGAATGTTTTCATGGCATTCCCTGAGTGATCCTGATAATTGAGGAAGGCAAAATGGATCAATAAAAGTATGTATCTATCCTTGGGAACCATGTCCCCCCTTCATTCAGTTTGGTTTTCCTTGGTATGCTGGAAACTACTAGTAGGACAATGCAACGTGTCACACAGCTCACAGTGTACGTGTGTGGTTCAAAGAACACCAGAATGAGCCTACTATAATCCCCCGGCCACTAAACTCCTAAATTAAAACCCAATCAACAATCTGTGGGACCAACTCAACTGTCCTGCAGCCGCTTTCCTTGGGCACCCCCAAGGAGTCTGACACCGCAGCGCCTTGTCCGGCGCCCACTCAGCAGCCGTCGACGCAGCGTCAGGAGACGCTGCCTCTCTTCGTGGGTCCCGACGCCCCGTCGCGTCCAGTACCAGAAGCTGCGCCCGTGGTCACAGGCGTGCACCCTGACCTCGGTTTTCAGTCGGTGTTTCCCGAGGCCCCGCGCAGCCAATGCTGGGGTGCGGACCGGGGACTGCCACCGACAACAGTCTCCGCCCCGGTCTCTTCTGCTACGCCTGCGGCCAGACCCCTCCCCCGCCGTCGACGCTCGCCACGTCATTATTCAACGACGGTGCGGCGATTTGGGGGGGAGGAGTGTTATATCCTAGCCAGCAATGCCACCCGAGCCCGCTGCCAAAAGGTTGGCAGCATCAAAGTCCGGACGCCGTCCGCATAAGCAGCGCCAGCGAGACAGGAAATCGCCGCAAGTCTGCGCGCGCCACCGCTGGCTTCTGGTTTCTTAAGCGCTGGAGTCGCAAGCGCTAGGACAGTTCTGTATTTGCCGCTCAGTTGTATACTCGCCACCGAATTGTGTACTTGCTAGTCAGTTGTGTGTTCATCGCAGCAGAGTTGTTGTTTGTCGTCAGCCGACGTTGACCTAGCCGCTCCGACTCGAACTAGACAGATTTCTGTAGACACGGAGTTCACTACTGTGTTTCTGTATCTTCGTTAATAAAGATAAGTACCAACTTTTATTTGATCAGAGTGTTTGGGTTTTCATCTTTCTGTTCACTGTTCCAGCGGACCGGTCGGCCCGCTATAAAAGTGTGGCAGTGACTTCGTAAGCCGTTTCTACAGCGAATTGTTTGTCGCTACGAACGCCGCCACAAAACTGGCGACGAGGGCTTCCGAACTCGTGTGCAGGGCTGGTTCAATTTGTTTCTGGTTATACTAATTATAGCGATAAAATTTTGGGGGCTGGTTTAATTTGTGTTCACTATGTCTGCCGAATTACAACAGTTGATCTTGTTACAGAGTCAGCAAATACAAAGTCTGGTGGAAGCAATCGCCAAGGAAGCGGCTAATCCTCCAACACAAAAGGAACAAGCACAGGCAGCACCACCTTTCCGTGCTTTTGATGCATCAAGAGAAGAATGGCGAGAATATTTCGCGCAGTTGCAGGCGCACATGACAGTCTACAAAATCACGGGTACTGAGCGGCAGCTTTATTTAATTTCCACTGCATGCGTGGAAGTCTATCGACTACTTTGTAAGTTGTTCCCGGAATCCAAGCCAGAAGCTTTAGACTATGACGTTGTTGTTAACAAGCTTGCTGAGTATTTCGAGTCGCGAGTTCATGTGGCAGCAGCCAGATTCAAGTTCTTCAGATTAAAGAAACTGCCACATCAATCTAATAAACAGTGGTTAACAGATTTACGGGGCCTCACCTGTCAGTGCCGATTTAATTGTGTGTGTGGAGCTTCCTACAGTGATGTCATGTTACGAGACGCTATTACTCAAAACATTGCAGATTCTCGTATTCGTGCTGCTATCTTAAAGTTGCCTGACCCGTCATTAGAGACTGTGATGAACATCATTGAAGCCCAAGATACTTTTGACTATGCTGAGTGTGAGTTAGATCAGCCATGTATTTCTCAAATTGCCTGTGCTAAGCAAGTTATGTCACGCCCGCGGCCCCACCGGCAGAGTCAGACTGTAAACACTAGCCGGCCGCGTCATGTTAAAACATTCGTCAGCCGCGTGTGCAAAATGATAGAGTTAAGTCTTGCCCTAAGTGTGTTCTTGCTCATCCTCGTGAACGTTGCCCGTTAAGAAACGCGGTTTGTCACTTTTGTCAAAGGAAAGGACACATCCAGACTGTTTGTTTGCGTAAACGCAAGAACAATTCTAGTGCTGCCCAGCCCATGGATATTCATGTTCTTCACAGCCAGCCCGCCCAGAAGGTCACGTTTAAAGACTCTTCCACGGTTCGTGTGGGTAATAAACTTGTTCGCAATAAGCCACCCACCCAGCCCTCTGCTATGCGACCCAAGCGTAATTCAAACGCTGTAAAACGTAATGTACAGACTGCAAGTGAAGCGGGAGTTGTTGTTCCACCCGCCCAACCCACGAGTTGTCGTAAGCAGCGACCACGCGCTAAACGCGCTGATTTTGTGTCTTCCGCCTCCACTGCACCGATCCAGAGACAGTGTAATAAACTATTTGTGAAGCTACGCATCCAGGATAAGACCTTCAATTTTCAATTAGACACTGGTGCGTCTGTGACTCTCATAAATAGTGCTACGTATGCGGCTATCGGCCGCCCTAAACTTTCAGCGGCAAAACATTCTTTGGCTACTTATAGTGGAGAACAAATTCCTGTGTTAGGTGTATGTAGCGTGCCAGCCACATTCCGTGGCAATACAAAAACAGTTTCATTCACAGTGCTCCGCGCTACAGACAGTGTAAACATTTTCGGATTAGACTGTTTTGACTTGTTTGGCCTGTCTATCCAAGACAATGTGTTGCAAATTAATTCTGTTGTTGTTCCTCAAGACAGCATAACCGATTTGTGTAAACAATACAGTGACATATTTAAAGACGAACTAGGTTGTGCTGCGAACTTTGCCGCTCATATTACGTTAAAAGATAATGCTCAGCCTCGATTTTTTCGTGCTCGTCCCGGCAGCGAGTACATATTGATTTCGCTGGTCCATATTGGAATTCTCGTTGGCTCATCGTGATAGATGCATTTAGTCATTTTCCGTTTGTTGTGCCCATGCAGTCTACAACGTCTGCACAAACTATACAGGCGTTGACTTCAATTTTTTGTATTGAGGGTCTTCCAGAAGTTTTAGTGTCTGACAATGGTCCACAATTTACCTCTGCTGAATTTGAAAGTTTTTGTTCTACCAATGGCATTCGCCATGTTCTTACTCCGCCGTTCCACCCTCAATCGAATGGTGCAGCGGAACGTTTTGTACGCACATTCAAGGATCATATGGACCGCCTTCGTGCTACGCACTCTCGTCAGCAGGCCCTCATCACGTTCCTGTCGTCGTACCGGACCACGCCACGCGACAGCCCTTCGCCTGCGGAGCTTCTCCACGGCCGTCGTCATCGCACCCTCCTACGACTGTTGCACCCCCCGGATCGACCCGCCGCTTCTGAGCATCGCACGCGTTTTCAGCGCAACGACGCCGTTTTTTTCAGAGTTTATCACGGTCGCCGTCGTTGGGAACGTGGTACCGTGATAAGTGTCCAGGGTCGCAGTTTTTATACTGTTCAAGGTGCTACTGGGGTGCACAGGAGGCATCAGAACCAGTTGCGCCGCGCTGGCCACCCGGATTCTGCCGCTCGTTCTTTGTACACAGATTTGGTCCGCGGCGGGTTCCAGCCGCGCCTTCCGACTTCGCTGCCGCCCCCAGGGCAGCAGCAGCAGCCGTCGCCGCTACCACGCCGACAGCCCGTCCCGTTGATGCCTCCCGCGCAGCTTCCTCCGGGAGCGCCCCAGGTGGTCGCTCCGGCGCCTGTGGTCCCTCTTCAGTCGCCACCGCCTTCGGAGCTGATGGATGTTGACCCCTCAGCCGGGCCGCCTTCCCAAGCGGTGGCTGTGCAGCCTGTCCTGCAGCCGCTTTCCTTGGGCACCCCCAAGGAGTCTGACACCGCAGCGTCTTGTCCGGCGCCCACTCAGCAGCCGTCGACGCAGCGTCAGGAGACGCTGCCTCTCTTCGTGGGTCCCGACGCCCCGTCGCGTCCAGTACCAGAAGCTGCGCCCGTGGTCACAGGCGTGCACCCTGACCTCGGTTTTCAGTCGGTGTTTCCCGAGGCCCCGTGCAGCCAATGCTGGGGTGCGGACCGGGGACTGCCACCGACAACAGTCTCCGCCCCGGTCTCTTCTGCTACGCCTGCGGCCAGACCCCTCCCCCGCCGTCGACGCTCGCCACGTCATTATTCAACGACGGTGCGGCGATTTGGGGGGGAGGAGTGTTATATCCTAGCCAGCAATGCCACCCGAGCCCGCTGCCAAAAGGTTGGCAGCATCAAAGTCTGGACGCCGTCCGCATAAGCAGCGCCAGCGAGACAGGAAATCGCCGCAAGTCTGCGCGCGCCACCGCTGGCTTCTGGTTTCTTAAGCGCTGGAGTCGCAAGCGCTAGGACAGTTCTGTATTTGCCGCTCAGTTGTATACTCGCCACCGAATTGTGTACTTGCTAGTCAGTTGTGTGTTCATCGCAGCAGAGTTGTTGTTTGTCGTCAGCCGACGTTGACCTAGCCGCTCCGACTCGAACTAGACAGATTTCTGTAGACACGGAGTTCACTACTGTGTTTCTGTATCTTCGTTAATAAAGATAAGTACCAACTTTTATTTGATCAGAGTGTTTGGGTTTTCATCTTTCTGTTCACTGTTCCAGCGGACCGGTCGGCCCGCTATAAAAATGTGGCAGTGACTTCGTAAGCCGTTTCTACAGCGAATTGTTTGTCGCTACGAACGCCGCCACAAAAGAAATAGGTCAAGTAATTCATATTTTGTGCCTAACATCTTGTCACTGGCAATTACATTCTATGCTGCCACATACTATTGGCTGCCACCAACCTGACAACCACACATGTTGCAAGAGAAATCACAGTAAATATGGAATTCTTTATGTTCTCAACATTATTTTAGATGAACCTTGAAAAGAAATTTCCTGAAGCATTCACATCAGTTGCAATGTTCCACAAAAACAAACAGATGTAAGGTTTGCAGACCTGTATGTATTCCAGTTTCATGGACAAGAGTGTACCATAGGTACAAAAGGATTGAGAGGAGGGTGTTGACTACTGCAAAAAAGACATTTAATGACAAAATATTATACGATGTAGCAAGTAAATGCAAAGTACTCAGAGTTGTCATTTAGCAGCAACAAGGGAGAGAGAAATAAAGGCATAACAACATACAAATAAGACAAGGGGGTGGGGAGAATAAAGAAATAAATGATCCTCACCAGCTCATTTGAGTGAACGATCATTGTTCAGGTATTGCTGAGGAACTATACCAAAAATTCCCAAAAACATTTTCATCATCCAGAGTTAATTATGCACAAAGCAAAGTTATATTATTACATCAAAATGCATACAAATCATAAAAGACCCCTTAATAAACATAGTACCCAAGTTATCTGCATCAAGAAACTTTCCCAAGTATGTAAAACAGGTGAGAGTTGTGACTCTGCTAAAGATAAGTACTACAGAAGACAAAGAAAACTGCAGGTCTATTTGCTTGTTGTCGTCATTCTCAAAAAATAACAGACTAAGTTACAAAAGACAGATTAATGAATCACTTGAAGACATACAACTTTCTAAGAGAATCACAGTTTGGGTTCCAAAGTGGCAGAAGTACAGAATCAGCCATAATAGAATTCACAGAAATGGTACCTGATGCCCATGACAAGGGTGAGTGTGTCAGAGGCACATTCTTAAATCATTCTAAGACTTTTTTAATAATGTTGACCAAAAGATTCTACTAAATAAGTTAGAATCATTAGAAATAGTAAGTGTACCTAATGACTGGTTCTGATCATACCTACCAGATAGGAAACAAAGAGTAGAGATAACACAAACCTCAAGTAAGGCTCAGCTTTTAATAAAATACTTACCAGAATCACAATGTATTAACACAGGAGTTTCTCACAGTAGCATATTACCACTAAAACTGTTTCTGACATACCTCGACAACTTTCCCAATAGTGTTAGTCATGAGGGGGAAAAGTTCTCTCTGCTAATGACAGCAATATTACATTTGCTGAGAGAACAAAAACACTTCTTGCTCAGGAATTAAACGAAATCTTTCAAGAAATTTACAACTGGCCAATATGTAATAAAGTTACATTGAAAATCAAGAAAATAAGTACCATGAAATTTGGTTTGAAGATGGCAAAATGACACTCTTAAATTAAATATAGATGGTACCTATATAGACAGAGTAACAAACATAACATTTCTAAGGATGAATATTGATTCTCAATTGAAGTGGCACGAACACTCAAACAAACTTGCAAACATAATGTTCTCAGAACAAAATTTTCAGTCCGCAGCGGAGAGTGCACTGATATGAAACTTCCCGACAGATTAAAACTGTGTAGCAGACAGACTCAAAACTCGGGACCTTTGCCTTTCACAGGCAACTGCTCAACCAACTGAGTTACTGAAGTACTACTTACAACCCATTCTCACAGATTTACTCCCACCAGTACCTTGTCTATTACCTTCCAAACTTCACAGAAATTCTCCTGTGAAACTTGCAGGATTAGCGCTCCTGGAAGAAAGGATATCGTGGAGACATGGCTTAGCCACAGCCTGGAGGATGTCTCCAACACTTCTCCGAAGTTTCGAAAATAGGAGACTAGGTACTGGAAAAAATAAAGCAGTGAGGATGGGTCATGAATCGTGCTTGGACAGCTCAATTTGTAGAGCACTTGCCCATGAAAGTCCTGAGTTCGAGTCTCAGTCCAGCACACAGTTTTCACCTGCCAGGAAGTTTCATATCAGCGCACACTCCGTAGCAGTGTTACCATTTTACTTTGGAAAAACATCCCCCAAGCTGTGGCTACACCATGTGCCCACAACATCCATTCTTCCAGAAGTGCTAGCCCTGTAAGTTTCCCAGGAGAAAATGGTTCAAATGGCTATGAGCGCTATGGGACTTACATCTGAGGTCATCAGTCTCCTAAAACTTAGAACTACTTAAACCTAACTAACCTAAGAGCATCACACACATCCATGCCTGAGGCAGGATTTGAACTTGCGACCGTAGCGGTCGTATGGTTCCAGACTGAAGCACCTAGAACCGCTCGGCCACACCGGTCGGACTTCACAGGAGAACTTCTGTGAAGTTATGAATGTAGGAAACAAGGTACGGGAGGAAATAAAGCTGTGAGGACAGATTGTGAGTTGTGCTTGGGTAGCTCAGTTGGTAGAGCACTTGCCCACAAAATGCAAAGGTCCCAGGTTCGAGTCTCGGTCTGGCATACAGTTTTAATCTGCCAGGAAGAATCAAAACAATGTTATTAGTGTCTTTTCAACATCTGTCACGAAACAACCTGTGTCTTTTAGTTACACACTATTCATAGATATAATACATTCTTATCTATAGAATACTTTACTGGAGAACAAATGCACAAAATATGAACACAGTTTTCAAACTACAGAAAAGGGCCATAAGAACAATAACCAAAAATAGTGATCAGCCTCGTTTTAAACACTTGTTTGAAACATTGAGGATTTTTAAATGTACCACAGGAGTACTTTTACCAATCAACTATCCACGTCAAAAATAACTTTGATAATCACTTCACAAACAGCTCTGTCCATGACCTTAAGACAAAGTCTAGATTGTACTTACATTTGCCCTGAAAGAATAAATGTGAAACTGAAAACAGTATTTTCTACCAAAGGCAAATGTACAATAAATTGTTCATGGACATTACAAAGATAACAAACTTATTTAAAAAGGCAGTTAAAAAGTACCTGTTAAGCAATACATTCAATACAGTGAGGGATTAGTTATACAACACAAAGTAATTGTTTGGTAAAAAATGAAATGTAAGATCAAATCTATGTAATGGGTTGTGCTAACATCTTATCCTCTCTCTGAGCTCAACGTCTCACTCATTATAGAAGGATGCCGACCCAATTTTTCAGGCAATGGAATAGGAATTTGTGGTACACAAAGTGAAAACTGCACATCATAATAATGGCTGTGATGCCAGATGGTACTCAGTATAGTGTGACATTATGAAATAATGGGTGTATGGTGTGTGCAGTATATGCAGTGATCACTATTGAGAAATGAATGAAAAGTGTAGCACAAGCTTTATAGAATATCAAAGTACTTCTTTGAAAGAATGTGTTATCAAAACAGTACTGTACACTAAGACTAAACAGAATGAGATTGTAAATGGCTGGCCTATTATTTGGAAGGATTGAAGCTCCAATAAGACTAAATAGAATGAGACTGTAAATGATTGGCCAATTATTCAGAAGGATGGAAGCTCCAATTTCCATCTGGGAACTCTGATTTAGGTTTTCTGTGATTTTCCTACATCACTTCAGGCAAATGTCAGGATAGTTCCTACTACAAGACCACAACCATACTTGTCAAACTGGATCTGTGTGTAAAATGTATGCATGTGTATTCATTGGTCCTTAAGCTCTAGTACCAGGAAATATCTAATACCCTCGTAAAACTGACACATGGCTTAATAAAACTACAACTCCTGTATCATTTTCAAGGGAAGCTCTAATTCTTCACAAAGCTTTAAAGCATATAGCATATTCCCTTAAATATCTAATAAAACAGACTGCATATCTTCAGCTAAGTTTAGAATTTCCACCTCACAGAAAATATGTTTAATTAAAACATTGCCCAATAAAAGTCATATGCCACAAGCAACACACGCAGGCAGCTGCTCCCACCAAAGGACATAGCATGTGAGCTGCATGGTTTGCTGAAATATAAGTGATCTTCACCAACTTCAGTTACTCCAAGTCACAGAAAGGTCTTCATGAGTGTCTAGATATTTGTTGTTGGTATGAAGCATTAGCACAAATCAAAGTAAATGACTAAGCAGCTACAAATATAAAATATGGCACTTTATACAACTATCGCAAAAATGTATACCTGAACACACTTTCTTCTTTTTGTGTTTCATCTAAGATACCACTGAACCTCCGAAGTAGCAAGTGCAATGATCTGTTTCAATTCCGGCCAGCAGGATTTATTAGTTCCAGACAAGAGGTTTATCATTGCTCTAATTCCAAGGTCACTTCATCATTTGTAGATTTTCAATAAAGATGAATATTGTGGAACACAAATGTTTTTTGGATGAATAAGACCTTACATACCAGTTTCACTATGGGAAGTTTTCATCAGATGGCTAGTGGCAGTATATCAGTTCTGCACACTAGAAATGGGACTAGTTTTGTAAGCCAATGTGTCCCAACTCGATTGCCTCACAGCATCTAGCATTATGAGATAAGATGGCTTCACTCAGGCAAAAAGAGGCTCTAAAAGCTACATCCACACCACATGAAAGCCTCATAGAAATGGAGCAAACAGAACCTGTTTGCATCCTAAGTTCTTCTGAGGCACTGAAAAGCATTCAGTGTAAGCAGGGTGTCACATTAAATAGCATTTAGAAGGTCTCACTTTCAATATCCTAGGGTCAACAGTTGTTGCAGTTTTCAATCCAATGTGAAGGTCAGTAGCCTTAATAGCATTATAACCTAAATTAAGGTACACATTCACAGTTCAATGAAATTGACTTTACGCCAAGTTCAGTAAAAATTGTGGCTCAGTGGTAATGCGCCAGACTATACCTGAAAGTCTCAGGTTCAATCACCGGTCAGTCTCGGAATTTTTATGTGTCACTTTTCACTTCTTTTGCCTCTGCCATTGTTTGCTAACATAAAAACTGTCAAGTTTCACTGGAGTTAGGAGTCCATGGTAAGCCACAGTACCACCCATAACTGGCTGAATAAGACAGTTAAGAGATCGAAGGAAGTACTGGCATTACAATTCCCATAGGACCATGTCTAGTAAAGCATTGTGGTGTTTGAACCAACCTTTTGGTTGATGATGACTTTACTATTTTAGATGGTAAAAATGAAAATATACAGAGGTCCTCAAAAGCTAATATAAAACCAGTGCATTCTGCATCTCTCTTTTTTTTCCCAGATGTCGGGTATGATAAAACAAGGATGGACAGACAGAAAGACAGACACAGGGGTACCAAATGGGAGGTTTTATACAGAAACCACTGCACTCAGCAGTCTCTACAGTGTTATGGCAGGCATGGATGCTTCTCTAATGGCTTCAGACCTATTGAAAAGAGTTCCACTTGGAATCTATCAGCACACAAATTCACATTTGCTGCTGAAGGAGTGGCCTAGAGGTAGATGCTGGCCCCTATTATTTTGACTTTCTACCAAATGTCTTTTGGTGCCCATGCAATACAATTGAACTAAATTAGTCTTGTGTGATATTCAGTTCAATGCTATGTATTATCAGGGACTACAACACACTAAGTATAACCAGTACTCCAACACCAGCTGAGTAGCACTGCTGCATGGTGGTAGCATACAGGAAGTTTAAAGGAAGACATGACAAACTAATCTTAATGGATCTACCAAGTGTGTTGTTGTTGTTGTTGTTGTTGTTGTTATCATCATCATCATCATCATCATAATCTTCTGCATTAGAAACTGATATAAAGTCACGTAGGCACAGCACTGAAAAAACCTGGTCCAATGCCTGTGGTTTCAGTTTCCATATGCCCAGTTGTCCCGTTTCCCACACTGGTCCACAGTACACTGTTTATCTAGTACCACAAGCAGCAACATTACTCAGTCACTGCTGGACAGCAGTTCATTCTTTGTGTTTTACGTCGTTAACACACATTGTTAAACCAAATATCACACTAGACAAGGGATGAACAAATGCAATAATTCAGGCATGGACACCTACATAATGTTGCGTTGTCTGGCCACAGCTGTGTCCTACGTGAGCGACAGAAGCAAGTGACTTCTGGATACGCGACACTCCAATGACAAGCAGTGACATCAGGCAAAAGCCTTGGGTGTCCTGGGTGCGAGCGACCATGTCATGCTACAAGATGGCTGCTTAAGAGCCAACCAGCTGTTTCTATAAAACAGTGTCCTTAACCTATAGAATACTGCAGCTGGAGAGTAAGGCTACAGAATTAGGTTTACTTAAGAAAATAAAGCGAAAAGGAATGCTGTGCATTTCTGTATGTTCTGTATACTAAGTTTTACGTATACTGTTTACACTGCATCGCTAAGTATATTTTTAATGTCTTGCCAAAGAACTTGATCCTCATGCCGATCCCAGTATATCACACACGTTTAATTCCTAATAAATTAAAATGAACCATGAAATTTTACAGATATTTGATGCTGCGAACGTAATTCATGAGCAGTCAGTGTTAAGGCCAACCGTTTCAATTACTCTAAGTAGTCTGTAAAAGTAAAGCTTACAAAATTTTTGAAAAGAAAGTCAAATGTTTTGTTCAATGATTTGTCTAAAACTATGAAATAAAAAATATTAGGGAAACGTTTGATGCACCTCATTTTCTGTTCATCATTCTGAGCATCATCCAAAGACGTGTAGAACGTTTCTCTGATCTACTTATTTCTTTTACACAAATCATTTCATAAAATATTTGACTGATTTCTTCCATTTGTGAATTTCAAGTTTTATTCAGAAAGCATGATATTACTGACTCCTCCTTTGCATTCCTAACGTACTTGATTCAAAGGAAGCCTTTTTGACATTTAAATACCACACCAATGTACCTTTTTATGTGCAAAATAGCTAGGTCTTGAACAGATGACATTTTTGACGCTTCATTTACAGCAGCTTTTCGTGAAATATTTCAATTTTTCCTCAGATTATTAATTAAGTTTTTGTTCATTACCCTGGTTACTTTCAAGCAGTTAAATATTTTCATGCCAAACTAGACCTCATGCTGGTGTTCTGATACCCCATTTACCTGTTTCTCTCCCTTTGTTTGGCTATGAAAATTTGGACAAAACCTCATGGTGTGAGTTATAGGGAGTCTTGTTTTCACTCTGCTTACGTGTTTACAAAAACATATCGACTGTTAATCACATAATAAAATGGTCCTTTCTGCATGCTGTCATTTCCTAAATTCGTCGTTTCGATATCTTGAACCTTTTATGAGACCCGACGATTTTTACAACCACTTGATTCCCGAAGCGGAGGAAAGGTTCGGATGCGCCACGAGTGAACCATCCGAGGATATAAAACCAATATCTCAAGAATGAAAAGAGATATTATTCCGTTCTCAACTTTAAATACAATTTAGATATATTGGTTACATTCCATACACAATAATGTATGGCCTTAAATGAACTATATGGAAAGTCTACACAATGTGATTTTATCTCTGCAGATTCTTAAAAATTTCGCGCAGCCATGTATTCAATTTCGTGCAGCACAGTAACTATGACGAATAATGAAAATCAAATCTGACCTTTATCATTTAAGGATATCAAACTACAGGTTGCGGAAGAATCAAATTTTTTTCACCGAATAGTTTTCTTAAAAGCAGATGTTAAGTAATTCACAGCTGCCATCACGTCTGCTCCACTGCTTTGCCAAGAAGACACGTGGCTGTTGCTCTGTGTCGTGCGTGCTGCAGCAACAAGATTCAAACACGTTTGAATTCAAACGTCGCCAGTTGCAGCGGGAGACAGGCAGTGACACAGATGTCACTCACGTAGGACACTTCCGTAAATAGACCTGCGGTAGTGTTTTGTCACCTGAAGCTGTCGCGCACTGTTGCTCGCTTCTGTCGTTCACATAGGACACAGCCTTAAACTAGTTGTAAGTGAAAGAAAATTCTGGAAAAGGGAGACACTGATTCAACGTTAAAATGGAGTTGTTCCCGTGCTACACACTATGAGACAAAATCTGGCGATAGAATTAGTGACTTAAATCATTTGGAATTTGGTTTTAATATAATTTGCAACTATATTTGCAGTGCAAATTGAAAAGGCAGGTCCTGAAATTCAGATGTAGCCCACTGACTTATTTGCAAATCTTCGACAACAATTTTCCTTTTGAACAGTTCCTGCACGTGTTTAAAATGGTTGTTAGAGTCTGCAGTATGTTCCGGATCACATACTCATGTGAAAATGTTCCCCCTCCCAATACTGAAATTAACAAAATCAAAACCTAGTAGTGCAGTCTCAATAGTGTTCATCTGCCTTAAGCAAATAATTTGATGACCTGCACTCTAGCTAGTACATGAAAACAGTATTCTTTCCTGTAACAGTTACACAAGGGTTTGCTATTAGTGTTTTACATTCTAAATGAAAAAATGTCTCTGAAAACCAGTAAGTCACTGATTCACCTTTCTATTGGCAAATCACAACATTTACCCTTAGGTAATGTGCCCTTTTAACTTAACTATGACTCAGCTGACACATTTCACTATTACTATTATAACACAAATAGTGCAAATAATTTTACTGCAATCCACTTACAACAAACATATGTGGTGCAATTTCTTTAACATAGGCTTACCTGCAATAATTTGTGATGAACAAAAGGTGGCATCGTTTTATGTAGTGCATACTCCATCAAATAAGTTAATAATGTTTCCTTCTCTGCTTCAGGTAACAATACCCACTCTCTAATCAAAGCTTCTTTCAGCAAGTTTATTGCTTCAAATAAAACATGGTCCACTTTTGATGTTTCTGCAAATGGTCAGATTGAAAGCATGAGTTATATCTTGAAATTGAAGGATGCAGTAAAATGTAACTTAATTAAGTGCATATTAACCGACAATTGCCATCAACAGAAGTACAGGAAAAGTATAATTCAGCACATTCAGAAGAAAAAAAGAAACTAATGCTACACTGTCAGTCAAGAAGTAGCTATTTATGTTCTTTAACAATCCATTCCTTAAATAATAGACAGCAGCATAGAAACACGAAAAAAAAGAAAAAAAAGAAAAAAAAAGAAAAAAAATGAATTTTTCTTGGCACATTATTGGTGAATTTTGGAATTTTAGATAACGAAATTCACTCAAACGAAAATGAACAATAGGACAATAAAAAATGTAATTCCAAAACTCAGAAAATAATGAGAAAAAAAAGAAGTGTTAATTAGTGTTCCACGAAATGCAATGATTGTGTGACATCATTGGCCAGGAGACCCTGTCTAGTGTTGTTCGACTGCCTGGTTCAAGTCTTTCTATTTGAGGTCACTTTGGTGACTTGCAAGTCAATGAAAATGAGATAAAATAAATAGGACAATACATACACCCAGTCCCAAAGTGAAGAAAATTTCAGACTTGGCTGAAAATTGAACCCAGGAATCAGCGAAAGAGAGGCAGTGATGCTAATCACTAGACCACACACTGTGGACTAGTGTTTAACCATAAAAAAGGAGACACCTGACTATACACAGGAATACAGCAATCCAGAAACCATAAAAAGAGAAAGAGAAAACTAACCAACAGTCTACTAACCTCACTGTGGATAGTTGGTCCCAAATCTAGCCACTGTCTTCCACGGACTACTCAAGCAGTGATTAATCACCAACGACTAAAGACAGCTGAGTCGCAATCATTTTCAAAAAAAGTTATGACGATGAATTCAAATAATTATCAACCTATACTTTATGTAATGTTTGTTTATTATTATTAGCTTCCATCACAAATACACACACATATCTGCACTTCAAGATGGCAACCATCAGTGTTGCCGTCATACTGTTGCTTGGAAATAAATACACACAACGACATCTAAAGATGTCAAACCAAAGTACCACCTTTTACTTCCGTCATTCTGCTAGCACCTGCTGAAACTACTGGAAAACTGCCCATCCGCAGCTGACACAGCTTCTATCAATATGGTGACCTTTGACATGTCCTATTGTGTCAACCAAGTAAGACATTAGAATTACACTGTGCCTTTGGAATCAAATTGCTATTTATACAGTTTAAATGACACTGAAGGCTAAATTCAAGCAAGATTCAGGGGGCCAAAACAGAATTAGAGGACTCTCATGGTTGTCCATTTATCTCGTCTGCAAATCACGTTTATAATACGTTGACTGAACCAGGTAGACATCAGAATAAAAGGCCATCAATGCTGGATGTACCCTTATATAGCGAGATGTGGAAACACATAATGCACCCAGGAACATTTTCAAACATGACTGCTTTCATGGTCCAGGCATTTTGGCGTGGGGAGGCATAATGTTGAATGGTTGTATTGATCTCCAAATCTTTCAAAATGGTACACTCACCAGTCTACATTATTGTGACACTGTTCCCCTTCCCAGTGTGTGTCTTTCAAGGGGTGCATTCAGCCCTGACTTCATTTTTATGGATGACAATGCACAACCACATTGAACAGCGCAGGTGGAGGAGCTCTCAGCCCGAGTGGGTACTCGGCAAATAGACTGGTCTGCCCGTTCTCCCAATTTAAATCCCATCAAGCACATATAGGATGCATTGGAAAGACATATCATAGCACATTTGCATGCACCAACGACCACCCAGCTGTTGTCAACAGTACTGGTGGAGGAATGGAATGCCCTACCCAAGAACTCCACACCAACTTTGCAGCTAGCATGAGAGTAAATTGCAGAGCATGCATTACCATCCATGGTGATGTTACACCCTATTAAGAACCATGTACCACCTTTTGTAATGTCCGAGTGACAATCAGGAATTCGGGTGAGTTCAGTGTAATTATTGTGTTTGAATAAAAGTGTCATTTCTGTTCATCTCACTGTGTCTTTGTTTCAGTTACCTACTGTACTATACTATAGCAGTTCATTCTCAGTATGGTCCAAGTATCATCAAGCTATGTTACTTGGCAGTGACACATTGTGCGAAAGTTACTTTCATCCTTTTATCTTTTGGAAGTTATCAAAACATTTTTACTGTCATTTTAATTAATTAATTAATTAATATTAATTAAAAATGTTTTTATAAGAAGCATGTTACATGTATTGAAGTATTTTCACCTAATACAATGACTGAGATAACGCAGTTCCTGAGAATTCTTTTTAAAGAAAGTGTCCAAAAGTAAGCTGAGCAGTTCTCTTGTATCAGCCTTCAGATTAGTTCAGGGAAGGTATCCTCCACAAAACCTATCATATCACTGCACACAAGAGATGGTCCTGGCTGCCAATAAACGTTAGTAACATTGGGGATAATTTCTAAAAAGGAAACCAAATGTGTAAACTTGTATCACATCGCAAAAACTGATAAAGTAAATATCAGTAAAAAGACTGATATGAAGAGAGATGAGTAATTTAATGTAGTTTTATGTTATAGCTGAAAGTGTTCTACGTTACAACATAATCAACTTTTTCTATGTGAAAATTTAAGTTATAATCCACAAAGTGTCTTCCATCAAAAGAAATTAATTAGACATAGATTGAATGTTTGCAATCAGTCTTATACTTACAAAAAGGAAAATGAATTAAACAGAATTATATCACAATTTTTTTTATCATTTGCCTCAAGCAATTTAATAAAACCTTAGAAAACCTGTGACTGGAAGGCTCAATAAAGATTAGAGGTGTAACCATCTCAAGCAGAATTCCAGTGTCTTCAGTACTGTGCCATTTTTCTCAGCCATTCATTCATAAGGGGGCAGTTCTCCCTTGAGAACTATTGCACATGAAAGTGGATTTGTGGAAGGTCAACACAAAGTGCGACATCTGGACTCCTTACACATATGCTAACATAGAGTAAATGCCTGATATAGGTAACAGTAGACTGTGATCTTTCAGTACACATTTGGCATTTGGAAAGGCATATAATACAAAATGGATCAATTTCATAACTACAAGCAACAAAGTAGAATGTAAGATGCAAGCTGAGGACAGCCCAAAATTGTAACACTTTTTCTTTAATTGAGAAAATTGAATTGGTGAACCAGATGGTTTGCTTTAACACCACAGTGCAGGATGGAGATAGTGTGCTATTTTCTTCCTCTGATCTTGGAATTCACTCATCTGACCAATTGGTTGGGGCTTAAGAGCTCAACACACACTATGAACTGCACATCACACTTGAACTTCGTATTCTCCACATCCTTAGAGCATAATGTAAAAGCCACATTAAGTACCAAAAAAGAGTCTATGGCCAATCATGTGTCTGAACTCCAAGACTTCAGATTTGTAGTCAAGATATGTATCCACTTAACCACCAATATGAGGGGATAATAGCACACAAGAAAAAGGGAGAGAAAGTGGGTGATAGTCTGTCTCATTATCAATCAAATGCCTCATACATTAATATAAGCGTAGAAGGTAAACCAGTCAGAGTAAATCAAATATGGTATGACACTGATTCTATAATAAAATTCAGCAAATAATGGAAGATTAAAGTGTATCTTAAATTGACTCAGGGGCAGAGGAGCAAGTGAGAGTCTTGTCTGGCTGTTCTCATGAATTAGACTTCAAGAATAGTGAAACAACTCTGTGACATGAATGAAACTGTAACTAGTACACTTATGTTATGGCTATCACCAATACTAATATGCTATGATCTGACTTTAACAGTGCGTTACTCATTCACTATGGTTTCAATTTTTGTGCTCCCTCATAAGTAATCACTACAACAACGAAGATACTTTAAAGTATAAGAAGAGAAAATAAATTGCTGCCCACCTAACTTTGAACTTTATGAGGCAATACTAATATGCTATGATCTGACTTTAACAGTGCGTTACTCATTCACTATGGTTTCAATTTTTGTGCTCCCTCATAAGTAATCACTACAACAACGAAGATACTTTAAAGTATAAGAAGAGAAAATAAATTGCTGCCCACCTAACTTTGAACTTTATGAGGCAGTATTAATACATTACAAAGCAGTGCCACAAAGAGAGAGAAAAGTTTTTACCATTCATAACTCACAATTTTTTCACGACATGTGCCTGATATGTAACACACCATCAGGATATTTAAGGATGACAAAACATCTTAAGATATGAAAATGGAATTCTCCCATCCCTTTCTTTACGGTCTACCACTCAGTTGGGCAAGGATAAGGCTTTGGCAGAATTCAAATAAGTTTCTCGTATTCCTCAAAACTAATCTAAGGAAAATCACAGCAGCCAGACCATGATTTGCAGCCATCTCCTCCAGAACACGAGACCTTACACAACACTGAAATAATTTTGTGACATGAATGAGACTAGTACAGTTTTGTTGTGGCTCTAGGCAATACTTGTATGCTAGAATCTTTTTTTAACAGTACATTTATCACCAATGCACTTACTTTGCTGGAAACTTAAGAATTCTTTATTTCCCCAAACCTTTTTCTTCTTTCATTGTACAGAGAAATTATTGACATAAATAGACTTATTTTTCATCTGTTGATCACTGTTTTTATTATCTCAAACTGACCAGTTTTGGCCAGCATTGCTCATCTTCAGATCCTTTCTCATATTTACAGAGTAACCAGTCTTAATGTAACAACCAGTTTCACATCACCCAAATCCAGTCAGTTTGAGATAGCAAAACAGCAATTAACAGACAGAAAATAAGTGTTTTCTACAAACAGCAATTGTGGATAACTCACTGTTGGCAGGTATGTCCAGTTTTGATAAAATAATTGAAGTAATGATCAACCAACAACAATGAAATGAAAAATCAATCAATAACTGAACACACTTCCCCTACTGCTAATAAAAGGTTGGTTGGTTTAAAGGCAGGAGAAGTGACCAAACTACGAGGTCATCAGTCCCTTGTTCCTAATAAAACAATGCCACACGTGTGAGAATAAAATGGACGAAACATAAAACACAAAACGGAAAGAAAGGAAAAGCCACAAGAATGAAGGGAAGGGAACAAACACTAAAAGAAACAAAAGAGGACAAGAAAACAACAGAGACGCTAGAAACAGAAGAGAGTAAAACATGAAAAAATCAGATTACAGTGGCTGGCCAACCACGAGAATAAAAAGGGAAAGCCAGCCACTCTGCAACACATTAAAACCTCCACCCTAAAAGCACTAGGGTGGAAGACAAAGAGGGACAAAGGACATGCGCTAAAACCTACATAGAAGTATAAAACCCACCCTCATGGATAAAACGCAAAACTGAAGCTGCTGTGGAGACATTGTCGCCCACCACCGAAGGCAGGGTGCTGGGAAAGTTAAAAGTCTGCCGCAGAGTGGCTAAAAGTGGGCAGTCCAGCAAGAGGTGGATGACTGTCATTTGGGAGCCACAGCGACACTGAGGTGGGTCCTCACAACAGAGTAGGTAACCATGCATTAGCCATGTATGGCCAATGCGGAGCCAGCGGAGGACAACCGATTCCCTGCGAGAGGCCTGCATGGAAGACTTCCACACATTCACAGTCTCCTTAATGACATGCAGTTTGTTGTGCGTGCTGCTATACCATTCTGTCTCCCAAAGCCGGGAAACCCTGCAGTGTAAGACAGAACGCAGGTCAGTTTTGGAGATGCCTATCTCCATAAGCGGTTTCCGCGTCGCCTGTTTGGCCAGCCTGTCGGCAAGTTCGTTGCTGGGGATTCCGACGTGTCCTGGGGTCCACACAAACACCACGGAACAGCGGGACTCTTCCAGGGCATAGATGGGATCCTGAATGGACGCTACCAAAGGGTGGCGAGGGTAGCACTGGTCGATAGCTTGCAGGCTGCTCAATGAGTCAGTACACAGGAGAAATGACTCGCCAGAGCATGAGCGGATGTGCTCAAGAGCACGAGGTATGGCCGCCAGCTTTGCAGTGAAAACACTACAGCCAAATGGCAAGGAGTGCTGCTCAATATGTCCTCCATGAACATATGCGAAGCCTACGTGACCATCAGCCATTGAGCCGTCAGTGTCAACCGCTTTAGAGCCCCGGAACATGTCAAGAATCGACAGGAAGTGACAGCGGGGAGCGGTGGGGTTAACGGAGTCCTTAGGGCCATGTAAAAGGTCCAGACGAAGCTGTGGCCTAGGCATACACCATGGAGGCATACGTGAACGGACCGCAAGTAGAGGTGGTAAAGGGAAGGACTCCAGTTCGGAGAGAAGGGACCGCACGCGAAGCGCAATTGTTAAGACCCGATCTGGGCCGCTGATGCGGGAGACGGACTGTCGCGGGCGGGAAAAGGAGACGGTAATTCGGATGCTCAGGGAAACTATGAATGGGTGCTGCATAACTGGCAAGCAGTTGCACAAATCTGATCTGCAGTGGAGGGACACCAGCCTCCACCAGGACGCTGGTCACCAAACTCGTCCTAAAAGCTCCTGTTGCTAATCAGACACCACAGTGGTGCACAGGGTCAAGTAAATGCAATGCTGAAGGCGCAGCCAAACCATCAACCACACTCCCATAGTCAGTTTGAGATTCGACAAGAGCTCTGTAGAGCTGCGGCAGCATAGAGCGATCTGCACCCCAAATGGTGCTGCTCAGGCAACAGAGGATATTGAGGTGCTGACAGCACTCCTGCTTAAGCTGATGAAGATGAGGAAGATAAGTCAATCAAGTATTGAACACCAGTCCTAGGAATTGTCTCCACTACAGTGAGTGGATCTTCATTAAGGTAAAGTGCGAGTTCCGGATGAACGGTACGACGCCGACAGAAGTGCATGACACACGACTTTGCGACTGAAAACTGGAAGCCACGGGCTAGAGCCCATGACTGCTCCTTGTGAATGGCAACCTGGAGGCGCCGCTCAGCAACAACAGAACTGGAGCAGCAGTACGAAATGCAGAAGTTGTTTGCATACAGAGAAGGTGAGACGGAGGGCCTGACAGCTGCTGCTAGACCGTTAATGGGCACTAAAAATATAGAGACACTCCATACAGAGCCCTATGGGACTCCATTCTCCTGGATATGGATGGAACTATGGGAGTCACCAACTTGGACACGGAAAGTATGGAGCAACAGGAAGTTTTGGATAAAAATCGGGAGTGGTCCCCGGAGTCCCCACTGATACAATGTGGCAAGGATATGATGTCGCCAGTTCGTGTCGTATGCTTTACATAAGTCATAAAAGACGGCAATCAGTTGTTGCCATCTGGAAAGGCTGTTCAGCTGGCAGACTCGATGGACACAAGATTATCAGTGGTAGAGCGACGCCGGCAGAAGCTGCCTTGACATGGAGGCAGCAAGCCATTTGATTCCAGGACCCAACCCAACTGCCGACATACCATACGTTCCACCAGCTTACAAAGAACATTGGTGAGGCTGATGGGCCAATAGCTATCCACATCAAGCTGTGGATGCTATGAGGCCCAGGAGCTGTCTCGGGGCAATGTGCAAGGGCACTGAGGAGCTCCACTCTGTAAATGGGGCGTTATAGGATTCACTGCAGTGTGTAGTGAATGAGAGGACGTTCCCTTCCAGCTGCTGTTTGAGTGTGTGAAAGGCTGGGGTTGTTTTTTTTTTTTTCTTTTTTTGTGGGGTTTAAGGGCGCTCAACTGCTGAGGTCATTAGCGCCCAGTCACTGTTGTTAGAGCACATGGAATCTAGTAAAACTCAAGGGGAAGGGGGGGACACCAGAAGGACCTGACAAGGATGCAGATAAAATAAGTAAAAAGGTTAAATGTCTTTGGACAAGCCAGTTAAAGTTATAAAACGCAGAATACGAGCAGCTGCTCGAGCGTCATCAGCTAAAACATCTGGTAAAGTAGATGGCAGGGACAGGACAACACGAAATTGACTAAAACGGGGACACGACAATAAAACATGGCACACTGTTAATGCCTGACCACAAGGGCACTGCGGGGCTGGGTCACCGGAGAGCAGGTAACGGTGGCTAAACCGGCAATGCCCAATCCGCAACCTGGTCAGAAGGACCTCCTCTCGTCGAGATGGTCGGGAGGAGGTTGTCCAAGCAGTTGGGAGCGGTTTGACTGCCCGGAGCTTGTTTCCTTGGAGGGATGACCAAGCATCCCACCACGACACAAGCCTCTTACACACATCCCCACGAATGTCAGATGACGGGACACAATGGGAGGCGGGCCGAGGCAGGAGGACTGCAGCCTTGGCTGCAGCATCCGCAGCCTCATTCCCAGGCACTCCTACATGTCCGGGAACCCACAGAAAGCTGACAGGAGAACCATTAGCAGCGAAAGAATGGAGGGACTGCTGTATCCGTTGAATCAAGGGATGGACCGAATAGGGAGCTCCAAGGCTCTGAAGAGCACTGAGTGAGTTAGAGCAGAGTACGTATGATGAATGGCAGTGGCGGCGGGCATACTGAACGGCGTGATGGAGAGCAAAAAGCTCGGCCGTAAAGCTCGAACATTGGTCAAGGAGACGGTATTTAAAGGTGGCGGCCCCAACGACAAAGGCACAGCCGACACCATTGTCAGTTTTGGAGCCATCGGTGTAAATAAAGGTGTGACCGGCAAGTCGAGCACGAAGTTCGACAAACCGTGAGCAATACACTGCAGCCGGAGTACCCTCCTTCGGGAGTGAGCTGAGGTCAAGATAAATATGAACCGGAGCCTGGAGCCAAGGTGTTGTCGGGCTCTCACCCTCTCTGAAGGTGGTAGGGAGGGCAAAATCCAATTGTCGAAGCAGGCGACGGAAGTGGACTCCGGGGGGCAGCAGGACAGAGACATACAACCCGTACTGACGGTCGAGAGAATCGGCGAAGAAGGACTGGTAAGCGGGGTGGTCGGGCATAGACAACAACCGGCAGGCATACCGACACAGCAGTACGTCGCGCCGGTAGGTCAATGGTAACTCGGCAGCTTCAGCATAAAGACTCTCGACAGGACTAGTGTAGAAGGCTCCAGTCGCAAGACGTATCCCCCGATGGTGGATGGAGTTGAGCCGGCGTAAGAGGGATGGCCGAGCGGACGAGTAGACGAAGCTCCCATAATCCAGCTTCGATCAGACTATGGACCGATACAAGCGAAGCAGGACAGTGCAATCCGCTCCCCAAGATGAACCGCTAAGAACTCTGAGGACATTAAGGGAACGTGTACAACGGGCCGCCAAATAAGAGACATGTGGAGACCAACACAGTTTCCTGTCCAACGTGAGCCCTAGAAACTTAGTTGTTTCCACGAATGGGAGAACAACGGGACCGAGATGTAAGGATGGCGGAAGAAACGCTTTATATCGCCAAAAGTTGATACAAACCGTCTTCTCTTCAGAGAACCGGAAGCCATTTGCCACGCTCCATGAGTAGAGGCTGCCTAGACAACGCTGAAGGCAGCGCTCCAGGAGGCATGTTCTCTGGGCACTGCAGTAGATCGCGAAGTCACTGACAAAGAGAGAGCCTGAGACATTAGGTGGAATGCAATCCATAATTGGATTGATCGCGATGGCAAAAAGGGCTACGCTCAAGACGGAGCCCTGAGGCACTCCGTTCTCCTGGAGGAAGACATCGGACAATACGGAACCCACACGTACCCTAAACTTTCGATCCGTTAAAAAGGAATCAATAAAAAGGGGCAGGCGACCGCGTAGGCCCCACCTGTGCATAGTGCGGAGGATACCCCCTCTCCAACAGGTATCATAAGCCTTCTCGAAGTCGAAGAACACGGCTACCGTTTGGTGCCTTCGCAAAAAGTTGTTCATGATGAATGTCGACAAGGTCACAAGGTGGTCAACAGCGGAGCGGCGGCGACAAAAACCGCATTGGACATTAGTAAGTAGCCGTCGAGATTCAAGAATCCAGACTAATCGAGCATTAACCATGCGCTCCATCACCTTACAGACACAGCTTGTAAGAGAAATGGGGCGGTAACTAGAAGGAAGGTGTCTATCCTTCCCGGGTTTGGGTATAGGAACAACGACGGCATCACGCCAACACATGGGGACCTGACCTTCGGTCCAGACGCGATTGTAGGTACGAAGAAGGAAGCTTTTGCCCACCGGAGAAAGGTGTGGCAGCATCTGAACGTGAATGGCATCTGGCCCCAGAGCAGAGGACCGGGACAGTGCAAGCGCACGTTCGAGTTCCCGCATAGTAAGGGGGGCATTATAAGTTTCCAGATTCAGCGAGTGGAAGGAAGGTCGCCGAGCCTCTTCTGCCTCTTTCCTGAGAAGGAAGGCAGGGTGGTAATGGGCGGAGCTTGAAACCTCCGCGAAAAAGCGGCCAAAGGCGTTGGAGACAGCCACAGGATCAACAAGGACCTCATTACCTGAGGTCAGGCCAGG
Source organism: Schistocerca americana (assembly GCF_021461395.2). Lineage (NCBI taxonomy): Eukaryota > Metazoa > Arthropoda > Insecta > Orthoptera > Acrididae > Schistocerca > Schistocerca americana. Next base: position 887,109,364 of record NC_060130.1, on the reverse strand, counting down.
TACCGAGGAGTGGGCCTTAATGCCCGACAGCTGGCGCAGGCCACCCCAAACGACGGAAGAGGGAGTAAAACTGTTAAAGGAGCTGGTGAAAGAGGCCCAACAAGCTTTTTTTGCGATCTTTGATGACTCTACGGCATTGCGCTCGGAGTCTTTTGTATTCAATACAATTCGCCAACGTAGGATGGCGGCGAAAGGTGCGTAAAGCACGTCGTCGAGCACGGATAGCGTCCCTACAAGCCTCGTTCCACCAGGGGACGGAAACGCGACGTGAAGAAGAGGTAGTACAAGGAATGGAACGTTCGGCAGCATTGATGATAACAGCCGTGAGGTATTCGACCTGACTGTCACAGCTGGGGAAATCGTGGTCCGGAAAGGTCGCCAGGGAGGAGTAAAGTCCCCAGTCAGCTTTCGGTATGTTCCAGCTCGAAGGACGTGGGGATGGGGTGTGGTGCAGGAGACGAACGACACAGGGGAAGTGGTCGCTCGAATAGGTGTCAGAAAGGACATACCACTCGAACCGACGGGCAAGAGTGGTAGAACAGATCGAGAGGTCCAAGTGGGAGTAGGTATGAGTAGAGTCCGAGAGGAAAGTCGGGGCGCCGGTATTGAGGCAGACAAGATGGAGATGGTTGAAGACATCCGCCAAGAGTGAGCCTCTTTGACAGGATGCAGGAGAGCCCCAAAGGGGATGATGGGCATTGAAGTCGCCAAACAATAAAAACGGCGGGGGAAGCTGAACGATCAGGTGCATCATGTCAGCCCGACTAACAGCAGATGACGGTGGAGTGTAGATGGTACAAACTGAAAAAGTAAAAGCAGAAAGAGTAATGTGGACAGCTATTGCTTGGAGTGGGGTGGTCAATGGGATGGGATGGTAATAGACATCGTCCCGAACGAGCAACATGACCCCACCATGAGCTGGGATACCGTCCACAGGGGTGAGGTCATACCACTCCGAGGTATAGTGGGTAAAGGCAATACGGTCAGTCGGGCGCAACTTGGTTTCCTGGAGACCAAGGACGAGCAGACAGTGCAGGCGGAGGAGCAGTTGTAATTCCTCCCGATTAGATCGAATACCTCTTATGTTCCAATGAAACAACGCCATCGCTAGTCAAAAAGTTGGGGGAACGAGACGGGGAAGAGCTGGTCACTTCGACGGCTGCGGAGGGCCAGGTTGCGAGGGAACAACGCTACAACCGACGGGAGGCGGATCCGGTTCCATCGACTCGTCGCCAGCTGTGGCCGCTGTCCCTGGTTGTGTAGGAGGGGCAGCATCATTTGCCGACGAGAGGCCAGCTGAGCGCCTGGCAGCAGAGCGTCCCGGCGAAACTGAGGACGGCCGGGAGCAGCGACTCACGGATGGAGCGTCAGACGAAACGCGCCGGGGTGGAGAGGGGGATAGAGACTTCTTCTTTGAGGCCTTCTTGGAAGGCCGAGGAGGCACAGGGATGGTGGGCTTGACCCGAAGAAGGTCCTCACGTGCGGGGTCCGTTTTGGAACGCCGGACCTCGGAAGCTGGGGTCCGGAACGTTTCCCCGATGGACGCCTGAGAAGAGGATCGCTTCTCAGGTGGCGGGGGGAGAGGAGGAGGAGGAAGGGTGGCCCCTGGGGCAGAGGGGGCGGGGGCCACGGGGGAGGAGGATTTGGAAGGGAGGGATTTGGGAGGCGGAGGCAGAGCCCCCTGATGGGCGGAGGAGGCGGAGGGGGGGACAGGATAGGGGTGAGGATACCGCGGAAGGAGTGGACACAACTGAGGCAAACGAAGTGGTCAACGGAATGGGATGGAGGCGGTCATACTTCTTCCTGGCCTCAGAATAAGAGAGCCGATCCAAAGTTTTGAGTTCCTGTATCTTCTTCTCCTTCCGATATGCGGGGCAGTCTGAGGATCTAGGCGAATGGAGGCCAGGGCAATTAATGCACCGAGGTGGTGGGGTGCATGTATGTTCCTCACAAAGAAGACGTCCGCAATCGCCACAAAGGGGCTCAGCCTCACACCGTGACGACATGTGCCCAAAGCGCAGACACCGAAAACAGCGCATAGGAGGCGGGACTTAAGGTCGCACGTCGCACCGGTAGCACATCACCTTTACCTTCTCCGGGAGAACGTCCCCCTCGAAGGCGAGGATAAAGGCCCCGGTGTCGATGCGACGGTCTTTGGGGTCGCGCTGGACTCGCCGGACGAAATGCATGCCTCGGCGCTCCAGGTTGGCCCTGAGCTCCTCATCAGATTGTAGCAGGAGGTCACGATGAAAAATAACCCCCTGCGTCCGATTTAGTGCCAGATGCGGGACAATGGACACTGGGATGTCCCCTAGGCGGTCGCACGCCTGGAGCGCTGCCGACTGTGTGGCGGAGGTGGTCTTGATAAGAACGGACCCTGAACGCATCTTGTTGAGAGCCTCAATTTCCCCGAAGATGTCCTCAATGTGCTGAACAAAGAACATGGGCTTGGAGGTGGCGAACGTCCCCCCATCGCTTCGAGAACAGAGCAAATAGCGGGGGAAGTACTTCGCCCCAAGCCGGCGAGCCTGTCCCTCCTCCCAGGGAGTGGCCAAGGGGGAAAGGGCAGGAGAACCAGAACTACAAACGGTACCTTTTCTTTTGAAAGACTCGGCCGCAGAGCGACCTGACGACCTGATACGTGTTGACGTTTCATCTGCGAAACGTCCGCCCCGATACCACCCACTCCGACCAGGGGCTCTCCCCACGGGCGCCACCCAGCCTCAGCAAGGGCCACCTGGCAGGATGACCGTTGCCGGGAGTCCTGATGCCCCAAGGAGACGGGCATCTACTCCTTGGCCGACGTGGAGAGGGTGCAGCTCAGGTATTGGCAGTACGATCCCTGTGTTGTCAGGGGGCTACAACCTAGAGGGTACATAATGACCACACCACAACGGGCTGGCTACCGTGCTGGATTTCTGGTGCCATGGAAAGTCCATCATGATCGCTGGTGCAGATGGGGACGCACTATGGGCGTAACTTGTACAACCCATCAGGCGTTTAGGCCCAATTTGAGGAATAGCGGGCATGGTTACAACGCCGGTACAATGCTGAGTGCCAAGGTCTTAGTGCACTTAGGACCAGTGGTACACCACGTAAGGTGTCCTTCCCCAAAAGGCTCGTACTTATGTAGAATTTTGAAAAATGGAGGTCAAACCCCAAGGGGGACCATCACATGGAAGGCCGAAACGGTTGAAACTCCTTTTAGTCGCCTCTTACGACAGGCAGGAATACCTCGGGCCTATTCTTACCCCGGACCCGCAGGGGGGAGGCTGGGGGGGTAATTCTCCTATGCAGAGGCTCGAGAAAATTGCTCAGCAAAGTGCTCGGCAATCACGTTTGCGTCGTTACATAACTCGCCATTTATGGTAACACCAGAGACAGCTGTTGGAGCCTGATACCCGAAAAGACGTTTTATCTTTGCCCAGACTTGGGAAGGTGACGTGTGGCACCCAATGGTGGAGACGTATCTCTCCCAAAACTCCTTCTTCCGTTGTTTGATAATGCAGCAAACACGGGCACGGAGCCGTTTAAAAGCTATGAGGTGCTCCAGGGAAGGGTGCCACTTATTCTACTGTAGAGCTTGCTGAAGCTCCTTAATTGCTTCAGTGACTTCCGGCAAGCACCAAGGGACTGCCTTACGCCTGGGGCAACCTAAAGAGCGAGGGATCGTGTTTTCTGCCGCAGAAGCAATTGTGCTAGTCACCTGCTCAACCGTCACATCGATGTTACCGTGTGGGGGAGATTCAGTGGTGACAGCAGAGGTGAAAGTTCCCCAGTCTGCCTTGTTACAAAGCCCATCTCTGCAGGCGTCCGAGTGCCTGACGCTGGGGCAGTGACAGAAAGATGGGGAAGGGGTCAATACCACACAGGTCATTATGTGCTCTACAGGGGATAGATGGGAAAGTCCTGGGCTGCAAATTGATAAATCAATGGCCGAGTAACTACTATGAGCCACACTGAAATTTGTGGTGGCCCCTGTATTTAAGAGGCAGAGATCGAACTGCGACAGTAAAGTTTCGACATCTCTGCCTCGGCCAGTAAGCATGGTACCACCCCACAAGGGGTTATGGACATTAAAATCTCCCAGAAGTAGGAAAGGTTTAGGGAGTAGATCAATCAGTGCAGCTAATACATTCAGGGGTACTTCACCATCTGGAGGAAGATATACATTGCAGACAGTTATTTCCTGCGTCGTCCTTATTCTCTGACAGCACAGCTTCAAGAGGGGTCTGAAGGGGCACATGTTCACTACAGACTGAGTTTAGCACATGAACGCAAACTCCACCTGACACTCTATTATAGTCGCTACGGTTCCTGTAATATCTCTTATAGCCGCAGAGGGCAGGGGTCTGCATTGCTGGGAACCAGGTTTCCTGGAGGGCAATGCAGATAGCAGGTGTAAAGCTTAACAGTTGCCGTAGCTCAGCCAGGTGGTGGAAAAAACCGCTGTAATTCCACTAGAGGGTGACATCGTGAGAAGGCATGGAACATTCAATCAGGCAGTTTACGTCTCAGAGTCACCTGCTACCACCAATTTATTGCCTGAGCAGATCCATTGTGTCTGAGGGTTTGGAGAAACCTAGATCCTCAGCGGATGCCAAAATCTCCACCCCATCCTCAGCCACAGAGCTTGTAGGTAGTGGTGGTGTGGGTGCCACCATAATTTCCATGGTCTTAGGGGTTTTCTTTTTGGATTTCTCTCGCTGCTCTTTGGGTTTCTCTCTCTGGGAGGACTTCACTGGCTCAGTTTCCGGGACTGAGGACGAGCGTGAAGCCCTATGACCAGCTGCTTTTGGGCTCTTCAGCCACTGGCGGGTGTCGTCTTTCCCACTAGAAGAAACCTGGGAAGGGAGTGACCCAAGTGACCCCTTCCTAGTGAGAGAAGCCAAAGAAGACTTACGCTTCTCCAGCTTAGAAGGGGGGACGGACGTCCCCGATGGTTGGGAGGGTGTTGATCCCAAAGTAAGTGGTGCAGGAGCAACAGGGAGGAAAATGCCCCCCCCCCCCCACCATCAAGGGGGCAGGTGTAGTCTTCTGGCTCTGAGAGGTGACCTGGGTTGGCAGAGCTGATGGTGTCAGAACTGTTGTAGCAGCGGCATAAGACGATGTCATACACACAGGATGCAGGCGTTCAAATTTTCTCTTAGCCTCAGTGTAGGTCAGTCTGTCCAGGGTCTTGTACTCCATGATTTTCCTTTCTTTCTGGAGAATCCTGCAGTCAGGTGAGCATGGTGAATGGTGCTCTCTGCAGTTGACATAGATAGGAGACAGGGCACATTGAGTATTGGGATGTTATGGGCATCCGCAATATCGACATGTGATGCTGGAACTACAGTGGGAAGACATATGGCTGAACTTCCAGCACTTAAAGCGCTGCATTGGGGGACTTTACATCACAGCAGTAGACCATCACCTTGACCTTCCTGGGCAATGTATCACCCTCAAAGGCCAAGATAAAGGCACCGGTGGCAACCCGATTATCCTTCAGACCCCGGTGGACACGCCGGACAAAATGTACACCTCACCACTGTAAAATGCCGTGCAGCTCATCGTCGGACTGCAAAAGAAGGTCTCTGTGAAATATGATACCCTGGACCATATTTAAGCTCTTATGGGGCGTGATAGTTACAGAAACATCCCCCAGCTTGTCACAAGCGAGTAACTCCCGTGACTGGGCAGAGGATGCTGTTTTGATCAAGACTGACCGAGATCTCATTTTAGATAAGCCCTCCACCTTCCCAAACTTGTCCTCTAACTGCTCAACAAAAAACTGAGGCTTCATCGTCATGAAAGATTCCCCATCAGCTTTTGAACATACAAGGTACCAGGGCAAATAAGATCCGCTGCCATTCTTAGCCTAATGTTCCGCCCATGGTGTGGCCAAGGAGGGGAATGATTTGGGGTTGTACTTCTGTGCGTTGAATTGAGCTCGTGATCGCATAGAGACTGCTGGTGTTTCACCATCAGCAAGAGATCATGGACTACGCTTCATAGTGTGACATCCGCCCTGATGTCACCCAATCCGACGAGGACCTCCTCACGGGCTCACGGGCGCAACCCAGCCGCAGCAAAGGTCACCTGGCAGGATGGCGATTGCCAGGAATCCCGATGCCCCAGGTGGATGGGCATCTACACCTTGATGTACATGGGGAGTTAACAGTGAAGGCATCAGCAGAGCAATCCCTGTGTGGTCAGGGGGCTACAACCAACAGGATACATGGCGGCCCCACCACAACGGACTGGCTACCGTGCTAGGTATCAGGTGCAAAGAAGTCCGTGGTCATCGTTGATGCAGAAATCTACACTGCCTAGTGCATGGTGGAAAATGCACCCAGGAAGGTGTCCTCACCCAAAAGATGGAGAATGGGCAGCACTGCAATGCGACAATGAGAAAGTAGGGTAAAGATCTCAATGAACGATGGACACAATGCACCATGTAAGGCGCCCTTCCCAATTGGCTCGCTCTTCGGGAAAATTTTGAAGAATGGAGGTCAAACCCTACAGGGGACCATCACATAAAAGCCAAAACGTGCACAACTCCTTTTAGTCGCCTCGTATGACAGGCAGGTATACCTTGGGCCTATTCTAAGTCCTGGACCCACAGTGGGGGAGGTGGGGGTGCTAATAAAATTAAAAATTAAAGTGCAATAGGATATGGAATCTACTATGACTGTTATCCTACCCATTTTTAACTGGCTCATTCCATCCCTAATAAACACATATTTTTTTATGGTTAATTTCCACTTTTCCTATCCTCTTCTGAGAAATTAAACACTATTTTTAATTGACCTTTCTATCATAATTTCTAAAACTCCAAACAGCTCCACTTTTTATAACATTTAAAATTAGTTTGAACCACTAACATATTTACGTTTGCATCTGCCCCCCCACCCTCACCGTCACCCTCACCACCACCACCACCACCATTCCAATATCAGATGGTTTTCTACCCTGGCAGACATTTATGGTTCATTTTTGAGCTTGGCCTCAGAAATTCCACAATTACTCCACACATGTATTTGGAAATATAACACAAATTTCAGAACTATTTTGGTCATCAAATTACCTCTGTTAAAATGTTGCAATGTTTAGCATTTTACCACCTTTTTAGACAAGCTTCTATACTCAGGGCGACAATTATACACCGTGTCCAAACTTTAGGTTCAAACTTTAACAGACCATAGACGATCTTACACTGAGAGATCTAGTTTTTTATTAATATGATGAGGTTACAGAAACATAAACTCATAGCAGCTGTTCAAAGAGACTATTACTAGTCACAGTGCATGCATTACACACAGTTTATTGACAGAACTTAATTCTGCGTGCAAAAGTGTTTGTACCATTTCTTGCACATTTTGTTTCTGAAATGTCCCACTGTATTCTTCTAAGTGTGTTACCACAAAAGATTTGATGGGTACTTATTGACACATCTTCTCACACACCATGTCCTGTGACCTGAATGATCCGATTTCTCGTATGTTTCTCTCCTTGATGATAGATTTCTTTCAATTAGGATGACAACAGTTGCAAAAATTCTCTCTGGATTCATATGGCTTTTGAATACTAAAACCTTTTGCATCATACATTAAACATATGTCTGCCATTTGCTGTTGCACACAATGCTTCATCTTTGACAGCCAGTCATGAGCTTAAAACAGTGGTAAACTTCACTATGAGCACATCACAAATAACTGTGTACGATTTTCAAGGTCGCGCCACTAATTTTGAAGTGGCAGACGGTTGTTTTTTTTTAACATCAGTAGTCTACAAATCCATACCTCTCATGCATTAACCATTCGAGACATAGTATCATCTGAAATATTCGTTTCCAACCAGTAGACCATTATTTCAAATAATCAATGTTGGCTCTTCTACCACCTGTATACATTCACCCCAAAAGTTTTGGAACACTCTGTAGCTCTATTAACTGTTTAATTCTTTCTAGCTTTATTTACACCATCTTCACAAGTCTCAACTTCTTCTGCCTTGTACTGTCCACTGCATCCTTCTGTACTCAATTTTTAATACAGACAAAGTACATTAAAAACAAAACATGGTGAAAGAGGAATCACTGATTTATTACATAAAACAAAGTATAATTTTTTAAGTCCATGTTTTCAAAATCCATTAGATTCTCTGAACACTGCTTGAAGACTCTAAATGAGTGAAGTTGAGTTCTCCTACCTGACACTACCTTTTATTCAATGCATTTAGTTCCTTCTATGCTGTGGCTGACATTCAACTAAAAAGAATTACTAAATGTCCAACCAAACTGTAAACATTGTGGAACAAAGAAAATCTTTACATATTCTAAGACGAGTTTTGAAATTGTGAAAAAGCTCTACACGGAAAAATTTGTTAATAACTTCTTACCAAGAATGTGCCTACAAAGGGCATATGGTGATGATGACTTCCGAAAATCAAGAAATACATGCTCTGCAGTATGCCTCTGCTCACTGGAAACCACATTTGGCGATGCCTGTGAAGAGCAATAAAACTGAGTTCAACACAAATGTTAACATGAAAACCACTACAAAGAATAAAACAATAACTTTGATGTTATTTTATTGGTGATGGATCTATGTGATAAGATCCTTTTTAGGCTAATGTTCATCAACAGATGTCTACATTATTACTCACATTGCTCCTCTACATAACTCTGAGCACTTTCTGCGTCTGTGATGATATACACATGTTATAAAAAACTGTAGCAGTAATTTTACTATCGAAAAATAAGTAATGACTTGTGTTATCCATACACAGGAGTAATTAAAAACATTTTTTCTCTCTTAAAATGTAAGTATCCACATGAAGAGCCTCTTCAAATTTTTTTGTAATTATCTCACATGCCAAACAGGTTTACTAGATACATGGAAGAGGTGTGGAATCAGCAAATTACCTGAAGCATTTGATACTCCTTCGTCAACTCATACCCAAACTGTCATCTTTCAACATAACATATGCTTCGAGCTATGCTAACAAGGGAAATTCCCCATCACACCCCTCTCAGATTTAGTGGTAAGAGGGTCCAGTGGACAGCCTATTAACATAGATCAAGCATGAAAACAGGAAAGAAGGTGTACTGGACTGTAGAAAAAAAGCAAAATAGAAACAGCGAATGGTCTAAGAACAAGAAGTGTAATATAGAGGAGTTGGGAAGAGAAATGGCGTTGTGGTTTAGGTGGTTATGGTGTTGGACTGCCAAGTGGTCAATCCATGTTAAAACCTCTGTCATGGCTTCCCCCTCCCTCCTCCTCCCCCCCCCCCCCCCCCCCCACACTGCTTTTCGCCTTATTCAAATTTGTGTCTGTGTCATGGTGCAACATCCGCTTATCCGCTTGTGATGGCAAGGTATAAGGTAGGGACTATAATGATAATTGATTCCGCACAATTACTCTATTAGCAGTCGAAAGGAAGTGGCTTTCGAACGGGAACCACAAACATTTGATGACATGGCGACAAGTCAACCGAATCCTCCACCTGAAAATGTGTCCGGTGTGTCACACATGGCATTAGTGGCAGTATGTGTGTCATATGATAGGAATTTCTTATCGACGCACCTAATCTGTATGACTGGTAAGTGAGTGAGATATGCCTCGTTGCCTGATATAGGTGTTCATATGACTGTGAATGTAATCACTCCCAAGGAAATGATGAAAACATAATAGTTTGCACACAAGCTGCTAAAAATGAATGCAACAGTTTCACATATGCGATTGCAGTCTTTCTCGGTGTATTCCAATGATGAATTCTTCTCGGGTTATCAGCCAAGCGGTCACAACATTTCAATGGTCAACAATTTCACAAACACACAGTTTCTCTGTGCTCTGTCAAAACATATATTTATAATGTTTTTGGAGTCGCATTCTGTTTTGGAAGTCTTGATTCTTAAATTCCTTTGTTGTAACATAGTTCACACTTATTTATTTGTTATTTTCATTTCTGCGCTATGTCTATGTGGTATGTCACCTGCTCTCACTATTCATCACAATTACTTGCGATAGTAATGCAGTCTTACCATATGACTAATATTCTATAACCAATGTACGAGGTGTTTGAAAAAGAATTTGTAGGCGTACAACTTACGTCTTTTACAAACAGCATCGTACACAATACTTTTAGGCACTCCTAATTGCAGACTACATCTGGCCAATGATTTCTTCAGGCTTCAAACACACGAAACATAGATCTGTACAACAACATCTTCAGAGGTTCTTGGTCTACCTGGTGATATTGCTTTTAAAACACTACCAGTTTCCTTGAAAGACTTTAGCCAACGATAAATAGTTCTTGCTGTAGGTGGTTCACCACCATACTGACATCTAAAATTATGTTGCACTATTATAACTGGCTCAGTTTTCACAAGCCAAATAACACATTGTGTTTTCTGTTGTGGAGTCCACATTGTTGCTGAGTTGCTCTGCACTGCACGCATGCCTGGTCTGAACTGAGGGAACAGAGGAAAAAAACAGCACTGATCTGTCTCAAGGTCAAGCAGAGCTGCCAACTGCAGAAGGGCCAAACTTGGGGAGTTGATGGATCAAACACAACAAACTAGAATAGTGTATGTCACTTTGTACAGATTCTAGGACACATTAAAACTAGGGACTTCTTTTTCAAATATACTGTATAGTATGACAACTGCCAAGACTACAGAAGGAGAACAAGAATTTCAATGACCAGAAGAACACTTCATAATGTTGTGAATAAATGAATAAATAAATGGCACAGGAGAGTTTTGAACACAACACACCTGCTTGGCAGTCCAACACTATGACCACTTACCCATGACGCCGTTGCTGTTGGTGGATGCTTTTTAATTGCACTTCTTGTTATTGGACCATTCACTGTTTCTATTTTGCTTTTTTTTCCACAGTTCAGTACATGTTCTTCCTGTTTTCAGGCCTGATCTATGTTCATTTTTTGATGGGCTATCTACTGGGCCCTCTTACCACTAAATCTGAGGGGGATGTAATGGGGAGTTTCCCTTTTACATGTAGTGGAGAACACATTGGAAAGACAAAAGAATGGTTCAACAAGGCATCCCAGAAGGCTGCAGAAAAGAGAAAGAAGTTGAGGGAGCAGTGACTTCTGACAGGAAGAATAAGCAGACAAAGGAACATTTTTTCTTCATCAGAAGAGAGATGAAGTGAATCCTTAGAACAGGAAAGAGAACATATCCAACCAATTTGTTAGATTAACTTGAGGCAGAGAACCACATCAAGAATTCAAGACAATTTTTCCAATGCATCAAAAATCGGAAATAGGGACTTCATAGCCCAACTTTTAGCATTATAGATAAGAATGGTAACTTGATAAATGACACAGAAAGAATTGTAGAAAGATGGAAAGAATTCTGAGAACTCTTTAGTCAACCAGATCCAGACAAGATGTTACCTGCAGACCCCATAAGGAAATTAAAGATGAAGAAGAATGGGAAGGAACTGAAGATGACGTGAAGATTGCGAGCAAAAGATTGAGAAACAACAAAGTTCCAGAGGAGAACAGAATAACAGGAGAATTAATCAAAGAGAGGCAAGGCGTTGCACTTGGAGATATATAAACTGATCCAGTTGATATGGAAGAATGAGACATTGCCAAAAGAATGGAAATTGGCCATAATATGTCTAACATACAAGGAGGGAAGTAAATGGGAAGATGGCAACTATAGAGGTATCAGCTTGCTGAATGTGACCTACAAGGTACTATCATTATCCTCAGAGAATTACAACCTTTGATAGAGAACAACATACAGGGATACAAAGCTAGCTTTTGACCAAACCAATTTACAACAGATCACATTCTCACTCTAAGAAAATTGTTTGAAAAATACTGGAACTATGATAAAGATATTTACAGTCTGTAACTTTCAACGTCCATATGACAGCACCCACAGAAATAGCCTACACAATGCACTGCATGACTTCAGAATCCCTGACAAGATAGTGAGAATCATGCAAACCTGTATGGATAGGGAAAGGGTAGCAGTGCGTTTCCATGGGAACACATCAGAAACATTTGAGACTGAGACAGGTTTCAGGGAAGGGGATGCTCTTTCATGTGTTATATTCAATGTCATCTTACAGAAAGTAATAAGGGAATGCAGGCAACAGGAGTGGGCTAGAGTACAAAGGGACAGTAATTTCAGTTGTCTTGCATATGCCGAAATATAGTACTACTAAGAGAATCAAACCACGAGTCAAAATAAAAGTACCAGAAAATGGAGAAATATGCACAGAAGGTTGGCCTAAAGGTGCAAATAGATCCCATGAAGTTCAAGAGAGTTCACTAGCTAAGATACTTCATATCTTGGTTCACAAGTGGCAACAGCATATAAATGAACATCGAGGAAAGAATAACAGTGGGCAATAAATGCACTTATTCCGCTCAGGGAGAAGCTCAACTCCAAATAAATATCAGAGAACACTAGGATGAGAATATATAAAACTGTGATAAGACCAACAGCCATGTATGGTTCAGAAATCTGGAGCAAGACTAAACAAGAAAAGGAAAACTATTAATAGTTGAAAGAAGAGTAATGAGGTTTCAGATATGGCTACCAATACCAATCTTAGATATAAGAGTACAGGGGGTCGGGGGGGGGGGGGGGGGGGGGGGGGGGGGAAAGAACAAGGAAATCTACCTCTTGATGCATCAACCAACAATCCTACAGACACTGGAGAGTAAAAAAATCCAATAGTTAGGCCATCTAGCCCATACATCAGAAGAAAGACAGGTGAAAAAGGCACTTCAGGGGAAACCAAATACCAGACACCCCACAGGACGACTGAGGCAACACTTTGGGAAAGGATATGGCAGTCCTGAGGATGACAACATTTGGAGGAACCAAGTACAAAACAGAAAGGAATGGAGGCAGTTTGTGGAAGCAGCGAGTGGTCTGCAGGGCCTGCGATCGCTGTATATGTATATGTATGTACCAAATCAGGTGTACTTTAAAATTATTTTCTTGTTTCAGACCTCTCTCTTCCATGCACACTTCTTCAGGTTGTATTATTGTTGTTTTTGAAAGCCTTTCTTGATTACTGAACCAGACAATACTTTCTACACCCAGATCACTTTCCTAAGTCCCTTCTTCAACTAGACTGGAGAAAGTCATGTATGAAACATGTATCATGGCTAACCCAGCTAAGAATCAAACACAGACTAGACGTATTGCCACTTGTGCCAAATGCTGTGTGTGAATCACCCCATGGGAGCAAGTAAATGGTAAATTATGTTATCAAAGCACATTAGAGATAAATCTGGTTATAAACTTGATGAACAATTTAAGCAGGTGAAAACTATAACAAAATAGTATTTTATTACAGCATTAACTGAAGTCAACATTTCAAGAACATCTTATGTCAACTAATGAAACTGGATAGATAAAAAATCTACTCACCGGGCCGCAGCAGGAGAACACACGTACAAAAGGTATTACATTTTGCAAGTTTTCAGAGCCAGTGGCTCCTTTTGGCAGAACAGGTGAAAGGAAAGGAAGACGGGGCAAGGAAAATGACTGGTGAGGTTTCGGAAAACAGGCAGAGTTCGGAAAAGTTGCCCAGAACCTCGGGTCAGAGGAGACTTACGGGATGGGATGTGAGGGAAATATTGATTGCTGGGGACCGCACTGGATGAGATTTGAAAATCTGAGAGCTTAAAGGTTGAAGATTTAATATGCAAGACAGAGGTTACTGCTAAAACATTGTACACAAGTCAGTAAGAGTGAAAAATGCTAAGTGCAGTGTATGCGAAAATAGACAATCAGAAAATGAAAGATGTAGGAAACTGGACTTAACTTACGTTAATTTTTTCAGTCTCTGTATTTCTTCGTAATATCTATTCCTTTCTTTACTGCCTTTCAGTTTTTTACGTCTTTCATTTTCTGATCTGTCTATTTTTCGCCATCCACCCCCTATTTCTAACCACATTCAATGCACTTAGCTTTTCTCTCTTATCAAGTCATGTAGGATGTTTCAGCAGTAATCTCTGTCTTACACACTGCACTATACTCCACCTTTAAGCTCTCAGGTTTTCAAATCTCATCTGGTGCAATCCCCTACAATCAGTCTATCCTTCTCAACCCATCCGGTAACTCTCCCCTTTTCCTAAACCGCACCAGTCCTTTTCCTTCATCCCTCCTGCTCCCTCTTAAACCCTTCTGCCAGAAGACAAAGCCACAGGCTTCAAAAGCATGCAAACTGTAGTATCTTTTATATGTGTGCCATCACTTGGTGTGTAGATTTCTTATCCATCCAATTACATGATATTTTCAAAATCTGATTATTTTTACTGATATATTAGCCCATTTGGTTAACTAATTTCATTCAATGAGTATTGAAATTGCCGATTACATTGATCCATTACTGAATCAAAGGAAAAAAGAAGTTCATACTTATCAGCAAGAACACAATTCTGAAGAAAAGTGGACAAGAAGTTATCATGCCATAAAACAAGTATGTGTTGTTTACATATACAAATGTGTGATGATGGATGACGATGATCAGAGTTAAATTTGGAGATGTGGAAACTAACAGTGACTCTCAAAACGACAATACAGGCAACTATGGGTCCTTCTACATAGAGTGAGCAACAAGAACATGCACTCAATGACATTTGAGCCATATTGATGTCATGCTTCATAATGCACTGTTAGCATAAGGGGTCAAAGGAAGAAAAGAATTTTGTAGAAACTTTAAAACATTTTTACTTGAGAGAGAATTTTACCATTAGGTGAATATATTTTCTTACATTAATACAAATCAATTGTGAAATTGCTTAAATCTTTCTAAACTGATACCACGAGTGTAGTTTACTGCGCATGTGTTACACATGAAAGTTTGCCATTGATGTATTGTTTTCTCTTAAGTTCAGTAGCATAAGCACCACCACAATGCACTAAGTCTGAAATAAGAAGACTAATGAAATGTTACAAATCAAGTAGCTAACATTGGCATCAGTGTGTGTGTTCCCAGAATGAAAATTCCTTCTGGAAACAATCACCTGGCCTGTGGCTACATTTCTTTCTGCAAGGTATGCAGGAGAACCTCTTTGAAGTTTGGTGGTAGGAGGTACTGGCAAAAGTGGTAGCTGTAACAGCAGATTCTGAGTTGTGCTTGGATAACTTTACTTGCTTGCGATAAGTAAAGGTTGCAGGTTCATGTCCCAGTCCAACAGACATCTAATCTGCCAGGAAACTTCAAATCAGTATGTGTGTGTTTCTATTTGGAAATGTAATATAACAAAGATTCCATGTTTTACTAACATAACTGTTTATAGCCCCTGCACAAAGTATAAACTATTTGTACTCTCTCTGACATTATTTACTGTTTCTTTTCAAGCAAGGTAGCACAGTGTCAAGGCAGTGGACTTGCAATTATGATGAATGAAGATCACACCATAATCTGACCATCCATACTGGGGTTTTCTATAATTTCCCAAAATCATCAAGGTTGACTGACAGGATATTTCCATTTAAAAGGCCGAGGCTGACTTCTGGTCCCACTCCAGTCTAATCCAACACAAATTTCAATATATGCCTGTAAACATCCCTATAATGTATTTGATATGTCCTACACTATTAAGTTAAATGAACGAAGGGTAAATAAGTAAATTACCATTGCCAGTAATGAGTAAGGCAAACTGCAATATCCACATATTATGTGAATTGACTGACTGACTTACAAATACTGGGACATAATTAATTTAAATCTAAACATAGGGTAAACTATTAACATCATCCCCAAAATAAATACAGTGATATTTTATATAAAATAACTCCATAACAACCAAGGAAATAACTCTTGACCACTGGATGTTTGAACCAAGTTGGAAAAATGGATTTATATACATCATTAGCAATCGATTGTCTCTGACAGTTATGGCAAAAACTATGCTGGAAACATTTTAAATCTAGCTTCATACAAGTATGAAACGGAAGGGAAGGTAATACCAGGTGTCCCCATTAGTGTAATATCACAAAAATGCAGTGACCAGTAGAAGCTGGCAAATAGACTTTGCAGTGACTTAGGCGGTGGCTAATTATATACAAAAAAGGAAGCCAACATAGAAATTCACACTATACTAAAAGCCTTGTCAGTCTTACAAAATACAAATGTGATTGTAGTTGGAGTAGCACTCAGGCATGACCAGGCTGAATGGTAATGTGTAAATCAAGAGATCAAATCCACAAACAGAAAACTAAAAAAAGTATTGAAAGGCTTTCACAATTTGTGTTTTACTACAAACATACATTTTTTTTACTCAAAACATTTTTTTATTTTTATATTTACTTATATATTTATTCCTTCTTACACTTACTACTTCATATCAAAAAAATCTTCTACTGAATAGAAGGAGTTGTCATTCAGAAATTCTTTTAATTTGTTTTTAAATGTTGGTTAGCTATCTGTCAGACTATTACTGCTATTCGGCAAATGACCAAAGATCTTTGTGGTAGCATAATTTACCCCTTTCTGTGTCAAAGTCAGATTTAACCCACAATAGTGAAGAGCATCCTTTTTTCTAGTGTTGTAGTTATGCACTTCGGTGTTATTTTTTAATTGGAATGGCTTATTAATAACAAATTTCATAAGTGAATATACGTGTTGCAAAGGTACTGTGAATATCCCAAGTCCTTTATGTAAATGTTTGCAAGGTGATCTTGGGTGGGCTCTACCTATTATTCTGATTACATGCTTTTGTGCAATGAATACTTTTTTCTCTTAATGATGAATTACCCCAAAATATGATGCCATATGAAAGCAGCAAATGAAAATTGGTGTAGTAGGCTAAATTACTGACATGTTCATCACCAAAATTTGCAACAACCTTAATAGCATAAGTAGCTGAAACTAACCGTTTCAGCAGATCATCAATGTGTTTCTTCCAATTCAATTTCTCATCAATGCACACACCCAAAAATTTTGATTATTCTGTCTTAGCAACAAACTTCTGTTCATAGTCTCTATCGAACAATGGTGTTATGTCATTTTCTATACAGAACTGTATTCACTGTGTTTTCTCAAAATTTAGTGAGAGTCCATTTGCAGAGAATTTCTGAATGACATTATTTACAGTTCCTCAGCTGATTCTTGTGTGTTGGGTGTGATTACTATACATGCATCATCAGCAAAAAGAACTAGCTTTGCATCCTCATGAATATAGGGTGGCAAGTCATATATACATTAAGAACAATAAAGGACTCAAGACTGAACCCTGTAAGACACCATTCTTGATGCCTCCCCAGTTATACCTCATCTGCTGATTTTTGCAGACTATTTGTACTGTTAATTTCAGCCGTCTGCATTCTTCCAGTTAAATGTGAATTAACCCATTTGTGCACTGTCCCACTCAATCCACAATACTTAAGCTTACCTAGAAGAATTTAACGATTCATGCAGTCAAAAGCCTTTGCGAGATAACAAAATGTCCCAGTGGGTGATGTTTGATTATTCAATGCAGTTAATATTTGGTAAGTGAAAGCATACATAGCATTTTCTGTTGAAAAGCCATTCTGAAAAGCAAATTGGCTTTTTGTTAGTACTTCATTTTTACAAATATGTGATGCTACTCTTGAGTACATTATTTTTCCAAGAATTTTGGATAATGCTTTCAGAAGTGAGATTGGGTGGTAGTTGTTAACATCAGACTTATCCTCTTTTTTATGCAATGGTTTAACAATAGCGTATTTCAGTCTGTCTGGAAAAATGCACTGTTTCAGTGAGCTACAACATATGTGGCTGAGTATCCTACTTATCTGTCGGGAATAAGTTTTAGTACTCTTTTGGAAATGCCATCAATTCCATGTGAGTTTTTACTTTTGAGTGAATTTATAATTTTCCTAATTTCAGTAGAAGAGGTGGGATTAACTTCAATTTTATCAAATTGCATAGGTATTGCTTCTTCTATATACTACCTTGCATTTTCTAATGAATAGTTGGAGCCTATTTTCTCTACAACACTTAAAAATGATTATTAAAAATGTTTTCTACTTCTGACTTTTTGTTAACAAACGATTCATTGACAATGATGGAAATAAAATCTTCCTGTCCTCTCAGTTACCCTGTTCCCCTTTTAATAATATTCCAAATTGTTTTAATTTTATTACCAGATGTGCTAATCTCAGACATAATGCACATACTCCTGGACTTTTTTAATAACTTTTCTGAATACAGTGAAGTAGTTTTTATAAATTTTCTCTGTTTCTGGATCATTACTCCTCCTAACTACAAGATATGTTTCCCTTTTCTGTTTACAAGATATGTCTACCTCTTTACTAAGCCACAGCTTTTTAGATTATTTTTTACAATTATATTTCACTGTTTTCTTTGGGAAACTATTTTCAAATATACTCACAAAGGTATCATAAAATATGTTAAATTTTAAATCAGCATCAGGTTCCCTGTACACCTCATTCCAATCAAACTGTTCCAAGCTTTCCCTAATATTTTCAATTGTTAAATTGTTAATTAACTGCCCTACTTCAAAAAATTGCTCTGAGTACTATGGGACTTAACATCGGACCCCTAGAACTTAGAACTACTTAATCCTAAGCAACCTAAAGACATCACACACATCCATGCATATGGTCGCACAGTTCCAGACTGAAGCGCCTACAACCGCTCGACCACACCGGCCGGCTTGCCCTACTTCAGAGGACTGTTTTGCATTACTGTATGGAGCTATGGTATATACTATACCTATCTGTGCATCATGATCAGACAGACCATTCTTAACAGGAAAAGTTTCTATTTGATTAAATTTCTCTTTCTCAGGAAAGCAGCACATTATCTATGTGCTGCTTTCCTGTACCACATGAGTAGAAAAATCAACAAATGACATGAAATTGAAAGAACCAAGTAATACTTCAAGGTCAAGCTTTCTATCAGACTCTTCCAGAAAATCTACATTGAAATCCCCACTAACAATAATTTGCTCCCTTGTGTCAGGTAGCACAACAAATAATACAAGTTTTTCAAAAGAGCTGAAAAATTCCCAACAGGGACATACAGACGGCTACAATTATAAAAGTGCCATTATTTAGTTTCTGCTCATACGCACATGCTGTAATATGTTTCTCTACACAATTTTTTTTTTTTTTTTTTTTTTAATTTTTCAGACCAGGACAGATTTTAATATATATGACAACTCTTCCTATCTCCATGGTGTGTCTACTAACATGTGCTGAAAGCTTATATCCACCTATATTTACCTCTTCCATATATGATGTTCAGACAGGCACAGTACATCTACCCCACCCACAGTTTCTAAATCTTCTAAACAATCAAGAAGCTCATCTTCTTTGTTTTTTAATCCCCTGATATTCTGATGCAATATACTATCATTATTTTTCACTGGGCTTTTATGAGAATCTTATGACATCTTAACATATATAATACCTGCCTCTCTGAGCTTCTCATTAAGCTCATTGGACACTGATCGTAGCCTAAGAAAAGAGGTACTCCCATGAGTTTCAGTACCCCATCCCCCTTAAATATTTTACTGTCATCCCAGCCCATTTACCCTTCCCTTTCCAACTGAGATGCAGCTCATGTCTTGTAAAGTCCCACCTATCATACCATCAACAGGAACCAAACCTATGCCTGACAAAGTAGCTGCACGAAGCAGGTGATCTAGATCCATATTGACCCTCCTGACAGAGCTATTCAATTGGGGCCTCTTCCTCAGCTGACTGGGGTAACAAAGCACATCTGTTGTTTGTGCCAATGATGGCAACTGGTAAAGAACTAATGGCCACAAGGATTCATGAGTCACTGAAATCAAACAGGAAAGTGAACAAAACATCAATGGAACTGAAATGGAAAGATACGGCAGTAAAACAGAATCCATAAAAGTAAATAATATATCTGCAGATAATAAAATTATGCAAGAAAAAAAATCATAAGCAAGAGATCAATGCAAAAGTTAAAAGGAGTACTGAATGAAAATAATCCAGCAGAAAGCATAGCAGAATGAAGACATCCTATAAGCAGACAGACCAATTTGCAGAAAGAAGAACACGAATAACTCAAGCTCAGGAAGTGGGAATGCCAACAGGTGGTATATGGAAGTCAACCAGAAGAAAGATACACTGCCGAAGGCCCAGGATTTCTGGTGGGATAAGATTCTATTTCACAAGTGAAGCAGTTAATAAAGTGACCCAACAAACAGAAGAACATATGAACATATATGAGACTATCATAACACATACTATCACAATGTACTAGGATTAAAGAGATTAAAGACATTAACGGAGCTTACAACTTCAAGTATAGAGAGAAACAGCTCCCAGAGAAATATAGACAGAGACAAACTACTTATTTTTCTACAACATATGCTGCATTAGAGATAAGCATTTAGTATTATTTGTCTAACATTTAGCGTGTCAGTATTATAGGTGTATCTGTGCACTGGTTAACCTAAAATCAAGTAAATATATTTGTTTCTTAAGGATATGTCGTTGCAGCCATGATGTGTAGAAAACAGAGAAAGAATGGTGGGGGTTGGAATTTTTGTCAAAGAAAGAGTAAATTTTTCCATAATTGATTTACCTACATATTGCTCAGAACTGGCTGGGGAGTTTAGTCATGTAAAATTAGAGAAAGAAAATGTAGTTGTAATTAAGTCAGTATAGGCCTCCAGACTGAGATGTAAATATGTTTATGAACAACATAAGTTATTATATAAAAAAAACTTGAAGATTGAGTCAAGAATTGCTGTCTGTAGTGATTTTAACATAGAAATGACAAACACGGGGGGAGATGGGGGTGCAAGTCACAAGGACATTTCTGAATATGGTAAGATCAGTGGACCTATATTGTACAAATAACTGCGCTACACAAAAGAAAATGCCTGCAAAGGCAATATTATTGTGAATTTCCGTAGGGAAGACACTACAGCCAGACTTGCAGGAGTAGGCCTGACAGATCATGAGCCTTTACTTCTAATACTATAAAAGGGGCAACCGATTAAAATTGAAGATCACAAAGTGATACTGGTAAGAGGACAAAAGGAAGAGTACATAAGAGTGTTTAAGAGACTAGGAAGTGCAAACTGCGACTTTGTATATAACTGTCAACAAGGGAAAAGGGCAGCTGATATGGCTTTTGATAACTTATTAAGGAAATAGATATTCTCGTTCACCGGTAATAAAAATTAGAACTCCAAGTATGGCGAAAAATAAAAGGCTGAAGTGGTTTTCTGAAGAAATAAGAGAAAACACGGTCATATTGTACCAGATGCATAAACGAGGCACAGAGAGAACAATTATAGGTCACGTTTTAAATGAAAAAAAATCTAAGCTCCTTCTGGGAACAAAACTAGCATTGAAAACTATATAGAAAAGGGTTCCCAATACATGCAATGTACCATGGCAAATAATAAAAGAAGTGGTCACACCAAAATACATGCAAGCAGTTTTGCTCGATCCTGAGGAATTAAATCTCTACTTTTTAAACTCGGTTAACGAAATAGGGGAAAAAATAATACAGCAAGTTCATTTGCAGTTTATGGACACTATATCTTGGAAATTTTCTTGTAGTATAGTTTAGTTTATTGACACACGATTATTTCATTATTAGGAATGTATTATTACATCCTGTAGTATAATTCGATTTCGATGGCTATTTCGTTGTAAAATGACCAATGGTGAATAAAAATTACTGATTCTTGGAGGCCTATAACTAAAGTGTCAAGTATCTTCTCCCTATGTGGCCGTACTATGATATAAAATATTCCACCTTCGAAACATTTTATGTACTTGTTCTGTGCACAACAAGCGACCGTGGGACCAGAAATAATACAATCGTAATTCACTGCACTTCCATGAACAAAGAAACAATAATAGGCAAGATTCGTATAATTGTTTATAATAGAGAAAACGAGTCTATACACTAACACTGCGATTATTATACGCAGATTGAATAATTGGAAACATTAAAACTGTATATTTGGAGGTCTGCGAAGTTTTATTACGACGCATGGTTTTACCGCAGCCAAACTCACCAGGAGTACCCGTGATGCTTCCTCGAGTTGTCCAACAATATTTTCACCCATTGTCGCGCACTGGATCCAGCGACGGGGAAAAAACGGAGAATGGATAAAAAGGAGATGACAGCCGCAAACGAATAAACGAAATTACATTCTCAAAAAGACGGATGTTGTTGTTTTCTTCCGCAAATTTTGATTTTTATCGAAAACACAACTGTGAGGCTTACTTAACAAATATTTCCGAATTCATTACAGAAATTCTCGGATCATCCACACGACAGGTAACAAGGCGTCCCCACTTAGTTGACCAAACACTTCTGCCAAAACAACGCCACAGCAACCAACTATTGTCAATCGAGAATCGATTACACCCAAGTCTCTCTTTGAGTTTCCAAACAATAGCGGTTGTCAAAAAGTGTTGAGCACCTGAAGTAAAAAGCAAACTTAAAAGATAAGAAAATATCAAACGTAAGTTCTTAATAATACTGTAAATTCACCTGAATTAATATTCGAAAATAAATAATTCCGCACATTAAAGGCATGTCACGTCTAACGCTGGCTTTCTAAGAGTCGATATTATTTCCTATACACAAGGACAAATCCATCGGCTCTATGCCATACCAAGATCATAAGGTGATCTGGTGCCGACTGTCCCACACGGACAATGTTCCGTGTTCAATCTGGGCAAGTCTTAACTTGCTGCTAGTTGTAGTATATTTTGTAGCTCGACATGCTGCTGAAAGAGCATTCAAGGATCAAAGAACAATACGGTGTTGGTATATCGAGACAGTTTGGCGTGACATCAGTCTCATAAAACGCAACAGATGTCCTTCAGTGTGAATGCCAAGAGAGTAATAAATATAATAATTCCCTTTTCCCGTCCACGCTTTAAGACACATGCGAACTCTTATAAAATATGTCATAATAGTACGTCTAATTCTCATACAGTGCCCTGTATCGAGTAATACATCGTCACTCGGATGAACATTCGTTAGTGGATAACCGATCAGTTTCCATTTCCTTATCTCAGCGGGATAAAACTTTATATCAGTTGTTATATTCCTGGAAGACTTCAATAATGCCAAAATTATACGTATTTTTTCGTGGTGAACACATTAATATAGCGAATAAATCAACATTAAAATGTTACAGTTGGTGTCAGCTGTGATAACAGAATCAACAGCGATTAACATGGGCCGGCCGAAGTGGCCGTGCGGTTAAAGGCGCTGCAGTCTGGAACCGCAAGACCGCTACGGTCGCAGGTTCGAATCCTGCCTCGGGCATGGATGTTTGTGATGTCCTTAGGTTAGTTAGGTTTAACTAGTTCTAAGTTCTAGGGGACTAATGACCTCAGAAGTTGAGTCCCATAGTGCTCAGAGCCATTTGAACCATTTTTTTTTATTAACATGGCAACATCCAACAGCGCAACAGAAAAGTAGAACAATATCTGACTGATTTACAAACAAGCATATAAATATATTATATTCACAAAAAATAAGATATTCTTGAGTACATTTTGATGCATTCCATGTTGCAACGAAATATCGCCAACATGAGCAATCAAACATGTAAGTCATTAACTTTCTACTGAGGAAAAGTCATACTTGTGTTTTCAGAATCATTCCATAACTATGAATGTTCTCATTTAAATCACAATAAAAGTTATTCTATATGTAAAGCCTCTCGAGCTCACATGGCTGAAGTGTTATGATGTTGGCGAAGGAAGAGGACCACTTGGAAGTTGGAGGGAAGTAAGAGAAAAAAGAACATTTCGGGACATCAAGCGAGAAAGAGAGACTCTGGTTCTCTGCCATCGAAGTGTATGGCAGACTGGTATGTTTTCTTTTATATAGAGACATTTCGGATCGGATTGCTTATCTGATCTTGGTTATGGTCATCTAAGAATGTGGGTGACGGGGCTTATGTACTAAATGCACGACTTATCTTGTATTTAGTGGGGATTCTGTCATCTTTCGTGTCTCACTAGATAATTTGAGGTCTTTTGATAAATTTGAATACTTAACTTTATTGACGTATAAAACTGCTTGTAGACCACAGAGTTAGTCCCACTTCATATCACCGACCTACACCTTTGTATCCCACTAGACATTCTCTATTTCTACAGTAACTTTGATGTCTCTGTTGGGTGCTAAACCGACATGAACACACTTCAATTCTTTGGTGGTCAATTGATAAGTAGTGCAGAACAACGGCACTTTGTATCGATTTAGCTGTGGATCGATTAGTGGTGCAGGTATTGGACATAGCAAGAGGTCAAAGTCTGGAAACTATTCCGTGACCTGCTCTGACATGTCAGACACTGCATCATAGAGTTTGTCTGTGTGTTGACTTAGTGGTGTCAGTGATGGATGTAGTGGAATCTCAGTCTGGAAACAGCTCTCCATGCTGACTTGATTTCCAATACAGTGTGTCAGGCTCTGCATCAGGTAGATAATCTCAATTCTGACTTGATTTCTGCTGCTGCTATGTCTACTTAAATGTATTGGGCACTGCATCAGACATGTGAGGGAGCTGTTGAACTGGGGGAGAAATAAAAGAAAACCGTGACAAACACACATACAGACATACACACACAATGAGTACTGAACATTAAGACAGAGGAATAGTTTTGTACTTAAAAGTCATTTTTTATGTGGAGATGGTACGTCTCTGGTGACCTTTCATGATGATGATCACAAGAACACTGCAAGCTGCACCCATATCCCCACAGTCAATCTCTCAGACTGCCAGCTTGGATTTTGTTGTTATTGATGATATCATGGATCGCCATCTTGGGCTGCCGTCTTGATTCTACGCTTATAACCCTGCAGACTGTTCCAGTTCCATCAGAATTGCTGTCCTGTATTGGTCACCAAACAGACTGCATTAAGGTCAGTCAACTTCTTGACAATTTTGGAGGGTATTTTGGTACAATTTTTATCTGAAAACGTAGATGTGCAAGATGAAATGTTATGTAGTGTAGGGGTCGGCCAGTTCCAGGCTGGAGCCCATTCTGTTTCATCAAGATGGAGGTTGAGGAGCCTGTGTGATGTTCTTAGATACAATAAAACAATATTAAATATTACTTCTTTCATTCCTCAGAATATATCTTGTTACATGTCTTCTGCAGCAGCTCGTGGCTTCATAAACCAGAATGGATTCTGCTGAATCTAGAGAAAGACATATGGCTGCTGAAGATCGTTGCATCAGCAATGATGGTAGGGCAGTGAATCTGAATGTAGTGGGTTGACCGCCAGTTCAGAAGGCACTTTCCATCAACTGGTCTACCATGGATGAAGCTGTAACTACAGTGGTGTGTGTTTGGCTCACCCATCATCCTGAGATTACTCAGCCTCTCTCGGGACACTGTCTGTGTTGTGCTGTGATATGGACCTCGATGTCAGATGCCAAGATGTCATATTGAATACTGAGAGTGGCTCGCCAGTCTGGCAGTCTGTCTGACCTGAATGATGCTGAAGTTTCAGAGCATTTGGTGCCGGGAACTGGAACAGTGTTGGTAGACTTGTTGACTACCCTCAATCACAGCTTCAGTACTGGATGCTGGTTCGCTATCCATCCATGGCTACGGATTGGTGATCATCAGATAGGTAGTAGTACTGGAACAATGTCACACAAGTTGTTACAGTATAATAATCAGAGAATAGAGTGTGAATGACATGACTACCATCAATACTACTTACTGTCTGCCTCTAGGCTAGCTAGGTGGAGTATTTACAGCTTCGAAGAGCGGCCTGTACAACCTCATTTGTAAAACTGAATTGGTCTTGCTCATTACGAGCCATCAGCAGTCTTCCGTTTCGCTGTATTGGCTTAATAAATTTGTTTCAGAATCATTACTGCTTCATCAAACCACTGGTAGGTGTTATTGCGTCCTTCCTATTATGTCTTACATAATGTCATTAGAGTAATGGAGTCAGGATCGAAGTCCAAACTTCGTTCAAAATATTTCAAAGTAGCCTTCATAAAATCAAGCCCCTCATGATATTGAATAACTCTAAGCTTGACGATTTTCGGAACTATTTTATTACTGTTGAACATAATCCAATGTGCTACCATCCAGCAGACTTGTGGAGTTTCCGCAAGACCATACAAATGGCCATTTCACATCACACCTCCTGACACCCACTATCATGACCAGCAGAAAGACCTCTTGTGCAAGTGCCGTTACTGATGAACCATACAATCATTTGTCGGAATATGATTTAGAAATCCTTTGTGAGCATGTATGCTTACTAAGATGTTGCACTACCCCACCAGTCAATTACGAGAACGTTTCACATATCACACACATCTCCAAATTCCCCATATGTCACCATTTAGAAATTCATTGGAAATCTTATATGTCTTAAGTATAACATAAAATAGTAACAGTGTATGTGAGAGATCACCTAAATATGCAGTGCTAGGCTGGATAATGGATCGAATTCTGTTTATAGGAATGTTGGCTAGTTTTTAACCTTTCATCTACATTGGTACCAAATGTCCATCACACCGAGGCATACGTACACTGAAAATTAGTGTTAGTTAATAAATAACACTGTTACATATTAGCAGAGTGTGTCGGCATTGTGGTACAGCTGGTTGAGAATCCATGGTTATGAAACTGCTACAACAGATAGTTGGGAACTTATTCGAATATATACAGTATGAATCTGCTGCTACCACCTCACTGAATTCACTATGAGACCTTCTGTATGAATCTACTGAAGCTTCTGCTATTACAACCACTACTACTCTATTAACTAAAACATCATTCCACATGTCTGTATGATGTATTATAGCATATTTTCTTGAACACTGGTTTGTGATGTAGTGAGGTATGGTATGTTTGTGTTTTGTTGATGAAATATGTGGTGTATGTGTTGTAAGATGTATGTGTCTGTTCTGTGCAGTGAATGTGCTGTGAGGTGTGTGTTGTATGGCATGTGTGATGTTTTGTATGAGTTCTCTGTAGTATGTGGCGTGATATGCATTGTGTGTGGTGTGGAATGGTGTAATGTACTGTGTGGGCTACAGTGTATGGTGTGTGTGGGGGGGGAGGGGGGTGGCAAATTGTGTGCGGTCTGGTAGGTGCTGACTGGTGTGGTGTGCATGTTGTGTGTGGTGTGTGTGTATGTGTCACACACACACACACACACACACACACACACACACACACACACACACACACACACACACACACACAAACATTCATACATGGTGTGGTGTATGGTGTGTGTGATTGTATGATGTGTGGTGGGTGTTGTGTGCTGTGTGTGAGGTGTGTTTTGCGGTGTTTGGTGCATGGTGAGTGTGGTGTGCAATGTGTAATACGTATGGTGGCTGTTGTATGTTCTTTGTGAGGTATGTTGGGTGTGTGATGTGTAGTTTCTGGTGTGTGTCATGTGCGATGTGTGTGGTGCAGCTTGGAGTGTGTTGTCTGACATAGGTTGTGGTGTTTGATAAGGGGTGTGTTGCATGTGTACTGTGTGTGGTGTGGTGTGGCATCATGTATGCTGTAGTTTGTGGGGTGTTTGGAGAGTGACATCTGGTGTAGTGAGTCATGCGTTGTGATTTGTGGTATGTGAGGTGAGGTGTGATGTGTGTGTGATGGTATAGACTTGCACACTGCTTCTGCTAAGTCTCAAACCCAGAAAAGCGACTACGCATACTTGCATACAATGATTTACGGAGTATTTCTTGTATCAGTGCTAGTTGGTCACTTTCCTGTTCCACTCGCAAATGGAGCAATGCGAAAACGGTTTTGTGTCTCTGTCGATTAAGTGTTCTTTGTCAAGTAACTTTAAAGCATTCAAGTATCTTGAAACTGTGAGACTTGCACTCCACCATATGGATTGCTATGGGAAGACTCAATCTATGGCGAACATATCTTAAACTGATCATCGGTTACATTTTCAAGTAAGTGTTGGAACGTAAAGTGACTTTTCTTTACTTCTGATGAATGGTAAATACAGTTCCAAGATGTTTACCACAGGAGTAAAATATAGAATTCATGTGGGATTTACGACTGGATTGAAGAGTTTCTAGCAAATAGCATAGTGGTGGGTACTAATGTCACTGACTTAGGCACTATATTCGCTATTTTCAAAGTAAAACTCTAAGTTGTCACTACAATATTCGTTAAAGCACAAGACTAAATATGAAACGTGACTTTACACTTCTTTAGGTACAAATTTCATTGATTTAGGTACTATGTTCGCTATTTTCAACGCGAAATTCAGCGTTGTCTATACAACAAAATCTTGATCTTACCCATGCTCCGCTATGGAAATGTTGCATGGATCTCCCCCTCTCCAAAGTTCTAATAGTCCCTCCAAATCCCCAAACGCCATGCACTCTGTCTTTCTTTTGCACATTTGTTTACCTTTTCCCACATGGATCCTGTGCCACCTTATCAAATTCTCACACCTCATCACCCACACTGGACAGCTCCGTATCTCGTAAACTATCTGTAAACTAGTTTCCAAAAACCCCATTGTCTTGTCTCTGATCACCAACCCTGGTATGCTCCTGCACCTTCAGAAACATATCCACCCATACCTACACCTACACATACTCCAGACTCAACACAACTTCAACGAAACCCCTTTCCGTGACAATGGGATCCTACCCAATACTTATCCTTCCTAACAACTCCAGCTCTTCCTCACCTATTCTACTCCATATCATGGCTCCTCTCTCCCTATCCTTTCCCCTTGTACCACCACCCCACCCACATGCCATTACTCCTCCTCACACCGTTTTTCCCACCATCCGTATTCCCACTATCCACTTCACCTCCTACACATCATCTCCGTAGTTTCTCGATCTAGCAGACCCCTCTTTCTCTACCCACACCCCTCAGTCTCTATGAAACATATTCTCTCCTTCCAGAATAGTTCTCAATCACTGCATATACTTTAGATGTTAAGTGAAAATGCAGTTATCCAGGACTGTTTTCATAGAAAATACCATCTCATTGAAACTGTGTTTTTAAATTCCATGAATATTTTTCATACTTTTAGCTGCCCATCAGTAATCGTTTTAATTTAAACGAAAACAGATCTCATATTTTCTACCATTTTTGCTAGATCTCTTGGCTGAAGACAGGGGTATTGTACCACTGACAGACCACCCCTGGATCATATGAGATGTAGTGGATGATTTAACAATAAAGGAAGAAAAAAGGTTGCCTATGTAGTGCTGGTTATTGACATAGCTCCCGTATAACTGAGAAGACGTAAGTCAGGGGATATCTAATATTTTGCCAGACCTCCTGTCGCCCAGTGCACTGCAGCAGCTCAATATTGCATGGACTCAAAAAGTCTTTGGCAGTTCCTTGCAGTAATATTGAGCCCTGCTGCCTCTATAGCCGTCCATAATTGCGAAAGTGTTGCACATGCAGGATTTTGTACACAAAGTGACTTCTCGATTATATCCCATAAATGTTGGATGGGGCAATCTGGGTATCCAAATCATTCGCTAAAACTGTCCACAATGCTCTTCAAAGCAGTTATGAACAATTGTGACTAAGTGACATGCTGCACTGTCATCCATACAAATTTTGTTGTTGTCTGAGCACACGAATACCATCAATGGCATCAAATGGTCTGCAAGTAGCCAAACATAACTATTTCCAGTCAATTATCGGTTCAGTTGGACCAGACAACATAATACATTCCACGTAAACATTGCCCGCACCATTATGGATCCACCACCAGCTTTCACAATGCCTTGTTGACAACTTGGGTCCATGGTTTTGTAGGACCTGCACCACACTTTAACCCTACCATTAGCTCTTACCAACTGAAATTAGGACTCATCTGACCAGGTCACAGCTTGCTAGGCACCTAGAATCCAAGCAATATGTTCTCAAGCCCAGGAGAGGCATTGCAGGCAATGTCGTGCTGTTAGCAAATGCCCTTGCGTTGGTCATTTGCTGCCATAGCCGTCAATGCCAGATCTCGCCACACTGCCGTAACACATACATTCCTCATATGTCCCACATTGATTTCTACGGTTATTTCACCCTGTGCTGTTTGTCTGCTTCTATTAAAAACTCTACACAAACACCACTGCTCTCAGTTGTTAAGTGTAGGCTATAGGGTGCTGCATTGTGCATGGTGAGAGGTAATGCCTCAAATCTGGTATTCTCAACATGCTCTCGGCAATGCGATTCTTAGAATATTGAATTCCCTACCGATTTACAAAATGGAACGTTCCATGCACCTAGCTCTAACTGCAATTCTGTGTACAAAGTCTGTTAATTATCTTTGTGTCGCCATAATCACATTGTTAATCTTTTCACATTAATCATCTAAGTAAAAATGACAGCTCCACCAGTGCATTCCTCTTTTATACCTTTTGTACGCTATATTACCACCATCTCAATGTTTGCATATCCCAGTCACATGACTTTTGCATTTGAATTATTCTGTAAACTTTATATAGGTACTGAATCCCTCCCACCTCTCCTCTTTTCGAAGCTGATGGTCAATTTCTAGCCTCAAGAGGACAAATGCGCACCTTTTGATTTTTTAGTACCCAAGCAGAATGTATTTGTGGATTAGAGGTCATTTTCAACTCCGCAGATGCTCCTGTCATCTTTACCAGTTTGTTGTTATTAAAGAGACAGTGTTCCATGTGCCGTAGTCCAAGCCGTACACATCGAAGGGTACCTAAAACCTGGTAAGTATAGTCATTAATTGCTGTGTTCATGAACCACAGGTGAAAAACTGGCGATGTAAAACAGTCAGAATATGCTGCGGGTATATGAAAAGGGGGGCAACACATGATAACGATGGTTCTCTCCCGTTTATTTGGATACGCTCACAAGCTACAATATGTGTTAAAAGTTCAAATAAATCATTGGAGTACAGATGGGTGACATTGTCGACAACCACCTATATTTTAACAGGAGCACACTCTGCCATTTTCAAGGGATACCTGCAGCAAGTAATGGTTGTATAACGGAATTTAAAACCTTGGTTTTCAGAGAAAATCTGGAAAAATAACACTCAAATGGTTCAAATGGCTCTGAGCACTATGGGACTTAACATCTGAGGTCATCAGTCCCCTAGAACTTAGAACTACTTAAACCTAACTTACCTAAGGACATCACACACATCCATGCCCGAAGCAGGATTCGAAACTGCGACCGTGGCGGCAGCGCGTTTCCAGACTGAAGCGCCTAGAACTGCTCGGCCACTTCAGCCGGCAATAGCACTCACACACACACTGTAAACACTAGCATCATGACAAACAAAATATGAGCAACATCCTAAGTTATTATTGACAGTGAAATTAATAATCAATGGGTGATGTATTATAAACTCTAAGTGTCTTTGCAAGGGAGAGGGAGGATTCCATGCAGAACTGAAACAAAAATACCATCTCTATTTATAAGTGTACTTGATAGTTTACCGAGCGAGGTGGCGCAGTGGTTAGCACACTGGACTCGTATTCGGGAGGACGACGGTTCAATCCCGTCTCCAGCCATCCTGATTTAGGTTTTCCGTGATTTCCCTAAATCGTTTCAGGCAAATGCCGGGATGGTTCCTTTGAAAGGGCACGGCCGATATCCTTCCCCATCCTTCCCTAACCCGAGCTTGTGCTCCGTCTCTAATGACCTCGTTGTCGACGGGACGTTAAACACCACTAACCTAACCTAACCTTGATAGTTTAATTTCAACAGCTTGCTTGACAGCACCATCCCAATACCTGGAATTACATGCCAGACTCTGTGTTGTTATATTCCATAGGATGCATGGTGCCAAGACAGTGTTCTGCAAGGATGGATTTGCTCGGCTGCTGTAAGCATGTGCACTGCTTATGCTCAGTACATTTGCCTTTCCTCTCAGTAGCCAGTGTATCCAAAGTAGTACGTTCAGTCAACGATTTAACAATTGCAAATTTCAGGGAAAGCCTACAGCAGTTAGACTGGGATGAGGTGTACCGTGAACCTGATGCCAATTTAAAATATAATTTATTTCATGACATTTTTGTAAATGAATTTGAAAACTGCTTCCCCAAGAAAATAGTTAAATATACTCGTAAGAAACCTTGTAACAAACCATGGCTTACTAAGGGTATAAAAATATCTTGTAACCGGAAAAGGGAAATGTATCTGACAGCAAGAAAGAGTAGTGACCCAGAAACTATCAAAAATTATAAAAACTACTGTGTTATATTAAGAAAAGTTATTAAAAAATCCAGGAGTATGTGTATCATGTCTGAAATCAGCAACTCAGATAATAAAATTAAAACAATTTGGAATATTATTAAAAGAGAAACAGGTCAACCAAGAGCAGAGGAAGACAGTATTACCATCAAATTGAATGAAAACTTTACGAACAAAAAGTCAGAAGTTGAAAATATTTTTAATAATCATTTTCTAAATGTTGTGGATATAGTAGGATCCAGGTGTTCATTAGAAGATGCTAGGCTGTTAATGGAAGAGGCCATACCTATGCAATTTGATACAATTGAAATCTCACCCACTTCTCCCTCTGAAATTAGGAAAATAATAAACTTGCTTAAAAGCAAAAACTCACATGGAATTGATGGTATTTCCAGCAAAATACTAAAAGCTTGTTCTCAACAGATAAGTAAGATTCTCAGCCACCTGTGTAATAGCTCTCTGGAACAGGGCATTTTCCCTGATAGACTGAAATATGCTATTGTTATACCTTTGCATAAAAAGGGGGATAGATCTGATGTCAACAATTACCGTCCAATCTCCCTTCTAACAGCTTTATCCAAAATTTTTGAGAAAGTAATGTATTCAAGAGTAGCTTCACATATCTGTAAAAATGAAATACTAACAAAATGTCAGTTTGGTTTCCAGAAAGGTTTTTCAACAGAAAATGCCATATATGCTTTCACCAGTCAAATTTTGAATGATCTGAATAACCGAACACCTCCCATTGGGATTTTTTGTGATCTCTCAAAGGCTTTTGATTGTGTAAATCATGAAATTCTGCTAGACAAGCTCAAGTATTGTGGCATGAGTGGGACAGTGCACAAATGGTTTAATTCGTACCTAACTGGAAGAGTGCAGAAAGTTGAAATAAGTAGTTCTCGTAACATGCAAAGATCAGCACATTCCTCAAACTGGGGAACTATCAAGAATGGGGTTCCACAAGGGTCAGTCTTGGGTCCTTTGTTGTTCTTATTATATATTAATGACTTGCCATTCTATATTCATGAAGAGGCAAAGTTAGTTCTCTTTGCTGATGATACAAGTATAGTAATCACACCTGAGAAACAAGAATTAACTGATGAAATTGTCAATACTGTCTTTCAGAAAATTACTAAGTGGTTCCTTGTAAACGGACTCTCACTGAATTTTGATAAGACACAGTACATACAGTTCCGTACAGTGAATGGTATGACGCCATTAATAAATATAGACCTTAATCAGAAGCATATAGCTAAGGTAGAATATTCCAAATTTTTAGGTATGTCCATTGATGAGAGATTAAATTGGAAGAAACACATTGATGATCTGCTGAAACGTTTGAGTTCAGCTACTTATGCAATAAGGGTCATTGCATATTTTGGTGATAAACATCTTAGTAAATTAGCTTACTACGCATATTTTCACTCATTGCTTTCATATGGCATCATATTTTGGGGTAATTCATCACTGAGGAATAAAGTATTTATTGCACAGAAGCGTGTAATCAGAATAATAGCTGGAGTCCACCCAAGATCATCCTGCAGACATTTATTTAAGGATCTAGGGATATTCACAGTAGCTTCTCAGTATATATACTCTCTTATGAAATTTGTTATTAACAACCAAACCCAATTCAAAAGTAATAGCAGTGTGCATAACTACAATACTAGGAGAAAGGACGATCTTCACTATTCAAGATTAAATCTAACTTTGGCACAGAAAGGGGTGAATTATACTGGCACTAAAGTCTTTGGTCACTTACCAAATAGTATCAAAAGTCTGACAGATAACCAACAAGTATTTAAGAAGAAATTAAAAGAATTTCTGAATGACAACTCCTTCTACTCCATAGAGGAATTTTTAGATATAAATTAAGAAAAAAAAATAAAAAAAAATAAAAAAAATAAAATAAAAAAAAATAAAATAAAAAAAACACAAAAAAGTAGTTATATTAACTTAAGTATGTTGTTAAATTAACTTAATTATGTCATGTATTGGAAAATTCGACTCGTTCCACATCATTACGAAATATCGTATTCATGATCCATGGAACTAGTATTAATCTAATCTAATCTAATCTGAAAAACTTTCTTAAGGGATCATGAATGTCATGACCTGTAGTTTTTACCAATATTTTGAAATTCAATAACTCAAAAACTTAAATAGATACTAGAATTAAACTTTAACCAAATATTTAGTGTATTGTAACCTCTATGTTAAAAATTTGAAACCTGGGAATACATAGTGGAGAAAATACTGATTTTTTTGTTACCTACGGAATTACATGTAACTTTTAATTTAGTTACACCATACCTCCGCACTATTCAAAATAAAATGTCAAAACAAATTTTATTCTTGTAATTAGTAATTTGTTGAAACAGTAAACTAGGAAAATTTACCAATATGTTATTTTGTGTATTTGTAAGAAAAAAATGTTTTTAGTAGTCAGTTGTTTTCTCCTCATAATTGTAGACCATATGACATGCTCCAGCTTAAAGTATTTAATACATTGTTGAATAAAGTGGATCACTGTGAAGGAAAGCACTATATCATTATTCATGCAAACTTTTGTTTTTGTAGCTTTAATATTGCGTGAAATAATCGTACCTAAGTATGTAAAATCGTTGATTATGGAAAATTGAAATTAAAGGTTTGCATGTCTTTCTATTCTCAAAGACAACATGTCTAAGCATTATACATTATAGCCACATAAACTTGGTCGATTCTGGGTGCCTTTTCCACCTTCTTCCTTTTTCTTTTGTTATTCTGGCCTCCTTTGTAACGCTTTCAGCAGCTTTTTCAGCTTCTACAACAAGTTACCTGTCACTCATAGCAGCCACTTTTTAGTTGTCCCCAATTTATTCTGTGTTTTGTCATGTAAACATTTTCCAGGTGTTTAGAATCTGAAAGATCTCTATATCTCAGCCTTAGTTCTATCATAAGGGTTTTTGGCGTGGAGTGTGCATGTCTGTGTTTTTTCCATTTGCTTCACATCTATTACACTT